>NC_086186.1:8000000-8600000 GCF_023053635.1 Elgaria multicarinata webbii | reverse complement strand
AACGGGGCCTCTTTCCCTGAGGCAAAGAGAACCTTGCGTGGGCGCCGACATCCCTGGGATGCTGAAGGAAGGAAACTTCTGCCCAGTTGTTGGGTTGGCTGCTGGAGGTGCTTCTGATATGTGGGGGAAAGACAGGGGTCCCTCGTCTTCATGAGGGGCAGCTGGGTGTTGGGGACCTTTCCACCACCTTCCTTTTGGTAAAGTCTCTCCCTCTTTTCTCCTTGCCTCTTAGGGCTCAGTTTAAGTGGATGAAGATGAATCCTCAGCAGCAGCGGATGGCCGCCATAGGGACGGACAAGGAATTGAGCGACCTACTGGACTTCAGTGCGGTAGGATATTCTTCGAAGTCTTCTTATGGCTTCTCCACGGTAAAGCGGACCGAGAAGTGGGGCAGCCGCATGTAGGGCTTAGTTGGGTCCTGCTCAGCCAAACGGGGAACTTGGATAGACTGCCTAGATGCCCAGTTCAAAGACTGATATCAATTGGGTCAGTCCAGTCCTTTTAAATAGTTAAAATCAGGCTGACTTGGAGATAGCAAACAAATAACTTTTTGTCAAGCTTGTGTTCTACTGATAGCTCAAAGTGTTTTAGTCCGTTTAGCAAAAATAACAACAAAAACCCAAACATAATGTAACTCTAATGCCCTAGGCTTAACCATATTTGCTCATAAGTAGATCTTCTAATTTCAGTGGGACTCACTTTCAAGTATGCCTATTTAGGATTGTAGTCTCAGTATCTTTATTAATGTTTTCCACTGTAGTCTTGGATTGGAAGCTGTAGGCAAACCATAATGTCTCATACTGCTTCTTTTTTTTTTTTTTTACAAAAATATGCTTGATTAGTTTTTAAAAATGCTTCTTAATTAGCCATGTTAGGGTTATTCTGAATAGCTTATTTCAATAAGCTCTATATATCAAGTAGTAAGCTGTAACCATAAATATTGTATGCTTAACTCTGTGTTTTTTAAGAGTTATTTTTAGCATGATTAATAGTGTCTATTAAAATGCCTATGGATATAGTTTTTCATACTTTCCTGAATATTTACAATCCTTTTTGTATTACAAATACATAGAAATTACTTGGCTTGTGTGATCGTTTTGATAGAGCTACTTCTTACATAAATTGGAGTGCTCAGTGCTAACCTAAAGGCATCTGTTTGTATTGCAGATGTTTTCCCCACCTGTTAATAGTGGGAAAACCAGACCAACGACACTGGGAAGCAGTCAGTTCAGTGGATCAGGTAAGATGCAGCTAAACAATGTAGAAGTTGAGAGCAGTGCTGATATATTGTGTTATATGCAAAATCTTAATCTGCGTAGTTTTGAAGCTTATGTGGATGAAGGTTGTACTTTATAATAAAATGTGCAAAGACTGATTTTCTAGTGAGAGCTTTCTAAGGAAGTTGGTAATTTGGGGCAGAGTTATTGATACCGCAAAATGGATTTCATGGTTCATTCAGTGGAGGATATTGGCTTTGTGAAAGGACACAGGTTGCTTTTTGAATATATGGATGTTCATTTTTTGTGTAGTAAAACTTAGATTATTTGGTTTCTCTTGAGATACGTTTTTAATTTTTTAACATATCTTAATGTAAACACATACTGATTCTTCTATAGCTATTGTGATTATTTAATTCATTCCAAACTAAGGTATAAAATGAGAATACAGTATATTACTGATGAGTGGGGAAATAGTGCTATATTTCTAGAGTTCACCTGATTTAATAGGATAGAGAAAAAAGTAGCAAATATATGTTGGCCACAGGCATTTAGCTGATGGAACAGAGAGGTGTGTGTGTGTGTGTGTGTGTGTGTGTGTGAGAGAGAGAGAGAGAGAGAGAGAGAGAGAGAGAGAGAGAGAGAGAAATAGAAGACATTTGAGCATAGCATTTGCTGAGGAAATGAAATTTTGAAATGATCTACACAGGTATGCATTTGTGGAAAAGGAAGTCATGTTTTTATTGCAGTGAGTAGGGTTTGACCAATCTTAGCTGTTTAGAAATGCTGTTAAGTTGCAGTGTCAGCAGCGTAAAACAGTAATTCAGCATTCTCTCTCTCTCTCTCTCTCTCTCTCTCAGAAGCTTGCACCTGAAATTTGATTTCAGGCATATTTCCCCTTCCCCCAAGTAGTATGTGTATTATCATATGCAACTATTAATTCACATTAGGCATTAATTTAATTCACAAAGCAAAGAACATTGCTTTGTATTAATAGAATGATTGTGGGTTTGCATTATAGGGAAGCATCTTCAAAGGATTGTGTTTATCTGTTGTACTTGTTTTCTATAAATAAGGCAAATTCTATGCCAAACACTATGTTATTGTTTTTGAAAGCACTATTGCCTTTTTATTCCTCCTGGCTTTTAAGGGTCAAGATTAAGCTAATCCTGGTGGGTATTTCCACACTCCAAAGCAGTTTAAGCACATTGTCATACTGGCCTGAGTGTTACCTTCTTCCATACATGTTTAGCATTCTATATTGCTTTTAAACTTGAATCACCCTTCTTTGAGATCCGCTTGCTCCTTATTTGTTCAGAGGCTGATCTGTATATTAGTTTTGGGTCTCTTGAGTATTGCTAAAGAGAAGTTTCATTAAAAGTTCTCAACCGTTCCAAGAAGATCAAATATTAATAATATTTGGATTGCTATTAGAGTATATATGTGTGTTTTATCTCCTAAAATGCCCAGTGTAAAAATTCTGCTCCCCAATTGTCTAATGGTGGCTAAGTGATTGGGAGTGCCCCAGGGACATGAGTGCTTTTCTTCCCCTCTCATATGGACATTTCCTCCCATACTTGACTATCCTCGGCTTTATAGTTCTGCCTATATTGTTAACCGTAGTTTTCCCAAACCATAGTTTGCAAACTTGCGTCTTACTATGGTTATTGTTAACATTGATCAGGCACAACACTTACCGTAATTAGCTTTGAAACAGGAAAGCAGGAGGAATGCTTGCATAGTAGGGAACGAAATATATGAGACTTCAGGTGGGCTAGAAATGTCACTGCATATTTCCAAGCGTCCTATCTAACTTGGTAGGGATTTCCGAGCCCTCATTCAGCAGCTAATGGGGAAATGAATAAAGCTGCAAACCAGAGAGCCTTGTTAAGTGTATGCTGCCTATGACTATTAGTTTAAAACCTCTGAGTTTCAATTCTTTCATGCTATATGCTCAGTTTATTTTAACAAGTTATGTGAATCTAAAGTAATTTGAGGCTTTGAAAAACCTGTAGTTTGTAACTGAAACTTGGCAAAATCTACTAACAACTGAACTTTAAGTACATGTGACAGTTTTAACTTGTTGCAAATAACTTGGAATCATGTAACAAAGGCTGTAGCCCTATGTCCACTTACATGGGAACAAGCATAGTTGAATATGCCATGACTTGATTTAAGTTAATGTGCATGATTGTGATTTTCAGGAATCATTGCAGTTATGTTAGTTGGCATCAATATTGCTGATGGGGAAAAAGTGATATTGCTCTCTGTCTTAATTTTAATTTGCTCTCCTAGATCATGTCTGAAAATGTATTATAGTTTGTCCCACAATCCCATCCCTGACTTTTTTTGTGCTAAAGAGAATTGTCACTTGATGAATTGAGTTTTAAATAGGATTTAGGACCGAATTTTTGTTGTTTTGTGCTTTTATTTCCTCAGTTTGTGTATCCTGCCTAGTGTATATATGCCTGCCCGAGACCTTAGATCTGTTGGAGGAGCCCTTCTCCGCATTCCATCAATGCAACATATATGTTATGATGGGACAAGGGAGAGGGCTTTCTCTGTGGTGGCACCCCGACTGTGGAATGCCCTCCCCTTGGAGGCCCGGTTGGCGCCAACATTGATTTCATTTAGACGCCAAGTAAAAACATGGCTTTTTAACAAAGACTTTGATGGTTAAACTCACTGGCACATTGTTTTAACTGTATCTATTGCTTTTAAATTATATTGTTTTAACTTGGATCATGGTTTAATTTGTTTTATTGTTTTATACTGTATGTTTTTATCTGTACTCCGCCCTGAGAACTTAGTGATATAAGGCGGGATATAAATATTTTAAATAAATAAATAATAAATAAGGATGTATCAGTCCAAACTTTTCTGAAAATGGATTAGGATATTTGAAGATGATTTGTTGTTCTTTGTGTGTGTTTATATAGAAAGAACAGACTAATGTTGGTTCTGAAACCTAATTTGGTATGTCAAACATATTGACCACATTAGCACATCACAGTGGCAAATTGTGGCTTATTTAACCCACAATTCATGGGGATGTGCACTGCCTGTGAGCTGCTTCTGGTTTCTGTAAATATCCTCTGATTGGCTCAATTGGAGATTGTCAGGGGCTAAACAACCCAGTGGTTAACCTATGGTTTATTGTTGCATTAACCACTGGGCTGCTTAGACCCTAAACAGCCTATCGGTCTAGGTTTGCATATCACATTTACAACCTCCAATCTGGGTGGTTGGAGGTTGTCTACCGAAAATTGAAGTGGCTTGCTTGCAATGCACACCCTGGCAAATTGTGGCTTAATTAATCCACAGTTTGGCACAGTGATGTGCGAACTGGCCCATTGCCAGTTGGTGATGGCAGCGGTGGTTTGCTGGCTTCAAGGATTCTCTGTCTTGTGAGGCAAGGGGAAGCTGTATTGTTGCTGGCCTGACTTGGTTCTGTGCTTCTCATGCTCATAGTGTTAGGATGTTCTTTTTCCTGCAGCAAGATCAGAAAGACACACACAATCTTCTGATTACTGAAGAGCACTGTTTGAGCTTTCTGTGGCAGGTGTTTCACAGCCAGAACTGAATGGAGATGTACTGCTTTTTGCTTAACTATTACTCTTCCATTGCTATTCAGCTGTCCCATGGAACAGGTTTCTTAGTCATTCTCTCTTGTAACATAAACCTTTATAACAGCTGGCTGTTCTAGTGCTGTCTACACTTTAGCTGATGTTGTTGGGTTCAATTGCAGTTATTTTCACCTTGAGAATACTATTTTGAAAGGTAGTACATTTTAAAATATGATACTGTAATAGCTAATTTGAATTGTATTATTCGTTCCTTATGAGCTATTTGAATGCAGTCTTGACTGCCTCCCAAGATGAAATCATAAAGGTATAAGCCGATATACTGAGCAAAGGTGTTTCTAGTAAATCCAGGTAGGGGGTTTATCTGTCCTCTTAATAAAAGAGAAGTCCTGTGGGTGCAATTAACCAGGAAGCTGGTGCTTACATCCTGATTATGCTACATATTAAGCCCTAAGTTTGATTGAATAGGAGGAAGTAGGGCTTGGTGGATTGTTCCCATAGCATACAAAAACATGAGATGGACTTTTCCATGCAAGATGAGTTGATAAAAGGGTTTCATAAGCTCTGTTTACCTAGTGTTCTAACAGGGCTTTGCAGATGCATTTATCGTTTGTTGTAACGTCCCCTTTGTTTGGAATTAGGTAGCTTAAATGGAAGGCAAATTCGGTCTTGCTGTTTGAAAGGTTTCTTTACTATTAATCTATCTAGTAATGGGGTTGAGATTGAAATTGTAGTTGGTTCTTCAATATGTGGCTATATATTCAAACTACTGTGGTATCTAGGAAAAAGTAGCTCTGCTTTTGTTGCATTACTATTTGTATTCAACTGCAGTTCTACAGAGACCTGAAGCATAATGAGATATCTGGGTTAGTGGGCCACATGGAACACCCAGTCAGAACCATACAGCATCATCTGAAGACAAAGGTGTGAAACATGGTATATCAAAGTGATATCTCCAAAGACAACTTGATTTGGGGAAGGTTTCAAGCGCCTTATAATTTTAATCTGAAACTGATATTTCTGATATTGTAGGTTCAAGTTTAATGGATGATTTTGCTGTTACACTAGCCATCCAATGCAAAGCAGACTTAGTTGCAGAACTGGGCCATCTTGGGTTGGTTGGTGGGCAATGATTGGGTGTAAATGTTAATGGTTGCTCGTTGGTTGGCTGGCTGGGTGGCTGAACTGTGCAACAACATGCTGACCTCCCCCATTGAAATTCTTTTCCCCTTAAATCTTCCTTATCCCTTGGCAGTGCAGTTTCCCCTGTTCTAGGAAGATCTGAGGCAGGTCAAGTGCGAAGATAGATAACCAGAACTAAGATGGTGTATTGCACAATGGCTGAATAATTGTGGCAAGGATCCTTTCTCTTTTGAAGGCTGTCATGGCAGTAAAACAAAACAAAAACCCATGCTGAGTCAGTCTGATAGTCCATCTAGACTAGTCTGACTGGCAATTGCACTCCAAAATTCCAAAAAATGTATCTTACAGTCCTGATATCTGAGTGTTTTAATTGGAAGTGCCAGGGACTGGTTATACCTGGGATACTATGCATGCAGAACAGGTGTTCTACTCAGCCTGTTCCCAGGTAACTTTACTACAATTGTTTCTATAGAATGGCGTCCTGTGTGCCTAGGTGGTGTTCCCAGTTTGGGTGATTTCTACTCAGAGGTTGAAGAGCGAACAGTCTGCTTACGTTTGCTGTCTACTTAATAGACAAAATTGTTTGTATTTGACAAGGCTTTTTAGCTTGAATACTGTGTCAAGGATTTGCATATAGGGAGCTCAGTCTTATCTAGTTAGAGGGATCATTTTGGGTTTATATTGGAAGTGTTCTGCCCCTATTTGGCTTTCAATCTGATTATGGCACAGAGGCTGAATTTGTGGCCTGGGTTGACCATTTTAAACTATGGATTACTGGAGATTTGTCCAAGTTATATTTCTGTGGGTTCTGCTAGAACTTTCAGCTATCATTGTTACTCTGACCATGATATGTTAATACAGTTTGTCTGATTTAGTGAAGCAGTCAGTTCACCTTTCAGCTTTTTCAGAAATTTTATGGGTGGTTCCTAACAGTTGTTCATGTTAGGAGCTGTTCTGATATCCTTGGTCATGAAGCTGGGTAGAAGTGCAGTAAATAGAGTAGGAAAAGCAATTTCTTTAGGGTTTCAAAATCCAAAGATTTTCATTGCTTTTTATCCCTGCGATGATAGACTTTTCCTAGAGTGTTTTTGTTTTAAAGAAGGACAGTCAGTGGATGGATATATGGCAGAATGGAAGTTTATTCCTAAGCAAGTTGAATACAATTTTTTGTTGTTGCATTTATATCCCACCTTTCATCCAAAGAGCTCAAGGTGATATACATAGTTCTCTCTCCCCTGGCTTTATCTGCACAACTGTATGAGGTAGGATAAGCTGAGAGATACAGACTGGCCCATCACCCGATGAGCTTGGTATATTGTTTTTGGTGGTGCGGTAGGGAAGAATTTAGACCTGAGACTTTCCAGTCCTAGTCTGATGTTCTAACTACTGCATCACAGTCACCCTATTTCATAACAATCATATGCACTATTTCCTTTGATATGCTTAAGTTTTGTGCATAGTTTGAATAGCCATATGTATATATGTTGTCCACATCATTCATGTCTGCCATATATATTTCTTTATTTTTACTTCCATATTAAAAAAGGTTTAAATGAGCTACTTGAATTCATTTCAACAGTTAATTAGTATCCAGAACAAGTCATGCAAAAATGGAATATGAAATCATCTGTCAAAGGAAACTATCAGAGTAACAGGGCTGTAGTGAATCTGCCTTAAGAAGCTTTTTTGCATCCTTTTCCAGTCTGTTAAACTCTGCTTTTACTTTAGAATGGCTCAGGCCTATCAGATATAAAGTGCTGTGTTCTTATTTTTGTTGTTATTTAAATTGTTTTAATAGTTACTCAATACACTGCCTTGAGGGCCTAATGGCTGAAAGGCGATCTATACATATTTTTATAAAAATAAAGAGCATGTCTTTTGTGAACCGCCCAGAGAGCTTCGGCTGGTGGGCGGTATAAAAATGAAATAAATAAATAAATAAAAATCTTTCAGGCAAGGGGAGGGGGGAGAGGACTGTGCTCCAAAACTCCTAGTTCATATGGTCACTTCTCATAGAAAGTTCCTGTAATGAAACCTTTTTAAGAGACTCATATTACATTTTGCCACAAGAATAGGAAATGAATCAAAGGGGAGTGTCTTTTCCTTGAAAAAGTGAAACAGTAGTGCAGTGTAGAATCAGAGGAAGTTGCCTTATACTGAGTTAGACCATTCGACCATCTAGCCCAGTGTTGTTGACACTGACTGGCATCAATGGCTCTCCAGGGTTTCAGGCAGGAATTTTTACAGCCCTGCCTGGAGATGCTAGGGATCGAATATGGACTTTCTGCATGTAAAGCAGGGGCTCTCCCACTGCACCGTGATATATTTGAATGTGATGGAGAAGAAATCAAAGGAAAAGGACAGGGCTGACATGGTGGAATTGAAGTACAGCGATGGGAAAGATGGCAGCCAGGAAGCAAGAGGGGATGGGACCAACAGAGCACATAGTGGGTTTAGACAGAGCCATATTGGCCAGTTAACCAAGTCAGATTGAAAAATGTTTTTAAAATGTGTTCGTGTGTATGTGTCTGTATGTAAAAGATATAGTAGAGACCGTCAGTTTCATCACTTGGAGGAGAAAGGTGCATCAATTTCTATTTCCCTTTGCTATTCCATTAACTGAAGCTTCAACAGAAATTTCAAAGCAATGTCTTGAATTATTTGTATGTTACCATGCTAGCTTGGGAGCCAGGTCTCTTGAAATGTCTGTAAACTTCTCCATGTTCAAGATAAAATCCCTTCTGGAACACAAATCTGGGTAATTGAGTTATTTGCTAAGGGAACCTTTTCCCACTACAAACCTGGTTGTGTTCTGCCAGAGGACAGGTGTTCTCTGTCCAATAGGTCCAGAAACAAGCAGATTTACTGAAATACACTGTGAGTAACTTTGCATTGAAGTCAGAATAGCAGAATGCCCTCCTAAGATATTTGAGGTATAACAAGGATGAGAACAGAGCTTTCCCAGGAATTGAGAGAGCATAACAAAATGGCAGTTTAGTAGTTCACTGTGAAGGTTGTCCTAGAGGAGGTGAGAAGAGATGCTGCAGCCAACTAGGGATGCATTGGGTAGGGATGCAGAGGAGGGGATTGCAGAAGTGAAGATTGGAAAATTGGACACAGAGAGGAATTCCTTTCCTTCCTTATTTTTTATCTGAAGCACAGGGAAGGAAAGGGGGGTCCTGAGCATCAGGGAAGATTTAAAAATAAGTCTTTTCTCAGCTGCAGCAAGACATTGGTGCACTGAGGATTTTGGATGTGGGAATGCAGAAAAAGGGCATTCAAACCTAGGATTCCAGACTAAGTTGGGGAATATTTATCACAGTAAGGACACTCTTCTGGAATTCCCGGGATGTCAAGGATCGGCGGAACAAGTATGGGTATCCACCCGGAAGCTCGAAAAGCTAGATAAAGCAGAGTGTCTAAAAGCAAAATTAAGGACATCCAGAAAGTTTGGAAGTCTATTTGAGGACTCGCTGACCCTGTTCAGATGATACGCTAAGCCACAATAGATAATCACTTTGAGCTAAGCATTATTATTATTATTTATTTATATAGCACCATCAATGTACATGGCTTAGCATGTCATATGAACCATGATTTAGCGTGTTGTGTCAACTTTTCCTAACTATGGTGGCTACATAACCATGGTTTAAACATGCTAACTAACCATTTGCTGCAAAAGGGTTAGTGACCTAACCATGGTTTAGTGTGTTTTCTGAACAGTTCCATTCAGTTTTAGGAGATTTAAGATAGATACTGCCTTGGAAACAAGGAATATGAAAGACCAGGGTAGTAATGGAATGGCAATCTCTAGGTCCACATAAAAGAGACTGTTGTATTTTCTTGTTTAACTAAGGTGGCGGCAGGGAGTCTAAGCTTTAGGTGGAGTTTAAAGTGTTTCTTGTAAGGATATACTTCTCAGGGCTTTCTATAGCATATTGCATATAGTTAGGTAACAGTGTTTTATTGAGATTCACAACTAGTGGAAGATTAAACACTTACAACTTTAATAAGTCCCATATCGGTGTAAATGATGGAGACGTTCCCTTGTCCATTGAAATAGAGGGTTTCATCGGGAACCTTCAAGTGTATTTCATCCTAACTTGCTAGATCTTTCCAGCTTCCTTTCCAGACAAAATGGAACCTTTTCAGCCAAGTTACTTATGAGGGGATACAAAATGGCGGAGGAATAGTACGCTCTGACAACAAGTAAGTTTGAGACTATTATTATTAATTTCCCTAGCCCTCTTCCTTAAAACACAACAACAGATTATCTTTGTACTCATCCTTCTAGTCCTGTCAAACCTCCAATAAAGATGGCTTGCAGTACTGTAAAAATAGATTAAAAGATTAAAGCAGCAACAACAATTAAGAAAACGTCAAATTCAGAAATGACAACAAAGCTATTAAAATTACTCAAATGCTTAAAAAAAATCAATGTATATACTAATCTAAAATAGTTTGATCATACAAAATGATCTATGGGCCTGGCACATAATAGAACTTAAGCCTATTTTGTAAAGAACAGCTTTAGTGTGTTAGCTTGGCAGTACTCATCCCATCTCTATAACATATGAGAATCTAACAAAGTTCTAAAAATTGGGTACACTTAGAAGCATGGCTAGCGTATACAGAATACCACATTATAAAATTCAATAAAAGCTTATTTTGTTAATTTTTATTAGTATTCAGTTAACATCCTCACCAAAAAATATGTCTTTTATGCTTTTGAATGTTGTGTTTATAAATACAGCTTTGTTTTCCAAATACAGAAATACAAAACATTAATTCAAGACATAAAATCACGAATTATCTCATCTATTATTACAGCAAGAAAAAAACTTGTTCTTCATTACAGTTAGCAAATAACAATTGTGTCACTTCTAAAACACCAGAACAACTCTTCTGATTTCAAATTAAAGTGTTTAAAGTTGGAAACTAAGTCATGTCATTTTATAATAGAGAATGAATTTATTGCTAATAGCAATTAAGCCAGTTTGCATGGCAAATTGTGAGCCATTTCCATTTTATATAAACAATCTCCAGTCGGCCTGATTGGAGGTTATGAACATGATGTGTGAACCTGGACTGATGAGTTGTTTAGGGGCTAAACAACCCAGTGGTTAACCAACAACAAACCATGGGTTAACCACTGAGTTATTTAGCCCCTAAACAGCCCAGTGGTCTGGGTTCACACATCATGCTCATAACCTCAGATCAAGGCAATTGGAGGTTGTTTCAGAAACGAAGCGGTGCATGTCCCCTCGAATCATGGGTCAAATAACCCACAATTTGCTGCTTTGATATGCAAACCGGGTTATTGACATTCACCACCAAGAAAATTGCATGGAGCAAAGTAGAGTAAAAGAATAAAGGTTTCTCAAAGATCTCATAGCAGAATTCTGAGGTTCAAGTACTTCCTTAGAGCTTCAGCTGTTGAACTCCTGCAGATGTGAGCTTCATTAAATCTCTTGTAATATGTAAGGTTAGTCATATAAGCCACTGCGCAAACACCCACATTCCATTTTGAAATTGAAGGGTACTTTAGGGACTTCCAAAAACATACTACAGTTTGTTTAATTTAATTAAACAGGTGAATAACTCTAGAACTTCTGAAGTTATATCTTGCCAACATTCAAGAATTTTTACTTTAGGAGTTAAGGAGCCATCATATCCAGCAGTATCCTTGTATTATTTCTAACAATCCTGCCACATCACACAACCTCCACTGCTCCCAATATAAGCCTTCCTGTACATTGAAATTGGCAGGGGCCTAGCTCTGGATGTCATCTTGGAGAGGAGCTGTTTGGTAGTGCTCAGGAGCTGGGCTTTCTCTTTCAGCTCCTATTTTGTGCAACTCTCCCCAATGAAGCCTGGCTATGTTTAATTCAGATCTTTTAGAAAACTGGTGAAGGGTGAAGGGCTTATTTGAGAGGACTTAAGTTGATTATTTGAAGACCAGTTTTACATAATGGGGCAGCAAGATAAGGGCACACACATATATTTTGAAGCTGTTAAGGCATTTGCTGAAAGAATATATTTTTAAATAGCTGTTCCTTCTAACAAAATTTTAGCTTGATTAACTTTTGTTTAACTCTTCAGGCCTGCAAAAGGCAGCTGTAATAAAGATTTGGTAATACTCTGGTTGATCAGTCAAAAGCTTTTTAGGCTGGCAGCATAGATGCCAACTTATGACAATACCAGTGGGTACTGCTGTGGTTGTACTCTGTGACTGGTACAGGTGTCTCAAATTATTAAGTAGGATTATGGTACAGGTGCCAGTATCAAAACTAGCCTTCTGCAAACTTACAAGTGGTTTGTTTAATGTCTAGGGCATAGGATATTTTCTTTGGAGATCTTTTCCAGCCAGTTCGTCTTATCATAAGACAGCAGAACACTTTAGTAGAGCATCTAGGGAATTTTGCTTGAACTTACAGGCTCAGTTAAAGACCATTGTATTAAAATATCTGAAAATATGAAATTACAAATTTGAACTCAAGTATCATCAAAGGCATTTATTTATATGTTTGATCAATAGTATATGCATATATTTTATGAAGTCATTGTGTTAAAATCTTTGCAACTGAATAGGCACAACAAACTGCGTTTGTCAGGTGGGAAAAATATTCCCAAATCAATTTCCTCTGGAAAACAGACTTGTCCATTGTTATATTTTGAGGTTAATAGATGAAATTCACATTGACAGTTGAAGACATGTACAGTTGTCTTGCCTGTGGCCATGATCTAATAATCATGGATAGGGTAACAAGTTGTCTAAAGATTCCATAATCACATTTTTTGGGGACACAGTTAATTTTGACTGCAAAAAGAAATGAGGTTGTACTAATAGGAGTGAATTATCTGTTAAATCCAGTACTTTTAACATATTAATAGATAGGGTGGTGAAACCAGATGGTCTCTAAATTTCAGGAAATGAAAAGGCTAATCAGGACACAATGGCATTTATAAATTGGAAGATTTGGGATGAATAAGATGTTCTTAGTGCCATGGTGGGTTTCCCCCCCATAATTTGTATCTAACTAGATATTGCTTAAGGCTTATCCAAATAGTCTTGCTCAGCCTTCCCCAACCTGGTGTGCTCCAGATGTTTTGGAAAGCAACCAGCAGCCATACTGGCTGGGAATTATGGGACTTGCACTCCATGTCTGGAGGGCACCAGCTTGTGGAACGCTGGTTTAATTGCATTCAGTATAATTTCTCATGGAAGATACCTGCATGTGACAACTGCGTACATTTTAAATAAAACCACCCTTTCTTCCTTGCCTTATTCCTGCAATTGAGGTTTATGGTTAGATATTCTTGTTCTCATTCTTGAAGTCCACATTTCGTCTGTATCTTCATAATGTTGCTTTCTCCACCTTCAGTTTCCTCTTCAAAGCAGAAATATTCTGATCTTTAGTTACTGTTACCATGTATGAAAGCAAAGAAAATTAGATAGCTAAAACCCTAAAAATGAAACTACCTCAGCTTGTTTGATGAGACTGCATCTTTTTGGAGTCAGGACTAAAGAGGGAAGTGTTGAGAGTTCATTTAATTATTTATTTATTATTTTATTTAAAACATTTATATCCCGACCTATATCGATAAGATCTCAGGGCAGCGTACAGATAAAAGCATGCAGTATAAAAACAGTAAATATACATAGCTAAAAACAAATTAAACCATAAACCAAGTTAAAACAATATATAATTTAAAAGCAGTAAAACTATTAATAATTATTTATTTATTATTTTATTTAAAACATTTATATCCCGCCCTATATTCATAAGATCTCAGGGCAGCGTACAGATAAAAGCATGCAGTATAAAAACAGTAAATATACACAGCTAAAAACAAATTAAACCATAAACCAAGTTAAAACAATATATAATTTAAAAGCAGTAAAACTATTAAAACAGTTAAAATAATGTGCCTAGTGAATTCAACCATTAAAAGCTTTGTTAAAAAGCCATGTTTTCAGAGGCAAAACATTTAATGATATTGTGGGTAAGACTGACCAAAAGGTGGGTGAAAGAAACCAAAAACTTTACACACAATAGAGTTTAGTGACTGGGGAAATGTGTTCAAGTTATTATGAAGTGGTTGAATCATATTGTTGGACGTGTACTTGAAGAAAATTGTCTAGCCCTGTTTCTTAAGATTTTACTTCAATTTTACCACATCCGCTTCTCAGTGTACTTCTGTTATTGACCTATATCATACTTTTTGTAACAAGAAAACACCACCCCACACACATACTTTTCTATTGTGTTCAGTAAACAGAATAGAAATAATTCAGTTGTTTATTTATACTCTGTTTACGGAACACAATGAAAAATGAAATAATCTGAAGAAAGATGGATCTAGGGAAAACTTGTTTTATAAAGCTAACTTTTATAGGATAGCATGGCTTCAGTTGTGCAAGTGCTTTCACAAAAGTGTCTCAAAATTTAGGAAGAGCTTAAGGTTTGTGAGGATAGTTCATAGGGGGAATATTGAAATTCAGTTTTCAAAGTGGTTTTTACTTGCTTTTGGTATAATACCTCTGATGTAAATAGAGAAGTAACAACATTGTTAATTGCCAGTGTTAATGTACTCTCTGTGACTTTGTGGGGAAACATATTAGCTTGTTTTAAAAACTCTTATATATCATCTGATTGAGATTTTTTTTAAGTTCCACTTGTTAGTGAGAGTCTTAAAACATTTCACAGCCTGTGAGTGATAGCAGTGCAAATGGCAATTCATACATTCTGTTCTTTTTGGATTAGTAGTTGCTTGACATTATTGTATATGGTCCCCATAATACTGATGCATAAAGAGAGTTCACCTTACAGTCTAATAAATGGTCTAAACTATGTGATTAATTTCAGTCTCTATCAAACAGGATTTTAGAATCTTTGGAGCTTTAAAATACCTTGTATAGAATTTTAAGTGTGATTTGTTAAAACCTTGAGGAAAATATTTAATTTTTTCACGTTCAGATTATAAATAAGCCTCACCTCAGCTTTCCTTATGTGAATTAAATTCTGTTATCTTAAAGAATAGTATTCTTTCCTTCTTGACTATATTATTTTTCTGCATTTTTGATTTGGGTTTTATAATACTGCATTTTTCATATTGCTTCCAGCTCTTTTAATTCACAGTTCTTGTATAATTGTTTTTCTTGATATTCTCTTTCCCACATGTTTTGGAAAATAAGCCCCCGACTGTGACTTGACCTTGAGAGTCTGCTGTAAATAAATACTGTTCACAAAAGCTTTTGGCAATATTATCCTTGACTGTCACTTCCCTCTCATGTCTTTGCAAAAGCTTCAGCAATTTCCCAGTTATTCATTAAATACTGGCAATATAGTTTTAATTTCTCTTTTACTTTTATTTTATAATTCGAAATATGTACATTACCTCTCAAAATTATGTTAAATGTTTTGTCATGGTTGCAGTTGGGCATTTACTAAATCACTATTGTTTTGCTGGTGTCTCTTTCTTAAACCCGGTCTAATTTAATAAGAGCTTTTAATGGCTTTAGGATTAATTTATATTGGAAGATAGGATGTAACATCTTTGGAATTTGACCAAGTGTCAGACTGGAGCTAATGGCCTCGGGTCCTTTTTACACTAAAGATGCTTTGGCATGCTGACTTAGGACCATCTCTTGGCACATCCATATTGGTGTATGCGTTTCTCTAACTACACAATTTTATTAGAGCTCTCTCTGGCATTTGACTAGCTTTGAATGAGGTTAACTTGATGTTGGCATCAGTATAAAATCATGGTGGTTTGTTGATGCATCTTGGTGCATAGCGGCCTAGTCATTACTGATGTTATCTTGTCTGACACTTAAAAATTGTATATTAAAATGCTTAGGTAGGCAGTTAGAACTTGCACGCTTGATACAGATATAGCATAGAAGTAGTAACAGAATTGCAATAGCAATTGTAAGAGCAGGGCAGATTGCCTTTTAGATGCTGATAATTTCAACGGACTATCGCTGGCTTTTCCTTTGTGCAAAGGCAGGGAACCATTAAGATGGTCCATCCTCAGAAGCTGATGGATCCAATTGTTTTCCAGTCAGTTCTGGTGGATTTTCCAGCTGACAAGACTTGTGCTGCTATTGAATACAGACATGGCCAAGGTAGTTGATATGGTGGCTCTTGAGTATCCTCTCTCGCTTGGCAGAATCCACATGACCCCATGGTATTCTCCAGAGCTTAGAGCAATGAAGCAAGCTGGGAGACTACTAGAACACAAGCGGAAAAAGAATAATGATGAATGCAATCGAACACTAGTACATGATCAACATCGAGCATACTTAGTGGCAGTGAAGGTAGCAAAGAAGCGCTACTTCACTGCCTCCATTGCATCCTCCCTATGCTGACAGGTGGAGCTTTTCCAGGTAGTTTGGGGTCTGTTACACACTTGCCCAAAGGAGGCTGTTGAATGCTTGGCAGCTGGCTGTGATCTATTTGCTCTGCATTTTGAGGATAAAATCACTTGCATCTGTTGAGACCTTCACTGTTTTAGTAGATAGACCCCATGAGGTGTCCCCAGGCGCAATCTGGTTCAGGATTATTGGATGAATTTTAGATAGTATAGCTCAATGAAATAGACAAGATACTTGGGTGGATACGTTCAGCCACTTCCATGTTGGATCCTTACTCTTCATGAGTCGTTGAGACTTCTTTTTGTGGTGGGAAGTGACGTTGTTGTTGTTGTCGTCATCATCATCATCGATTGTTTAGATTTGTTTTGGTAATTCAGCAAATGTCATCCCGTTTCTCTTCATATTTAGAATGGCAGCTACCTTGTACAGTTTACCAACAGTGCTGGCAACCTGTAAAAACATACACACACATCAAATGGATTTTTCTTAAGTATGAATCCCTCCATTTTCCAGACAGACTGTATGGAAATCTTGTTCTAGAGCAATGGTTGAAAGTAAAAAATAAATGAGTAACAATTGTTAAAATCTTGTAAGTAATTTTATTTCTTTTCTTTTTTTTTTACACTTAAGTTGAAGCAAAGGACTTCCTTGGCAGGTTGATTGTAGCAATTATACTATCATCTGAGCTATAGAATATTCAGTTGTATATTCTTGCTTTAGTCCTGATTTCTCTCATGTTGACTAATCACAAATATAAGAGTTTGTACTAAAATTTGATATATTGCTGCTTAAACAAAACATGTATACTTTGCTTATACACATTTAATTTAGGGTAATTAATTAATTAATTAATTAATTTGGGTAGCTTTCAGACTGATGTGTGTGAACTCCTCTTTCCTGGAATGAAATGTTGATTAAGGAGTTTCAATTTTAGTATTGCAGTATGTCATGTTGTTACTTGCTGGCGGAGTAAAAAAAATTGTCAAGTGAAAAAAACAGTTGAGATTTAACTTGTGTGTGTATTATTGGAGAGGCCAGAAATAGAGGTCAAGCTGTAGGCTTATAATCTCCTGAATAAACTACATTTTTTCCAGGTTCCCTTTTGAAATAAAGAACCTAAGCAAGGTATACAGTAAGCATGTACTTGTGAAGGATAGGGGTGCAAGTCTGTACCTTTAACCTGCTGTTGCTATGAGGGCGGAAGATCTGCCCCTAGGAAGGATCTATGGTCTATTGTTCAAACTGGCTGTGCCAGGCTTTTGTGGCTGCCAGCCAAGGTCATTCTTGTCCCGAGTGAGTCCAGCTCCCACTGGCACCTGGAGATTATCAGGGTGTTCGACACACTAAACAGGATTCCGCTGTGGGAAAAAGAGGTGGCTTGGCCCCTATGGGAGGAGAGTGGGCTATAGCCTGGGAAGGGCACGGGTTGGTTTATTCAGGTCATGGGACCAGGGGTCCCAAAAATAGATAAGCTTTATGATGAAGCTCTGCCGTCTTCCTTGGTGGTGCGTGCGTGTGTGCGTATGACAAGTGGGAAGATCAGGTCCATGGCAACTATGCTAGTTGCCCTGAGTTAGAAAGGTTTCTTATGTTTTAATGTGTGTGGGTATTCTGGAGAAGGCCAGCCGGATGTTGCCTGGGTGTAGGGTCTTATGAATGCTTCTTGGGGTAATGGCTAAGTATTAGAGCTTTTCCTCACCTTCTCTCCTCACTCCTTTCGTCCACATCCCCCTCCCCCTCCCCCTCCCCCTCCCCCTCTCCTTATCCTTTCCTTTCTTATTCTTTTAAGGGGCTGTTTTACTACCAAGGCCTTACGTTTTAGTAATTGCAATAAAGTTGCTTTGGTCCCTAAATGTGTGTCTGTGGTTTATTTCCGTGAACATCTGGCTCGTCCCGGTTGTGGGACAGGGAGGTGGGTAACTTGGGAGTTCAGGACCTTTGGTCCAGGAACCTACCCTGCAGGGTTGTCAAGTGGACTTCCTTTACAGTACTCACGCCAACTGATTGCAAATCCTCTCTTGGCTTTATTTAGTAATGAGAATGGGTGAAATAATTAAAAGAGCAGTGACTTATTTTAGGGAATGGGGCTCATGTTGTCACATTATGTCTAATGATACATGATAGTAGCATAGAATAGAACTGAAGCAGAAGAGAAATGTTCAGTGAAATCCTATAGATGCCCTCCGTGCAATCCTATACATTAAGTTCAGTGGGAGTTATACCCAGTTAAGTGTGTATAGGATTGCAGTCTTAATTTCTGTATCTCAATATTGCGTAACCTGGTGCCATTTTAAAAACATACTGTAGTTCACACTTTTTTTTTCAGGCAAGCAAGTCTAGGAAACTTTAAATTATGAGCTTCTGGTTGTGGTACATAATTCCATCAAATATTGTTTGATATTGTATTACCATAGATACACGGGTTGGATTCATATATTGACATACTTAGAATAGACCCATTGAAATCAATGAGACTTTTAGTTATGGCTATCATCCATTTGTTTCCATTGATCTGCTCTAAATCTGGATCCTGTTGTGCCCTGTGACAATAACTAAATATACAAGAAATGGTGCCAGCACAATATTCGGAGTCCAGAAAATGTGTTGGCAATGCTAGATGTAGATATTATATCACTGTAAAGTTAACTTGAGATGTGTAGGTGTCTGTGTTCATCATAGAACTTATAAATAACATGTTCTTTAGCTACAGGTTCATCGTTCGTATTGGAGTTTGGATTAACTATTTCAGCATATGTGGCAGAAACAACATGCTGAATATAACTGAGCAAATAATAGGGCCCACTTGTGCTATAAGTTGCCAATAACGGTGGATAAGAAATTTCTTTTCTCCACCACCCTTTTGTCAGCTGAATAGTGTTCAGCTGAGATGTTACAGAAATTTTGTAGGCTGTTGGGACCTAAAGAAGAGCCACTGGATTGAGAAACATCAAAAGCTCATTGGCACAGAAGTGGTCCCTGTTCCTCTAGGGTCAGTCTTGGGGTCCTGAAAATGCCTGGCCTCAGGCACACATTGCCTATATATCTCCAGGGTGCACCAAATCACAAACAGGCAGCAATGATGGGTCACAGCCATAACACGTTATGTTGAACATCATTAATAAGTCCTCCAATTGCCCAGTGCCATACGTGACCAATTCTGATTTTTTTTTAAAAAAAAAAAGTGGCGAGAAACTCTTTTACTTTGCAAGTGACATCTAGGTACATTACACAGGGCGTCATGTAGCAGAGAGAGCCTCTAAGACCATTCCAAACAAAGAATGTATTCCTAAGTAAGCATGGGTTAAACAATCCTGTTTCCAGCTCGCTTGCCACTTCCGCTTTGCATCTGTTTTTCTAAATAACTGTTAGTCGTGACATCTGAACCTGACATTCTGGATTGATGAAGGTTGTGTGTTTGTGTTAAAATAGAGTATCCTGAACAGGAGTGCCCCATGTTGCTGCGTTGTTTTATTGCAGTCCCCCTTGTACATACTAACGGCAATCACAAGTCTCTAAGTGCCAGTCCTTATGTAACAAAAATGCATTATTCAAGAACAAGAGGGGCATATCAGCAAGTTCAGGGGAACCGTCCCAGGAAAAAAAAAATGGGGAGGTGGAAAAAACAGCCCAATGAGTTCTGAGTGTGTATATTCGGAAAGCAATTGTCTTGGAAGATAGTTATGATAAATTCAGAGAGCAGTGCTTTTGGTGTGCTGTCATTATAAGAAGTGGCTAGTGTATTGCTATTTCCCTATTAACGTCACATATTGGTTACTGTTAGAGTAGATCACTCCTATAGAGTGTGTTCCTTTACTTCATTTAAAACATTCTTAGTTGCTGTTTAGCCAAGGCTCCCAAAGAAGTTTACAAAGTGAAACAAATGAAATAAATGGAATAAATATCCTGCTGATATACTCATGAATACAAAAGTTGAATCCTCTGGCCACACAGCTTAGTAGGTCCAGGTTTTATCACTAACATGTGTACTAGTTGGAAGGCAAATTGTTTACTAGAGAATCATTTTTAAAGAAATTAACTAAGAAAATGGCCCAGCTTCTAGCAAATGCTGTCAGGCATTAGACATGAAGGTGAGTGTAATTGCAAAATTATACTGCCTCCTGATGTTTGAGTCTGACTCGTAACCAAATGGGAATAAAAATTGCACATGTGACAAGAAATCCCCCCTCCCTCTTTCAGATATTTATCAATGAACATGACTAGCAATTGGTGCATCGCCCAATGATGACGCTTAACTCTCATGTGGATTGTAATTTGTATATCTGTATCAGCTACCTTGATATCACTTGAGGTTTAAGCACTTATAAAGTAATATTATATGTGATATATTAGATTTTTAAAAAACATTTCTTGGAAGACATAGGATTTTGAGCCTGTAAATTCCCCTTGCATAAGGGGATGATGCCATTAAAAAAAATCTATTTGTTGCTGTCTCCATCTGCTTGCAGGGAACAACTGCACCCAACCGTCTTGGATGATATAGAAGAACTCCATGAAACAGAATAAGCAAGTAAGATATCTCCCCCCCTAACGTAGAGGCAATGGAACCAGAAGATGTAGCATGGCATCTAAGCAGACTTCCGTGGGGGAAAAGAATGGAAAGTCTTGTTTAAGATTAGATGCTGTGATGTACTTTAAAATACATATTTTGCTAGTGCTGTCCAGGAAGAGGCTGCTCAGGATTCAACTAAAATCAAAAGCTAGAATAAAAAACACATAACCATGAAACTAATTTTGTAAAAAGACAAAATGAAAGCAAACCTTGACACATAGCAAACTGCTTTTCAAATGAGGGAGTTTCAAAAGCAGTTTAATAATAATATATTTCTGATGGTATATATAGGGTCAGCTTTTCAAAGAAAGTAAAAAAAAAGTTCCAATGGGCTAGTTAAAGCCCTTTGCATGAACTTTGGATCCTAGCCAAAATAAAATCTTTGTTTCATGCTTTCACTTTAGATCTAGCAAAACCCCTAATTCTACTGTGAAATACTTTAGATAATCATGCTGGCTGTCCAGAAAACACCAGTGTGGTGTGTTAAATTTCATCCCACGAAACAGTTGTGCCGTTTATGAGATCTCTTACTTTTTTTTTCCTTAGTAAGGATTTATGGGTATATAAAGTAAAAGCTAAATTTGTTGATTTTCTTTAGCTTTCATTAAGGTAGATGTTAAAATGTCAGGTAAGCTTAAGGACTTTTGTGCTAGGGCTCAGTGTGCTTTTAATTCTGCAGTTTTAGGAATTGACAAAAGGCCACTTAAATAATTTTACTCGGTTTTAAGTTGATTATCATATCTTTATTCTTTAGCCTACAAAAAAGTATTGCTATCTTCACCATGGAAGGAAATGCTTCTATACTGTAAGCTGCAAGGTAATAACATTATGATATAATGCAGCCTTGCCCAAACTGATGTCCTCCAGATGATTTTGCCTTCAGCTTCCGTTAGCCCCAGCCAGCATGGCCAGAGATCAGGAATGCTGGGAGTTGTTGTCAAAATTTCTGGAGGGTACAAGGTTGGAGGAGGCTGCTGTAGATTCTAGAGTAAATATGACACTAACCGTGAGCCCAGTTTGTATGTAATGATAAGCTGAAATTCTTAAGAATTTTGATACTTTTGATAATGCTAGCCTTCCAGGAAACCCTGTCAATGTGTTACGTTAAATTTCATTCTTTAGAATTATGGCTTATGTGAATTGTAACAGCAGGTATTTAGTGAAAAAAGTGTTCTCTTTACTTACTGTAATAATCTGATTTATTTACACAAACCTTGAGGAGGGAGAGAGCAGGAGGCTTGAGTTTACTGCAGCATTTAGGCTGGCAGCAGGATAGGAAATATTAGGAAACCTGTTAGGAGCATTTTCGTTAGCCTTTATTTTATTGAAAATATGTATAGGCTGTCTTTAAGGACAAAATCCCTTTCAAGAACCCTTAAATAATACAATCCCAATGGAATAATAAAATAGCAAAAATTAATAAAACAAATGAATACCAGCAATAACAAAACTTCCAGCACTGACAGTATTAAAATCCAGTACACAACTGTTGCTCAAAATCAACAACAACCCAATTAAATGCAACCAAGAAAAGGCAGTACAAAGGAAACAGATGGGTCTTTAGAGTTTCCTAAAATCCTGTAATGATGGGGCCTGACAGACCCAGATGGCAACCCATTCCAGAGGCATGGGGTATTGCTTTATGGCTGCACCTTAATACTTTCAATCTTGTTCAGCCACCGAATGCTGCTAGTTGGGCAGAGAATTGGAGATGTGATTTGGGCCAGCTGTATCTGATTGGACAGCAACAGGTTTTTGTTTCTGCATCATAGCTTTTGAGTTTACTTGCTATAATGCAGCCTTTCCCAAAGTGGCACCTTCTATGTTATGGATTGCAAACCCCACCGTTCCCGACAGCTGGCCATGCTGGCTGGGTCTGATGAGATTAAATATAACGGCAAAATTATATTGTATAAGACCAGTACATGGGCAGACACCCCTCTTTTCCTTGAGTACTCTGCATTTGCCACAGGACTCAGTGAAGTGAGGGGGCTGATGGCAACCACAAGTAATCGGTTTTGCTAGCCAAAACTTTTGCACTGCTGCCTATTAGGCAATCCCTGCTGGACCAGCCCAAAGAGTGTTCATCTATCCTTTCATCCTGTTTCTCATAGTGGCCAGCCATATGCTTCTGGAAAGTTCTTAAACAGGCCATGAAGGCAGCAGTGCCCTCCCAGGGATTGGTATTCTTGAGCCAGCTGCTTCAGAACCTAGAGACTCATTTTAGCTATTGTAGCAAATAACTGTTGATAGAAATGAATAAAAAGCAAACACTGCCATCTTCTACTTATTTGGATGAAGCTGCCTATGTGATGTGCTACAGAGACCTGGCTGGATAATGGAAGGGATGGGTTGTGCCCAATTGGGGCCCTTGTACAAGAAGACCCTATGTTTCGAAGATGATGGAAGATGATCTACAGGGATTTAGTTTCCAGAAGGGTAGCCATGGCTATTGCAACAAAAGCAACAGCCTCGTTTCACATTAAAGAGTAACAAATTAATTGTGGCATAAGCTTTCATGGACAGTGCCAATTTTGACTGGTATTTTTTTGATCTTTGTCTAGGTATCTAGTAGTCATGTTTTGAACTGGAATGTATGTATCTAGTGCTTGCATATAAGGAAGGACTGGGAACTGTTGTTAGTGTGATATCCAACCTGCTGCCTGTAGCCTGGCTGAGCTTGTGGATGTGGTTTTGCTCTGTCATGTTTTACATCTTCTGTCATCTAACTGTTGTGCTTCAGATATATTTAAAGAAATTGTGATTGAGAGTTTGTTTTTAGCGGCATTGACAATTTTCTCTACACATTCCCCTTTTTGCTTGTTTTGTTGCTAATTTTACATCTGGGTTTTATTATGCACTGGACTGTTCACTCTCTTCTTCTGCCATCCCTCTTCCTGGACCCCAGTCTCAAGCACACTGAACATTAGAGCAGCTGAGATGGATAGTGTCTATAGCCAAGCATTCTGTTCATGCAGTGGCAGCTAGATGCCTATGGAAAGCCCGCAAGTAGGACCTGAGCACAGTGACATCCTTGTGCTCAGGTTTTATATATATCTATTATGCCCCTTTTTGCAGCAGCAGCCTCTGCTGGATCACAAGATTCCTTTCCCTACTGGTGCCTGGATATTGCACAGGCCCCAGGCTGTAGCAGGCTCTTCTCTGAGAGCAGTTGTGACTAGTTGCAAGCAGGGTCAGTGACTGTTGGAAAGTCATCTAGCCTGCCTCATTTCAGTTTCAGGAGCTCAGGTGCCTGCTTTGGAGAGGAATTCTTGTATTTATAGTGCTTGATGGAAAATATACGATTTACCACTAATATTTCCATCCAAAGGAATCCAATCTGTGGTTTGTTTCCCCCCCCTTTAGTGCTTCAATTCTAAGAATTTGGGGGCTGAGGCTTACTTTTTGTTATGCTGCTTTATACACCTAGTCAAACCAGCACACCATGTATGCTGATGGCTCTGTTAACTGTATTTGCTCTTGACTGTTATAAGCAAAGGCATGGAGCTATAGGTTCTCTGAGCTGCAGAGGAATCTTAAGCCCTGCCTCTCCTCCCATTATCTCCCCTCCATCCTTTGACAGGGGCAAGGAAGTGGAAGGATCTTCCTCTCAGATACCTGACATACAGCTTTGGCTGCATGCCAGGCCCTATGAGTGCTGGGGACTGTTTTTTACCATTGGAAGAAAACAGCAGAACAGGCTCAGAAATGGGTTGGGAGAAATGAGCTACTTTCAGAGTTGGGGAAAATATATATTTTCTGAGCGTGACTGAAGTGAGGTGCCTGGAGTAAAGTTAGGCCTGAACTGGTCTTTGGATCCTTGGTCTAAACAGGTAGCTAATTGGTGCCATGGGAAAATCTAATTGTGAATTCTATAATCTATTTCAGGCTAAATTAAATTATTCTCTCACTGGAGAATATTTAGATCACGAGTTTTGAAATAACACCTTGAAGGTACAGGTCTGTTGCGTGGTGAAGAAGTTTTTTTTTTTTTACTGTAAACAGGTGGGTTATAATAATAAAGAAAACAATAGGTTTGTATAAGTTGCTTAGGAATTCTGTAATTAGAGAAATGTATTGTGGAAAAGAATTGTAAATCAGAGACTGCGTAGGCCTCATTGAAGGAAATGCTTAAAATTGTCGTAAACATTAAGAGCAGTAGTTGCTAACCCACAGTCTTGCATTACAGATGGAGGTAGGCAATTGGCATTGAAACTCCCAAAATAGAAATGAGTAGTTCAGAATGATTTTATTCATACTCACTTGCATTGCTGTTGTGTTGATCATAAATGTAAATAACAGTTTTGGGGAAAATATTCCCTAAGAACTTTATGTTCATAAGATGTCCATCTTGGAAACATTTTACTCTTTTTGTATCTCTTCTAATTTGAATTCATATTGCTTAAGCAATTCTAATTTGTACTGAAGTTTCTGAACTTCATAGACACTGCCTTATACTGTATCAGACTAGCAATTCATCAGGACCAGCATTGTCAACACTGGCTGGCAGCGGCTCTCCAGGTTTCCAAGCAGGATGCCTTCCTAGCCCTACCTGGAGATGTAGGGATCGAACCTGGGATCTTCTGCATGCAAAGCAGATGCTTTACAACTGAGCTACAGTCCCTCCCTCATGAATGACTAATGCAGAGTCCCAGTGAAACATTCATACTCCATTTGTGGCTGTTATTAAATAAATGCATTCTAATTGCTGTAGGAATCCTCCCTCCTGTTTTATACACAAGTAACGTGTAACAGGTAAAAATCGGGATCATTTATATGTACCAATTGTGGCATATTTGTAGGCTTATTTATCTTGTTTTAACTTGTAGGCTTATTTAACTTTTGTGAACTGCCCAGGGAGCTTCGGCTATTGGGCGGTATAAAAATGCAATGAATGAATGAATGAATAAATAAATAATTAAATAAATATGTGCTTGTATAGTCACACAAGTCTATAAAATGTGGGTGCCATAAAAAGCAGCACCTAAAGCCATGCGGAATGCCGACATCTCCCTTTCCCATACCATGCTTCCAATTTTCTGGACTTGAGCATTCATTCCATTGCATGAAGGCTGTACAAGGAAGCCATCAGACAGAAACCACTTTTGACTGTTAGACGCATAGACAATAGCCTGTTTATGTCATCATAGAGGTGGAAACGTGACATGTTGCCCTTTGAGGTACCTGTGATCTACAGGAGCGTCAACCAACAGCTGTGCATCCCTGACAGGGCTCAACCCAACTCCTACTTTAAGTGTCCTCATCTTGGTGGCTCAGATTTTGCAAGCTACCTATTTTAGTGTTTTCACTATTATATCTATATGTGTTATCATAATAATGCAAATCCTTATAGAAAGTCTATATTTAGATTTTACTAGACCCTCAATATTTTTGTGAGTCGTTTTATTCTTTGGATGTGCCGGGCAAGCAAAGCTCTTTTTGTTTTGTGTTTGTTGCATTTATCTCTGCCCTTGTTTGAGAAAGAAAAGAATCAGATATGCCAAGAGATTACTTATTTCTTTGTCAGTGCCAGCCACCACACTTCTTCAGCTCCTGGATCAATACAATAAAATTACTACATCACTGTCAGCTGCAAAATGTGGCAAAGTTGTAGAGGTTCTCAGCTCTGGAAAGTGTGTTGGGGAATCACACCCTTGTATTGTTCAGTTAATTTGCAATTGCAGTGTGGGGTTCTAGGAATTTTGTAACTTATGACATGGATTTCATTATGATAAAGTCTGAGTAGGCGGTGTATTAAGGATTGTAAAATCCAGTCATCCTTAGTATCACATTTCTGTCTCTGATTCTTCATTTGTCTTACTGCTTTTTAGGCCAATCTTATGTGAGTTTAGCATGGATGTTCTGTACTTTTTCTAGGGTACTAACTCAAGAGGCAGCTAGACAACTAGGCAAATTTAGACAACTAGGCAAATTTAGAGAGAAAATAAAGGTAATTGTTAACAGTTTATTGCTAAAATTAGTATCCTTGGTAGAGGATTGGAAGTAAAGCAGTTTAACAATAATTTTTACAAAGGTGTTAGGTGTGGATTTAGGAAACACCTGTCTCCATAACTTTTGTTCCAGGTAAATTGGTGGAAAGTTTTATCAAAGCTGGGATAATAAATTTGTAGAACAACAAAACTATAAAGGAAAAATCAGTGCAGCTTTTGCAATTTTTTTTTTTTTACATTTCAAACTCTCACAAGGTTTCAGTATATAGATAAGGGTGCTTGGTAGACATTATCCACTAAGACTTCCAAAAAAACTTGTGACAAACGGTAGGAATTAATGGAAAAGCAAGATGTATTAGGATTTATATTGGGGATGGGATGGCTTAACATGCATGTATGATTTAGAGCTGGGCTGGATGATGAGGTAGCCACATTTGCAGATGTTGCTAAATTGTTCAGAAAGTGAAATCGCAAGAAGAGCCCAGTCTAATTTTGATGACTAATAAACCAGTCTGGAAACCTCCAAAAAGGAGGTCTCCATACTGGTCAATTAGTCATCAAAATGGCAAATGAGAGTAATGTTAAATAAACATAAAGTGAACTGCATGGGGATATAATATCCTAACTTCACATATATTATACTGATGGTATATAAACTGAGTATGATTATTCAGGAAATAGATCCCACTTTTGCTGGAAATGGCAACCCGGCATGCTGTGGCAGCAATGAAGGCAGTGTTGGGGATGGACTGAAAATAAAAAGCAAGCACCATGTTTTAAATACTATTTACCGTTACGTTTGCCCATCTCGGAGAGGGTATTGCACAGCTGGAAAAGGTGAAGAAATTGGCATCTGAAATGACCTAGAGGTTGAAGCACCTTTCTTCTAAGAAAAAGCTAAAGCCATTTGGTCTCCATGGTTTAGTGGCAAAAAAGATGAGCAGACCCTCCCAGCAGGTAAAGTTCATAAAATGGAGAGAATAGATAAAGTTTTATTCCACCTTTGGTGTCATCCAATGAAATAGGTTTGGCAAGTAGTTCAGGGAAGAGAAGAGTACTATAGTACACAATGCATTATTAATGTTAGTTAATATTTGTTTAAGGCATAATTAAAGCTTGGAAGTAACTGTTATCTTGTGGGATGGCCACCAAATGTCTTTAAAAAGCATTAGATGACAAATCTAATTTGATAGACAAATAGGTCTATCAAAGCTGTTAGCTATGATAGCTAAACGAAGCCTTCATTTTCTGATGCAAGCAATGCATCTGAGTACCAGATGCTAGAGAGAAAGAGTGGCTGGCCATCACCTTTGAGCCCTACCAGTGGGTTTGCCAAAGGCATGTGCCTGTGCACTGTTGGAAAGAAGATGCTTGGTTAGCTAGACCATGGTCTTAACCCAATATTCTTGGTCACAATTGGTGTGGTTAAAAAAAAAGTTTAATCTAAATTTGTATAAATTTGATTACTGGGTTAATATTATGTGAGTTGGACTACAATTCTGTGTCTTTGTACACACCATTTTAGTTCAGAAACACTGTTGTCCTATGTTGCTGAAGTATAATGTTTGGGGGGAAATGTAATAGTTACCGAAAAAGAGCAGCATTTGGGTATAAAACAATGTATCTGTGGGCAGTGCTGTCGTCTTATACAATCTTTATTATGCTAGCTTTTTGTGTTCTGTTTTCAGGAGGGCAGAAGAAGCAGGCACACATAATATATCTCATAGGAAAAATAAGCTGAAAACTGTTTCAATACCATAAGCTTCGTCCCAATCCCTTACTAAAGTCTCTCAAGGAAATATAATAGCTATTAGATAAGAGGATCACATGATTTCTGAAAAAGCGGATAAAAAAGAGGAAGCAAAGATCCAATTGTAACAAGCTTACTGGTTAGCTGTAACTGACTATCCAGTCTAGAACTGGATATTTTTAATAATTTGTTCATAAATGATCTGCAGATGAGGGAAGACTAAAGTGGCAAAGCTTGCAAATGACTGAAAATTATTTACGATTGGAAAACTCTAGAAAAGGACTGCATGGTATTTTCAGTCCTGAGGTTGATGCAGGGTTGGGGCTGCATGTGTGCAGGATCTATATGAGGATCCCTGGTAGGAGGGAGAGGAGAGTACAGGTGGTGGAGGATTCAGCAGCAGGGGCAGGGAACCCTTGGGGGTGCGGCTTGTGTAACCCCACCACTAAGCTATGGCCATTCCTCATCTGGTAGATGGGATATTAACATAAGGAAATATACACTGGGGGATAAAGTAACCCTAACAAAAGATAGAGAGAGAGGTGTCTTAACTTGATTGTAAGTAGTCAGGAGAAAGAACTTGGTGGTAGAAATATTGTTAATGTTAGGAATAATTTGGGAAATCATGAAGCCTTTATGAAGCTGGTATGTCCATATTTACAAAGTCCTGTGTGGTTCTGATTCTACCATGTCAACATGGGTATTAAACTAATAAATAAAAGTTCAACTAAATAACATACCATATTGCAAAATACCATTTTTTAAAAGAAAAGGACCAGAGAAAACATGAGACGTTCACAAAACTGCGAATGTCTAGGCAAAGATGATTGACTCATTCATTCTCTCTGCAAAGCAAGAGCTTAGAAGCACCCACTGAAACATTAGGCAGTAGACAAATGAAGTACTTTGTCATACAACATATAATTGAGATATGAAATAATTGCTATAGGCTGTTGTGAAAGCCACTAGCATAAATGGTTTTAAGAACGATCTAATAAATAAATGCAAGGAAGAAGAGGAGGACCAGGGGGTGGAAATTCTATTAAACCTGATTGCCAGAATCCCAGCCTTGTTAAGAGATGGTTTATTGCTTGATTACCAAATGCTCAGGACTAACTAGGTGGGAGTCTTCACTGGGATGTATTTCTGATCACTTTGTACGATAGAAAGGTGGGATGGATGGCAGCAGCGGGATGCGTACCCATGCCCTAGCATGATTTCATGTTCCTGAGTTCTTTTCAATCTTTGCATTTTATTATATAACCTGTGCTCGCTTGCTTTCTACTGTTAGGTATGGAAGAACGAACAGGTGCTGTATCTTGGGGAACAAGTGGTCAATCAAGTCCTTCATATGAACCTGCAAGGGTAAGAATATAATTTGACTATAGTTTATTAAAGGCAATTATATGAATAACGAGCAAAATATTTTTGAGCATTTGTTGTGATAAGTGGTTGGTAATTTTTAGGTCACACTTGGAGGCCAATTTGACTAGTGGGCGGAGAGCAGGTCAGCAGAGGTGGAGCCAAGGGGAGGGGTGCGGCAAGAGTCAGAACAGACTTTGAGTCCCCAACAGCCACCAACTCATGAGACATAAAAGGAAAGCTGAGAAACATGATGTCATGTTTCCTAGAATGCTCTTACTTTCAGTGGGAGGCAATGACGAAGCTTTCTAAGTAATCCACAAAGCTTTTATTAAGCAATAAACATCTCTTCTACCTGAATAGAGTCTAGCCTCTTGGAAACGTCCCCCTGGGCAAAACTATGCAAACTAAGCAAGACAAGAAGAATAAGAAGCTGCTTCTCATATGCCAGTATCTTCAGAGAGCCTGGTGCAGTGCCAGGTTCTGGCATAATCTCTCGGACCTTCTCATGCCTTCTTTTCATGCCGGGCGTTTCAGCTTCCGGTGGAACCTAGCATCAGCTAGGTTGTCAGGACGCTCACCCCCGGAAGAAAGGTCACTTCCCACTGAGTGTGTAGGATTTGGCCTTGAGGAGATAAGCTCTGGAGAGGGCTGACTTCCAACTGGGGAATCGCCCTTGAGAGCTTCCTCCCTCACTGGTACAAGCTGGTTTGTGTCTGGCGCTGCGTCTTCTAGTTCTGAATCTGATTCTGGTTGATTACCTGAAACATCTTCTCCCAAAACAGGGGCAGTAGGGTTAGACATGACACATGAATATGCAAGGGTGGGGTGGGGTGACGAAATCACACAGACACAAAAAAGCACTCCTATGGACCCACAGTGTCCTGTTCTAGCAACAACTCTCATTCCACAGAGAATAAAGTGAGTTTTAGATCTTAAGCGCACAGTGGGGAGTGGAGGGGAGAGAAGTCACACAGCTACACAAGATCATGATACTGCCGCTGCTAATGATGATGTCCTCTGATAATATCCTCAGCCGCACAGCCAGGGCCGGTCCAAGGCCATGATGCACCCTGGGACTAGCCATCTGTCGTGACTCCTACTCGGTCCCGAATACTGAAATCATACACAATATTTATTTGCACACGCATATACATAGGGTAACCATATGAAAAGGAGGACAGGGCTCCTGTATCTTTAACAGTTGCATAGAAAAGGGAATTTCTGCAGGTGTCGTTTGTATATATGAAGAACCTGGTGAAATTCCCTCTTCACCACAACAGTTAAAGCTGCAGGAGCTATACTAGAGTGGCCAGATACAAAAGAGGGCAGGGCACCTGCAGCTTTAACTGTTGTGATGAAGAGGAAATTTCATCAGGTTCTCCATATATTCAAATGACACCTGCTGAAATTCCCTTTTCAGTATAACTGTTAAAGATGCAGGAGCCCTGTCCTCCTTTTCATATGGTCACCCTAATATACATATGTACAATAATGAAAAATGTTCTTTTCATTACATATTTTAGTGGAAAGCATCTTCCATGCTTTCCTGGTAGCAAAAGACTAGCATCTCTTTCACGGTAGAGAACTCAACACAAGCCTTCTGGTTTTTCAGCATAAAGCACACAGACACAGAAAAAAATAAATCAACTTCATAGCAGCACATTCTCAGAATAACGAAAACCCACCCTTTTGCATGTTGTAACAACAACAATAATAGTAATCCACACAAACACACGCCTTTGGAGCCACATTTTTTGTCTAGGAGCAACACAAATTGTACAAGCACATTAATTTTCTGCCAAGTCAGAGGAAAATGCATCATGCCAGGAAAACCAGAGAGTGAGAAATGTTGAATTGTGAAGAAAGCAGTGCACATAAGTTTTTGCCAAGCCTGAGAGAAAGTTCTTTAAAAAAAAAAAAGTGTCTACTTGTGGGAGACATATGTTTTGGGTTTATTTGTTTTTAAAAATTCATTATTTTGGACACATACATATCCTTTAAAAATAAATAAAGAACATTTGGCTAACCACATAAAAAACGGGTTAGAAACAATTACCCCATGAGTTGCCAGCATGCCTGGATTGTCCTGCTGGGGCCAAAGTAAAATTTTACTTCAAGTGTAAATGTGTGCAGCCTGCTTTGGACGGGGACTGTGGCACTGCTGGAGGGGGGATTTAATTCTCCCTGGTTTTTCAAGCAGGCCTTTGGAGAATAATCCAGCCCTCCATCTATGTTAATGTTTTATAATTTTGTTGTGTATTTTTTAATTGTTTATGGTTTTGTTTCCCTCCCCCCCCCAATGTATATTTTAAACTTTGTAAGGCTGCCTTGAGGCCCAGCATTGGGCAAAAGGTGGGATATAAATATAATAATAATAATAATAATAATAATAATAATAATAATAATAATAATAATAATAATAATTTGTGCCAAGCTTCCATTCCACCTCCATAGGGGGGGCATGAAAGAAAGAAAAAAATATTTCATTTTCCAGTGAAGGCTTTGAAGATTTTATAAAATGAAAATCAATGGGTGGGATGGGAGCGGAATTTCAGAACAAAGAGGTGGGGAAGGTTTAACCCCCCTAGTTCCTGGAACTCCTGAATTGGGAACATGCATGGTTACACTGGAGTAAATACATTTGTCCCTTACCTACTCCTGTTTAAGTGTGTGTAGCCCCAATTTGGATTGGGACCATGGTGATCTGGGAGGAGGGCTGATACCTTCTGCCCCTTCCCCATTTTTGTGCTGAAATTGCATGCGCACACACACACATACGTGGTTTGTAAAAGAAAGAAGCCTCCCGTGAAAGCTCTTTCTTTCTTCAGCCCCACATGGAGGGATTTCTGGATGAAAATAGGGGGAAAGAGAGAAGGGATGACACCCCCCTCTGATCACCATGACCCCAACCCGATTCAGACCCCACAGAAACGTTAACAAAACTACTCCACTGCCTGATCCAGCTGAGTTGCTTCTCTCATTAAAGCCCTGCAGGAATTGCTCCTTCTCTTAGTCATGTTTGTTTGCTTTTTGTTCATTTGTTTTTTTAAGAACACTGATCCAGCTCGCTCTGTCTAATAAGAAAGGGGTGAGGACAACAAGGAAGTGCGCTTGAGCAATTCTGTATGTGCCTCTGCTCGTCGTTAAAACAACAACACACAGACAGTATTTGCCGGGGAAACATTCTGAGCATGTGCAAATCTTTAGTGGGTCTCTTTACGGCAGATGTTGTACTCTCCTGCTTCAGCGCAGGAATCTGTCCGAGGGCAGTGGTCTGTGGGAGAACAGAGTGTCCCTTAACTTGTTGCACAGCCACCAAAGCACACAGCTGAAAGGAGGGGAGCTCACAACCCCTTGTTTCTAGAACTTTCTGGAGGATGCCAACAGTTCATAGAATCAAAGAATAGTAGTGTTGGAAGGGGCCTATAAGGCCATCGAGTCCATCCCCATGCTCCGTGCAGGAATCCACCTTAAAGCATACCTGACAGATGGTTGTCCAGCTGCCTCTTGAATGCCTTTAGTGTGCCAATATTTAGTTATAGTTCCGTGTTTCCACTTTCATATACCACAACAACAACAACAACAACAACAACAACAACAACAACAATAATAATAATAATAATAAATGGGAATACAGAAAAACGAAGAACAGTTAGGGTAAGCAACCTCGTTTTGTTAAACATAAAAATTAAAAACCAAACTTATTTTTTAAGTGAAGTGCAACATTTATTTAAACGAAAACTTTGTACAGAAAATGTTTTAATTATTCACTAACTATTCTAAATATTTCCTCACTTACAGGAAAATGGCAGTCTCCTTGGAAAAAGCTCAGATCTCTCAACAGCTCTGGAAAAGCTGAAACATGAGGAGGTAGGATTTGCTTCGTCTGTGTGATTATCTGATTGCGTTTTTTTTTTTTTACTGAAATGTCAGACACGAGACACATAGAGGCCACAAATAAATCAGTCATTCTCAAAGTGGGAGGGAGGGTGGCTCAAAGGGGGTAGGGCAGAAAGAAGGAGAATCCTGCAGCAGACAGCCATACAGACCCTTTCCCCCTATTTATGAAATTCCTTAGCAGCCGCCTACACTGCTCTGCTAACCCTAGAAGTTGCAGAGGAGAGTCAGGGAGCACGTTGGAGATTCTGGCAGACCAACTCTTTCCCTTCCTTCCTTCCTTCCTTCCTTCCTTTTTATCCTGTTGGTCTTAGGAAGAACTCTCACGTGTCCTAGTTGTCATCTTCTCCCTGTGCCAGGGCGGCAGTAGACCAATCCACAGATGCGTAACAGTAGTGGATTGCATACATATTTTATTTATTTCATTTCATTTCTATACCACCCAATAGCCAAAGTTCTGGCAGGTATGGGTAAAGACCAACATAAGTCTTACTTAGAGTTGTTGTTGTTTATTCGTTCAGTCGCTTCTGACTCTTCGATATAAGTTGATTTTTTCCAGTCTGATGGCCATTCTTGTGTTTTCCAAATTTGCTGGCATATGGCATGCATCACCTTGACAGCATCATCTTGCAATATTTTAAACAGTTCAGCTGGGATACTGTCGTCTCCTGCTGCCTTGTTATTAGCAATGCTTCTTAAGGCCCATTCAACCTCACTCTTCAGGATGTCTGGCTCTAACTCACTGACCACACCGTCTGACCTATCCCCAATATTATTATCCTTCCTATACAGATCTTCCATATATTCTTGCCACCTTTTCTTGATCTCTTCTGTTTCTGTTAGGTTCTTGCCATCTTTGTTTTTGATCATACCCATTTTTGCCTGGAATTTACCTCCGATGTTTCTAATTTTCTGGAAGAGGTCTCTTGTCCTTCCTATTCTGTTGTCTTCTTCCACTTCTGTATATTGCTTGTTTAAAAATAATTCCTTATCTCTTCCGGCTAACCTCTGGAATTTTGCATTTAATTGGGCATATCTCCCCCTATCACTGTTGCCTTTTGCTTTCCTTCTTTCTTGGGCTACTTCCAGTGTCTCAGCAGACAGCCATCTTGCCTTCTCGGTTTTCTTTTTCTTTGGGACGTTTTTTGTTGCCACCTCTTGGACAATGTTGCGAACTTCTGTCCATAGTTCTTCCGGGACCCTATCTACTAAATCTAGTCCCTTAGAGTTAGAGCCATTGAAATAAATGAGACTTAAATTAGTCACTGCTAACATAAGTTCCATTCATTTCAATGAGTCCAAATAGGACTTACATTGAATGTTACCCTATGTGTGCAGGGTTCTATACAGTCACTTTAAGGGCAGATGGTTTAGAAGAGGTGGGTGGGCTTGGAAAGGATAGTATAAATTTAGGGGAGGGGCTGTAGCATAGTGGTAAAATGTCCAATTAAATGGATAAGGCAGCTAGTGACCAGGAAATACCTTGCAGAGAGCCCCTGCCAGTCAGAGTAAACAGTTGTGAGCTAGGTGAACATAGGAAGAGCTGTGCTGAATCAGACCCAAGGCCTATCTAGTCCACTCTTTTGTTTTTTTTCTGTCCAGAATCTCCCACCATTCAGCTTCATTGGATGATTCTGAATTCTAATATTATGAAAAAATTGGGGGGGGGGGATATCCCTATCCACGTCCTCCACACCATGCATAATTTTATGCACCACTGTCATTATACACTCCACTTTACCTTTTCTTCTAAGCTAAACAGCACCAAATGTTGTAACCTGGGGAGAGCATTTCACAACTTGCGTGCCACCACTTGGAATTACCTGCCATACCTCACCTGGTGGGAGCACCTGAAGAAGGAGAGATCTTGGGGTTGAGATAGGTACATTGTCCCTAGCCATGGAAGGTCTTAAAGGTCAAAACTAGTACTCTGAACTGGGCTTGAAAACAGACTGGGAGCTAGTGAAGGTTCAAAGTACTGCAGTTGATCCATTGAGCAGTCTTACAGCTGTATTCTGGACCAACTGAAGTTTTCTGGACTATTTTCAAAGACAGTGTTGCATTCAGCACCCAAGACGCTCAAATAACCCAAGAACAGGCCATGGGTCTTTTGAGGGTTGTTTCCCCCTCAAACAAGCCATGCTGCCCGGGTTTCGATGATAAGACAAGCTGTGCCCAGGTAAAAAGCCACTGTGTTTTTTGATTTTGCAACTGGGTCATTAGCAGTTCATTACTTCCTAGCTAGCTTCAAGACTTTACTAGCTGCCCTTGAAGACTTTGTGAGCAGTAGTTGATGCTTAAAGCAGAGTGTGTATTTGGGGAGTGGACAGGAAGTGTCACCTAATGGGAAAGTCAATTGCAAGCACAACATTGAAGATGTAATTCAAATTGGTGCATTTTCTATTTGTAGGTACTTGAGAGGCTTGGCCACTTAGAAATCATTTCCTTGCCAGTGTTCCTCATTTTAATGGCTTTCACAGTGTTTGTCTGCAACTGAAGATGTGCTACAATAGAGGTCCAGCCTCTTTCCTACAGCCATATTAACTATTTTCTGTGAGCTCTTAAGGTCCTCTTAGTAGGAAGTATGCAGGCTTTCTGTTCTGTACAGAGACTGGCATACTGTTAACGCTACTTCATTTAAAAGCCATTGCTTTAAAAAGCCATTGCTTTAATTTAGTTATCTTCATAACTCCAGAATATTGGTAAGGGGAATTTAGACAACTAAGAGTGCCTTATTTTAATATTATATTGCAAGGCTGTTTGAGCATGAAATGGAAAGTATTCCAAGCAATAACCAGTTTCTACTGATTGTTTTTAATCTTCCTGCAAGCTTTTGGCTGTGCATGTTAGCTAGAGTCATGGCATTTACCCCTTTGCTTTTCTGCCTTCTTAGCAAAGTGGATAAGATTACTTAATATCACACTTGCTTCTCCGGTACTAACATATTGTTATAAACTAGGTTGACAGCATAACAAAGAAGTATTATTGAGGAAAGCATCAACAGAAAATCTGTTTCTCAGCATTTAGCAGTGTCCAAAACTATATATCATTGTTAACTCCTTTTTGTCACCATGCATTTTAGGAGCTGGGACTTACTACTTTGTGTTTGACCTCATTAATTAGATAGAAAATCAGATCACTGGAAGACTACTTTCTAGATGTGTTCTGTGCAAGATATTTTGTTCAGCCAGTGTCTTACAAAATTGTGCTGTACTTGAACATAAAACAAACTGCATACAGTGACCTTGGCTAGGAGCGTCTTGTTTCCTAGGCAGCTGCTGCTACATGCTGGCTGTCTGACAGACGGGGCCAGGTCATGGTTACCAGAGGACACCCTTGTGGTCATAAGCAAGTTGTAAATGTCACTAAGATTTTTTCTCAATGTCTATCACATGTGTATCGCTGATTCTGAAGTAGGTAAAGTGAGTAATCTTCTGGGGCTCCCAGAAGATAAATGCTAAGGCAGTATAGCAGAAAGTTGTGACATGCATCCATAAGCAGTTATAGGGATTTGACAGATATTTAGCCCTTAGTTACTAGCCCTTTGGTTGAACTGACAGCACGCCTGCAAAGATAGGGAGGCCTGTTTCAGCCCCATTAATGTCGTCTTGAATGCAAGCCCACAGTCTAGAAAATGATAAATGTTCAGTGATTGATGATTTTTAGAGTCCTCAGGGATTCTGGGTGGTTTCTCATTGCTACAGGCTTGAACAATTTCCCCTCTTACTTGAGATTCTCTTAGGAGTTCTTTAAGGCTTTAGTGCAAAGAGTTTTAAACAAGCAGGTTGTGTAGCATTTTGAACTTCAGTGAATATTTTTCAAAATTTAGGTTTATGCTGTGAACCTGATATTTAATAAGATTGTATGCAATCTTTTCTTTCTTTCTTCCCTTCTGTCTCATACGTTCCAAAATTATGATTTTAGAAAATATTTCCCCTCCCCTGGAAACTGAATAGATATTCCCCCTCCTCAGGTGTTCCATTTGTTGTTTCTTTGAGTCTTAACGAAATTATCTAAGCAAGTGTTCCTTGTTTCGATACAGGGGCACATTAGGCTAGTAATACTAATATTAGGATGCTAACATCTCTCTCTCTCTCTCTTTCTCTCCCTTTCCCTCTTTGCTTTGAATGCTTTCCTGCTAAAATCAGATTTGTCATATTAACCCATGCTTAAGCCAATTAATAATAACAACTATTAATTCATAATTGCTTCACCATCAATGACCATTGGTTTATTAGAACTTCATCCGCAAGAAGACAGGTCCTTGCTTCAAAGAATAATGGGAAGATAGATGATAGGTGTGGAGAGAGGGAAAAGAGAGACATGGCTTGAAGAGGATGAATGTGAACAATGGTGTTACATATACTTAGGTTTGGCTGCTTGGTTATGAGGCTTGGGCTCTGTTGAGATGATACTCCCCCCCCTCCCCAGCATTGTACCTAGAGAGAGATTGGGAACAGTCTTGTGTACTCTTTTCCTACCCCCCTCATCAAAGGGAAATGTGAGCAACCATTTGAAGATTGCACTTGAACGGAAGGACTCCGTGACTGTGATCAAGGGAAAATAAAGCATGAGGCCTGCCTGTTTGGTAGTTCACTTCTGTGGTGAGGTTCAGGGGAGGAATACTTTTAAAATATATATATATATATATATATATATATATATATATATATACACACACACACACACACACACACACACACACACACACACACACTTCTATCCTGCCTTTTTTCCTCCAAGGAACCCAAGGCAGCATACATAATCCTCCTCTGCATTTTATCCTCACAACGACAATCCTGTGAGGTAGGTTGGGCTGAGAGTCTGTGACTGGCCCAAAGTCACCCAGTGGGTTTCCATGGCCGAGGGAGGACTAGAACCCGGATCTCCTGACTCCCAGTCCAACATTTTAGCCACTATACGACACTGGCTTGTGGGAGAGCACATGTGCCCAAGGTTCATTCTCAGTCTTTCCCTAGATACAGGTCTGGAAGAAAACGTTATCATCTGAACAGGACCGCAGATGCTTATAGGAGCATTAGTGTTTAATATTTTGAAGATACAGAATTAAGCAATACTCTTAATATGGTTTTCAAAAAAAAGGGAGGTTTCCTTCTCACATCCACATGGGTACCATTGCTGACACTGCCAATAATAAGTGCAGCCTCTCTTTTATGTAGATTGGTTAGCCTGGAATCTCTAATTTCAGAGTAGGACACTTTTGGGGCCCTGTTATCTTTAAAAAAAATATTATTTGGATTGTGCTATCAAACACCTTTTGGAGCCTCATCATTTGAAGTCCAGTTTATTCATAGTGAATAATAGTACAGTAGCCTTTATAGATGTGGGTGGAGAGCAGAGTTTTAAAAGTGGTGCAAGATTGGCATCTTTGTGTTCTTTGGGTATCCAGAATTGAAAACCAACTTAAGGAGAATGGCCCACTGTATTGTTGCATTTAATTAGGAGAGTGTATTTGAACTCAATTAGTACGGCTGCCAAATAATCTGTTAAATACTCTGTTCTTTTCCTGTAGGGTTTTACAGACAGTCCTCATTATGGTGATCACTTGAATGATAGTCGATTAGGGCCCAATGAAGGATTGTCCCCGACACCTTTCATGAACTCAGATCTGATGGGTAAGTAGGTAATTCTTTCTGAGTAGCTCCTCAAAGCCTCTTTAGTCAGAGATACATTTTTTCTCCCCTTTTCTAGATTGACAGTAGAGGCACCTGTAAGCTTAAAGGCCTTTGCTCTCCAAATTTGCTTTGTAGGGCAGCTTTTTATTCTGTGCATTATATCATGATTTAAGCGGTCAAAGCACCAAAGGTTGATCGAGTATGTTGCTTTGTTACTTGATTTAGAACATTTTCAAATGCTTATGAGAATGCTTTATTCAAACCTGAGTTTTTTCCTCCAGCCCCATGACATAGATACAACTCTGTGTGCTAATATCTGCAATACCATCTGTTAGTTTCTGTGGCAGGCTCACTCACTCAGTTTTGAAAATAAATATGAGGTGGGGAAATGGTCCAGAGAATGTTTAGGTGTTGCATAGGTGGCTTTCATTAAGGAGATGCTTATGAACACCTACCTGGGAGTAAGTCTCATTGAACTCAGTGGAATTTATTTCTGCCTAGATGTGTCTAGGATTGTTCTATTTATGACTTTCTTTTTGTGTGGTCTAAAAGTAGCAACTGTACTGCTTTTATAGAATAACCTTGAGGCAAGTTGCTTTTGTTTGTGCCTATAATTTAAGAATTCCTCACAATGTTGTTTCATCTGTTAAATTGATGTTGAGTTTTTTCTGTCTGTGACCTATTTGTGCTCTTGATAATATTGTCCTTTTAAGACACTGCCATGGTAATCTAAGTAGATTACATAAATCCAAATCCTGGTGGTCTTCTGGAGATCTTTCTCCCTTTGCCTTTGTTTACTGCTTTTAATCTTTTTCGAACAGGGAAGTAAACAGTTGGGTTGCACAATGTATGTTCGTAAACACAACTGGCCGTCAAATGTTTATACCTTGCCATGGGAATGTTAGGTTGCAGAACTGTGATTTAAACAATTGCAATGATCTCTTCAAAGCTAGCATCCTGTTTGGAAATATTCCACACACACACCCATCCTCCGTGCCAAGAGTGGGAGCTGTCTAAAGGTTCACTAACTTCCTTTGCTGCTGACAGGCTTCAACATATCCACTCACTAACAGGCCAGGGGCAAGAAAGACTTTCATCTTGACAAGCAAGAATGCTCAGAGAAGGAGGTGGCATTACAGCTGCTAGATTAGGCTGCCAGAAAAACCTGGAGTTAATTTTTGGGATAGAGTCTGTGTTCTCTAATTCTGAATGGAATCTGCAACTTTTTAACATGTATTTTATACCATGTTTTTATACTGTTTGTTTTATACTTTGAATGGTTTTAGTTTTTGTGAACCGCCCAGGGAGCTTCGGCTATTGGGCGGTATAAAAATGCAATAAATAATAATAATAATAATAATAATAATAATAATAATAATAATAATAATAATAATAATAGGATTTCTGTCCTTGACCCTCCTCTCACTTTCTGGGAATATTGCAGGTCCAATCTGTGGGCTGCAGGGTGGGTGCTGGCCACATCATTTTCAATCTCACTCCAATGTTGTTCAGTGTTGTGTTTTAGTTTCTTTCGCTCTCCACAGGCAAAGCTACTTCCTCCACACAGTCTCTCCCAGCCCTATCCTCCTGAAGAAAAACCTCTAAGTTTTGCTTTGTAAATTACTAACCTCTCCACATGTAAAAGGCCATATCCAATCCTGGAGATCCTGAAAGTACTCAAATGTGGCCTCTCCCATACTGCTAGCATTGTGAGAGAAACAAGTTTAATAGTCAATGTAATGGAGAATCCTGCATTTGAATAATTTTGGGATCTCCCGGTTTGTATAATGCCTTCTATCCATTGTCAGAGGGGAAGGAAATATGTTAGCCTAAGTCCTGCTCCTGATCTCACTTTATGTAGAATTGGGGTTGGAGTGGGGGCACAGTAACGTTTGGACAGGCCCCAGGTAAATAGTTTTGTTTGAAGATGTCTGATTTTATTTTGACTTGAATGTTTTGAAAGACCTTGTGTTAATATTAATAAAGCAGGAAGCCAATTCCTTCTTCATTTAGGGTGCAATCCTAAGCATGCTTAGACAGAAAAAAAAAGTCTTACAACTCCCATGAATGGCTGGTGCATCCTGGGAGTTGTAGGACCTTTTCTGTCTACGATTGCACCCTTAAATTCTACCAATTTTGTACTGAAGAGAACATCTGGTGTGCTCAAGTCTGTGACCTGCATTACTTTAGTTCTGTCAATTTAAACCTTTACAGCAAAATTGAATTTGGAGGTAAATTTTAAAGGGCAAAATATTCAATATCCAGGTTCTGTTGAAAGATGATGGCAATTGAATGCCTATGTCTTTGACAGTTTCCTTTTTTTAAGTCCTTCTTTAACTTATTTGTTTTACTATTGCCTTGAATCCCTTTTTTTTAATTGTCTGCCTTCCGAATAAGGGCTGTATCTTAGTTCTTCAGTTTTAGTTATGACCAGATAATCACAGATGTCCATTAGGTTTAATGGAATAGCAATTTTAGCTGTTGTTCTTAAAGTAGCTTTGTTGCAGGAATAAAATGAATCGTAAAGTAGCTGTGGACTAATATTTTTGTGATGTGCTTGCAAGTCTTATTTCGTATAAGAGCAACTTAAATAAAATAAGCAACGTTAGCTGAAGATTCCAGCACCGGATGCAGTTGCTTGCCTTTGAGTGGAAGAGGGTAAAAAGGGAGCACTCAGTCCTTCACTGACATCCTACTTTGTTCTAGGCATAATTCAACATGTTGTGTAGGACTTTCCTATGAAATGCCTTCACCTATGTGAACGCTGTCCTCTCCTCAAAATCATTGGAAGAGAGAATACTCTGCTCTGTTTGTCAGCTTAGGCTGTGTGGAACTCTCAGCAGGGTCTTGTGCTTCCTGGGCTCCTGGCTCTGAAATTTCCTCTCCGGAGAAGCCCGTTGTAGTCCCTCATTATGATCATGGCCATAATCTTGTTAGGCAGTAGGTGAAATTTTTGTTTAGGATGCTGTTTACATCATCAGATTTTATGGCAACTTAATGTTTAATTGTTTAGATTTGTACTGGGTGAATGTTAAACATTTAATTGTAAGACTCCCTAGATTTGTAGTTTTTATACTGAACTTTGTTTTCAATTGTAAGGCTCTTTAGATTTGTAGCATTTTGTGAGAAAGTTGATAAACTTTACAATAAGAAAGTGGCTGGATTTTGATGCTGCTTGAATTTCTTGTTCCAGAGTCTTGCTTTCATTATTATTATTATTATTATTATTATTATTATTATTATTATTATTATTATATTTATTTGTATCCTGCCTTTTGCCCAATACTGGGCCTCAAGGCCGCCTTTCCTTGAGGGTCCAGTTTTGTTTCTTTGCTTTGAGCTAGCTTGCCCCTTTCCTCATTGAAGTACAATAATATATATTTCACTGTTCTTAAAATCGTATTATATTAAAACTGAGACAGTAGTATGTATCATAATTTCTGTCATGGCATATATGCACCATTAAAAAGAGAGAATTGTGTGTCAACGGGATGTTGTTTTTCTGTATTATGTTCAGCCATAAGCATGTTTGCCTGAAAAGATAACGGATTATTAATTGCCAGTGTCTTGAATGATGGAGCTCTTAAACACTTTAATGATCTTGTACATTGCAGGAGCAAGAAATTTTGTCTAACAAGAGCTGATAATGATTCAATAATGAACAATTTGCTGTAGAAAGATGTATTTTAATATTCATTTAGACATTTGGAAGTGTTTTTGTTAGAGGAAGTAAAGCTATTACGTTGAACTGATTTGTGTTCCTTCCTAATTCCAGAATTATCCTGTTGATGTTGTCAGTGTGAAAAAGTGGAGTTTTCTTGCAGTTCAAGGAACACCATAGGGTTGTTTTGGTACTACAGTAACCCATTAATATTAGATCAGGGTAGGCAAGTTCCAGGAGTTGGTGGAACATCCTCCCAGGCCCCATAGGGAGCTGCGCTCATGTTCCTACTGCATCGCTGGCAGGAAAACCTGTTTTAAAAGGAAAATTGGCTGTTTATCAACAAATTTTGGCTGAAGAAGTAGGGACAGTTTGGTGCCATGCCACTGAATTTTGGTGGGAAGACACTGATTTTAAAAAGGCCTTTTCCCCCATTGGAAGAGTAAGGCTATGTGTGCAAAAACAGCCAGGGGAGGGGCACGTGTGGCCTGTGAGCTGTGCATTGCCCGCAACACCTGCAGTTGATAGACTTATTATTAGATTGACATTTGATCCAAGTAACATTGACATATCTAGAATTTACTAGGAAAAAAGGGAAATCTGGCTTGACCACAAATTCTTTCAGTTTGTGCAAACATGAATGGTTGTTTTTAAATTGATATTGTCTGTTTTTGTTTGTATTTTATGCTTTTTATGGTTTTAAATTTTGTATATTTCTTTTGGTGTTCACTGTTTTTAACTTTTGTAAACCTCCCAGAGAGCTTTTGCTATGGGGTGGTATATAAGTGTAAATAATAATAATAATTTTTTTGTGGTCTCTGACACACACACACACACACACACACACAGGTTATGTAACTGTGCAGAACAGTGATTCAGAACATTCTAAGCTAAACACAGTTTTTGGTAGAAATTAGCCACCTCTTCTGCTCATGCTGCAGGTGTGGTTCCCCCACCTGCCTCTCAGTTCCTTTTCACCCACAACAGAAACTAGCAGAATTAGAATATTCTCTTGGTTCATGGCAATATCTCAGATTTCATTGTCTACTCCTGGGATGCTGAACAGGGTTCTCTTTCCTTTTTTCTCTCCTTTCTCTTCCTTATTTTCTCTTTCTTCTTCTTTATCCTCTTGCTCCTTTGGGGTGCATAGTCTCCAACCCCTTCTTCAAAAATTGCTACCACTGTGGCTGAAGATATCATTGACCGACAGACTCCAACTACCTTCTTTGCCTTGGAGAGGCCCAATGCCAGGCCTTTATTAGTTTAGCCAGCAAAACTACAGTTACAGATAAGCAACCTGTCCTTGCCATGACTTGCGAACCTGGTCATAGATTTAAGGCTATTGGTCACAAAAGAAGGACTAAAGAAAAGTACTTCTCTGCTGCTGTGGTAGATACAAAGGTTCTTGACGGAAGTTTTGATGATGCAACTTGGAAGAAATGTTGCATATGTGTGAGTGAGTAAGTCTGTCTGTGTCCCTGATGAAGCAAATTATCTTCTCCTAAGAAGTGCTCTAATTAATGTGCCCTGCAGATGTAATTTTCTATATCAGTAATTTGAATGACCAGTAAAAGTTGGTGTTGGGCTTAATTCCTTTTTTTTTCAGAGCCATGTAGAACAGGAGAATACTTGAATTTGAGTCAAAAACAGCAAAAAATTGTTTTGCCAGGTGCTATTAGATACTTAAATTGAAAGCCCTGGCATTATGTGTAGCTTTCTTACAATGTTTGCTTGAGAGAGTGGTTGGATATCAGCAAAAGCCAAAGGCATATGTTGTCTAATTAAAATGTGGAGATTGTCATACAACACTCTGTAGCTTTGAATCACAACTTCTAAAATGTGCTGGCTGCCTTTGCTTTAGTTGTGCAGAATGTTGTGGTTTTTTCCCTAACGGAATAAATTACTGATTTTGTGATGCAGAAGTGCACCAGGTCTGCACCGTTAGCTTATGTACAATTTAAGGTGTTGGCTATTGACTTGTAAAGTGCTTCATAACTTAAGTCTACCTCCTCTCAAGTGATAATTGCTTTCCTTGATCAGTTGAAGGCATATTTGCAGCTCTAGAGGTTTGTTTATATTTAACAATGCAGATAAGATAGTGCCATCAGTGTGACTTGTACCTATAGAGTACACAAAGACATAGAATTCTTCTCAAAATATATGAAGACCAAACAACTAAGCAGAACTAATAACTGAATGAAGTGAGTGTGCCTTTCATTAGGAAGAAGATAACATAAGTTGAGCAGTAATTCTTATTTGAAGTATTAATATATTGCAATTTTTATTATATTAAATGCCTTATAGACCTAGTTCTCTAGGTGTGCTTCAATTTAAATATGTATGTTAGTCTGTTTATAATTTGTAGCCTTTATCAATAAGGCTAGCTTTAGTCTACTTGACAGGTAGGAAACTGCACTCTCTGTTAGAATTTCTTAATGTAAAATCACAAAACACAAAATAAGTTTACAGAATTTTACCCTATACCTTTGATCTTACTTTAAAGAACCAAGTCCAAGTGACTAGATAGGTACTAAACAATTATTATTATTATTATTATTATTATTATTATTTGTATCCCGCCTTTTGCCCAATGCTGGGCCTCAAGGCGGCCTTACAAAGTTTAAAATATACATGGGGGGGGGGGGGAGGGAAACAAAACCATAAACAATTAAAAAATACACAACAAAATTATAAGACATTAACATAGATGGAGGGCCAGACTATTCTCCAAAGGCCTGCTGGAACACAAAAGTTTTAGCCTGCTTCCGAAAGCCCATCAAGGAGGGAGCCAGTCTAGCTTCCCCGGGAAGAGAGTTCCAGAGCAAATCACTTTTACCGTGATTGTGTACTTGTCTCTGATCAGAGGGGGATGATGTAGTGTGGCTTATGAGACTTATTTCTCCCCAAGTATTTCACAAGTTGAATTCTGCTCACAATGAAGGCACGCTCTCTATCTGTTCTTCTTTTTCTTTTCATGGAAACTAATGGGTTTCAAGAAATTAAATTACATTATAATTTAGTGCCAGTACTGCGTACAGGGCTTCCCCACTTTTTTTTTTACCCTTGGGTGTGTGTTTGTATTTTAAAATCGGAGTGTGTTAAACTTATTTCCACACTCCCTCCCCCCGGTTTACAATAATATTTTAATCAAATGTCTTTCTTAGTCTCTCTAAAGACAATATTTTATACAAATGTATTAGGAACTCTGGTTCTCTAGTCCTGTTGTAGCAGGTGTCCACTCCCACCCTCGAGGTTCTCTGCCTGTTCCTTGTTAGCAGCTGTACAGTTGGAGTAACAGAATTTGCCATTAGGTATAGGACATTAGAATTCACAGGTCACAGGTGCTTCCCGCACTGATATTTCTGTCTTTGCTACAAGTGAAGGAGGAGTCCTCCGTGACCAGCTTGCTGCCCTCAGCACTGTAGAGACACTGCCTTTGAAGTCAAGTGTAAAGAAATTGCGGAGTGAGCAGGTGTAAGGATATGGGGGGTTTTCACTCAAGGGAACATGTAGATAATCTAAAAGACAAGTGAAGATTTTGATCTGCTATTTGCATATGATCAGATAACAAAATACAACTTGTTTCATTTAAAAAACATAGCACTATACTTTCTTTTTGCTAGAATATAAAAAAACCCACTTAGAATATTTTTCAATGTCTTCCAATCAAATTAAATTTTAAAAATACAAGACTGGCAAAAAATTAGTTGCATGATTTATGAAAAATAGTACAATATTAAGGATTAAGGATTAGGTATGGTTCAAGTTAAAAGGAGGAGGGGAAATCTCATCAGTTCTTAATATTGGATTGTATGTGGTATGCAAACTGTAATAAATTGGGTCGCTGATAATTTTGGAGCAAATTAAGTTGAACAGTCTTATAGTGATTTACCTGTATATGCTTTGATTAAAAACAGAAATTTGAAAAGCTAGATGAAATTGACAACAATTTGTTTCTCTCCCTCCTCTATAGGGATAAACACAGGGAAAAACTAAGTCCTGAAATCACTAATTGGGGGGGGGGGGATTAAGAGGAAAAGGGAGCACTAAATAACACATAAACAGTTGCTACAGTATGAATGTGATCTGGATCAAATCAAATGCTATATCTGAGTTGAGCTTACAGCTGTGGCTTGGCAGTGGTATTTAATTGCTGTTGAAGTCCTCCTGGGCTTACCATCATTCAGCAGCTCATCCTTCCCCATTGCTCCAGTGTACAAGCTATTCCTAGCAAATGAAAGGGTAGAGCTGTGTCCGGGTGCGGGGAGGGGCGCTGAAGAAGATCTGGCATCATGATGTAACAGTTAAGATGCAAGAGCACCTTGGCTGCAAATGAATATATCTCTGAAGTCACAGCACCTTTGGGTAAAGTAGTGTGCCTCAGGCAGGCAGAGGATTGGAGGTTGGCAGGAGGAGAGGATTGTAACAAGGCCCTGTGAGGGCTGTTTATACCCTGTTCCCATGGAGCAACCTTGAAAAAATAAGGCGCTACCAGATATTAACCCTTTGAGGAATTATTTGCACAGCTATGAGTGTTGTTGGAAAGCGATGGTAAAAGGAAAGGGGTTTGGATAGCCAGTGTTAAATTTCAGCCAATTGCCTGCCTGCCAGGTTTTCCTTCTTCACCCCCTCCCTTCTTTGCCCCAGGTATGACAGGCTGGTGAGCAAGACACACCACAGCGTGATAGTATGGGCCTGCATGAGACCATTGGGAGAAGGTTTAATTCTTTATTTACAGTTAAAAATGTACATAGGCATTGTTTTACAAAAGTTATTAAATAAAATATTATGGGGTAATCTCTTGGATGCAGTATGTTTTTCTTTAGCATGGGTTGTGTGTATGTTCATATACAAAATTTCCCTTTTTACCTCTGCTAGCTTGGTATTGTTTAATGTTTTCTTTGTGTAAAGATAACAGCATGTTACATGATCCTTGTTGCAAACTGAATGGTGTTGTCATTGATCTTTGGCTGAACTGAAAATCTTCCAAGGCAGAAGTTTTCAGCTTCAGGTTGTTTCAGCCTCCGCAGTATACAGCTTCAAATCACCGACTTCACTGCAAATAGCACTCTTATTAATATGCACAACATGAAACACTTTCAATAGAAGGTTATTAGAATGCTAGTTTGTATCCTCCAGTGAATGAAATGATGTGTGATTATGAAGTCATCAGGCATGGACCAGTAAGACTCGAGAGAGCCTCCCCCCACGGAGGTCCTTAGGGTGCCATTGATTGGTGACCATGTGTTTGTGCCCGATAGACTGTGAAATGGTGTGTTGCTACACGGCTGTGTTGCACCTGCGCCCCACCGTGGTGATTGATTGGTTTGGTCATGTGGAATGTTCCCATCTGGTCTGCAGTAATGTGTTCCCCAGCAAATCGCAAGTGCTGGTTGAATAACTACAGCAAGCAGTCGCAAAAGGCTAAGCAAGATGTTCCTTTCTAAAATAAACTAGGATTTCAAGGCAGGTTTTCTCCTATTTCCATATATTTTATAAAAACAAGGGTTTGGTACGCTGTGTGTGCACAGACTCTAGAAAGCTGAGCAGTCCTTTATAAATAGTAGTTGACATAAAAAATAATAATTACGGGAACGTCAGAATAGAAATTTAGATCTAACCCTCCCTCCACCATCGAACACTTTTACTTTAGCAAATATTTGATTAATTCGTTATTCGTAAACCTTGCTTTATTTATTGTAAAAATTGACAATCCTGAAATCGAAATGATAAATTATGTGGTCATCGTAGATTATTTTTAAAAAGGTTTCTTAGTGGTATTGGGCGGTCTTGTTTGATTATTTCTTAATCTCAGTTTTTTCATAATTGATCTATTCATTCCACCTAATGACTAATTACATATCGGACCATTTCATCAGCACTATTCATCATTGTAGAATGTAATAATGACATTTCAACAAAGGAAAAAATAAATATGCAAATAAGAACTCATTAACATTTGCACGAGCTGTTTGAATAATCACATTGCTGACAAGGCTGTAATTAACCGAAATTGATGCTGTGTTCAGGATTTGATGGTGTGTTTTCTCAGCGTTTTATTGTTGCCACTCTGGGGGCTGTATTGAAGTTCTGCTCTTCTATGAGCCTCATCTCTGACTTGATATGATGGGTTGTGCCAGCAACCAGAGGCTTTGGGGAGTTCTTAATCCATCTATGACCTGCCCTCAATGCATATAAAGATACATGGTTTAAATTATTTTAGTTCTAATGAAGCACTGTTAAGACTTCTGTAATTATGCAACAACTGTAGGGAAAAAGGAAGAATGAGAACTGGAAAATACTATTTTTTAACAGCATTGTTACATGTACGAGACTATATTGATATAGAAGTATTATTTGCTTGTAGTATATTATACAAATACAGTTTTTGTTTTGGTTTGCAAAATGATTCCATGTCAAAAGATTTGAGTTTATTGTAATTGAAAATCAGTTGCTTAGGAAAATTCAATGCTAAAATACATTGTCACGTCATAGCAGTTTCACTTGCTATATTCTTGTTGTTGTTGCTTTATTCATGCTTTTGCCATGGATATTAAGTAAAATGCTCAAAACACAATAAAGATGTTTAAGTCAGTGTTGTTGTTTTTTGAATGACTGCAAATGCTGATTGTAACAAATCTAAGGAATTTTCTTTGTTGAATATGTACCCGTGCCATATGGTTCAATATGGAACATTAACTTGACAAGGATAATAGATTGTAGTATAAGGAGACAATTTGCCTGCAGCTTCACTATTACTCATTCTGGTCTGTGGGCTACAAGTTTATATATAGAATTCAGTTACTATTCAGATGGTTTTACTTGACACGAGTTGCACTCCTAATTTTCACCATATAATTCAAATATACCCTCTTGGTTGTTAAAGAAATGTCAATGGTAAATACAAGGAAGGAAGATAATATGAAACAGTGGGTTAATTCAAATGAAATGCCAACCAGTATTTTGAACAAGCCTTGCACACGTGTGCTTTCCCCCTCTCTTCTTTCCTCCATTACAATTTAGTGACAAGTTCGTTCACCGTTCATTGTATCTGAACTGGGTGAACTATGTTGTAGGCCAGGGATCCCTCACCTTTTTGTGACCATAGGCACACTTGGGAGATTTGAGGGAATGTTATGGGCACTCTCACAAAGTGGCTACCTCTGGATCTAGCCCATTCATAAAATGGCTGCCATGACACATACAGATCCGGGGGGGGGGCGGGAACCACAGACACACAGACCTAAGGGGGAGGGAGGGGAGAGAGGAATAGAAACACAGAAAGAAATAAAAAATACAAGACATTCTCTGCTTCCCCCACACCCTGGTTTGCTCCACTCATCCCATGCTCCCACAATTAAGGTAACTATTTTCTTTCCCTTTTTTGTATCTATTAAAACATTTTTGCTGGGTGTATTCCCTTCTGATCACTTCAGCTTTTGCTGGCCTGTTTATCTCAGCCTGGGAACTCATGTGGAGTTGAGAGAGACAATGGGAAAGAATGGCACTTTTCTCCCTTCATGTATTTTAGATGGCTGTGATCACTCCCTTCCCACTTCTGAAGGATGCAGGGAAAGACTCTGTGTGTGTGTGTGTGTGTGTGTGTGTGTGTGTGTGTGTGTGTGTAGAAGCTTTGGAGATGCCAGGGGAGGTCTTCAAAGAAGTTGTTAGACCCACTGGTGCCACTTTGCAGACCCCAGTTGTAGGCAAGCCATAGCTTGCTTGCAAATAAATACGAGCCATGCATTGCCATCCTGGCTTATAGTCAAACAATGGTTTATTTAACAACAAACTATGGTTTGCCACTAAATTAGAAGTGAAGGAGGAAACTAGGACAAAGGGAAGAGGGAGCACGTATGTGCAAAGTTTGTTCCTGTACCTCCAGTTAATAAAGGTATGGGTATTTAAGTAAACTTTCTGTGTATCTTAAATCCCCCCAAGTAAGCTTAACCTCCTCTAAAATCTAAAGCAATCTATTTTATTTAACTTAAGATGAAAGATGCTCATCTTGTAGTACATGACATATTACAGTGATATCTCATATCTGAATAGTCTACTCTCATCCAAACTCAATTTTAGGGATTCATGGAGATAACCAACCATTGTGGAAGCAATTTTTCAAGCACTGCTGGTGGGCATTGCTGTTAGTTTCACCAAGACTTGCACAGAAAACTTGCTGAAGTGAATAGAGGTGGTGCAGACATTCCAGGGAGATGTCTTACATTTTCACAAGGGAAGGGGCCGTAGCTCAGTGGTAGAGCACATGTTTTGCATGCTGAAGGTCTCAGGTTTGGTCCCCAGCATCTCCAGGTAGGGCAGGAAAAGCTTCTGTTTGAAACCCTGGAGAGTCACTGCCAGTCAGTGTTGATAATTCTGGACCAGATGGAAGAACGTTCTGGCTCAGTATAAGGATGCTTCCTAGGCTTTTATTAATCTCTTTTGTAAATGTTGCTCTTTAACAGTGTTGTAAACCATCCAGAGAGCCTCAGCTATTGTGTGGTAGAGAAATGAAATAAATAAGAATAAGAATGCTCTGTCTAGTTATTCCCAGTTCAACAGTCATGTGTATTTACCTATCACTGCCTAATGCTTCATGCAAAGTTCAGTTGGAAAGAGTAGGTATTCTCCTTGCCAAACAAGGCTAGCAACTCCTACGCTGTAACTAAGCAACTAACACTTGCTGATGGTTTTAAAATTACGCTAATAAGGCTGTGGCCCACAGTTAGAGATGTTGATCGCTTCAGTCAGGCTTGCAGGAGTGTAGAGGTTTAAAGATCATTTTTAATACTGGTGTCTCTAAGCCCATAGAAGAAGTGGATAATGCACTTTAATCATGTACCATGAGCATGAGAGCACTGCTGGGTCAGACAAAGGATCTAGCATCCTGTTTCCAGCACTGGCTAGCCAGTTGCTTCCACGATGCCTACATGCAGGGCATGAAGACAATAGCTCTCCCCTCCTCTTTTTTTCTCCTCCACTAGCTTTTCAGGAGACCATGGAAAGGCCATAGTTCAGTGATAGAGGACTTCCTTTGAATTCAAAAATCCTGGATTCAGTCCCCCTGTATCTTCAGGTAGGGGTAGAAGAGAATCCTACCTGAAATCCTGGAGAGCCACTGCCTGTCTGTGTCAACAGTGCTGGGCTAGATGAACCAATGCTCAGCTTTCTCTGAACAGGGAGACTCTGTCCTCATCAACTGTGAGGGATGGGCCATGGCCAATAGTCTGGAGCAAGCCAGAAGAGAACCAGGAGTCAGGACTGAAAAATGGTCTAGATTAGAGAATAAACCTTAAACTCCTTCCTATCCAGAGCCAGAAGGTGGAGTTCATCCAGAGCCAGAAGGTGTTTCCTTGGGAAGCAGAAGTTATGTGGCCCACTGCATGGGGTACTGGTTAGCAGTTCTTGATATCAACAGAGCTTTTCCTCCCTGCTATCTGCTATCTTTAAAATGACTGCACTTTCCTTTTTTCATATTGCTGTTGCTTTGGCTATTAGCCATTGGATTGAATCTAATGGCTAATAGCCAGTGTATTGGCCATATCCTCCATACATATGTCTAATTCTGTTGTAAAGCCATCTAACCTAGTGGCCATCGCAACATACTCTAGCAGTGAATTCCATAACTGTGTACTCTCTGAAGAAATAATTCCATTTGTCTTTCTTGAATCTGCCACCATTCAGCATCATTGGACGATCCCATTGGGTTCTAGTGTTATGAGAGAAATGTCTCTCTCCATTTTTTCCACACTGTTCATATTCTTACAAACCTCTATCCTGCTTCCCTCCCCTTAGTCACCCCCCAAACTAAAAGGCCCCAAATGCTTTTGTCTTCCCCTTGGTCATTTTGGTTGCTTTTTCCTACACCTATTCTAGTTCAATGGTATTCTTTTTGAGAAAGGGTGGACCAGACCCATACACAGAATTTCAAGTACAGTTCTATAATGAAGGTGTTATGATACTGGCCATTTAATTTTAATCCCTTTTCCTAATAATCCCTATGATAGAATTTGTCTTTTTCCACTGCCACCATCATATTGACATTTTAATTGAGCTATTTCTCACAGCTGTAAGATATTACTTGGATAGTCATTGCCAATCATCAGGGTATATGTTGGTAGGATTTTCTTTTGGCTGCTGTGTGCATCATTTTATTTATGTTAAACTCCATTTACCATTTTGCTACCAAATCACCTATTTAGGAGAGCTCCTTTTGGAGTTCTTTGCAGTCCACTTGCATTTTCACCATCCGAATGATGTCCTCTTCGCCCGTGACTGCTAAGCTTAGGAGCTTTTTGGTGAGGGACTTCATTAAATGCCTTTTAGAAGTTGAGGAATATAATGTCAATTGGATCAGTTGTTCATTTATCAGCCATGGGACGTGTGAGCCTCAGCTGGGTGAATTGTGGCAGAGAATTCTGGAGCATGTTTTTGGGGTGCTCCATTTGACTGGAATGGTGGCTAAGCCAGTTGGATTTATCTGTTACCTGTGCAAAATGAACATCACCATGGTTTCCAAGGTTCCCCTGCTGCAGCTCCCTGCTCTAGCTTGTCTGTCTATGGCCTGGTTCAGACAACATTGCATTCCATTAACCATTTTGTGGTTAAACAGCATGGTTTAGCGTGTTGTCTGAACCAGGCCATTACCGCTCTTCAAGATCCCCACCCCACCCCACCCAAACTTCCTAGGAACCCTGGGGTTCTTAGGAGCACAGTTGAAAACATTCTCAGGGGCAGTGGTTTTCAATTAAACAATATCCTTTTGAGAAGAAACTCAAAAATTGGCTGGTGACTAAACATATTTGGAGGAACTACAGTCAGCTCAGAGATGCTTAACACGAAAAATAAAACTCAATTCTCTGTGTAAATTATTCATGGCAAATTTGCTTGGCTCTTTTAGATGCAAAGAGGAAGTGAAATTGTGGACCTCTGAACTGTCAAACAAAGTGCAACACTAGTTTATTTCTTTTGTAAAATCATCACATATAGAAGTAACCAATACACAATTCAAAGGTCAGCAAAAGGAAGCTATTCAAGTAACAATATGCTTACAGCCATAATTATTTTTATTAAGCTGTGAAAAATAATTATACCTTAGTTATGAGTTAACATTTTGCATATATTTAGTAACTGCTTATAAACTGCAGTCATCCAGGAACCAGACCACCTGGGAGGAGAACACAATTAAAATGATAATAGGCCCAATGAGAAGAGAGGATATTTGCTTATCATTTGCCCAAGGGAAGGGTACCCATTAACAAAAGCCTCAAAATGTAAACAGCACCACAAATCTTTTGAAATATTCATCCATTTGGGAAAGAGCAGTTTTTAAGCAGCAACATTAAGGAGAAATAAAAACAAAGGAATGGCATTTCCAATAATAAGAGTCACTTGTCTTTTATAGTCTTATCCTTTACTGTTAGTGTGAGTTTTCTATGCATAGCATTTTTGTATGCTGGCTAGAAAAATGAGGTGTTTCACATTTCAAACTGCCAAGAGGTACTTCAAGGTGCCCAGTGTCTTTGGGTACTTTTAGATGGAGAGGCTCTGGCACTAACACTTCAAAGGCATTATGCAGCCATTCTATCATTTTTTCCCTTAACAATTTTTTCTTGGTAAGAAAAAATATGGAAGAAGTGATGGAAAACCAGAGGGAGTTTCATCTGGACCCCCTGTAAAACTCCATGAATGAGGCAGCGCAATTGCACATTAAAAACCTTGTGTGGAAGCAGTCTTGTTTTCTCCTCCAGCTTTACTACAAGGAATCCTTGGTTCCGCCGTAACCCATACATCTTAGGGAAATGGAAAGGAATTAACTCTTCCTGCTACATGCAAAAAAAAACCAGGAGCAGGAGAGAGATTTAGGAGAAGTCATGCAGGACCTGCAAATGTTGCAGTATGGATTTGCTTCTGTTCAGGGTTCCAGGAAGCCAGCTGTGCCCTCCTCCAGAATACTGTATTCCATTACCTCTTATATATCTGTTTTCTTGCCTCCAACAGTTATTCAGTATTTGGTGACCACCGAGCACACTTGGTTTTCATTTGACTTTGGGGGTTTTCCCCACCAACTTAGAATTTTTCTAAAGATTTTTTGGTAGTTTTCCAAGCCTTGGGGTTCCTCTGAGGACCTTGATATCTCCATCAGGTTTGTCAGTGGCCCAGTTCTGGCTGCAATCCTGTCATCAGTCATCAGGGTACGTTTCCCATTATATTTGTTCTTTCTGAGGTTGAAACTCCTATTGCTTACAACAAGAGGCTGAAATTAATAACTACCCAAAAGCACATGGTCAACAAAGCAAAATCATTTCTTCTTTTTTACCTGTGTATAGTTAAATCTTCTCGCCTCGTTATTTAGGCTCAATTAAATTTGAACAGTTTTGCCCTTGCACTGTCTATACAGAGGAAAATGTAGCACTGTATTTACCAAGACACTGACAGTGAGGCAATGAGATGAATCTAAGACTTCTAGCAATGCTTGTGGTTGCTGGCTACCGAGGGAAACTCTACCCACCCATCGCATCAGATCACCAAATGAAATTAATTTTCAGAATGTGGGAACGTGTTCACCAGCTTTTGGGGAGGAGTGGCGTGTGTGGGTTTTGCTGTAGCACAAGACCTACTCTCCCATATTTATCCCAACCTACTGATAGCCCGCTTTTGTCAATGTACTATTCAAAATAAGCCACCCTGCAGAAACTATGCTTGGGTTTACATGACACAGTAACCCGCCATGGCTGATCACCCATCATGGGTTGCCATGTTGTTTGAATCAAATCATTATGATTGCATTGTATTATTAGCTTTTTATTTCATAATGGTTCAGAAATGAAAGGAGTGTATAGTGTATGCAAAGTGCTCATATATTGCTTTATTATGGAGCTGGATTTTTTTAAAAATATGCCATATCTGCTGTGCAATCAATAGCTGTCTTTTACAATTCTTGAATTCGTCATTTTATTTAAGGAAAGGGTGCAAAATGTCCAAGAAGGAGTACACCGAATTTCTGTTACTTGAATTTCCATTAAATTTAAAAGATTGCAGAGTCAGCTTCAGAGTAGTTTAACAGACAATGCACATGGCTCTCTAATTTATACCAACGTGGCTCTGTTTGAAAAGATTTAATGCTGCCCTATTACACATAGGATAAGATCAATGTTACTATGTTCCCTGGGGTATTCATAATGTTGGCGATGTGATGACGTTCCCCACACCTTGCAGTACTGAGATACACAGCTTTAAATAACTGGAGTGTGCATTCAAAACAAAAACACTTCATGTTTTTGCCTCCTGACATTTACCCTTTATACTCTGCCTGTGCAGCAGCTTTGAAAGTCCCTTCAACAAATATTTACACATTTCCTGGCAGTCCTGTGTGGTTTCGTTCGAAATACATTAGTATGAATGTATTCATAAATGATCTGAAGTTGGGCTGAGCAGTGAGGAAGCCAGGTCTGCAGGTGGCATCAAAATATTCAGGATGGAAAAAAATCAAAGCAGGCTGTTTATTTCTTATACCCATATGTTGTCATGTAAGGGTGAAATGAAAAATCCAAAGTCTGTATAGTCAATCCCACGTGTATTCAATCTGTCTATAGGCGTGGATTGTGAAAACTGAGATGGTAATGGGGCATACTTTTATTGTTAGAAAGGGATGGATGCAGTCCTGCTGCCTGCTGCAGAGGACAGGACGTGGTCAGAGGTTCAGGGGGAGACGCATAAGCAGAGGGCATACACTGCTAGCCATTTTGCAATGTCGGTCTGTTGCCGCAGTGCAAGTGAAGGAATGAGGCAGAAAAGAGAAGGTTGTTCTAATATAGAGAGCTCCGGTTATTGGGCGGTATAGAAGTGCAATAAATAAATACATAAATAAATAAAATATACTCTTCTTCATCCATAGCCAATCCAGCCCATGAGATACTTGGTTTCATTTCATGGTAGCTGCTGCTCTCTCTGAGGATAGAGGCAGACCTGCTGCATGTGGCACTTCTTCCTGATCTTGGCAGGCCTGATGTGAGCATGTCAGATTTGGAGTGCTGCATAACCCATGAGAAGAAACAGAAGGTCTTAGGGTGCTATGACAGCATTGATACATCTGGGCTCTTGGGGACCTGGATCTCTAAATGTTAATTGGTGCCAACAGAGATTCCCCCCCCTCCACTTAATTGCCATGTAGGGGACAATTTTTGAAACTCCATTTTTGTGCCAATGTTGCCATTTTTAGGGTTGTAAGAAAGGGCTCGTGAAAAAACACTGGTTTATAAATACCAAAATAAATAAAAGAAAAATACATGCCAACTTGAGCCTCTGTAGGAAGGGCAGAGTTAAAGTAAATGGTGCATTATTGTGCTCCCAGGAAGGTTGAAACCTGTGACTCAGCTTTTCCAAATGAAAGGATTTTACCACAGGGTTCAGCAACTTCTTTTCTTTTACGGGCTATATCCCTTTGTGGATAATCTCAGAGGTGGCCGTGGGCAGGGCCAGCCAGAAGTGAGTCACTCATTTGAAATTAAGCTGAGGGCCATATGGAATTGGGCCAAGGGCCAGGTGGAAGTCCAGAGCCGCAAGTTGCCTACCCCTGTTTTACTGTAAACTGCACATTTTAAAAAGAAAAGTGACTGGTAAGCTTATCTATAAATAACATAACATTTGCAGACAATTGAGTTGCCTCTCCCCTTCTGGTGCTGTGAGTGAGAAAGTGGTGCTTTCACAAGGCCTGCAGGTTTATTGATTGAAACACCGCTTGCTGTTTCTGATGCCTGTCACAGGAAGATGATGTGCTAAGAAGGAACAGATGAGATAGTATCAGGTTAGACAAACAAAATCACTGACCTTTCTAGGACTCATCTTTTTTAGCAGTTGTGTCTCCTGGACTTTGAAGTTCCCAATGCTGCTTGTCTCATTTATGCAGAGTTAGAGGGTGCAAAATGTCCAGCAGCTGTGCCTGAGTGAATAGGTAGTTGAACGTCTTCAGTGTAGCTGTCAGTATCCTTAGCATAGATTTTGGTAAATCATAGATACTCATAGTTACCTCAGTTCTCCGAATGGAGTGGCTGGGGTCCTAAACATGCTGCAGTGTTTTGTTGCAGGCCCCACTTGTTGTTTTTTGTTTTAATTTATATCCCATCTTTTTGTATGTTTCACACATTCAAGGTAGTTTACAGTGTGAAATCAAATAATATCAACATAAAAATCACACCAATAAAAAAATGGTAAAACCAGCCCTCAGCAGATTAAAATGGCTATATGTTGCTAGCCCTATATTCTTCCCTTACACAGTGTCCTTTTCAGCCCTTAGCACTTTCCTAGACCTGTTGTTTTGATGGTTTAGGCCACAGTCACTTCCCCTTTCTGTTCTATGTATTTTCAAGGCTACACAGAAATGAGCAAGGAAGTGTCAAGAACATTGCTGCTTTATGTATTTTCAAAGCCCTTCTCTCTGCCTCTGTTTCTCATGCAAGGCTGTCTTCACCCAAGCAGGGAAAGGGGAGTGTCACTGGCAATGGCAAGTGGAAGGCGGGTGCATGGAAGGCAGTGACAGGGGCATGTGGACATGCTACTTCCATGGAGAAAGGGTTATTGAAAGTCCCCCCCCCCCCGAGCTCAGGCAGCTTCCCTCCTTCCCTCTGTAGTCTTTCTGTAGCAGCTGACATCTTCTGACTTCTGCTCCTGTTCTACCCCTCACTGAAAGAGGAAGTGAAGAACTTCCTCCAGCCCCAATGGCACAGTGGCCAGTGCATTCCCCTCCCTCCCAAGTTGTGCACCATGGGGAGGGACACGGAGTGAAGTGGGAGGCGACACACCACAAAGGAATAGTTCCCATGCCTTTGTATATGTATCTGTGTGTCAGAAATGGAGAGAGAGAGAGAGAGAGAAGTACAGCGAGCTAGTGTCAAGTGTTAGTCTTTGTCAAAGAGTCTTAGCTGCTAAGATTACTGTGGAAATGGATCGTTCAGGTTGGTGGATTGTTTTACATCCAGATAAGACTGTTCTGAATAGGAAATCAAATGATACAATATTTTCGTTGGCCTTGGATTAAGGGGGAACCAGCTTTGTTATGGGATAGTTATGGTTCAGGCCAGTAAAGCAGCCCACAAAAGTAACTACCCTGTATGTTAGAACAAAAGCCTGAATGCATTGCTATGTTGGTTGTTGGCGATGGAGCATGAAAACACAGCATACTAGCCTCGTAGGAGACCAATATGCCAAGTGGCTAGCAGAGAAGGAACTGAGAGACTTCCCCCTCCTCATTCCAGTCTTCATGGAATTCCTGTGGCTATCAAGTTGTTAAAGTTTCAGTAATCAGTTTGGCACATCTGAACTAGTTCTGTGGCTGTTTGGAGGGAATATTAGATTAATATCCATATTGCAATGTGGATTTGCAAAGTAGGAAAAGGTGTTTAGGTGTGCAGGCTTGGAGCCAATGGACTGTACTGTTTGGAAGCCCAAATGCTTAGCCGCTGCAGTTTGTAAAGGAAGTTACATTTTCATAAATGTATGTGAAGGTGTTCAGAGCTTTTGAGAGGCAAATTTTAGGTTCTCCTTTTCCAGTCTTTGTAACTTACTGGTGTGCAAATATTTGTTTTAAAATCTGCCTGGAATATTGCATACTTTAGTCAAAGTTGTTTATCATTTGTCGTAGGACTTCTTATTTACAAGAAAGAAAATGCTGAGTCCAGTTAATGTGAACAGCATGATTCATAATGTGAACAATATGATTCATACTGTTTCAAACAATTTTGCATGCTAGGTATTTTATTTGCTTGGTCTCTGACAGTTGTTGGGAGCAAATTGCTTGAGCAGAAAATTGTTAAATTTTCTTTTGCCTTTTAACAGTAATGTCACCGTTTTCCAAGCAAGTGATAGTGAAATATACGTTACTCTTATTAACCTCACAGGAAACTTCGAGTCATTGTTACAAGGAGGATAGATTATTGAGGTAGTCTCTCATGCATGCCCTACAATCTTAAGTAGCAATTTGTAAGGAGGGTTTACTTCAGTATTGAAACAGCAAAAATAATACCATACTTATGAGACATCAGAAGTCAGTGCTTTTTCATTGCACATTATCAACTGTATCAGACATAAAGAAGTTCTTTATTTTCACCCATAATTTGGGTATATAATTTCTATTTCTGTTAAAATGTGAATTGTTTTAAGTATCAAATGTCTGGATGAGTTTGCCTTTATATATATGTGTTATATTCCTTTAATGGTTTTTAAAATATCTAGTTATTGGGTTCTTAACATGTCTGAAGTAAGCATACATTTTTAATTTTTTTTTTTATAGGGAAGACATCAGAAAGAAGCCCATTTCCATTGTTTGGTCGAGATCCAGGACTCTCAGGCTGTCAGGTAAATGTTGCAATAGCTATTAGAACTAACTTAGGCATTCTTGGTGTTTTTAGATGCACAAAAGTGATGCAACTGGCTTGAGACAGAACACGATCTGGACATGCACATTTGAAACTAGTTTACTGCTCTGTAAACCTAAATTCTCCATTTTATCAAGATGTCTAATCCATATGATACTCTGAGTGTAGCCCTGATTTTCTAACCATGGTTAAGAAATTGAATACTTGCTGTAAGTTTGCACATTCCCTCCTTATGCTTTAACCCGGGTGTAGCGTGACATATCAATAAATACATTGTAAACCGTCCAGAGAGCTTTGGCTATGGGGCGGTATATAAATGTTGTTGTTGTTGTTGTTGTTGTTGTTATTATTATTATTATTATTATTAATAATAATAATAATAATAATAATAATAATAATATGATCTTGAGAATGGATATTTGATTTTAATACCTGTATAGATATTTCCTAAAGCTTTTGCAAAAAATACTGGGAGAGTAGTACTGCTGGTTGTGGCCCAACAAACTGTAGACATTACAACAACAATAATACAATAATCATAATCATCATCATAATAAGCAGCAGCAGCTAGTAGCAGGATGTTTGTTCTAGTTGGTATTTGTGCCATGAAAGGCACATTGGCCCTCTTCATGCATCATTAATTCATGATTATCTAGTTTGGAATACAAATTTAGCTGGTTCATAATACACAACACTATTGTGGATTAAGTAGCATTTCTTCCAGAACTGTTTTTCAGAACATACAGTGAGTTTCTGGAAGATCGTGGGTGTGCTGCTCAGTGTTTACCAACCAGGCACCCAAAGCCAGATGCTCTGTGGAGGCATATGCAAATATCCTTGAACGTGACCAGACAACCCAACCAAGCAGCCTTTTATTGGCTGAGTATCTTCCCAATTTAGGCCAACCTCTATGTTTGTTTATTGCAGCATTTTAGATGGTTGTTGTTTGCCATCCAGTTACAAAACCCTCCCTTGCTCTGATGTAATTTTATTTTTGTGATAGTCCAATTTGTTCCCCACCATGGCTGGTTCTAGAAATTACAATTCCCAATGGGGCAGTATGATGTAGGGCATGTGCAGGGAAGCTGGTGAGCAGCTCACCCAATATGCCATAATCACCGGATTACCAGCTCTCTTCTTTGCTAGTGTTGTTGCTCATATTATAATCATATTTAGGAATCTAGGTAATTGTTTCTATACTGGCCCATACCCTTGATGCAGTCGATGGTTAACTGTTAACTTTACAAACACTCACGATGTGTAGATATGTGGAAGTTATGAACTCAGTGAGCAATGTTTTGCTAGCAGCTTGATGCTACTTCTAACACCTCTTACTTTAAAAAAAGCGCTATGTGATCATGTGTACATAATGACTTGTTAGCACAATGCGTTTAATGAAAACTTTTCAAGGCAAGGCACCAGTGAGAATCCTAATCTATCTCATTTTCTGGCAGTTGCTATTGATTAGTCATTCAAGGTTCCCTTGTTTTCACTATCTAATGATATTCTCAGGAGGAGTTTCTTAACAACCTACTGATAATGGTGCGCATATACATAACATTTCCGTACAGAATAAAATTACAATATAATGTAATTTCTCAGCTGCATTCCCCATATTTGATATTTGTTTACATATTTCTATTTATTAAAAGACAACATCTATTAAAGAGTAAAAAATGCTGCACTTCTATCTTGTATGTTCTATACTCATAGCATTTTTATACTTCCTTTCATTAGAAGAGAGTTTTCTCCAAGTTAAAACTGCTTAACCCTGATGTGAGCTTCTTACAAGAGAGCTCTGGCTATTGGGCGGTATAGAAATGCAATAAATAAATAAATAAATAAATAAATTGCAAGAAACTCATTTGATGGCAATTTGGTGTATTTTTCTGTGCTGTCAAAGAAAAGAGGAGAGTATTTTTTTAAATGTGAAGGCAGGGGGACATGTTCCTTTCTTCTTTAAAAGGACTACTTGGGTGTACCCAATTTTCTTAAGCCATCAGTTTAAAAGAGAATAGATTGTGTGTTACCAAATGTTAAAAATGGCATGAATTTCAAAATGGAACACCTTCAAGTTTAATTGAATGTACTTGGTAACCTTGTGTTCATGACATACTAACACCCTATGAAGGTAGGAAATATATTTGTGAACTTTTAAAAACTTAATTATTTATTATTGACATTTATATATCATCTTATTTGCTAAAAAGCCATACTTACATTTCTCTGTTAGGTATATCCATGGAGTAACGCTTTCAAATATGCCAACATGATTTGAAGTTCGAGATTCTATGAATTTCCAATGACACTCATACTCCTGAGTATTTCTAAAACAGAATCTTTAGCTTTAGTTGATCTGTCTTTTGAATTAGACACGTATGCCTCTTCGACGTAAATGCTGGTGCCAAGGAATTTCAAATATTCCCTGGCCCTACATGGAATGGATTTCTGCAGTCACTGATTTTTTTCTTTGAGTGGTTGTTATTGGTTCTTTATGGACTAGCTAAGACAGTATGTTTGTCCTGTGTGATTCTAGTGGAGTTAACTTACAGCAATGTGTGCTTATTAGTAGTGAGGACAGTAAACCAGGCAGTGCTGGCCAGTATTCCAGAAGAATAACCTGCCATTGATTATCCTTTAGTAACTGGATGTAAGTTTAGCAGATGAGGTTTCAGCTCACTAGAAGGCTTCAGTTCAGTATACATATATCATGTCAGTGGGCTGATCTTTGTGAAGAGACTTCAGGCTGTTAGTTGGTCAAGAGCAACCCTGGTATTGATAATCAAAAGCTTCTTTGCTACTGTCATGATCACCCTTGGGATGAGAGTATTCTGTCTCCATCTGATGCCCCCAGGACAGGATAGATCTTAATATTGCTTTTCTGTTGGTTCTGCTAGGCAGAAAAATCAATGTGATGAGTTAATTACATCTGTATTGATTTTAATTTGGTGGATGGTAGTAGTTCAAATAAACTTGGGTAAAACTTTTTAAGAGTCAGCAATAATTCAGAAAAATAAATAGCTCAGATGTTTAGAGTAAGGTCCCTTTTAAACTAACACAACCTCCCTGGCTACATTAGGAATCTAGAAAGCTTCCCTGGCGCGGTGTTAGTTTGCCAGGAATGTTTCTGAAAGTTGGGAGGAACCAGCCCTCCCTCTATCGATGAGAAGGGGATGGGCAAACTCTGCCAACTTGAGGGGCTGCAGTACTCCCCCACTACACAAATATAATTAGATATTATTAATGTGTTATACTTATCACATTAGTAAAAAAAGGATTTACTTATGTGATTATTTCGGTTTTCCAGAATTAGTTGCCTAAAATAACTTCAAATTTTCTCTTTGCTTTCCCAGTACTTGGAAATGAATCAGTGATAAGTTCACATGACTTCTTTGTGTAAATCACTTCAAGATTTCCTTGGTATTGTGAAGAGACACATAAATATAATAAATAAATGAATAAAAAAATACTTGCCCAGTCTATTTTACTTAAAACATATGTCTTCCCTTTCTCTTCAGAAGTGCCTGCATGGTATTTTGAAGGGGGGTGGGGAGAGATGCAGTTCTCAGGATGGAAGAACCAGATTGGATGCTGCTCATTGACAGGGTGGTACTGTGCACATGACTAATGATGCATGTGCCTTACCTCCTTGGTGCAGAAGTCAAGTTACCCAGAGTCCCTTGTTGAGTCTCAAAGCCAGCTTGTTCTTGTGAAGATTAGCTAAGCGTGAAGGGAAAGGGCTGCCGAGCCCAGACTTCCCCTGGAGGTGAGGAGGATGCACTGCTGCCAGATGCCCAGCAGCTGGCTGTCTTGTGGAAACTAATGGAACTGCATTCCATTGTGACATGGCTTCTCGTGGAAATCTCTGTATCTGGGAGTTGTCTGGAGCATTAAGTCAAATCTTCAATTCACCACTGTTTGAACATATGAACTTATGAAGCTGCCTTCTACTGAGTTGGACTGTTTTGTGTGCTATGATTAGCCGGGGGTTTCAGGCCAGAAGCCTTTCCCATCACCACGTGTTCTCAGTCAACAGAGTAGAGCAGAAAGCAAAGGCTTAACTCCTCTTCCAGAAAAAAGACAGGGCCAAAACCAGCAAGGGGTTGAGCAAGTCCTGGGACTGTGAGGATCCCCCTCTTTGGGAAGGGTTCCAATTTGTTCTGGTTTCAGCTCTGTCTTCTTCTGAAAGAGGAATTGACCCTTTACTATGTGCTCCCCACCCAGAAGAACAATTCACAGGGTCCAGCTTTCTGTTCTATCCAGATTGGGTGGGATGGCCACAGGCCCATTCTGCCACTAAGCTATGATCCTTCCCCAAATTAAGTCTCAATGAGTTCATTCTTTTAGCCCTTCATTCATATGCTGATACTTTTTATACACAGCTAAGTTTGCCGGTATGCTTTTAAAAAATGAAAGCAAATACATACTAGAAACCAGTGTTGTCTTCTGAAAAATAAACTGAAAATCCTTCCTAGTATACTGCAATGGTTATCGTATTAATTCTTAAACAATGCATTTTTTAAAAAGTAACTTTTCTTTAATCAGTAGTCTGGGATTGAGTGTGTGTGTGTGTGTGTGTGTATGTATGTATGGCTTTAACTTTAAATATCAGCTAACTGATTATTTATTATCCACACTATTTGGGACTTAGTTTGGGCAGAGAGAGACTTTAAAACTTTTAACAATGCAGTCCTACACACGTCTACTGAGACGTAAGTCCCATGGAATTGCAGCCTAAATTACCCTCTCTCTCTTTTTTTTTTTTTTTACAGTCCAGTCTGCTTCGATCAGATATTGGGCTTGGAAGTCCAGGTGCAGTGCCATCCTCAGGAAAAGCTGGAACACCATATTACCCATTTTCTACAACAAACCCTCGCCGAAGAGCACTTCATGATCCATCTTCTCTTGGTAAGTATTCATGCTATGCTGCTACTTTTCCCCACATACCTTGTTTTATAAGCTTGAATTGTACACTTTTCCAGGTCAATTTCAAGTCCCCCCCCAAAGGACTGTGGATTAATATTATGCTTAATTCTGGAAGTTTGGGCTTGTATTAAAGTTTGATGTGGGAGAGAAAGGGAGACGTGGACTGCCAAAGGGATCTAGGAGCTTGACTCTGCTCATTTCTCCCCTTGAGAGCAGAATTTGTGTATAATTGTTGTATAATTGCAACTCCTTTCCCTCCTCTTCCCAAAGCAGTTTGAATTCCATCCAAACTAGCTGCAATACCAGAGCGATGCCCCTAATGTTATCATTGCTGTTTGTGTATATTTCATTCTTAGTTTAAGTAGTAATGAAATGTCAGTTGCTTGCTTTTTTCTGTACCAGTCATTCTCTAGCAATTAAGTATCATTTTACAATAAGTAAAATGGATGCTGCTGTTTTAATACTGTTGTTTTATGACTCTGATGGTTTTTAAATTTTGTATACTTTTAACATTTACTGTTTTTAGCTTTTGTGAACCGCCCAGAGAGCTTCGGCTGTGGGGCGGTATATAAATGTAATAAATAAATGTAAATAAATAAAATAAAGTTGCCATCCGGGGAGGGGTGGGGGTGTCTGCCGGGCCCCACCATTTGCAGGCTTTTAAGAAGGCCCTGAAAACTTACTACTTTACTGTTCCTCTGATTATGTGGCATCGGACTGGGTTGTAGCTGCAGTCATCTGTTGTACATTTTATTTTTTGCTGGTGTTTGATGTTTTTAGAATGTTTCCTGTTTCCTATTTGTATTGTATTTTTATTGCTGCATCGGTTTTTATTATGTGTTTTATTATTGTATGCCGCCTTGAGAGGGTTCCTGCTCGGAAAGGTGGCCAAGAAATATTTTAAATTAAAATACATTCTAAGGAACAGTTCATTATGATATATGTTGAGTTGCCATGACACAAACGTGGCACAGTTTAGAACTGTCTGTTTGATATTTACATGTTCTCAAGTAAACCTTAGGTTTTGAAAAGCAAACTAGCCTTAGGTGAAACCCAGTATCTTAGGGAAGAAAATCCATTGCCTCTGATGGGAAGCAGCATAATTTGTATAAAAGAGTCCACTTGGAGTGCAGGCCCAGGTCTGCATTTCTGCTGTTTATCTGAAGTGTGTACTTAAGTATCCTCTCGGTATCCTATGTACTTTGCTGACTTATGTTGTGGTTCAGACTGGATAAATTCAGAGTATATCTGGAAACAGAGGTTTCTAGAGGTTTACTGGGAATCCCTCAAGTACTACATGAAGGAAAAACTATTCTTTGCTAAGACAATAATCCAGAATAGATTTTACCCAAGTGAAAACAAAAACTAATATTTAGTGAAAGTATCATTTTTTATTTTTGTTTGTATATGATATTATAAAATAGCTCTTATGAAAACTGTTACTGAGAATTCGTACACAATAGATATATCTCCAATTGTCAACAGTGCATATGTACTTCATACATATGAAGTTCATATGAGCCTTTTCTCCTCCATGAAATACTGGTTATGCAGTGATAATTTTCAAAGTACAAGTATTTGAGTTTCATTCAGTTTCTTAGGCAAACTCTATTTGGCTGGGGTCACTAGGCCAGGCCCTGATTCAGGCCTCATACTAGATGTGTTCATTTACTGAGCTTAAGGATATTTAGTTCTGAGTGTAATTTACCATACTGATGTATCTTGGTGTGGAAGATAAGTAGTTTGGCAAAACTATGTCAGAATGCTTCCTATTCTTTGTGTATCTTAGCAAATTTGTTTTAGTGTTGCTACTTATTCCTATCAATATTATTAATGCCACTAGTTGATAAAATGCGGCTTTTTATGTACAGATTCTCTGCAGACAAAGAAAATAAGAAAGGTGCCTCCCGGTTTGCCTTCTTCTGTAAGTACTTCTTTTAAAACTTTTAGTAATTGAGACTAAACTGCTTACTTAATATATTATCTGACTTGTTGCCACTGGAATTTTTACTTTTATTTATTGGGTATAAAGAGCCAAACTGATCAGTAGCAACTGATCAGTAGCAACTTCTAAAATCTAACTCAGGTTTTCACAACATAAAGCCTACCAGCTGACCATGGCTATCTCTATGACTATTTGCGCACTGCTGGGAGAATTTGAAATACCCGTTATTTCCAGCCCTTGCTCACCTCTTGGTGGAAAGATCCCAGATCCCAAAAGAGAGCTTCAGCTAATGGGTGGTATAGAAATAAATTAAAATCAAAAGTGGGGATTAGAGTGGAAGTATACCTGCATTGCTCCTCCTCTTCCTGGAGATGGGACATGGTTGAGTTGGAGTCAGTTGTCCTAGCCTATTGCAGCCAGCCAGCCATGTTGCAGAGCCCACTTTTACCAAATCTTGTTGACTGTATGAATTGCAAGGAGAGGGAAGACCTTGTGTGATGTTGCTGCCAAAGTCAGTGGGGAGGACAGGGAGAGAGCACATACCCATTTCTCATTAGTCTTTTTGGTTAACGGAGAAATGAGGATGCACGGAAACCTGCGAGGGTGAGGAAAAGGAAGAGGGGGTTTAAAAGATGGTGCAGAAAAAGAAACAGAGCAGTGTGCCTGGTGGTGTATGTGTGAGAGAGAGATCTCTGGGTGGGGAAACAAGAAAAGAGAAGGGTACGGAGAGAAAAGTGGGAAATATGCACTTTGTTGAGGTCAAGAGTGAAAAGGAGGGATGTTTAATGGAAAGAGGCCACAGAGAGACCTGTGGTAATGTGGAGAAGACAAAGCACGCTCTGGTTTGCAGAGCGTGCTTTGGATTAAGAGAATGCATATCAAGCAAATTCAAAATTAATATGGTAACTGTGGCGTTACCCACATTTCTGTTCCCTTAGGTTTGTCTGGATGAGTATGTCTAGAGAGTGCAGAATGCTGGACTGAGTGGGTGTGGCTGGTGATGCTGTGGAAAGGGGGGAGGAGTCTATATATATGGGGGAGCTGAGTGGTTTGAGGTATTCAGTTGGTGATTGGGTTTAGAGAGTAGATGTGTTTAGCTGTGTGATTTCTTGTCAGGAGTTGTGTGAGGAGTGAGTGAAAATAAGATCATAGGGACTAAGGATTGTTATTATTAGATTGGTTACTACCAGAATTATTAAGAATAGGCAGGATTGGAATAGAATTCAAAGGAACTAAACTGTAAACTAAAATAAACATTTTCTTTATTTTGCAACCATGAAACCACGTGTCAGTTTGGCTGTGTCTCCTGCTCTATTAGTTCATAAATAAACCCATTACATTAAACCTTCAGCCTGCTATATTCACAGAAAAGCCTTTTTCCAATTCTCCTTACCTTTTCCCTCTGCTATAGGGAAAGGTTATACTTTTCTTTTTACCCCTTCCTCAGGTATTTAAGTGATAGTGCTTAGCCTGAGGGAGGTGTGCGCATCAAAGCCTTGTGTGTGAGGTGGTGGCATCGCAGTAACAAACAGTGATTAACTTAAAGTAGCCTCCTCCAGCCTGAAGCTGTCCAGAATTACAACCCCCATCATTCCCAGTCAGGATGGCTGGTGGTGCCTGCCAACACTCTCTGGAGGGCACCAGGTTGGGGGAGGATAACTAAGAGATATGCCCGTCTTAAGTTAATAAAAATGTACAAGTAGCCTTTAGAATGGGTGTGATTGTTGTGCCCCTGGTCTAGCTACACCTTTGATGTGTATTTTTTAGATCTGATTGCAATGATTTGTAGAACATTCACACACTTTTACCTCCTTGTCCCTATCATCCGAATTTCTCTCATGGGAAGAGAGGTGGTCCAGGCACTATCTCCCATTCATGTCTTTTGATGTTTAATTAGTCATTATGTTGCTGAACAGGAGGACAGACAGAGATTAATAGCTGAGAATCGTAGAAATTTACATCTGTAATAATCCCAGTGGAGCTGAAAACATTAAGATTCGTAGGACATGTACAACTCAGCTTGTCTCAATAGGACTGAAGTTATTAATATGCATAAATCACCAAGTCAGATGTTCGTTGTGAAGCCCTGGTGGATTTTCAAGCCTTCATTAAGTCTTTTCTAACTTGAGCTTAGCATCAGGAAGGCTTTCAAGCAACCAGTTTGTTGATCCCTCTTGCTCACAAATTTATCCTCTGAGAATAAAGGGGTTTGATGAAAAAGGTTTGGAGGGGCTAGGTAGAAAAATCATTAACAACTGTGATAATCTAATGCTTTTGGGTTGTTCTGTGGTATTAAAAGTATCTTATTCTTTAAAACAAGAAAATTGTTTCATAAACGAATCTGCATTTAAAATCCATATCAGAGGAAGGCAGGATTCTCCACCAAGGAGGCACCCGCTCCCTTCCTTCTCCCTCCCTTTCAGTGCAAACAAGAAAGGAGGGAGAGATGCAGGGGACATGTTTCTTTGTTGTGTAAATGGAGGTGTTGGGTTTTTATTCAGCATACTTAACACATGGCGCAGGTGCACTTGGATGAGTCATAACTCAAAGCCCTGCAGCCTGAATAGAATGGGCTGCCGCTGTTGCAGAGGCAAGAGCAAAGCGGTGGAAGCAAAATGACCCGAATCTTTCTGTTTGGCAGCCTTAGTTCTGAAGTGGAACTGGTGCCCTGATCTGGTTATGCCCTCTGTTGTTTTCCGCAAAATTACTGAATCCATGCTCCTATTTTCACTGTTTTTCTTCTTCTAGATGCAAGTTAGATATATTTTGGGCAGCCTGGAGGGCAGCTGTGTTTTGAACCTGCCGTTTACCTGGGAGCCAGGCTTGCAGCTGGAGGCACTCTTAGAAAGATTAGACTTGCATAAGCACTGGAGTTGAATAGCTGCCTGATAAACTCAGAAGCACAGTGCCCAAATTCTTCCCAAACCCAAGAATCTTCCCTCCCCCCCTTCATTCCCCAAGCTGAAGCTAAAAATAGACCACCAATTTACATTTTATCCCTTTATATATTATGCAGGCAAGCTTTACAGTCTTCTTACAGATGACTTCTGCTCGGCTTAAAAGAAATGAAAAATGAGACAGACTAAAACATGTAACATGTCATTTATTACTAAAATTGAGTGATACAAAATTAAATTACATATTAATCTCCAGTGACACTGTCCATGTAATGAGATAAAGGAAATTATGAAAAGAATATTTTTTTTGTCTCACGTTACACCTGAGAAAATAATATTACTAATGTGGTATGCATACATAAACAGACACATGTGGGTTTTTCCTTCATTTCTTTTCTTCATTTCATTTCTTATAAAAAAGCAGTGGTGGTGTAAGAACAAGTCAGTGATGGGAAAACAAATAAACAACAGAAACCTTTAGGAATGCTACTATATATTGTCCCCATATGCATTACATTTTACTGATACTATACTTTAAAAAAACGGTGTAGCTTGTGGTATTGTTTTTAATTTGGGCTCGTTGTTTTATTATGATCTCTGGCCAAGATAGTAAATATTGATATTAACATCAAATTTCTGGCAGGTGGAGAGGGTGGGATAAGATTAAATATGGCACAGGATCAAATTTTTGAGCTCTTGAACGTGGAAGAAAGTGAAACAAGATTACAACAAGAATTAAGGAAGCCAAACGAAGGCTTAATTTAATACACTATTATCAAACTCCACAATCTGGAATTAAACCAAGCTATTTCTCATGTTAAATTGTTTTGTGTTTCTCAGACATAGAATAGTTGTGGCCAAATTTGCATGTGCACATAAGTTAGGGATATAATATATCCATTTCTGGTGGACAGGTGCACAAGTCCAAAAGCAGCTGTATAATCCCATACATCAGTGGGTGACTAGCATGAATCTAATGCCTAAATAGAGTTAAACCCAAGTACTGAAGGTTAGCTCAAATATGGATCAAGCCTATTAAGATTACTTTTGGAAAGGGAAATTAAGTAGAACTCCCCTGGAGATCAAATGGGAAGGAAAACTCCACAAACTGGCACAGAACAGGAGAAGCATTAAATGTTTATACAGAATGTTTTCTTACGCTTAGTTCAATTCTAGCTCCTCCAAAAAGTCATATTTTTAGATATTCCATGGATTAATGTTACAATATTGTGTGAGAAGTGAAACAAGCAATTTAAAAATTGTCTCTGAAATCTTTGCATAAAGTTAAGGTTGTCATCCTAATAAGCACTTACCTAGGAGTAAGCGCCATTGAACTCAATGTGTCTTAATTCTGAGTAGACCTACATAGAATTGCAGTTAGTCCAGTTTTTTCCTCTTAAGATATTATATTGAGCACCAGAACATTTTTTCAGCCAGTTTTGGAGAGATCCTTTTGGAGCTCTTGGCAATCCCTTTTGTTTTAGCCACCCCCCCAAAGTTAAAAAGCTAAAAAGCAACAGTCCCAATATAAATATTGGAGGTCCCCAGTACTTGCATCCCTAAATTATGAGAACTCTCTAGTTATTCCTACATTCTGCTTCCTATTCTTTAATCATTTCTTGAACCATAAGAGGACCTCTCCTTTTATCCCATGACTGCTAAATTTGATTACGAATATTCAGTGAAGGATTTTTGAGAAAGTTTTTTTAAGTCTTAACTATAAAGTCTTAATTATCCACAGTCTCATTGGATAACTCCTACCTACATGATTATTGCCATTCAAAGAACTAGAAAATGTTAGTGAGACTTCACCTTTGCAGAAATCATGTTGATTCTTTGTCAGCAAGACTTTCTTCAGTATGCTTAATTTTATCTTAAATAATGTTTCTACAAATTTACCCAGAACAGCTAAGTTAATCAGTCTGTAATTTCTGGGATCCCCTGGATCACCTTTTAAAAATGAGCTCTACATTGGCTCTTTCCAGCACTCAAGTATGGGAGCTTATCATAGGAACAAGAGTAACAATTTCATATTTTATTTTTTTAAGAACTCTTGGGCAGATAGCATCCGGACTTAGACAGTTGTTCACTTTTAATTTGTCACTAAGGCCTAGAAATTCATATCTTGCAATCACATTTCTTCAGGCTCCCTTTTTAAAAGGCAGTTTAGGCATGGATACCTGCTCGACACCTTTCTCACTGAAGACACACCTGCCCAGAATTACTTTAAATAATACAAGATGGGAGAAAAAAAAATGAGGCTGTGCTGGCATGTTTTCGCCATATTTAACCTTTCCTCCTGGTAGCATCCGACACCTCACAGAAGTGGTGATGCTCAGCACTAGGCCTGCCCCTCTGCTCAAGCTCCTCCCACTTTTGCCCCATCTTCACAGCCATCTTAGATATTTTACAAATGTGTTCCCTATAGCACCCCTCTAATTTTAGACATGCTTGCAAAATAATAAAGCCCAAACTATTGATGTTGCTCTATTTATACATGCTACAAAAATCCACCTTTTGAACTCTGCTGAGATGGTGGTAGCCTTGAGTGTGTATCCTTAATTCAAGCTCAAAGCAAAGAATGGGAAATGTCTCAAACCCTCTTCAAGGCAGAGATGTAAAAATAATCAGTAGCTGTATTTCATGGACAACTACATTTTTATTAGATGATTCTAATAGACCTCTTTACAGGAGACAGCAGTAAAATCTTTCAGAAGCGTAATTTTATTTTGCATTTTTGTTTGTGAAAAGTTCGGTACAATTGGAGAATTCTAAGTTGCTCTGAAGGAAAAGTAATTATTTATGTACATGATTACATATGTGCATGATTAATATGTAGTTACATAAATAATACAATGCTAGACAATCTGCTTTAGCAGATTATCTGACAATCTGTATTTGATTGTCTATTTGAAAGGTCCCAAATTTATTTTCAGGAAAACGGAATCGGCCAGTGTCCTCCAGGCTGAGTTTTTACTTTATAATCGTAAAACAGAAGCCCAAACATTGGCTCCAGTTGTTTCAAATGTAAAGTTGTAACTGAATTTATGAGTATAGCAGGGTCAAATTGTTTTGATGTTTATCACTGAACTAATTTGCAAGACTTGATGATCCTAGCAATTATTAAATTGTTAAGTACTCCTTTTATAGAGCAGATCTACTTACACAATGCTGGACAGCCTTCTATGGTTTGCCTACACAATTACCCAGGGAAATAGATAACTGTTATTTCCAGTGTGCAGACAAAAAACGTAGGCTGAGAGTAGTTGCCAAGGGGTTGTTGCCAATGCTGCTATTATATCCGCCTCCTCCTTCTTATTATCCTGCACTTTTGCGAAATGTCAAGTACAGATAGCCGAATCATAAAACCATACACATACAGAACAATCATACAAGTACAATTAGCAACCAAATTCTAAAAGCAGTAACAATGAGTCTGGTGGTTTCCCAGATGCTATTTTAATTCTTTAACCACCTGTCCATACCAGTTCTTCTGTAAAAGAGATCTAGCTAGATAGATGCTGACTGTGGAATATAAAAGCATGACTGGTGGCTTTTAGATAGCTTAGGCAGGTGTTGTTGTTGTTGTTTTGATTGGACAATGGAGCAGTAGTAGTATGTCCCTTGTCCTCTGTGTAAATCAAGGTAACCTGAAAATCATTCTGCATCTAAATTGCTACAGCTTCTACAATATTAAAAAGGAGCAACCTATTGCTGCCTGTCCTCATTCACACACTAATGCAAACTCGGATGTGTACACATGTAACAACAAATGTGGGTCTAAGAGAGCTTTGGCTATTGGGCGGTATAAAAATGTAATTAAATAAATAAATAAATAAATAAATAAATAAATAAGAAGACCTTTACCAGAGGTGTGGAAAAATAAGGACTGGAAGATGGCACTATGGAAATGATAATGGTGAGGATTGCGGGGCTATATGTCCAAAGAAAGCTCAATTAATTGTGAATATGATGAGGGCAGAATGGGATAGAATTAGGAGGAAAGGGGGAGGGGAAATGGAGCAAAAGCAGTTATATTTGTCTGGCTTCAGAGGAAGAAGAACCCAAAGAAGAACACTTCCTGGTTGGTTACAGACAGTTGGAAAATGTTATGGGCACTAGCTAGCCACCATCCTTGCGATAGATTCTTCTGATTTAGTTCCTAGGAGGAAGAACCATTTAAGGCTTGACAGATTGCCTCAGGGAGAGAGGTCTAAAGTCCTGGCGCTACTGTAGAGAAGCCTCAGTTTTCTGGTTCCCACCAAACAGTTCTGATGTAATGGGAGAGCAGAACCTGAGTTGAATTTATTATTATTATTATTATTATTATTATTATTATTATTAATTTATTTATCATATTTATACCCCGCTCTTCAGCCAAAAAAGGCTCTCGGAGCGGCTTACACTTAGCAAAAAAGACAGTCCCTGCCCTCAGGCTTACAATCTAATAAAGACATGACACACAAGGAAAAGGAGTCCAGGAGGGAAGAGGGAGAGAGAGAGAGAGAGAAATTAAGTGGACCGGGAACAGGGCTGATGGGATTGTCCTGCTCCCGAAGGAGGGGAGTCCAACTGGAGCAGGCCGCGATGTTTCCTCCGCCTGCTCCTGTCCCCATGCTCTTTCTTCTTCCCCACAGGGCCAAGATGACAGTTTGCCCTGTGGGGAGGGGGGAAGAGTCCAACTGGAGCAGGCCCCAATGTTTCCTCTGCCTGCTCCTGTCCCCTTGAAGATGCTAAAACTTGAATAGGTTCATTTGGCAAAGACGGACCTTTAGATAACCAGCTCCCAGATCATTAAGGGTTTTAAAGACTTTTAAAAAGTCAAATGTTTCCCAAATGCATAACCTATCTTTCCCTTCTCAGCTTTCCAGTGTCAGGCTATGATATGAACCCTTCTGACAGGACTTCCATCAAACAAAGAGCTTCCAGGGGGCACACTGTTTGCAGAGTGTGGTAATATTGAAAAAAGTCTTAAGCGTGGCCAATTTGGGATGTGCAAGAGGAAGGGTGCTAGGTGGCTTTTCCAGTACCTGACAGTCACCTGCAGCTTCCAGCAGTCTTAACATTTGTGTGCGTATGCACTCACGATGATGACATGTACCAATGCTGTGTAGTGGCTAGAGTGCTGGACTGGGTGTCAGGAGATCTGGGTTCTAGTCCCCCCTCTGCCATGGAAACCCATGCCGCCTTGGGTTCTTTGGAGGAAAAAAGGTGGGATATAAATGCAATAATAAATAAATAAATAAATAAGACTGGAGACTCTCTTCCTGCTTTCCAGTAGTTTCAGGATGCCATTTACGCATAGCACTTCCCATTGCCATGGTTTCTAAAGGTCAGTAGTATAATGTGCACAATGAGACTTCCTTTTGCTTACTTAAAACTTGCTGCTTGCTTATCTCCATTGGGTATTCACTGAATTAAAAATATGCCTATTTGGGAGAATGATTAGATTATACAGCCATCTACAGGAAACTGACAAAACTGCACCCTCACTTTGATACCCTGTTTTGTATCTTAGTTTGCGATTGATGCAAGGTTGATTAAAAGGGTCTAGATAAGAAAATGAAAGCAAAAAAACCCCAACCACTACAAGTTTTAGGGCTGAACCAGCAGAGACCCCTTTTCCCCATATACGTTCACCACATCCATATTGCCCACAAGCCAGTCTTCTGTAAAGTCTGGAATGAGAGGGCCATTCTACAACTATCCCCATGTATTGACAAAGGCAAACATATTTAAGACTTTTAGTGCATTTGGTGAGGAAATTCATCTGCCTCCTTTGACAGCATGCTAGTACTGTCAACTCAAGCATAGCATAGGAGTAAGCTTTGGCCATGATACTTTAAGCACAGCAGATTGCCCCAAACTCCTCCAATTAGTGCAAGGCAACTCTGTTATGCAATAAATTAGACATATTTTTGTAGCTCCCTAGCTCAGATCCCTTCAGAAACAAAATGGAACACAGAGCTCCAAACAAAGCTATGACCGTCATGCTGGAAAGTACCCCTAAGAGCAGTTAAGATATCTAGTTTAGATATAAAGACTTTTAGCAGGCAAAGATCTTATATAAGAACTCAAGAGCTGTGCTAGATCAAACCCACAGTGGCCAGCTATATCCCTATGGGAAACCCACCGCAGGACATGAGCACAAGAACTACCCACCTGCTTGTGTTTTCCTAGTAACTGGTACTCAGATTCCTTTTCTCAGCAGAGGCTGGTGTGCCAATTATGCCGATTCCTAGAGAATGCCGTTTTGGCCAAGATGTCCTGTTTTACACTGTTGTTTTTATATTTTTGATGGTTTTAAATTTGTATACTTTTTAATGTTCACTGTTTTAACTTTTGTAAACCGCCCAGAGAGCTTCGGCTATGGGGCAGTATATAAATTTAATAAATAAATAAATAAATAAAATGATCTGTGCCTTCGTTACATCATGCATGTCTGGGTTATTGGGATGTGAAGTACATTTTAAGGAGGAATGTGAAGGAGGGAAGATATGTGGCAACCCACGAGTGATCTGTATAATTTAATGTAGTGGTAGTTGAAGTGCAGATTTTTGTTGGTCTGTCTGGTTTAACAAAATGAAATACAATCAGCTCCTGTTTTTATGGGGAGGGGGATATATTTGGAAAATATCAATATCATTGATCCTCTGCTATTAGATCACTATTTAATTTTGTAGTAGACCATTTTGGCTTGCCATAAATCTTTTTGCTGGAAGAGGGAGTAGTTCTGTGGCTGCCATAGTTGATTCCTCAAGGCTTGGCAGCCGGTACTGATAGGCAGTGGAAGGACAGTGAAGAAATGTTACTCCAACACAGGACAGGACCTCTGTAACCCTCTCCGGTTGACTAATTCTATTTAGCTGAATTGTAAGAGTAGTTCTTGATATGGTACACAAAAGGTAAAGAACAACTATCTTGATTTGGATGTTGCCAATCCAGTTATATTCTTTTCCAAAAAATATGAATGTAGCGCATCTGTTGCTCAGATTAACTTCATTTTCAAAGTTGTAAATGCAAAAAAATATATGTTCTGTTGGGAGGCAAATACATTTGTGTGTTTCACTTTTTGTGATCAGTAGCTGCTAGGAGCCCCTCCCCACAAGGCAATCTACTTCTGACTCAGTACCATAGCCTGCCATGTCATACAGCAGGCTGTGGTGTTTACTCATAAGTAAGACTGTCTGAATGGAAAGGGCTCTGTTTTAAGTTCAGACTGTGTTCCTTCCCTCTGCTAGTTTATCTACTCCTGAGTCAACACCCCAGCAAGAAGTCATGGCTTCAGAAATGTTGTGAGCTTGGCACAGATCACTGACACAACTCTGGCTATAAAAGATTTTCTGTGAACAGGAGCTCTAATTTCCACATGGAAGTTCTTACATTTGTTCTTCTTTTGCAAGTGAAGTTCTTAAACATTCTGTCATACTTTGACATAGGGTATATTCTTCTGCATAATACTTTAATCCTAGAACAGTTGCTAACTGCAGAGGGAGTCTGAGTTAAGATCTAAAGATAGATTAATATGTCTTGCCTGCTGAAGTGTAAACATTAGTGCACAGGTTTAAAGAATAGCATTGTTATAAATCAAACCTTCAAGAATGTTTGGGACTGAAGTGGATTCTTGCAGTTTCTACTGGTGCACAAAGGAGATGCAAGCTGTTTGGCAGGCCTGCACTTGTCTATCTTGATGTTGGCCTTTTAAGTCTGTTTATTTTTTTAAATTTTGTGTATTTTCTCCTCATTTCTACAAATGTAACAAAAGTGGTGAAGAAATATAGCATTGCCTGGAGAGCTTCAGCTATTGGGCAGTATAGCAATAAATAAACACAGTACAGTTAATATATCAAAAGAGTAAATAAACAATCAGGAGTAAGGAAACAGCATAAAATACTTAATTATGATTGTTATTTATTGAAATCCTCAATATTCTGCCCTTTAGCCAAAGATAAGTAACATGACAGCCAGCAGCATAATCTAAATTAAGACATGACACACAAGGAACGAAGGAATGGAAGGGAGGAAGAAAAAGGCAAATTTAGGTTGCAGTTCTTATAATGACCAGCTGGGATAGAAGCTGTTCAGGTAACCTGCTAGAATGGCTTTTGCTTGGTGACAGTTGTGAGAAGTCTTCATCCTAGGCAATTAAGCGTTTTAAAGGTTAATGTCAACACTTTTATATTGAGCCCAAAAATGAATAGGTAGCCAATGCAGATGCTACAAGTGTGGTGTGATATACTCGGATCATTGCACTCCTACTGACATTCTCGCAACCGCATCTTGTGCCAATAGAAATTCCAAAACTAAGTTACAACCGATCGTATCAGGTTTTTAAAATAGTATCTTTTGGGATTTTAATTACATTGCAGATGGATCTCATCACAATACAGGTGAACATGAGTATATTGTGTGTTGCTGTGGGCAAAGTGCATTGCATTTAGCTGTTGCAGACCCCACTTTCAAGACTCTGACTGAGGGACCTTGGGCTTTTACAACCTACCTCGCCTAATGGGGTGGCTGTAAGAATAAAGGAAATCAGGTTTGGGGAGCTCACCCCACCCCACAGTTTTATCTATTCTAAGATACTCTTTGATGTAGCAGGTATTTTAGGAGTGATGGAGGGGATTTTTTTTAATAGAACATATAAAGGCAAAGCAGCTGAGGAAGGGGTAATCAACAGATTTCAGGAAATAAGATTGCGTTTGTCTAAATTTCATTCATGTTTCATACAGTCTGCATTCTTTCTTTACTTCTTCAGTGATGGAAGTCATTCTAAATGTAATATTTTTGTTTGTAGAATGGGTTCCTTGCAGCACTTGCAGAAGTTCCACACTGTAATTTTATGGGTTTGGCCATAATTCTTCAAGTAATTGTTAATTCTTCAAGTAATTTTTTGTTCCATTTTTAACGTCTTTTTTTTTAGTTCATCTGTTCTGGAAACAAGACACAGTGAACTTTTTAATGAGTTTGACAGCTAATATGAATGTAAATTCCCCAGAATGGTATCTTAAGAGCAGTGGCTACATAAATCTTTTTTTCTATAAATTGGAGATTCTACCTAAGAGGGTTGTTATTTATCATATTTAGACTTTCCATTCTTATTGTTCACTACATCATTCTTGTTAAGTTTCCAAACTTTTAATTCTTCATAAGCTGCCTTGGGAATTTGTTGTTCTAAAATAAAAATAAATAAAAATAACTAGATCACTCATTGAATTAATAATAAAACTCTGAAATTCCAATTCACAATCACAAGGGTGTTTGCATGAAAATGAAATATTAAGTTCTGAAAGGCGTAATTCAGAGGAGATAGAAAAGGAATGAGCAGGCTTACAAATAACAGACATATTAGTGCTGTGCATACAAAGTATACATTTTGTAAAAATGAGCTGGAAAATATCTTTAAAACAGACAGGAAAACCTTAGTCCAAATGTGATGACTTTCAATTTCAACATGAATTATAAACTATTTTCCTATCTTAAAATATGTTCAGAACGGTTTCAATACACTATTCAATACAGTATATGAAACACAATATCCCCTCCTCCTCCCAGCCACTCTTTGAAAGGAGACACAATATCCTCTTAGGTAAAAAGAACTTGGGCTCTAGCAGGCACAAGGTCTTAGTGCTTTTTAGTCTAGGAAGCGATTAGCCATTTAGGTCCTCCTCCTCCTCACATGTGATTCAGCATTTCTAGCCTGCGAGTGGCGTATTTCTGAAAGTTGGAAGCGGCTTTAGAGAGAGCCAGATGGAAGCATGTCTAGAGGTGCACGAAGTTAGGTCTCTCTTGCCACAAGTGCTCTCATTTAATTAAAACAAAAGGATTAACTAGCTAAGGATTTAGCACTAGTTCCTTTACAGGCTTTTCAGCTCTAGAACAAAAAAGCTTTTTGCTATGACTGAAGCTGCAAACTAATGTCCTTTGACTGAAATGTAAATAGAAACCTTGTTTGCATTGCGACTAAAAAGCAGCACAGGAATGAATACGAAAGATTTTTTTTTTAGCAGCTAGATCCTAAGGCATACATACATAACCCTATTTTCCTGTATGAAATGGTTCCGTCCTATTTTGCATAAATTCGTTCCGACTACATCCATGTGTGATTGCATCGGTCTGAAGAATTGCTGTGTTTCATTGGGTGAATTGATGTCTTGGAGGGAAGCTGTGCACTTTGACTGCAGGCTGTGTTGTGTTCAGAACAAAACATGTATTGTGCGTACCCTGTACCTGGAATGAGCAGCACATCTTTGATGTATTACTACAACGGGAAAACGGTAAGGAAGATTTTCTTTTGTTCTGATAGTTCCCAAAGTCTCTAGTATAACTAAAAATGCTGTTTGTAGTCTCTGGGCTGGTCTAACAGCTAGATGTACTGGCATAGAGTTGAATAGTTAGACTAAAAAATTTCATTTAGTGCATTTACCTTTTCACATAATGTTTAACATGATCTTTGACTCTGTTGACTCAAGGATGTTATTTAGCACTATGTTTGAAAATGTGACGGTTATTTCCTTTTTGTGTGATGGAAAGCTGAAAACTATCCCAATTCCTTGGTTTAGAAAGCAAAGTCCCCGGCTCTCTGGGAGTGTTTCAGAAAGCAGCCAGTCCATATGGCTGGTGTTTCCTGTTTGGACTCTGAGGTTTGGAGACTTCCTTACTGCAGCACCTTCTGCTTTCAACATACGTGTATGTGTGTGTAGAAGCGTTCTGAATCTATTTAATATGATTCATATAGTTCCTATTTATTCTAAAATATTTTCCATAGCCTTTTTACTAGGAATAGGTTACACATGTTTTTAAATCTCCGTCCATTCAGAGGCATAAAGTTCTAAAGCAGGTTGTTCTTGTTAAGGTTTGAGAAGTATTATGGTGTGAATTTGATTTTTTTGTCTGTACAATCGTTACATAATGTACACAGAAACATTTCATAGGAACTGTAAGCTTATTTTCTGGATATGATAATGTTGAAAACTCTGTTGGTTATTGCAGAAACCAAATTCAATTGTGTGTTGTGTCATATAATGGATGTTGCTCAGTATGCACAGTATTTTACCTTTTCTCTTATTTAGGATTTTACTAACTTGCTACATTGCCAAATTATCTTAAGTAACAGTAAAAAAAATTCAACAAATGTTAAGGCATTCCTAAGTTCTACTTCTGCTACTCTCAAAGTATTGCCTCATGTTTCACAGTCATTGATGAGCAGACCAAGGTATTAAATTCTGTAGAATTGAGTTGTGGGATCAACTTTTAATATTTTAAGATGTTTTAGCCCAACTTGTGTAGCATTGCATGAGTAGAAGTGGATTGCTGAATCGCCCTCTTGCTTTTTCTCTGTAGGAGTGTTCACCAAAGAAAACCAAAATCCTTGAAATGTGAAATTGTTTCCCTTTAAGTCTCCTCCTAAGCTGAAATGAAGCTTATGTGAGAGTAAAGTAAAATGAAGTCTGTCCTTCTCCTAAAGCAATGCTAGTATGGCTTTTACGGAGTATTGATTTTATTCTCTCTCCGACACAGAACCTTCCTCTTTGTTCTACAGTGAAGGGGAAAGCTTTAATCTTATTGAGTATTTCCAGACTTGTAATGGAAGGAAGTGCTGGTAGCGTAGAGAGGCAAGGTTGGAGAATTGATAGCATCTGTTTGTTATGGTCCAGGGGTGACTTTCATGAACTTGAAGAGTTAGAAAATTGTATGACAATTCCACATCCTGGTGCCACTTACACGTTGTGCCACTTCAACATTCAGACTTCATGGAGTAACTAAAAAAATCCTGGGGTTGTAAGAGAAATATAACATCATTCTGATGTATGGACCTCTCATATTTATGTTCATAGGTGGGAAATGTTGGCTTGCTTAATGGCTGCCTTTTCTTCTGCCATGATTCAGAACTTTGTCCTAAGGTGTAATGTTGCATTGATGCGCAGGATATATAGGCGAGCGCCTAGAACAGATGATCTGCTCCTAAGAATGTTAGGCTAATTCTGTCCACCCACCTTATTTGTAGCTTTTGACAAATTAGTAGTTGATGGAGTCTGATTTTGTGTTTCAGAACTTTCAATATAAGGGTTTAATATATTGTTAAGTATTGGCTAATTCTGCTGTATAGTGATGAACTGAACGTTTATGTGGTGGCAGCTGAGTTGGGAAATGCTACAGAGGGCTTTTGGGAACCTGTGCTAAGGCACCGTTCATATCTGCTACATTCCTTGACCTGGTCCCTTTGATCTTTAAAGGAGGACAAGAGGTTAGCAAGTTAATTTGTAGAGGCAATGGGAGAGCAGAGCTGAAAGGGATTCTTCCAATTATCTCTGGATAATAAGACAAAAGAGGCAGTTGCTCAAATAAGTTTGCCTAGTAAGAAAGTAAAAATCAGATGTTGTTGGTTAGAATGCAATAACTATACCTTTTAACATTTTGCAGCAGATGGATATTTAACAAATTCAACTCCTCTTCCATTAAGCCATAAAAGATTAAAGCCTTACAATGTTAACATGGAGCAAGAAGTAATTTTGAGAAAGAAAAGGCTGTAGGTGAAATACTGCCATAGCGTGCGTTGAATTGTGTGTGTGTGTGAAGTAAGAAGCTGGCATGAGTTATTTTTAAAGGACTGATTAAAAACGGCCTTCATATGCAGTCTTATAACCTGTTGATATTCTGGAGAGAATGTCTTGTAGTTTAGAGACTAGAAAATAATTCCATTTTATTACAGGCTGTCTTTTTCTGTTGCCTTCGAAACAACCCTGTGGGGTGTATCTCTTATTTCTACTTCCCAATTAAATAACTGAAGTTTAGGTAGAAACGTGCCCTGGGTCTGTGTTGAATATGTCCATAGCTGTTGATTTTTAGAGTTGAATAGTTTAGGAAAAACCTAACGCTTTCTCTGCTGATAGTAAACTGGACCTTTATTACTAAGTACTTTTAGATCTCTTTGTCAAGGATAAGCTCTTGAGCAGCTACTTTTATCATAGTAAAATGATTGTAAGGACTTGAAAATTTGAGGATAAAAAGTTCCCAAAATAAGAAACACTATCCCTTTCATAAAAAAATGGCACAACTTTTGCCTACTTCTTTGAGCTAATGTAATGTATGTTTTCATTTAAAATGTATCAGTTTTCTAAAAGTTATCAGTATGAAGGGGGGAAAGCAGAAAACAACATGCAATTTTGGATTGAATAACATATTACATCACTGGATGTCTCACAGTCTTGAATATACCCTATTCTCTTATAATTCCTTGCAGGAGGAAATAAGGGGGGGATAAATTAATCTCTATGTTGATTTTTTGTTTGCAAATTTTACAGCAGTAAAATATGATTGCAGTACAATATTTCTGCCTCCAGAAAATACTTTTCTGCACTTTTATCAGTATTGGATATGTTGCTATAGTCTCATGTTCTTGTGTTAATATACAGTTAAGGATACTGTTTCACTCAGTTCGTTCAATCCTATCTTGGCATAATATACTAAGATAGGATTTGAGTCTTTTGACTGTGCATAAGGTCCTTTCACTTCTACCTTCACATGAGCCACAATTAAGCAAAGAATTACCCATCATTACTACCTCTGAACCAAGAAACTATGGTTACTAGCTTTGGAACAAGCCAAGACCTTAAACTGCAGTTTGAAGTTAGTTTAAAATCCTGTCTTGTTTCAGAACTGGTAAACATAGTTCCCTGTTTCAGACATAAAAACAGGAAACTATTGTTAATTAGAGGCTTCCTCATTTAATCACAGTTCATGCAAAGAGGGGAGTGAAGGGGTTCCGTCGATGGGGCAAAAGAACAATTTGACAGCATGTCTTATTAAACCGAGATATGATCTTCCCAACATGGCTTCTCTATCAGTTGTTGTCCTTGGCTCACTTGAGATCAAAATGAACATTTGTAAGTCAAGACTCACATGTAGCTGTCCAGCAATCTCCATAAGTAGACTTGCTTGTAGCATCAGTCTTATTTATTTTTTACACTTATAGGCCACCCAATAACCGCAGTTCAACATTAGTATTCTCCCCAGCCCTATGTCTTTAGGTATGATATTGAAATAGTCTGGGAAAATATTTCTATGTCTGCTTCAGAGATCTCACTTTGCCAACCTTTTAATCTGATTAGAGAATATGTAGATATTGCTGATTTGGATAATTTACTCTGCTGGCCTCTTACAAAATGATAAAGCTGATTTTTTTTTTATGTACTCCCTTCTAAGAAGCTTTCTAGAGAAATTATGAGAGATTGTCCATTTTGAGACTTGCTGTGTGTGTGTACTTGTGTGTACTTGTTAATGGATATCCTGATTTGTTAGTGATATCAGATTACATGATATACAATTATTTCATTTGCTGGGCTTTACACAGTAGATGTTTATTTTTTTGCTGCTTTATTTTTTGTTGCTTGTAAAGATGATTTCATGGGATAGGATTACCCTCATTATTTCTATGAACTCTTGTCAAATTCCGCTGTTCATTTTTCTGAAATAGCATCCATGTTGAGGGTTATTAGGCTCTGAATTAACCGTGTCCACATTGAAATGTTATTTCTTAAAACTGAACATACCCCTCTGGGAGCTTTTCATGCAAACAATACATTTTATTGAATGGTACTGTGAATGCCATGGACACAAAGACACTTTTGTTTTCTTTTTTAAAGTATGGTGCAGTTGGTAGATTAACATCTTCGTACATGTTGAAGGGGCAATAAAGGGAAGTTAGTTTTGGATTAATTTGCTGCTTACCCAATTTTCCTCTTCAAAACATTCCTAAACCATGTCCATTTAAGAATCTCTCATTCTGCAGGAAGCCTATGATCGACTGAGAGGAGTCACAAACATCCAAACTGTTGTTTGTCTTTTCCATGGAATTAAGCTTGTACTGGCTTAGCCCAGGACTGTCAGAAAGACCCATTGCACCCTTTCAAGTATACTATGACACTGTCTGCAGCTGCAACAACACAGCCTTGAGACCCCCTGCCCTTACTGAACTGAGGGATGGGGAAGAGAGCAGAGTCATGCTCCCTCTTTTTAGGTGGGCTGCAGTAGGCTTTGACTTTCCCTTAGGACTGCAGAAAAAATAACAGCTTCCCTGGTGTGGCATTCATTCACTTGCATTTTCTCTGGGCTTCATAATTTTGTCTGAGGTCAGTAGACATCAGGATAGCTCATTCAGTTTTCCTGGATTCATTCAAGATCTAAGGTGGTGTTTGAGAGCAAAAATACTGGTTGCATTCACTGATGAGTCCTCCTTGCCTGCTTTTAAGCTCTCAAAAGTTTGCCTGGTGGGCTCCTTCTTCCAAAGGGGTGGATAATGTCTTCTCTCCCTCCCTCTTCCTCTCCCTTCTCCAGCATGGAAAGACCTGAAGCAGATTTTGGGGGTCTTTCTCTTTGGTTTTCCTTTCTTTAAAACTTTGCTTATCCATTGTTCAGTATTTTAGAACTGACCATTTCAGGGAACGTTCTCTATTTTAAGCATGAAAAGAAATAAGATTGCACAATATCCCTTTTCTCCATATTTATTATTTCTATCTGTGGATTTTATTATTTATTTAATTTATTTGCAAATAATGTACTTGATTATATTTTCTTTTCCAAATATTTACTGCATTGCATGCTTAAAGGACTTTTCCAGTTCATAAAGTTGAAATATTACTGAATTCTTAATGCTATGGTGCCAGTTACAAAATCAGGCTTGGTATTTTCTCCATTTAGATTTAAATTTTTTCCCCAAGGAAAAGGATGTATATGCAAAAGCTGAAATTAAAACTTGGTTTTGTGGCCTTTGACAAAGGCAGTATAGTGTGTCAATTTCCAGAAGGGCACTGCAGCAAAAACAACAAAGAGGCACATTTATTAGAGCAGAAGCTTTTGTGGACTAGTCCACTTCATCAGGTAAGAACATAAGGTGGAACATGTTGGGTAAGACCAACTTGGCCTCTCTAGTCCAGTTCTCACAGTGGCCAACCAAATGCCCTTTGGCATTTCTTAAGAAAGAGAAAGAGGTAGCAGCCCATGCTGCCTCCAATTATGGAGAGAATAGCATATAGCCGTCCAAATAGTATCCATATCCTTCATGAACTTTCCATTTCTTTTTTAAAGCCATCTAACTTAATGGCCATTGTCACACCGTGTGGTAGCAAATTCCACAGCTTTTACATAGGAATTTGTGGTACAACAATTGTGATAGCCAATTCCTATGCACTGTGTGAAGAAATACTTCCTTTTATCTGTCCTGAATCTCCCACCACTCAACTTCATTGCCTCATCCTGGATTCTGGTTTTAAAAGAGGGAGGGAAGGTCTGTTTCTCCGTGTTCTCTAAACCATGCATAATTTTAGACACCTTGATAATGTTCCCCTTTTCTAAGATTTTTTTTAAAAGATGCACACAAAACAATACAACTAGTAATAAAATATTTTGAAGTATTAATTTAAATGCAGCAACACAAACAACCTTGTAGTGTATTGGAGCACAAGTCATAAAACTTAGTTGTTCTTTAGATATATTTTACTTGCTTGTTAAGCGCCAATTTATTTAGTGTATTTGTGTAACACATTTCATTTTACAGAGCGGTTTACAGTGTGCAGAACCACAATCAGTTAAAACAAAATTAAACCAATTAAAACAATGTGTATTGGGAGCAACTACAGATGGTGTGTATTCTTCTGGTCATTGCAATTGTCTTCATGAGTTATGCACTTGCCGAGTTTTGCTATTTTCTTCTCTCAGCAGGAAATATGCATTTCTGGGTATTTTTGTGCTCATGGCATTTTCTGCTCAGACGAGGCAGTGGGCAGGGCCTGTGACCACTGGGCTTAGCATCCATGCTGGATTGTGGATCCAGGAGGGAAAATGGAGTTGTGCACATGCAGCAGTGTTTATGTGCCACCTCGTCATACGTTTAGTCTGGTCAGCATTGTTTAAACAAAAATGTGGACTAGTTCAGGCTGTTGGATGAAGACTTAAATATTGTTTGTGGCAGTATGAGAAATGTCCTTTTTTGCCGGCCTTTCCTGCTAATGCCACAGACATCAAGGATTCTTTTTAGCTGTGTAAGTCTAGAGCCTTGTACACAGCCATGGAAGGGGATAAAAGATTAGTCTTCAATAAGGGGACCACTCTTCCCAAGTTTACAATTTTTATAGGTAAGCAAAACCCTTCAGTGGCAAGCTGCCCTTTTAAGACTCCCTGTTCATCAATAGGCTTGGTGTGTGTACTTGGCGAAGATGATTTTGCATTTCTTCTGGAAGATTTTCCTGCTTGGTTTTCCCCCAGACAAGGAAGTCCCCAAACTGTTAAGTAGTTGTTGAAAATGCCTTTTCATTAGATTTCAGGGTTGTGTGGTGGGGGATTGGGGTCATACTATCTTGTTCTACCACCCTTTCCCTTGTTTCTTTTAAATGTACTTTTATTCTATTTTTATTCTATTTTATTTTGTCCACTGCTCCGAAATTCTGAATGGGGAGAGGTATATAAATATTGTAAATAAATAAATAAAACTAGCCTTGCCACGAATAGCATGATTGCATAAGGAGCTATGCCTACAACTGACAACGTATAAACCCTTTGGGAGATTGTGCTCTGCATGTGTGGACTCTCTATGCAAACATGTGGAACTATTCAACATGTGGACATATGGCAGGGCAGAGCGAACACACTGGAGGGGATTGGGGTGAGTTGCAGTTATCTGGATCCTCCATTGTACACAGCAACAAATGTCATTTAGGGGCTTGCATACAGACTACATATAGGAATATAGACATACTCTCAATATACGCAGACCTGCTTCACATATGGTGTATTTCCCATTTGGAGATCATCCACATGGAGGAAAATGTGCTTCTTTCAAGCTGGAAAGCGGGCTATAAATACTTTAAATAAATGCATATGTACATCGTCATGTGCATATACCACAAAAGTTGTCTATATTGATGTGAGTACAATTGTTGGAAAGCTTCTCGATGCATTGGCTTCTGTTCCGAAACAAACTTGAATGCATTTTAATGCATGGCAGCACCTATGCTGTATTTGGTTGATAACTCTGGACCAGTTTGCACGTCATGATAAGCCATGTTGAGTATAAGCCACCATAAGTTGGTTGGTTGCTTACTAACCCACATTATTTCCGACAGACAGTCTGCAGCTTGCTGTGGCTTATTTCCCTCTTAGTCCTCCCTCCCGCTTCCTGCACATAGCCCCTCCAGTATCCTCATACCTAGAGAGGGAAACTTTCCCAGCTGCCCTTTCTGCACAGTTTTTCCATTTGCAACCCTTTGTGTGTGTGTGGGGGGGGGTTTACTTCAAAAGTATACAAATGAGTTAATAATTTTTCCTATATCTCCCCCCTCCCCCTGTTGCTTCTGAACTTGAGCAAATTCAGAAGCAACAGTTAAATAATTCGTATTATTTAACTATTATTTCCCCCTGGTCCTTTGTAAGTGCTCAGATTTGCCTATTCTCTGTGTACAGTCTCCAGTAGTACAGACGCCTTGTCAATTTCCTTGTATATTATCTACTGTCATGACTAGGCCTACTCCACGTCACTTGACGGCAAACTGTGAAAGTGGTGGCTAAAGGGATTGAAAGGTGTACTTACTGTGGAAGTAGCATTCAGTCTTGAGCATGCCTCTTACACTCTCATCACCTGTCCTAATAGAGAGGTCTTTGGTTTAGCACGATTCTTTACTATCCTGGAGTCTGTTTCATTCCATTTTAACTTCAATCCAATATTTCTCTCAGGATATCCAATCTTTCGCTCAGGATATTCTTTCTGTGTTTTAAAAAAATGTGAGCAAGGTGTACGAACTTCATAGTTCATTTTTTTCTGTGGAGAGTTGGGAGATTTTAGAAATAGTAGAGCAGGTAGATAGAGCTGAGATTAGATATGTTAGAAGTCTAAACAAACATACGTTGTTTGGATTAGAAAATATGTAAAATGGTGGAAGTTTTCTTGTAACTGTGGCAGATGGGAAGCTCTGAACTGAAGCCCACTTTCATAAGATGGCAGAGGGAAATGCTGGTTGAATAACAAAGGCAGTAACTGAGGTTGTTTCAGTTGTATGTTAATAAGACATCATTTTCAACCCTATAGGCTTTTTGCGTTAAGGCAAAAAGGAGAAAAAGCGGAGAAATGACTAGGCATCCCATTTTTCTCAGTTTAGTGACTGGAGAGAACAGCTGAATTCCCTTAGATCCACTGGAGGATTCTGTTGGCGAAATACCTAGATAACATCATAGGGCCCACGGTTATTCCCCACCAATAATGAGGGTTATTAGACCTCTAATTCAAGCTGATTGTTCACTTCAGAATGGTCTTGCTATCTGGCACCTCCACATCAACTGTTCATGTATCTTCTGCACGTGGTTATGAAGCCCCACCTTAAATTGATTTCTTAAATTGTCAGACTTCTTACTGAACCTCAATTTTTTGATCAAACAGTGATCAAAAAACTTTGATGATGGCTTGTTGCTGTATAGGCAAAGTTACCTAGCTTGGCACATATTTAAGTTCTAAACTATCTTCTTTGTCAAGTTGTAATGCTAAGCATGGATCTAGTTACTCATAGGCTGCCTAATCTCACCATTTTAGTAATCCTTTTCTCCCCTTGTGCTTTTACATTTTTGTTTGCAGTAACAAAAAATAAAACCTGTGATTAACCAGGGAAGGGGATGGGAACCCTGACAGTCATCTGCAGGTGATCAGATGACTTAAGAGACCTGGTTTTAATTTGTGGGTGGTTCTGACTATAACAAAGGAAAAGTTGCTCTTTTTGTGGAATTGGCAGGAATTTCCCCACATCTGGAGCTAATGAAGTCTTTGAGACCACATCAGTTGTGTTTTGCCGCAAGAATTCTTTGATCTTCAAAATCCAGACTGGAAGAAGTGCAGCTTGATATCACTGCAGCTATGTTTTTGCAAGCTATACTTAAGATACCGGAACACTGCAAAACTATATAAAGTTGTGTCCATGCACTGGAACGCTTCTGGTCCTGTTTGAAGAGACTTTTCTTACACTTTTTATTATGCCAGTGGTCTATAAAAAACATATTGCTGTCACAAGCTTGTTGCAGATAATTCTCCTTTTCAGGATCTCCTTGTACTGAATATTAACTATCTAAATTGGCAGAAGAGCTGAGCATCAGGCTTCCTTGCAAGGACTGTTGAGTATCATTCCAGCAAAGTTTTTAAGCTGGGTACTTTGTCACTGTCTGTTTTAACACATTAATCAACATTCATCTCCACGTCTGCTTTCTGTGCTCTGCTGTGGCTCTTCTTATTAAAGGAACTTCAAGCTACAGCATATGCTAAAATGTTTAATATATTTCAACTCCTTGGATTGTGATGGTTTAAAATCGAACTGTTGGTTACTAAGTAAGTGTGGAGGTGTATAGCTTATGTACCGCTTTACATTCTGTAAATTGTGACAGTACTGTGCTAAATTAAATTTGTCAAAATCCCCATTGTAAATGCAAATGTCAAGAAGTATTTTGTTAGTGACTTCTACCTCCTTTCCTCTTCCCTAGTGCATCTAGCTACATTGTCTTTATTCACAAAACAGTTTGGGTTCTAGTTTTCTATTGCATATAAACTGTTCTCTTTTTTGTGTAGCTCCTTTGAATTTTAATAGGGATATTTGCATATGTAGAATTTACTGAGCAGGAAAGGCACTCTCGGTTTTGGTATGCAGATAAACATGTGTAGTAGGCCACTTACATTTTCCAGTTTGCTTCTGTAGAATGTTCTGTTGTGCACACTAAAGAGCCGTCTTGCATTCCCCCCCCCTTCCTTCCTTTTCTAGCATTAAAACAAGTCAAGGAGCTTATATGCAGAATATCTTATTTCTTTTTCAGAAGACAATCACGTTGGCTGTGTTTCTGTTGTCTGCTCTTATGAGTTCAACAAGGAAAGTTTATAGGAAAGATTAATCCTCTCCAGCAGAGTCATAATATAATGGGGTGTGTGGTGGACCTCTTGAGTTCTGGTGGGAAGGCATGTGCCATCCAGAGACTGTCGCTGCAGACATAGCGAGATGCTGGAGCCATAGGCAATGAGAGTGCATAGCACATTTAGTGATAAGCCAAGGGTCTATGGGCATGGTTATGACACAGTTGGCATCACCAGTTTGTGCATTGGCAACTCATTAGATGTAAACTAATCTCAAAGCATCTTGCCACATTCGTACTCAAATATGCATTACCCCGATACAACCTTGTGAAATGTTTTAACTTGTCGAAGTTTGTGGCTGATTCTAAAATGAGGGTGTTGTTCATCTGTCATTATGAAAAAACTTGAACCAAAGTTTAGTTGTAGCAATGCTATTTACAACACGCAATGAGAGTGGTGCGTAATGTGTGTATAAGAGGGAGAGAGAGGAAAGCTTTTCCAGGTTTGTAAAGGTTACTTGTTGTAATTCAGGATAAGCAGTAGGTCTTAGATTTGGCTTGGAGCTGTTCTGCCTGCAGTAGTGTGGTGTATTAGAAATGTACTCCTTTGAATATGCGTATGTTTACCGAACTCCTGGAATTGCAGCTTAGTGGTCACAGAAGAAAACAGAGCTGCTTTTAATTCAAACATTGTTTAGGGAACCTGCTATCCCCCCACCCCTTTTTCTAAATGTTAGTAATTGCTAACGTTTGGAACAGTGAGTTAATACAAGATTTTGTGTTTGCTTAGCTGAATCAACCCTTGGGCTTTTATCAGGCTGCCTGCTTGAACCAGCACCCCGGGGGGGAGGTGAAGATGAGTGGGCTGGCTGGGCCTGCTGGAATTACTTAGACACGTTCCTGAAAAGGCATTTTCAATGGCGGACTTAAGTTGTGACTTCAGGTCCTGCTGTGCACTTGTTTCAGTATTCTATGCTCCACTTGGTTGCAGCTGGAGCACTTACTGCGACTTTCAGCTATTACATATTTGTCCTTTTTTCCTTCCATTTCATGGGTTTAGGTCTATGCACCGTCTCCTAATTCAGATGACTTTAACAGAGAATCTCCAAGTTACCCGTCTCCTAAACCACCAAGCAGTATGTTTGCTAGCACTTTCTTTTTGCAAGGTAAGTAAACGGTTGCTAACTGAGCAAGTGAATGAATAGTGTTGAGTAAGATTAGAATTTAGAAGAGAATAAAGGGGAGTACTCAATAGGAGAGCTTGTGGGAGATTAAAATGTGCTGTAAGAAGAAGTGCCATGCTGGATCAGACCAAGGGTCCATCTAGTCCAGCACTCTGTTCACACAGTGGCCAACCAGCCATCAGCCAGGGATGAACAAGCCGGACATGGTACAACAGCACCCTCCCACCCAGATTCCCCAGCAACTGGTGCACACTGGCTTACTGCCTCGAATACTGGAGATAGCACACAACCATCAGGGCTCGTAGCCATTGATAGCCTTCACCTCCAGGAATTTATCCAACCCCCTTTTGAAGCCATCCAAATGGGTGGCCATCACTACATCCTGTGGTAGTGAGTTCCATAATTTAACTATGCGCTGGGTGAAGAAGTCCTTCCTTTTATTTGTCCTGGATCTCCATCAATCAGCTTGATTCTAGTATCTAGTATAGATACTAGATACTAGATCTATACTATACGGGTTCTAGTATTTTAAGGGAGGGAGCAAAATGCCTCCCTATCCACATTTTCCATACCATGCATAATTTTGTACACCTCTATCATGTCTCCCCTTAGCCTCCTTTTTTCCAAGCGAAACAATCCCAGGTGATGTAACCTTCCCTCATAGGGGAGATGCTCCAGGACCTTTAGTTGCCCTTTTCTGCACTTTTTCCAGCTCTATAATACCCTTTTTTCAGGTAGGGTGACCAGAACTGTACGCAGTATTCTAAATGTGGTCGCACTATAGATTTGTAAAAGGGCAGTATGATACAATCTTCCTCTTTGATATAAAATCTGGCTACAGTGAAAATCTTCATAATTAGCTGTACCTTTTTCAGCTGTAGTTGGATTGAAAAGAGTTTTAAAAACACACACACACAAAGCACCACATTGGAGGCAGGACATAAAGTATGCACAACATGAACAATGAAGTAGAACTATGTTATTTTGAAAAACATTTTTCTTTTATTCATAACTGAGAATGTACTCCCTCTAAGATCCTGGCCTTTTCTCTTTTGATTTTATTAAACATGAAGATGGGACCCACAATGCTTCAGACCTTTGGAGCCCTTCCAATGGAATAAGCCAGCCTGGCTATGGTGGAATGCTGGAAAGTTCCTCTCACATGTCACACTCCGGCAGTTATGGCAGTCGGCACGCACATGACCGCTTGGTAAGATCAAAACAACAGATGTTCCAGTATGGTTATCTGAAAGTTGGTTGTTAACCTTCACCATCTTTAGGAGACTGTTTTTGCTGGATGAAGAAATTGAGCGAGTATAATTAGGGTGTTGCTCTTTAATTAGTGTAATTCTAAGATTAATCATCTAAAGCTTTAGTTGACTGATCTGTGATAGCCAAACTTAATAACTGTGAAGAAACTTAAATTTGCCCAGAAAGTGAAAGGTGGGCTTGTTCACTTTTTTTTATATACTGCTGAGTTTTTTACTATAATAGAGCATAGGTAAGAAAGTAGTTTTAAGATGGAATTTCCCTTTTTAGTGGAAAGTTTTGCTTATTAAACAGAAACTTCTTTCTCACTTTCTTCAATATTTGTCCACATTCTTAAATTTGGTGATGTTAATTTTAATGGCAATTTGCTGATAAGCCTGTAATTTAAGGTTTTTAAAAAACCCCACAGGAAGCACTGGGTAAGAATCAATCTAGAGTTTTCACCACAGAGGGATGTAAAGAATGAGGTGCCTCAAGAGTTTTCTATTTATTGATCTTTATTTATTGGGGCTGGTGCTGCTTAACATTTCCATAAATAATCTGGAGTCCAGGGTGCACAATTAGAGAGTCAAGTTTGCCAATAACACCGTATCATTCAGGAGGTGAGATCCAAAGCAGACTCTGAAGAGCTCTCTCTAAACTGGGTGACTGGGCAACAGAATGGCAGATGAAATTCAGCATAAGTAAGTGCAAAGTGACGGATATTGAAATGAAAATCCTGACTTCAGATATTTGTTGATGACATCTAAATTGGCTGGGAGTATCCAGGAAGAAATCTTGGGGCTCCAGTAGAAACCTCCTTGCAAAAATCTGTGTTCTGTGACATTTATAAAAGACAAATGCAATGTTAAGAATGGAATTTAAAAAATCAAATAGTAAATATCTATTTTGCTATGTCTGCAGTAAGCCCGCATTTAGAATTCTGGGTGCAGTTCTGTTCACATCTCAAAATGCAAAGTTAACAAAGTTCATTTAATTAATTGCCACAAGATGTGGTAATGGCCATTAAATTAGATGTCTCTCTAAAATATCAGATAAATTCAAAGGCTTAAGTGCTAGTTTACACGTTATGGGAAACTATAATTTCCCTGTATGTGATTGAAACTACAGGAGCCTTGGGCCTGTACACCCCCTTCCTCTCCCCTCCCCTCCCACAGCTGCAAAGAGGAGACTGGAATCCTTCACTTCCTTTTTAAAACTAAACATCGCTCCCCCTTATGTCTGAACTTGGTGAACTGTGGATTGTTTAAGCTGGGGTTTGTTAGAACAAGACAGGATCAAAGCAAAGTTTCAAATCTTGACTTGTTCCAAACCATATTTTCCCTCAATTCAGATGAAATGGGGAGTTATAACTTGAAGACCAGAAAGAAAAGCATCCAATCTGGTGTCCCAAGGTGAGGGGATGGGGCAGAGAGGGGCTGTGCCAACCTGGTTTCCCATTCTACCCAAATTGGCCTTCACTCTGTCAGTGGCTGTAGGCCATGATGGGTAAGAAGAGAACCTCAGAAGTTCAGAGACAATTGTTCTTTGACTACCAGCTACTAGGCCAAACAGGGGGAGTAGCTATTAGTCTTTTGCAGAAGCATCTTACTAGCCACTGCTTGATTTGATGAACTTCGGTTTGGTCCAGCAAGGTAATTCTGATCTTAACTTGCAACATTCTGCATTACTTCGTATGTTGTTAATGTAGGTACTCATACTTCTTCCTTTGGTTGTGATTCCTAGTTTCTGCTTTTTCCTAGAGCTATCCCCCGCATTCAGTCTCACCAACAGATATAAGCGCCAGTCTTCCTCCAATGTCTAGCTTCCATCGAGGTAGTACCAGCAGTTCATCCTACGCCACTGCCTCTCACACTCCACCTGTCAATGGATCAGATAACAACAACATACTAGGTAAGGGGTTTTTTTTAGCTCTTAAAATTGTCACTTTAAAAACTGTAACTAGTCTAGAAATCTGTATGCTTATGCTGTTACTGTTTAATTGTCCATTAAAATTGTAAGAGTGAATTTGTCTAGATACAAGCTTTTGTTGCATCATTTAGAGTTGCAGCATTGCTAGTGATTTACTGTTGAAATTTTGCTTTAGAGTTGGTGTTGGAAGTTGATAAATACGGTACTATTATTCACTTCCCAGTGCTGGGCTGCCTGTCATATGAAGGTGCACGTTGGCCTTTTGATTCATTAATTTGTTCCCCACTTAAAAAGCACATCTTCCTTTTTCTTACTTGTGGATTCATTGAAGACGCTAGCGTATCGTTCTTAATAGCGATGAAACTCTGAATGTATGTATTTTTACATGGATATTATTTCTAAAGTAATTTAAAAAAACCTAAGTGCTGGCAAATCAAAAATGTGCTTGGACTTGGAATAATCTCTTCTCAGTAGTGGTTGCAATTTGACTTTGCCTGGTAATGGTGTCTCTATCGAGGGAAAATAGGCACCGAAGCAAAATTGCTCTTGTTTTCTCTAACTCCTGATTTTTTTTGAAAAAAATTCAAAGGTAGATCAGATGATGTTTCAGCTCAGCCTTAAATTGGACATGTTTTCCCAGTTTTGTGGTACTTTTGGTGTCTGGTTGCAGGCCAGGCTTGATTGGAGGTTCTGAAGTCCTTTCAATAGTTTATCACAATTACCCTGTGAGAAAATGCATTAAAGTAGCTCTAAAGAAGACATTTGAAGCCTCTTCAGCTGCATTGCAGGCCTCAGCTCTTTGATTTCTCAAGTAGCGTACATGTGGGTGGATAATCTGGCTTTGGCAGACTCTGACCTTCCCAAACAGTTTAAAGCAGTGGAGGCTGGTGGCTCCGGTCAGTGAGGTGGTTTCCGTCAGAACTCTAAAGAAGCTATCCAAAGTGCTGAAACCTATCCCCAAAATGGGTTCAGCACTTTGGATAGCCCCTTTAGAGTTCTGAGTGGTTCTGACTGAAACCCACAGTACATTCACTACCCCATTGACATCCATACCACCAGTCTCCACTGGTTTAAACGTTATTTGTGCTGAAGCTCTCTGGCCGGTTCACAAAGGTGGCCGTTTCCAGCATTCTGGGCCACAATAAGAGAAAAAGTCTTTTTTTTTGTACAGGCATATATGTAGCTTCTTAAAGGCTTCACCTCTTACCAATCTTTCTGTGTAACATAACTCTCTCTGTGGGATTTTAACACCAAATTGTCTGACCTTCACATTTTCTTCTGGGTCTCCCTTTGAATTACTTGTTTCTGGACCTTCCAGAGAGTTGACGATTAAGACAGTTAGTAGTATCAACAGCTCAGTTTAATTCCTGTCAACTAATCAAGAATATCTTTCACAGAGATAAAATGGTGCTGCAATTGGATCTGGCCTTCAGCCATAAAGTTAATTGATTCTGTTTTCCGTAGACTTCAGGGCATGGCACTACTGCCCTTCTGTTTAATCCCCCTTATCTGAAGGGTGCATCATAACCTGGATGTTCAGAGGGCACTTGGATTCTACATAGAACTAAATTTCACAGAGAACTTGGGTGTTTGTTGATATCATTATTGGGTTCAAGGGCTTTTGCTTCTACCATTGCCAGATAGATCAGAGGGGGCAAGGTCTTCCCCATCCAGGTCATGGATAAGACAAGGCACCTTGTCTACCTCCAGTGCTTTATTTGGGAGAAGACTGTTGAAAAGACTAGTTCCAAATAATTGGTAAATAATGCCAGAAACCGACCACTGCACTTCTTCACTCCAAATATGAAGACTGCCCCACCCCCCACACTACTGGAAAAGGACGCTTTGGACTTACCTTTGAATTCCTGATCTCAGTGGTATCAGGATGGGCCAGTCAACCAAGCTTCCAAAATAGAGGCAGATAATGTCCAAGGCACGATTTTTCATGAACTTCATGACACAGTTCAAAGCTTCTGTGACCATCTTGAAGTCTGTTGTTCTTGTACAGCTCAGAGCTGCTCTTGAATGCTGCATGGGCATGAGAAGAGTGGGGTATTCATAATTATATAAACTAAATAAATGAATGGTTTGGAGACTTTGTTATTGGCTGTAGGTTGGGAGGGGTTTCTTTCTAAGCACTGACTGGGAAGCCCCCGCCTGTGACTAAATGGAGGCGCTTTCCCCAAATTGAAGACTGACCTACCCCTCTACCTTTGAGAACAGCATTTCACAGGTAAATCCAACTTCCCTTTGATCTGCCTCCCAGATTTTTCCTTTTTAAGTCTTGGTAACCCCTTTGGAAGAGCATCAGCGTTAAAGAGTGGCATAATGCGGTCATCTGCAGCAATCAACCTTCTCTTGCTTTTTCTTTACAGTTAACAGAGGCAATGCTGCTGGAAGCTCACAGACTGGGGATGCCCTTGGAAAAGCTTTGGCATCGGTAAGTAATGCCATCTGAAGACGTTATAGGGCTGTATACAAGTTATTGTTGTTCTGTTTGTATCAAGTAGATGCTATATATAACATCCATCATGTACTGTATGCGTGTGTCCATATATACAAACATGTCCGCATGAAGAATTGCACACAAGGATCCATGGCAAGGCAATCAAGTGGGGCCTTGAGGATGGCATTTACTTCGTGAGAGCAAGTTCAAAGACTGGATCAATGTGGGTTTGGTGTGCATAAATAAAAACAGAAAATAATTGTTGTTGGTATTGAAAAGTTTTATTTGTATGGCAGAGGGCCCAAGAAGCTTAACTAAGGCATTGTTCAGACTCAGCCACAAGGGACAATCGCTTAAAAGAAAAGTTGAATAGCTCAATAGGGCAAGTAACAAAGACTTTTGATGAAGGTTGTGAAGTAGAAAAGATGGAAATAACCCCCCATGTGTAGATACTACTTCCCAGTGGATTCAAGTTGTAGTTGGTGGGAGGGTGGGGGGTGTACATGCATAAAACAAGATGTAAACAAGCCAGAGCAAATTAAAGGTTTTATAAATAAATGCAGTTAAGTTGCAGTTGCAAAAGCAGATGAATAAGGCTATGGTTGTCTAGAGACCTCTTGGGATCAGAGTGTGTTTTTTAACAATTGTATACATCTCGATGTGAGTAATGTAAAATTTCCACTAGATCTGTGGGTGGAATGGCTGGGAAAATCCTGCAGGCCTTTGTTGCATAGCATTCAGTGAACCTAATCATGGTTCAAGAGATAAAAATGACTCTTCGTGTCCATAAGAGATTATCTTTCCTAACTCCAAACTGATGCACACAAATGAGTCTTTTTCTATATAACTGTTAACTCGTTTTGTACTTGAATGGTGCTTGCTAGAATAAGAAGTTTGAATAAGGTCAAAATAAGTCTGTCAAGGTTCCTCTTAAATGCATGGGCACTCTAGATAAAATGGCCTTGAAGGGAAATATAATGTAAAATGAACACCTTGAAGGTTCTAGGCTGCAAAGACCCCTGACATAATGACATCATGAGTTATTCCTTAATTCAGAGTTTAGACTACCTTGCCTGTAACATAGTCACCCAGCAGATGCACTTCTGCTTGACTCAGTCAGAATTTAGAACCCTGCCCAGAAAGCGGGAGGTTTTGCTAGCAAGGTCCCAATTGAGGAAGAAGTGAGAGGGATCAGGAAAAGACTAATCCCTGGCCTAATCTACACCAAGCAGGATATTGCACTATGAAAGTGGCAAGAAAGTGGTATATAAAAGGCAGGATCCACACCAAGCAGTATATAGTGCTATGAAAGCACTATATGCTATGTGTCAATGGCCCCCAACAGTTGTCAGTGCACTTCAATACTGCTATAAAGCAGTAGTGTGGCTCCTGCCTTTTATATGCTGCTTTCATACTGCAATATCCTGCTTGGTGTAGATTTGGCCTCTGTCTCCAAAGAGACTTGCCTCTAAATCCTCTTTTCACAAGTGTCTCTCACTCTTCCAGCTTACTATTAGGAGGCCAGGCAGCAATCCTCTGGACGCCCTGTTAGGCACAGCGGTTGCCAGTTGCTGACCTCTAATATAGAATACCATAGCTTTATCATCTGAAGTTCAATAGAGAAGTCTTGGGATGGTTTTGTATTACTCCTCTGAAAGAGACGACTTTAACGTAGTAACATAATTAGCTTACAAAGTTAGGTAGTTGGGGAGGCAGGAGGGGCGTAGATTTATTGTTTTAATGTCACAGCATGTGTGAGTAACTAGAGGGTGGACTTTGGTTTCCATGGTAACTCAGTTCTGTCATCCTATGTTGTTGCTTGGCAGGAGCAAGCAGGTCATTCCATAAATCATTTCTGTCATAGCTGATCGTGATGCATTCCATCTGCTCCATCAGCTCATGCGAAAGTCTGCACACTTGGAATCCTGGGCTGTCATCCATCTGCTCCCCTTGCTCCAGACATGGAGACATGCAAACTATACTTTCTGCTGCATCTTCAGGAAGTAAATAGTCGCATGAAGGAATCACTGTCTTTTTGTCCTTGGGTGCTTTCTTTAATGTTCTGATTAATAGTACTATGAACTGTCAAATCATGTAGAAATTGTGAAGTTTCTTTCTTGTCCTATCTTTTAAATATTGTTTTTAGTAGCAACAGAAAGACTGCCTCGTTGTAAAATTCTGCTGGTGTACTTCAGTGGGGTTTTTTTTTAAGACTTTCATGTGTGAAACATCAGAAGATGCAACATTTGTTCCTCAGTTTAAGTATTAAAGACCATACAGAATACTGTGTGATTAAACATGTAAGGCCAGATAATACGTTTGCAAAGGTTCTTTTATTTTAGGTTTAAGCCTGGATAATTGTGGACTTAATCTCAGAGTAGGCTAGAAAGAGAATTGTACATGAAAGTATTTACACAAAGTTCCCAAAGCCCAATGGATTATACATTGGTTTAGATAATGAACCAGTGTAGATAAAAAGTAAAGAAAAACTGCGTATATGTGCCATTTCTAATGTGTTTCCTTGAACATTTGCCAAACAATAACCCTTAAGATTGTGCCCATGGAGGGTTATATGGTGGGAGAAACATCTGGTTTGTTTCAGTGCTTAATGCCAAACCAAAACACTTGGTCTTTAATTTAAAGGAGATCAAAGCGGAGGGCTGTTTAACTTCGTTGATTATATCAAATCTCTTTGTCAGAACCTATGTTTTGATTCCTACCTCCAAACCAAGGGGGAGCTGCCTTTGTGTAGCTTAGATAGCTAAATGGCTGGTACTCCCTGAACAAAGGAGAGGAAAATGTTGGGAAGTTGACTTTTCCAAGTAATTCCTGAATGGCTTTTGTTGCTTGAGGCCCAGTGACATTAGCATGACAAAGCATGGCTGAAATGTACTCTGAGGTGTTTAAAACAGTATGCTAACAGCTCTGAGGTTTGGTGCTGCAGGCTCTCTGTTCTTTAGCCTTTGTATGGAGGCCTTTTCATTTGAGCTGGGCATATTGGCATCCCGCTGGTTAGAATGGGCTATGACTGATAGAAGAAGGGCTCTCATTTGTTGCAAGAAAATTAGTGGAGGCACAGTTTAAACCCCCAGTAGATTCCTCCTTATTGGTCCTTGACAGCAAAAGCACTCCTCTTCTTGGATAAAGTCTGTCTTAAATTAATGGGAATTGTGCAACTTAACCGCCGTGCTCAATGCCTATTTATTTTAATTTCATTTCTTTGTGAGTGAAGAATTGCTGGTCCATAGTGCCCATGGCCTTTGCGTTTAATGAACTCAAAATATTAAATACAGATGGTGACATTCTATATTGTTGTCATACCAACATTAAAATGTCAGATGTTTTACAAAAGAGAAGCCAATTGGTTGGGATCATGAACACTTCCAGTAAGATTAGTAAGCATTTTTTAGCTTTGAGAATTAAAATCACTAAACAGTAAGTTATACGTTCATGCGCCTAGCCTCCCTCCAGACTCATATGTTTCTCACTCCAGCGCAGCTGAAATTAAGAGTTTGGAAGCCTTTGCCTCTGATTTTGATTAACCATAGCTTGCTGTGTTATGCAACTGTGAGCAAACTGTGGCTAATCTTAGCTATGGTTAGTGGAAACAAGCTGACTTCAATCATAGTTTATGAAAAGGCAATCGAGTCCAACCCCCTGCTCAATGCAGGAATTTATTTATTTCTTGTAAATGGTGGTTTAGTGTCTGACTGCAGCCGTTGTATTTCAATTCCAGTAATCAGGATGTATTTGAGTTCCTATCTTCCTTAGTTCTCACATGTGGCAATCTACATGTGGGTTTGTTTTTCTATGTAAGAAAAGAATATCTCAGCACAATAAGTGCTGAAAATTTGCAAAGGCATCATTTTCTTTTGCAAGTAATTTTGAAATGAATGGGTAGAACAGAGAGAATGGGACAAGACAAAATTTCTTTGAAGTAAGCAAGAAATTGTACAAATTTATCCAAAGAACATTTAAATGTTTCACTATTGTTCACAGTCAGGTACACAATTATTTAATGAATGCAGTAATAATTAAAACATTGTTAAACAGCAATACATGGGGGTGTTTTTGGAGAGGGTTTACAATGAATGATAGCATATTAGCAAAACTGTGTAAGTCATGACATTGATGAGACTGTCCAGCAATTTTACCTCATTCAAACATGTTCAAACAGAATTAGGATGTCTTTAGTTTGGACAGCTTTGTAGCATATAGCGATTTGTTGAAGTGTGTTTGTGTTTTTCTTTTCATTTAGATTTATTCTCCTGACCACACTAGCAGTAGTTTTCCTTCAAATCCCTCAACACCTGTTGGATCACCATCACCTCTCACAGGTAGGATCCAAATACCTTTAATTAACAACTTTCTAATTAGATTAAAGATATCACTGTTTTTTCTTCACATCCATCTTAAGGACACATATGTATTTCTGAAGAAAATTCTGGATGCAGCAGTGTGGTTTCACAGTGGTACACAGGCTGCCAAATTTCTTCCAGGCTGACAAGTAGTTTGGCTCCTGTGCTGCCATCAGTTATAGAAGCAAAGCCACAAAGTGGGCCCAGAGATCTGCCTTCCATATCCTGCATGTAGATGTACAGATATTTTGAATAGCTGCTGGGGTCTACAGTAAGCCTTTTTAAAAGATCTTTTTCAGTTCTGAGGCATTTTAAGAAAATCTTGCATAAACCAGCACCCAACAAGATAGTGGTTACTTTTAAAAAGAATAATGAAAAAGCAGGCACAAAACTTGAAAGAAAGAAGGCACAGAGCTTGTTTGAAAAAACTGATCGATGTTTGGCATTTTATTTATGTTTCTTACTAATATTTTCTGGAGGAATGCTGGAGCAGCAACATTCTTGCATTAAGAACAAAATATAGGAGGCTCGTAAGAATTGGATGAGTGGCTTTGTAGTGTGGAGATGTACTTTGGGCAGCTGCTGCATCGTTCTTAGTGGGTGTATTGCTTCCATTGACACTTGGGCCTCAGCTGTCTAGTAAATGCTGAACAGCTGTTCGACACACACAGAGGACTTATGAAAGACCCATTGACTTAAATTTGTTATTTAAAAAGGAATTAGAATTAATGGCTGGATGATGTAACTCTTAAGGCATATAGTTTGTACAGAACCCTTTATGACAGCCTCTGTGCCTCATTTTCTGGCATGTGAAATGTCTACACAGCAAAATCACTGATGTATGTTACTGCTGAAGCCTGGCAGCAGTCCCAGTCTCTAGCACGTTTCTTGATAGTGTGAGTGGAGTATCATAGATTCGCCTGGACCCTTTCAATTGCCAGTTTTCCCCAGATGTAGCCAAACATTTCCTGTTGGCCATGTCTGCTGTAGATAGAAAGGACCCAAGCAACAGGCTCAAAGGACAACTATGATTGTTGTGGGACCTCCCAGGTAAAGGTTTACCATCTCGGTGAGAACTAGGTCCAGAAGGATTTATGCTGGGTATTTGACAGGATACGTGGGCTTGCAATGTGGAATGCTCCTGTTCAGGTTGCCAGCCATCTCCCCTTCCCCCTCCCAATGGATTTTATGAACAGATGGAACATGATCCAAGGGCCAAAGCGTGCAGGGGCTTCCTAATCCTCCTCTGAGGTGAAATGCTCCACTGTGCTCAGGAGATATTCCCCATTGCATCTACCAAGTGTTCTCCTGCTGGTAGGTAAGAATACACACCTCAGGGCAACTGAACCACAGTCCGAGAGTATGGTACATCTTGGAAGTTAAGCTCACTTCAGCTGTGTGGCCTTTTTAGAAGCTGTGATGGCTTCTGAGAGGTTGTGTGAGCTTTGAATGTATTCATTAGAAGTCCAGGCATGCCAGAAGTATGCTGTTTGGAAGGAATTGGGAGTTTCATGCCCAAGCTGATATATCCCCATGTAGGATAGCACGAAGTCATTGCATCTGGCTGATTTTAAGGCCACAGCAAGATTGTCCAGAATTTAGGCCCTAAATTACAAATTTTGGGGAAATTATTGCCAGAATCATCAAAAGTATAATTAACAACTGTGCTAGATATTCATTGCTCCCTTAACTGTTTATATCATTTTATTGAGTGTTTTTACTGATCAGAATTAACTTTGTATCTGTTGTGCATCTTTATATCTGTTGGGAAACTTACCATACCATGAAACACCCAGCACCCATGTTATCAATGTTAATAGACCCGGAGATTTGTACAAGCCAAAATACAAACTTGTCAAAGGAATAAGAAGCAGTTTTGGAAGTCAGCAACTCTTCTGTTACAAATTACATTGGAAGTCTGCTCTACTCCAGTGGAGTTGCCTTTTCGTTTTCTGTTTCTCGTACATGCATCAATGTTTCATCAGTGTTGATTTTGACAGGTGCCAGCCAGTGGTCAAGGACTGGAGGACAAGCCCCTTCATCTCCAAATTATGAAAATTCTCTGCACTCTTTGGTAAGAACCACTTAACGCTAGATATGACTTTGTTGCCAAGAGATGGCATTTTTGTTTTGTTTAATAAATCTGACAGTCCCTAAAGAGAACAGTAGGATAGCATTACAAATGGATTCTTTGCTAACAAATGGCTGTCTTCAAATGAACAATACCAAACACGCTGGGCGGGTCTTTCACCATCTGTTCCTTGGGCATCAAGCTTCTGTTGAAGACAGCTGGTGTGATAGTCTTATTTGAAATTCTGCTTCCTTTTTGTACGCCACCACTAGTTCTTAGGATGATTCGTGCTAGAAAAAGTTGTGATAAAACATTTCACACTTTTTTCACTCTTGTATTTTTCACTTTTGACCATAATACTCTGTGTGTGTGTGTGTGTGTGTGTGTGTGTGTGTGTGTGTGTGTCTACAAACAAAAGCATGAAGAGAAGCTCTTTATTTGGGAGGCGAGAAGTTGATCATTTGATTTAGAAACTGGTGTAAACAGACTGGATTCAAACCTTGCTTTGCTGTTGTCTTGACTTCCAGCTTTGATGGCTTTGTAGCACCTTCTGTGCCTACAAAACCACCTATCCCAAAGAAGATGTTTTAGAACTGGAAAAAATGCAAAAAAGGGTCCAGCCAGATCAAGGGTCTGAAGCAGGCCCCTTCTGAGAAAAGGTTGCAATGTGTGTGACTTTGGGGTTAGTAAAAAGGCAGTAAAGGGTAACATGATAAGAGGTCTATAAAATCATGGAAGGTGTGGAGAAAGATTGTCTCCCTCTCATAATATTAAAGCCCAGTGGGGATGTGGTAATAGCCACCAAGTTACACAGCTTCAAAAGGAGCTTGGGCAAATTCGTGGAGGACAAGGCTATCTCTATCAATGGCTGTGAGTTATGGCTGTATTCTCCGACTGGGTTCAGCGGCAGTATGCTTCTGTATGCCTGTCACTGGGGAACAGCAGCATGAGAGGGCTGTTAGCATCATGTCCTGCTCATGGGCGTCCCGCAGGCATCCAGTTGGCCACTGTGGGAAACAGCATACTAATCCAGCCAGATGTCTTCTGTGCTACATTGAAATGTTTAGACTCTGAAAACTGTCACTTACAGTTGGCAGCACAGTATTAGGAAGTGGAGGGGGGAAAGAATTGATGATCAAGGTTTTGTAAATCTTACAAGTTCCCCCAAATAACATTTTATCTCATGCAACTAACAAATAAAATAATTCAGTTATTGCCATACATTTTGCTAATAAATGTAAGCAGTATGTGCAAGTGAAATTTCTAATGTTACTACAGTATCCAGCGTTTTATTCTCTAATTTCTCAGTATAAGTAAATCTTTATTGGATTAACTTAACTAACCATTGAGGCTGACACACACACCAGCTGTTTACCTCACCTCTTTATAATTACTTAACCTGTGCTTTGCTTCCTGTTCTGTCTTGACTTTGCCAGAAAAATCGAGTTGAGCAACAACTTCACGAGCATTTGCAAGATGCTATGTCATTCTTAAAGGATGTCTGTGAGGTACTATTTCTCTTTAGATGGTGCCTTTTTGATTTTTCCAGTTAACTCTACTTACAGATTTCTTCCTTAAGGTAGCAGTATACACTACACAGTATAGTATGACATAGATGACACATCCCTTCTTTCAGCCATTTCGTCATGGTAACTTGTAGAACACTTCTAAGGTTGAAATAATTTTTGCATTAAGTGAACCTAAGCAAAGAAAATCAGATCATTGTGGGTGCAGCGGCTAGAGCAGCTTTCCCCACCCAGGTGCCCTTTAGATGTTGCTGGACTACAGTTCCCATAATTCCCAGCCAGGGTGACCTGGCTACACTGTCTGGGAATTATAGGAGTTTCAATCCAACATGTCTAGAGGCCACCAGATTGGAGAAAGATGGTCTAGACTCTGTTGGCATTAGACATGGGAACCCACTGGGTGGCCCAAAGCAAGCCACTGTGCCTCAGCCTCACTAGCCTTGATGGGTGGAGGGAATATTAAAATGCTGCTCCGAGCTCTTTGGGAAAAGCGCAGGCTCTGAATAAAGAAATGCAAGACGGGGCATATTTCCAGCTTACGTCTGGTCCATTAATTTATAACAATATCTTTGGATTGGGCTCAGCCTGATTTCTGAAGTGTTTGATATATCTTCAAAGCAACCCAGTGAAGTGTGCTCTGGGGTTGAGGAATATTGAGTTTTGGGGCTTAGTTGAGCGGTGGGGAGGGGGAAGATTTGTACCTGGGTCTTAGTATTATCCACTTCACCATGTTGGCTTTTCAGTTTTGCAATCATTTGTTCACTAAAAAGCCACCATCTTACTGAACTCTTTGGGGAAATTATGCAGCAGTTCCATTTTTAATCCAAACTGGAATTTTGAAGTGTGTTGCTGATTTTCTTCTTTCTTCAAGCTGTATCCCAAAATACTAAACAACATTAATGTTATAAATAGCTGAATTTTGAGAAACAGCCATTTGTTTTTGAGACAGAAGTAATTTCACATCCTCTCCAAACGGTTGCCGTGTCCCCGTTTGTTTATAGTGCTGCTAGCTGCTTTTGAAGCCCTTTTGATATTGCATTTCATTTGCTGCCTTTCATGTCTCCCATTGTAGAAAGCATGACAATATAATGGATTTAGCAGATGTGTACAATAAATGACCTTAGTGCTCCTCCTAAATCCCAACAGCAGTCACGGATGGAGGATCGCTTGGACAGACTTGATGATGCTATCAATGTACTGAGGAACCATGCGGTGGGGCCTTCAACCAGCCTGGCGAGTGCACATGGGGATATACATAGTTTACTGGGACCATCCCATAATGGGCCAATTAGTAGTTTGAGCTCAAATTATGGAGCAACCAGTCGGCAAGCCTCAATAGTAAGTAGTCATTTCATTTTTATTGAATATGTTAAACTGATTGTTTTGCTTCATTAATCTAAAGCAGAACTGGAGCTTGAGGGTTTGGTGTTATGCATTAGTAACATTATCAAGAAGCCAAAATAGTGATAATGGAAGAAAAATTACCAGGCAACTGCACCTGCTGGTAGTTTCAAAACAGAAGAAATAGAGTGGGGGAGGGAGGGGAGACATAAAATGGTTGACTCTGGTAAAGGCTCTACAAAATTCTGCTTCTGTGACTCAATACACAAAGCCAAGACTTTCTGCTGAAGGTATTTGAACATACTCATATGGTTTTTCCATATGTAATGGCTGGTTGTACTTGCTTGAATTGGGAGAATGAATGGGAAAAGCAGTTTAGAAGAAAAGACTTGGACTCTCAAGTGTTGTGGGCTGGGAAAAATGTTGGTTATAAAATGCAACCAACATCCAGTAACAGATGCTGGCAAAGAAACCTGGAGAAAAACTGTTGGTCTCTGAAACCAGATTGTGCCCAGACTCGAAATGTAAATTTAAGTTTTTAAATGTGTTCAGGCACAGCTGTAATTTATGTAGCAATGAGAAGGCAACATCTTGTAGTCTAATCTTCTCACCCATCCTCAGAAGAATGAAATAACTCACTCTCTCATTAATGAATATATTAAGCATTCTACATAAACTGAATGACAGATAGTCATGGAAGATACTGAAATCACCATGAAAGAAAATGAAACCTCAGCTCTGTGTTTTCCGCCTCAAACTGCTTAGATGGGAATGTTTACAGCATGATTTTAAAGCGCACTCTCCTTTCTGAGAATGTTTCACTTTCTCAAACAGGTTCATGACTGCGTATTTCATAATGAAGGCAGGATTTCACTTATCTTCAAAATAATTGGGCAGCCTGGTTGTTGAAGGGGGTATAATATATAAAACAGAATGGCTTTCACTTTTTCCATTCACACATCAGAACTCTATTTATATTAATGCTGGTAATCATCAAAGAGTCTAGTTGGTTCCCTGTTTAACTCTTATTTTTCTGTGCATGTTGGCATGTTTGGGTTCTGGCATTCATAGAATGACATAGTTTAAGTACGGTTGGCATGAACTAGAATGCCTTTGTTACTCATGAACATAGCAGCAGAGTGAAAGTATAGTGAGGGAAAAGGTATAGTGCTTTAGTGTTTGTGTAGGTTAAAATGTAATGGTGGAAAAATAGGCCTTAATTGGGGTGGCGTGTTTGTGTGTGTGTGATAGGAGCTTGTAAAACTCACTGACCAGGCTTACATTAGAAACAGATGCTGTTATTAATTTGGTGGAAGACTGTGGGTGTCTTTTCTTCTGCATTACCCTTCTCTGCATATTTTCTAAAGGCAATCTGTACTGGCACCCCAATTGTGATTTTTTTGTTTCAGTTTGGCCCCTGTTATCCTAGCCATGTGTAGAAAGGAATATTGAGCACAACCAGCCATGTATCCATTAATTGCAGATGTAATCTGCTGAAACAGGCTAATTATTGAAATATGAAGGAAGAAGCAGCTGCATTTGTTGTGGTCAGCAAAGGGCAAAATGACAAGCTCTGATATTCTTGCAGGCATCTGGGTAGGTTGCCTTTGAAAACTGTTTAAAGTTTAATATCCCTCTAATTCGGTCTCCTTGGTCTGATGCCAACATGCAAATTCTAAGGAATTTTTGATTTCATATAAAGTTAGTAAAATGTGACTTGATGAAATAAGCATGTTGAACTACTTCTGTGGGTGGCAATGATTTTTCTAAAAGAAGCTGATAAAATCTGCATTTGTCTCTGGGAATCTTGCCTCAGTTCCCCAATGAATTCAGAAATGATGGACTCTACACTATGGCACGGTTCACATGATCGAACAGCCCACCACAGTGGGCAGTGGGATGTGCAGGTGGCCATTTTAAATATTCATTGCCTGGCTGCAGCTTGTGATACTGTGCAAACCCAGCAGCAGTTGTGCGAGAGCTGATTGATGCAAGACTTGCTAATATTGGTGAAGATCATGAGCTCAGTAATGTACTAATCCCAGGCTAGTTCAGACATGGATAACTCTAGATAGTCTTCCCCACTCCTTTTGCTAGCTCTGTACTCTGTACAGCACCATGTACACTGATGGTGCTATATAAATAAATAAATAAATAATAATAATAGCTCTGAGGCATCAGAGAGGAAGAGCTGGGGCTTTCCTTTCCCAGCTCGAGCTCTAAGAAGAAACTGTAGAGATGGGCATACCTTGAGCCATTGGGCCAGTTCATGCAACACAACAGCCCACCATGGATTAATTTAACCACTGAGGCTGTTGCATCGTGCTGGGGGTCCACAGGTGCCAATTTTGCATGGCATTTATGGAGGACCGGATCACTGTAGCTTGTTGTGTTATGCAAAACTGGGCGGCATGGCTTGAGAGTGGGCAGAAACTGAACAACAGCTCATGGCTTATTTGGGGTTGCTGCCCACTCCAACAAGCCATGCCTGCTCAGGTTCACATGACATGGCAACCCACACTGGCAAGGGTAATGAAGAAAATTCTGCCAGTGCACACAGTGGAGGAAATAAGCCACCATGGCTTATTTCCCCCACAGTGATAGTCCAAACCTGGTCATTGTATCTTTTCCCCAGTTTGTCTTCAGTTGAGCAATTTGTCAATTGCTTGGTCAATAAGTCCAAAGTGGGTAGTGAATGCCTAATAGTCTCTTCTCCACAGAATTACATTTAGTGGAACGATGGGATACAAATATCATAAATAAATTGTGCTGAGGGAATTCCAAGGTCTATCAGCCAGCACATTGCATATCATGACTAGAGAAAGGAGTGCTGATGAAATAATGAGTTCTGTGTTTTTGAGCAAATTCCTTGGCCAGAAGAAGTTCATTAAGATTTAGCAATATCTTCTGAACATACCAATATAGTTTATTTTAGCTTCTTAACTCTTAAAAATAATAATTAAATTTCCTTGAAAATGTTCTTGGCAGAAGAAATGAGGAAATGAGTAATTTATTTTTTTTATGACTTGCATAACCAGGCCTGATTTTATTGTAACACTTGCTTAATGTTTGAGCCAGCTTTTAAAAAATAATTTCCTGCTTTTCTGCTTAATTTGTGTGTTTGTGTGTGTTTTTCACTGTGCTTGCGGTTGCACTTTCACTACTCTTTATTCAATGAAAATTTAATCGTTAAAAGTAACCCAACATATTGCTTTCTGTTTCATGTTTGGAAACATATTAGTGCTATTATTTGCCATTGTGCTCTACTGGAAAGAGTCTGGCTTGAACTAGAACAGCCAGGAAGCTCTGAGCTGAAGTGGGTAGAGCTGTCCCTCATCCACTCTCTTGCCCGAGATGTCAAAAGCTTCTGAGAAATTGGCAGTGGCCTATTTCCTTTTATACTCAATACTTCAAAGTAGGTTAAAGCCTTGATTTGAAAAGTGCTGCTTGGGCTTCTGTCATACATTTTAATCCCTTGGTAGACTATATGAGTGCAGAAATTAAAAGAAATTCTGGGTAAAAATTCTGCTTGTTTTTTTTTACTCTAGCTTCCGAATTTCCCTAAAGTACAGCTTTTTTTCCATTATGTCTTGCAATCTCTGAGCAAAATGTTACTTTTCCAAACTAAATTTGTCCGCTGGATCAAGTCATCGTACCTTTTGAGTCTTATAAAACATCAAAATGTAAAATCATAGAGTTGGAAGGAACAGGGGGGGGGGTGTCATGTAGTCCAACCCCCTGCTCCATGCAGGATGCAGCTACACTGTCCTTGACAGATAGACAGGCAGACTCTGCTGCAATACCTCCAGCGAAGAAGATCTCATAGATGCCTGAACGGCTTGTACCACCACTAAGAGGTTCCTCCTAATGTTTAGCCGAAATCTGCTTTCTTGAATTTTCCACCCACTGATTCTAGTTCTGCCCTCTGGTGCAATAGAGCACAAATCTGCTCTATCTTCTGCATGACAGCTCTTCAGATATATGAAGACTGCGATCAGGTCTCTCCTTAATCATTCTCCTTAATGGCAGAGCATAAAGGCAATCCTGTCAAGACCTTTGTACGGGCCTCTTATTCAAGACAAACTGATATTGCATTCTGTGTGTTCATGTTAATTTATCAACCAGAGTTTTACTGACACTTGCCCTCTGAAATCTGACATGGTGAGTGTGGATATCATATCTCCAAGAACGCCTCTCCCAGTATGAGCTCTCTGTCAATTAAGGTTGGTGGGTAGGGAAATTACCTTCTCTTCAGGAGCCTGAGGCTTGGAACAAGCTTCCAGAGGCAGCAAATTATTGTGTCATCCCTGTGTAAAGGAGCTATGGAGAGTTAATTTGCTGATGCTCATTCTGGTTGTTGTTTTTAAAAATAAATAAATAAATCTTACATGTCTTTATAGCTATAGTTTGATGTAATTTATCTATATGGTTAGGGTTTAACTAAGTTGTAAACAGTTGCAATCAGGAGAAATTCTTTTAAATAAACTAGTCAGGCATTGAATGTCCAGTAGGTCATCAACTTCTGGAATTATGGAAGCAAGGAGGACCCAGAAATAGTGAGAGATTGTTCCAAAGGATAGGATGAAATATTCTGGATTTAAGAAGTTTAGTGCCAGAAGAGTCCAGAGGGAAATGTTGCTTTAAGATGGAAGTGTTGGAAGTTTTGCTTGTTAAGCAGATGACTTCCATATGTGATACAATTACATAAAATTATGAAATTCTGGGGAAACTTAGGTGAGGTTAGTAGAGATATTTTCCCTGTATACCTACTAGTAGTATTGCTGAGTCTTATCAAAGACTTTGTCAATTAAGAAGGCAGCAGATTGATTTCCTGCTTAATTATGATTGCAAACAAGTAACCGGGTGGAAAAACTGACACAGTTCTTGGGGGTAGATGGCATAGTGCACATTGTATATGGTCAAGCTAGTGCATATTGTTGATTCATTCTGTCCCTCCCTTTCTTGAATCTTTTTTCAGTGTACATTTGTTGGAAAAGGCATGGTCAGTGAGTCATGGCTGTGATCAGATATCAAAATAAACGTGGTTTATCAGGACAGGAGCAAGCTTAGTCAAGCTTTGGGTTCATACATACCCCATCCCCTCTGGCTGAGCCACACAGAGGAAATTGGAAGCTTTCATTTCTGGTTTTGATTAACCACAGTTTAGTGTTGCATTTAAACCCTAAACTGTGTTTAATGTTAACTCTGTCTTGGTTGAAATATGTTAATTTAATAAGCCATGGTTCAGACAAACCATAGTTAAGATTAAACACAGTTTGCCATGTTCAGATGAAGAGGAAGGGAAGCTTCTGAACCCCTCCTCATGGCTTCCTCATGGCTTCACTGGAAGGGGCTGGGGCAGTGTGTGATCCTGAATCTCACCTAAACTTATTCCTCCCTTGCTAAACTATGGTTTATTGTGACATCCAGATACAGCTAATGTTGCAAAGTTAGAATTCTGATCATAATCTTAAAATTCGAATATTTAACGTTTTCGTCCATAAGGAATGTGTGCATGTATCTTATATAGAAAGTACCTTTTGTTGTGGTTCAGTTTATGGTGTAAGGTTTTTAATTTGCTTCATGTGCTGGAGAACACATTTAAGCAAATTGCTGATTTGACATTATACTTGTTTAACATGTGTTACATCACTGTGTAAATATTTTGGCAGAAATGCCATTAATCTAAATTGTTGGCTTGGTCTTCCCTATCATATGTTCCTAGAAGTTCAACTCCATGTTCAAACTTTCCAGACCGTTTTCTGAATTTCAGACTCGATCTGTCAGTCTGTCATCATTGGATTAGCCCTAGATTTTAATATTGCAAAGGATCTGACAGCTGCTGGGCTTGAACATTGCTTGAAGAAGAGTGTTGGAAGAACATTCTGAAGCTAACTTGCCCCTAAAGACATCTCGTAGTTAGCAGCTTGAATAAAAGCAGCCTGTGTTTGGATCTGAGCATAACTAGAATATAGAAATACGACACCTCCTAGGGCAGAGTTTAACAAAGTCTTATTTTTAACCCAACATCCCCGGAATGAATTTCACGCTGTCTTTGTATAGAGAGGGTGGTTTGATTTACCAGCTGACTATGCCTGTCTTAGTGGCTATTGATAATGATGCTAAACTTCACGCTATCCTGGATCAAGATTTCTGTTCTATAAAAATTATACTGCTGTAAAAGGAAAATAAGAGCATCCAGAAAGCATTAACTAGTATATCTATGAGTATTTGTCAGAGATTTTTGTAGATCAAAAATAAATAGAACAAATTTAGTTGAATTGGAGTTCACGGGAAAACAGTGTAGATTAAAGCATGGACTTGTATAGGGGTATTTATCTCTGATGTGTAAAACCAACACTAAGATGTTAAAGGGAAAAGCTGCATTAATTACTCAAGAGGGATTCAAAGCTCAGCAGTTTTCTAGGATTGAAGGATTTATTGAAAAACAGCAGTTCTTATACGTAACCGTGGGCAATAAACCTTTTTAATTAAAGGCTTAATATTTGAGCTGCTATTCACTGATATTTATTCCAATAAAAAGCTTTATCTTTAGAATATAATAGTAGTAGAATGCATGGGAGTCGTCGTCGTCCCCCGTTTCAATTTTATTCTTATTGCATTGTTTTGGTTCTGTTTCAGAACAATGAAACATAATGATTATGTTTCAGATCCCTTTGTCCTCTGTATAATAGTTTGGGGTGGGGGTCGGTCCTAAATAATTAAAAACCTAGATATGTATTTGTTTGTCCCATTAATGCCTTTTAAAGGGAAGGGAATTGTCCTTTGAACTAGTCAACTTAATGGCACAGTTATCTTTGCTGTGCCAGCAAGCAAGATGTGTGCCAGCTGTCCTGCTAGGGCAGCAGCAAAATGTGTGATATGAACACTAATACTGCAAGTATAGTTCTCTGAGGTGGGTTGTAGAGATCGCCTCAATCCTTGGACGCCAAGCTCCTATGATGGGACCTTAGATATGTGAACTGATCATATTTCCAATTTCTTGTGCTTTGGCTTTAAACTTCGGGGCTTCTGAATCTTCTTGAATTAACAGTTGAAACGTTGCATCACAGGAGGGACCATCACTCAGTGGTAGGAGACATGCTGTGCATGAGGAAGACCTTGATTTAATCCCTGGGACTTCCAGCTGAAGGGCCTGAGATAGCAGGGCTAGGAGGCTGAGTAGAGAGAGGGCTAGGAGACTTGAGTAAATAGGCCAGCCAGAATAGACAATACTGGGCTTGGTGACCGACGGTCTGAGTCAGCATAAAGCAGCATCATTCGGAGTTACGCTCACCTGAGGCACAGTCCAGAGATTGTGAACTGCCCAGAGAGCTTCGGCTATTGGGCGGTATAAAACTGTAATAAATAAAATAAAATAAAATAAAGTCCACAGAGAAGTTCTCTTCCACGACTTGCAGTCTGCTTCTTTAAAGCTCAATCATTTGCATGTTGATTCAAAAGCAAGTCCCAATTCCCTGGGGTTTTCTCCCAACCCTAGGATTGTGGCCTTAGAGTTGCAATCGGCATGTCAGCAAAACTTCCCAGCACTGACTGCTTCCCTTAGCTGAATGATAATCTGTGGCGGTGCTTTCTTTGACTTAGGTCAGCACCCATCGGGAGGATGGCATCAGCCTCAGTAGCAACCATGCAGGATTGTCCACCACCCTTCCTGCCCAGAATACAGAACTAAACCATAAAACACAAGAAAGCTACAGAGGTAAGTCAAGTTCCAGCTGAATTTTTCTTTACCCAAGACACTTTGGGTGACTAGTTTACTTGAGTATCCTGCAAAACTTGCCTTTGGTCTCAGTGTCCCACATGAAAGTGGGCAGCACCAAATGGGCAGCTTCTTTTGGTATTGACATAAGGGAGGCTTGTGTCATTCTTTTGGCTAGTTGCGAAATCCAACAATGGCATGAGGCAGTCTCCCACGCTTCAGGAGGGAAAGGGATGACTAAGTATGATTGTAACATACAGTGCAAAAGCAAGCCGTGTGGATGGTTCAAGATGGAAGTGCTTTACAATAGCCATTGTCATAACCATCAAGTGTGTGCAAACGAGAACTCTTCAGATTATCCACTTTAGACAAACACACACCACCCACTTGCTGCAATATCTTAAGAGTTTGGTCTCAGTTTCATGAAATCGATTTAAGAACATAAGAAGGGCCATGGTGGATCAGACCAAGGGACCATCTAGTCCAGCACTCTGTTCACACTGTGGCCAACCAGCTGTGATGTAAATTTTGCCCAATTACTCAGCAAGGAGTGCTGTTACCATAAATGTTTTCACATCTTCAAACAGACAATTTTGCATGTAATGGGCAATTGCATGTGAAGGTTACTGCAAACATGGACCCATCAAGTGGCCATATCAGACTGTGTGAAAACGCATTTCACAAGCTCAGCATTGAAGCCCACAATTTGAAAAGCTTAAATAAGGATTGGAGCAAAATTGGGAAAGGGATTATAATACCTTTGTTTGGCCTTATTCCTGCTCCCGATCTTGCTCCTTCAGCTGTTTTCTTTATGTTCTCCAACAGCTAGTTAGTGGTTGCTCATCCTCTTCGCAAGATAAATTGAACATAGGGGAATGATGGTTTCACTGTTGCCAGTTACACTATGTTGGCTTTGCTTACAGTGCTGTCAGCTGGGTTGCCAACCCAATCGGTAGCATTAGGACCAGCCGAGATCAAGTCAGAACACAAGGAGAAAGATGAAAACACACATGAGCCCACTTCCTCTGACGACATGAAATCCGATGACGAGTCCTCTCAAAAGGACATCAAGATTTCATCAAGAGGAAGAACAAGGTACAGTAGCCCATTCCTTCTCCTGAGAGGTTAGGTTCTCTATCTGCTTCTCCTGCCAGAGAGAGAATAAATATGGAGTGAGTCACTGGATCCTGGGCCATCACCAAAAATCGCATTTGTGAATTTCTGCTGTGACAATTAAATGTCCAAATTACAGAAAGGAATCCATTGTCTCAGAAGTTTTCATACCAGCTGTCGGGCCAATTCCCCAGTGAAAAGGGCTGAACTTGCCGTCATAGTCAGAAAATATACCTGCATCTTTTATTGTCCCTTCAGGATGAGGCCTGCTGTTTATGGTGTGCCACAAAGGATGGAGCACACTTCCCATTGAGAATTTCTAGTCAGGAGTGAGTTGCCAGTCTCTGATAAGGGTGTGTTCCATTCCTCCTAACAAGCTGCCAGTTTTAAGTGATGCCTAAGTTTTCTGTGCGTGTGCCTTACACCCTGCATAGTTCATATGAACTGTGTGCACCTCTGAAATGTGTCCGATTTGGATCAAGAGTTCAGGGTTGACATCAGGCTTGTGTGAGGTTGCTGTGTTGTTGTTATTGTCCAAATGAAGCATCACATTTCTCCATCTCCTTAAAAGGTTTGGGCCACCACTAGAGACCAGGTGTAGTGGCTGCACTTTATGAAATGACCTGCAAGGCAAGGAAAAATGTCATTTCAGTAAAAGAGCCATAGCAAGAATAATTTCAGCAATTTACATTTTATCATTTACTTTGGGTTGTGTCATATGTTAGTTCTGGGGAACTCACTCATGATGTGCTGTTGTAAACTTTGAGTCAACTCCTCACAAATATCAGCCTTGATAATACTTTTGGATCACAGGATCTCCTAAATGTGTCGTTCCAGTTGTGGAAATTGCCATGGGCTCATTCAGGCAAAGATGTCACTCACGTAAGAGACAGGGCCGGGGCAGCAAAATCCTTAGAGTGAGAAATTAATATCATTTGCAGAGTTCACTTCTTTGTATACAAAATGGTTGAAAAAGAGTGCTTGTTACTACAAGCAACAGTAGACAGTTCCATGCTAGGTCGAGGACAGAGATTGCAAAGTACGCTCACTCCAAAGGGCTTCTCCTGCTTATGTTTCAACAGCAGCACGAATGAAGATGAAGATTTGAACCCAGAACAGAAGCTGGAGAGGGAGAGGGAGAGGCGAATGGCCAACAATGCTCGTGAGCGCTTGCGGGTCCGAGATATTAACGAAGCATTCAAAGAGCTGGGCCGGATGTGTCAGCTTCACCTGAAGAGTGAAAAACCTCAGACCAAGCTGCTTATTCTTCACCAGGCTGTGGCCGTCATCCTCAGCCTTGAGCAGCAAGTCAGGGGTGAGCCTTCATTTTCTCTCTCTCCCTCCCCCTCTTCCTCACCTTCATTCCTTCCTTCCTTTCACAAGGAGGTGGAGTTGTCTAGATTTTAACCTGGTTCCTTAAGCCATGCTCTAACTTGCTTCATAGATGATGAGGCTGAAGAGGTAGGGCAGGTTGTGTTACATTGTGGGCCAAGAGTCGCAGTGGCAGAATACTGGAAGGTGTTTCTGCAGGGGACAGGGTGGCAATGGTTCAATGCAACAGGGGTGCAATACTCTCACGTATTCTTTCCGGATGCTACCACTTAGCTTGATGTTGCTGGGGGCTGCCAGCTGTTGTCAGGATAGCATGTGATGCAAAAAATGGAGCTGAGTCCAGCCAGACTCAGGCTCATTTGAGACACGTCAATTTCCAAGAAGAGAGTTTCGCATATATTTAACAAACTTTCCATAAAATGAATGGAACTTAAAAGTGCTCATGTTTTGTCTGGGTCATGCTCATTATTTGTAAGAGTTCCTTATTCTCAGCAAGATTAAACTGAAAACTGTGAAAACATTCAGCTTAAAAAAGAAAACCCAGTTGCTGTTCCAGGCTTTCCCCCCAAGGTGTCAAAGTCAAGGAAATGACAACAGATTACTGTGCATTGCAGACATCAGATGCTCTGGGTTTTGCATGGTGCTGTTTGTGACAGGTGGACAGTGAAACATTAACTTTAAATTAAGGAATATTGTGGCCAGCAAGCCCCCAGTTCCTTTTCTGTATATAAAAACAGTAGCACTTTGTCCTTTTTTGTCTGAAAAGTAGCCCCAAAATACTATTTACAATAATAATAATAATAATAATAATAATAATAATAATAATAATAATGCTCTTTAGTTTATGGAAACATTTGCCTTTTCTTCTCAATTACTGATATAGTATTTAGAGTAACTCTTTTTGGCTTGGTTCACATAAGATGCGAACCCAAGGTTTATTTAACCCATGAGTTCTTGAATTCTGGGTTATCATGGTATGTGAACCCAGCTGTGCTAACTAACCATGGTTTGATAACCAGAAACAACCCAGAAAGAGAACCCAGGACTTGTTGATTTGACTGTGTTGCACAGTCACTGTGATCCACCATGGCTTATGCTGTTGGCCATTTTGAACCCATGGTCTGTGGTTTGTAGGTTAAATAACCCTACAACTCCTGCTGCCTGGGTTTGGACACCACTTGCCCAAGGCAACCAACGGACGCACAACTAAGCTGAGAATTTAAACCACCTCTCCCAGACCCAAACCCATTACTTGTTGGGTATATGGCTACCTTTGCAAATTAAAACACTAAATCAGAATAAAGCAAAGGAGAGATGAACTGAAAATTCATTCCTGGCTCATCTTTTCTGCTGCTTTTAGATGATATATTTTATCATCATGGGGGGTGGGGTGGGAATGGTCTTGATTTCAATTTATTTCGTGGCTGGGCGTGTGTGGAAAAAGGATCCATGCATGCCTGGTGGTCTGTGTAAGCGGGGGCTGTTCCCTTGTCTTCCATGTCAAGAATGTTCCTGCTGAGCTCTGTGTGGACACCCCCAGTGCTCCAGGAGCTTTGGTTCCTAACCATAGGCGATAATTTTTTATTTAAATTACATTCTGTCAAGTCCATTTATCATAATCCTTATAGGGTTTGCCTGACTTTGGGAGGGTCACCAGCTGCCACTAGAAGCAAAGTTGACTCATACCAACAAATCCATATCCTGTCTGCGCCAACCTTGGAAAGTCCTGTCCAGAGGTCAGGTTATAAAATAAGCACAGTTCTTTATAATCTCATTCTGCTGCAGCAATGGAGCGACTGCTGACCTCTAACATGCAAGCTCCTTTTATATCTGTGTCAAAGAAATGATGAAACAGACCTCGGAGCCACCCATCCCCCCCCCCCCCCCCCGCAGAGAGGAGGTGTTCATTCGTTGTCTCCCTTGTTTATTTCTCCCTGTGGGCTGGCTGGACACAGCTGTGCTTTGCATGGTGCTTTCTCATCTGATGCCTTCCCAGAGTGTATATATAAATGTCTTTGAGATGCGGAAGGTGTCAACTTTAATATGTGCTCAATGGTCTAAATCACTGAGTGACATCTCATCTGTTCTGTTGGTTATGCCTGAGACTTGGGCCTAATTCTGATTCTCTTCTCCCATTGAGAGTGTTTGTATTGGAAGTGACAGAACCAAAAGCTGAATATGGAGAGGGAATACTCAATGTCAGTATTTTTTTTTTCCAATCAAGAGCGAAAATCTTTTGGTGAAGGGGGTGAGGTGCCATAAACAGCCTGTGTTGTGTAGTAGTTAGAGTGCTGGATTGAGATTGGGGCAATCCAGGCTCAAACCCTCGCCCAGCCACGAAGCTCACTGTTTGGGTTCGGGCCAGTCATTATCCCTCTGCTTATTGGGTTATTGTGAGGATGAAACAGGAGAAGCCATGTAAGATGCCCAAATCTCAGGTAAGCAAAAGAGCTATCCAGCTATGCCTCTTGATAACAAAAGAAATACATGTGAAAACACCAGCGAAATCGGGGCCAGCTTTCGCTACAGAACATAATAAAGAAGCTCCTTGCAGATAGAACACCACCTTGGCAGTTGGGACAGGAAGCTGTATCCCAAACCTGGGATACTGGCTGAAATATACTAGCCCAATATCTACTTTAAAAAGCAACATCATAGACAGTAACATCTACTGGTATTGGCAATTTGTAAATAACTACTTAGTATCGCTAAGTGTCTATATAGTATATGTGACCACTGAGGAAGACCCTCCTTTAGGGTCAAAATGCGTTTGGTCTGTTTTTTTTTAAAAAAAATCCTTGACTTTGAGTGTTTTTAATGGGTTCTTAGTGCTTGTTAGTGTGTTCTTAATGTGTTCTTAATGTCAGACTACACAGCCCTACAGTGGCAATATACTTTTTTTCTGCACTAGTGAAACTTATTAATGTATTAAAAGGCTTTTATAATATGTATCCACCTTTGTAGTATATGTGAACACGGATAGTGATATGAGATGCCCAAATCTCTTCTTGGAAGAAGGGTGGGATATCAATGTAATTAATAGTTTTGTGTGTCCTGTTTGGAGTAGGCTATGAGAAGTCATGCTCATAGTTTCCCAAACGTGAGAGTCACAACCCCACTGCGTTTGCTGAAAGGGAGGAATGGGATCGTGAAGCGTTACCTGTGCCTGGGGAGGAATGTGTGAGAGCCAGGTGTACATGTGTCTAGCAGCAGTTTGGGGAAAGCCTGTAGGAGTTTGGCATGTGTGGATGAAAAGCTGCTTTGATGTGCGCTTTCTGCAGAAATTTGCACCCAAAGTGATTCCTCCTGCACAACGTCAACAAACAACCCATATCAGAACATGTCGACAGTGCTAACAACAATAACTTGTTGTTATAGCACCATGTACACTGATGGTGCTATATAAATAAATAATAATAATAATAATAACTATTTAAAGCATTTTTACTCCACACGTCAGCCAAAAAGCCTCCCTACATCTCTTGCATTAGAATAATAAAAACAAAGTAGTGTCTGCCTGCAGGCTTACTAACTAAAAGACACAGCACAAAAGTAAAAAGGGATGAGCCTGGAAGAGCAAAGCAAGCGAACCCAGGCCCTGGTTCGTAAGGTTACGTACTAGTTCTTCTAATGGCCAGCTGGAATGGGACCATTCAAGCAGAGGAGGAGCCAAGTGGAGCTGGTCTCACAGCAGAGCCGACGGGGCGCCCTTCATTCACATCTCACCTCCTGCAACTTGTTGCTTTTGTATTTGCATGTTGCTCACAACTCATGTTTAACTTTCTTAACTCTAATTAGAAAAAAATCTTGGACAAGGTGTATGTGATCTTCCTGAGAAGTATTAAACACTTCAAGAGGAGGACTTTGTGTTTTTCTGTGTCAGGGAGATGGCATTGGTTTTCTGCTCGTTAGCTCCTGAATTATTTGAACTCCTTTCAGTGAGGCTTGCACAGGAGATGTTCCTTGTAGATTGTGAATACTTGGACTACTAAACCGTGACAACGGCTGATCCACATAGCCAGTAGCACTTCCTGTGCTCACTGTGTTGCAGCAGATGAGCTGAGGAAGATACTCAGACACCCCCTGCTCTGGTGGTGGTGACCTTAAGGCGATAAATGGTTTGGGGCCACGTTGTGTGAAATGGAATTGCCTGGACCTTAACATTGACTTCAGAGGCTCTGTTTGCAGGCCCACTATCAGGATCTATGTAACTGGAAGGCCATTCTGGTGGTAGATGTATTTTTGTGAAACTCCCTTCCTAGGGATGAATATATGGCTCCATCTTGGCTGGATTTCACAAGGACCTTAAAAACAGTTCTGTTCCCATTTATTCTTAAGAGTGTTGTGAGCTAGGTTTTAAACTGTTCAAACTTCTGCCTTGTTACAGTTTTGGATTCTAAAAAACAACAACTTATATTTTAAGTTGAGTTGCCTTTGGAGAGCTTTCTTCGGATAAACTACTTGAAGAACAAGGTGCTCAGTTCAGCATGTGATTTTCAGAACTAAACACCAACATAAATAATTTTTTCTTTGCATTAATAAAGGTGTGCATTCTTTATGTTGCTCCTAGAGAGGAACCTAAACCCCAAAGCAGCCTGCCTTAAGAGAAGGGAAGAAGAAAAAGTTTCTGCCGTATCGGCAGAGCCACCAACTCTACACCCAGGAAGCCATCCTGGGCTTAGTGAAACTACCAACCCTATGGGTCATATGTGAACATCAGGTAAGGGGGATATTCCATAACTCTGTGGGTAAGGAGAAGGGCTTCTGAATTCCCCGAACTGAAGTTTGTGTGAGCACCCAGGACTAAAAACAATTCATTTTAGCTGTGGGCTATTGCAAGATCTAACGTTTTAAAATGCTTTAAACGCCTTTACCATTTTTAGCCCATCACATCTAGCATGGTTTTGTTAAATGAATAGCAGTGCTCAAGTAAAGCTTGCAACTTCAATCCTGGAAACGTCCAGGCGCTATCGATTGTATCACCAGCATTTGCAACATCAGTCGTACCCAGTTTTAAGAGAGAGGAGGGATCTAGGTAAAAGCAATCACAAGAGACCCAACTCTGTGGAGGTGGAATCCAACTGGACTCTGTTTGGTCATCGTGGCTTGATGTAGCTGTTCTGTTTGCCTTCCCACCCACCCCACTACTTCCATCCATTTGGCCTGGCTTGAAAGGTGGCTGAGTACCAAAAGCCCATTTTATCACCTGACTTGCAGTTTCTTACTTTGAATAAAGGCCTGCTTTTACTGTATGAGGTAGCAGGCACTGCTTTGGTCCAGGCACTTTGGTATGGAATTGCCTCTGCTGTATAAGGAGGGAGGGGGGCATGTCAGGGTCCTAACAGGTGGCTCACCAGTTTAGAGGAGTTGGCTGCAAATAGAGGAGGGGGTGCTTAGCTCAGTAGGTAGAGCCCCTGTTTTGCATGTAGAAGGTCCCAGGTTCAATCCCTGGCAGCATCTCCAGATAAGGCTGGGAAAGAACCCTGCCTGAATCCCTGGAGAACCATTGCTGCCAGTCAGTGTCAACAATACTGGGCTCGATGGTCCGACTAGATATAAAGCAGCTTCCTATGTTCCTAGCTGTCAATGTCAACTTTATGAGCTTGCTGGGGATGGAGGCAGGTCCTCCTGCGTAGAGTGTGTTCCTTTCCACTTCCGTAAACAGTTGATACTTTGGTGCTGGGTTTGCTCTGCCTCCAAAGAAAACAGAAGCCACTTCTGCCTCTCCTTAGTCTCTTGGCTAAGGCAACGGGTGTGGGGGTGTTGAGGCTGCTGGGCCTCACCACCAGTTTAGGATAAAGCAGCATCTGGCCCACCAGCTAGCTGCTATCCTGCATGAGTAGCCAGGGCTGGAGATCAGCCATTTTATGCTAATAGAAAATGTAGTCATCAGCAAATTTAATATAGACATGTGCGGTGCCCTCATCTTGTTGCTAATATCTTTGATTTTCACACTAGAATTCTGAAATTATGGGGAGGAAACCTAGAAGGTGACCTTTTCTTCACAAGGACACAGACTCAAAGTAGCATTATATAAGGTCACGTCTGACAAGAGAAGCAAGAAACCCAAACTCAGCCGTATGAGAAAAGCTACTGGTCGATTACCTGCATCAGAAGTGGCGATTCCAGCATCTCCTTCCAAGAGAATTTCAACCCCAGAAATATTCTCTGCACATTTCCTCCTCTGCCGCCTCCTCCTCCTCCTCGTTCTGTTGCAAATAGCAGCATGCCGCTCCAGCACAATCAGAGACTCTGAGACCTTTCCACTTGCCGTGGAAGTTGCCTTGTGCCTAAACAGAATTGACAAATGCATTGTAACTACAAATTTTTATTTATTTGTAATGGAACTATAAAGGTCCTCATTTGAAGGGGAAAAAATCAACCTGTTCAGAGCTGATAGGAATTCAGTTGAGATGCCGGCGTTGAGAAGCACATTCCGAGAGCAGAGCCACAACCACCGGCTGCCCCTTTGCTTTCCCAACATGCCTACGAGTGTCTTAAAAGAAGGAAGGGACAAGGACTTCTGTTATTTTCCAGTTCCTTTGGCCATTTGACATGTGTTCCCCTTGGTCTGTCGCTCTGTGTTTAAATGCTCATGGCCACAGCCCGCCTCTTGGGTACAGCTCCTTACTGCAAAGCCATTCAGGTCCAAGGCAGGAGCGCAGGCAGATGCCGTGAGATGCCACCGCGTTTCTTGGACTGAAAAGAGGGTGACGACACTGTCTTCATTTCTCAACGAGACCCCTTAAACCGTTGGGGTTCCTAGCAAAGCTTATAATGTGAACTGAGTGGGGCGGGGGAAGAACCGACTTAGAATTGCTTTGTTTTCTAAGCAGTCAGTCCACGTAAAGCAGATGTAAGCACGAAACAGATTGAAACGCAAATTAGGTTTTTCTTCTTGGCCTGTTGTAACAACTCGTGTGCAGAAGTTTGCTTGTGAACATCTCGTGACCAGGTATTGGGATGAGTTGATCTGATCGCTCAGAGGCAAGAGAAGTAGTCCCCAGTCTGTCCTGATAGCTTAGCTTAATTTCTGCCTTGCCTGTGAACTGGGGAGGGTTCTGATTCTTGCCAACTGCATGCCAAACACATTTGCCCTCAGCCTAGAAGATCAGGGCCATCAGCATTGTCCGGGTGTGGTATGGCTTCACCTGAAGGGTCCCTGAGTGTTCCTCCTTTGCTGCCTCTCTTGGGAATATCCCAACTCCTTTAAACTTCCATACAAACTGTCTTCCAATGTAGAACCCCAGAGTTGGGGGTGGGAGGAAAAAAGGAGAAGGGACAATGAAAGCGTAGCCTTCTTGAAGTTGCGGTGTTCTATCTCTGACATGTGGCAATCTGCTTGCATTCCCAAAAGGAACAACTCAGCTAAGTATTTGAATAATCTCACTGCATTTAAAAGAACAAAAACGCCGTTGCTACAACAGGCTTACAATTTTGAGATCCTGTCTTGGAGGGTTCCTAGCAAATCACTGGTTTTCAAGTGACTGCCAGGACTTTGCATCTGTTCTCCCGTAACACCTGACAAGTGTCTGTGGCCTTGCTCTTCTTCCTTCCAGTGTGTCTCAGCTCAGTGAACTTCTGCTTATGATGACGTGTGCAAATGCTCACCTGCCCCCTGCTTGGCCTTTTTCCTTCCTAGCTTGTTGTCTCATGGCTATATTAGATTTTGCAGTATGTCCAGAAGCTTTCCTTCATAACATAGAGAGAAAGAGAGAAAGAGAAACCATTTGGCTTATTTTTCACTGTAGTTAGTCTTTTTATACAATAATCTTGTAAGAAAGTTTCTTGAATTCTAAATATTACTCTTTCTAGATTTTTGAAATCAAAAAGGTTTTCAGTAAAAAATTTCTTACTTTATTTTACTATATTAGGTAGTAAAAATGTAGGGTTATTTACCATAACCTGTTCATTAATATCAGAAATGTACAATAGCATTGTAGGAGCATAGTAGGGTTCTAGCATACTGTGTAGTACCTTATGGAGTATTGTAAGAGCTACTTGTCTGAGATGAATTGCTTCTCATCTTGTTATCCAGTTCCCATTGTTGGTTTATTGCAAATTTGTACCCTGTGTCAAATTTCAAGATGTTACTGATAAACCTTTTCAACCAGCAGCAAGACGTTCAACACTTTTTCTGTCAATGTAACAGAAAACACTATGTATATAACATTTATGTAGCAATAAATGTGCCATCTTTTTTAACATGGTGTATATCGGTAAGTTTTTTACACTTTTCTGGTGTCACTGTGTGTTTATAGCACAACCCTATAGCACAACCCTAAAGTTTTTGTGAACCGCCCAGAGAGCTTCGGCTATTGGGCGGTATAAAAATGTAATAAATAAATAAATAAATAAATAAATAAATAAACCCTTTCCTGTACACTAACTCAAAACATACAGTTTAAACAGCTGTGCCAGGTTGTTTCCTAAATGTAGGGATCTGTCTGTACAAGCAAGGGTTCATTTGACAAGGACCAAGCTGCATTCATCTGCATTTAAATCTGGGGGTAACAAACGTGCCCACTTTAAATCCAGTTCCTCAGACCTCTGCATTAGGTTCTTTAAATGATCTGGAAAACACATGCAAAGAGGTTTGATTCAGATGGAACAGGACACTAAGAGATCAGCAAGCAGAAAGAGAAGAGGAAATGTTGAAGATGGGACTTTGCTTTCCCTGCCAAGGGGAAATGGGTCAGGAGAGAGATTGGGTGGAGAGAGAGGAAGGGATCACCCACTATTGCTGCACAGCTGCACAGGGAAAGAGAAAGGTAAGTGTCTCAGGGTTCCCTCTCCCTAGGTGATGGTGCCCTGCCTGCAAAGCAAGATCAAGCTTGGATCCCTTGCCGGCTGCAGGGGAAGCAACTTCTTTTCTTCCTTGGCCGGCCTAGAAATGCAGCAGGCTGCCTGAAGATAAGACACATCTCCTTTTCAAACTAAGCAGTAGTTTCACAGCACAATTTCACCAAGCATAAGCAGCAGTGATTTGTGTAGTAGGCAGACCTCTCCTTTAGCATTCCCCAAAACGTCACCCCTGGGAACCTGCATGAAATATCCTCAGCGATGAGAGAATAGCTTGAAAGCAAATGCAGGATGCTTCAGTGTGGGCTCCTAGAGGACATCTAGCTCTTGCGACAGGGCAAAGGAAGCAGGGCTGGGGCTGAGCACTGCTGGAAGCTGGGATTCCCCACCCCTGAGCTATGTGAACGGGCTGCAGCAAGACGCGGGACTTTGCACGCACTGCATGCCCACGGGAAAAGGGAAACTAGAAGCTTTTGTTTCCAATTTTAAACTGCTGTTTGTGACATCTGAACTTGGAGAATAGTGATTTGTTTTAAAACTCCAGTTAGTGAGAATAGGCTAGGATCACACCACGGCTTGTTCAGAAACCCTACTTTGAACTAACCCCATTTCCCCAAGTTCGAACTTTGTGGGGGAACTGGATAGTTTAAATCCAGAAATGGATGTTTGTAGTCTCCTCTGGAGCACAAAAGGGCTTGAGATAGAAGAGAGGATGGGATGCACAAACCCAGTGCTTACTGCAGCTCACTCATGTAACAGGAAATCACGTTTTCCTATTTTGGAATGGGGCCCGTATGTAACGTAGTGGAAAGTTTGCAATTCAGTTTCAGAATCATACATGTTAAGATTTAGAGCTATAATGTTTTGTACCTACCTAACCCAGTTATGTGTCCTAAGGAGGGAGAGGTAGGTGTAACCATAGAGGTACTATCATACCCTGAGCCGACCCAAGGTGCTGTGGCAGTCCCATTGCAAGAGATTACAATGAAAAGCAGGTGCTAACAATATCAGAGGTTTGTTTACCTGACTTTTGTCTTGGCTGCGTTTCTGGGCAGAAAGTATTTGTGCCAATTTGGGGTTGCACGTTGTACAACTGACCACCATTGCTCAGTAGCTTTGTATGGAATGTTCTGTCAAAAACGGGAGCTTCTCTTGCTCTGGCAACCCAAAACTTATCTGGAAAGCTCTGGTGTGTGGGGGTGGGGGTGTAAAGAGTGGTGGCTGTGGGTGGTCCTTGCCGTTAGACTCTGTTTTACGTAGTATGTTTTTCATCAAAAACCTGACTGCAGTAGGCAGGAGGATGAATCCACTTCTCAACTAGTATTAGCAAGGCTTTGGCTTATCCTCGCTACTGTCTTAAGCCAAAAGGCAGTGAATGGCTATTGGAGACCTTCCTGAGAGAGAGAGAGAGAGAGAGAGAGAGTAGGGGTGTGCCATATTAGAGGCACTGTGCTCATGATCACTGCATCCATGATTTTCCATTTTTTAAACCAACAGTATTCTGAACCTTGTAGCTGAAAAGACATTTTGGTTGCCAAAGTATCACCACCCCAGGGTTGAGAGTTAGTTGGGAATTCCACTGGCGTCCAGCATTCTGTTCTCACAGTGGCCAACCAGCTGCTTGTGGGAAACCTGAAAGCTAGAGATGAGTACAACAGCACCCTCCCATCCATGTTCCCCAGCAAGTGGTATTGACACGTATACTGCCTTTGATACTGCCGCAGTATAAGACACCGCTACTCACCCTGCAGAAAAATCAGAGCTATGAAAGGGGTCCTTGGACTGCACCCAGGGAATCTTCCCTTCCTTCCTTTTGGTTTTATTCCTAGAAAGCGTATTAATCAAAAAGATGCTGATGTGTGTTGCCTTTTGTGATAGCCCTTCTTAGCCTAAATTCTCCATTCCTTTCTCCCTGTCCTCCAGTTCTAATTTGAAGTTGTAAGCTGCTTGGGTGCTTTTGAACACTGGTGGCACTTAATCCTTTTTACGCTAAATAGTATGTGTTAAAAATGTAGTTTTCCTATAGATTGTGCTCTTGGTTGCAACGATGGTTGACACAATTCCTGCAGGGTTGTGTTTTGTCTCTTCCAGTTCTCTCCCCTCCCCACACACACACACACACTCCGCCACCTTCTGTTGCAGTATATGTTTGTGCTTGTCTTTTGGAGTATTTACGGCAAGTCTTCTGACATCTGTCTGCATCTCTTTTCCTCAAATATTTATCTGCAGCATCTGAAAGAGCTGTGCTTGTTTGAATTAATCATCAGACCACCAAGATGGGGATCACTTCCTCAGTGTTTCCACTCCTTACACAGCTGGCTTGAGGGCTTCCCGAGGGCAGCTGGTTTATGCACTCTCTACCATGTCCTTCTCTTCCTTTCATTGTTTGCTTTTCAACAGAGAGAGGTTATCGGCGTGGCATTCCAGAGACGGAGACTTCAGTACATCTGGGAAAGGGGTGGAAGGCACCAAATGACCCCCTATTTTTGCATTTTCACTGGAACAGCTCTATTTATTTGGGGGCTCTCAACATACCGAAGAGATGATATGGGCCTGCCCAGATTTTAAGATCTTTGGTGAAGGCCTGCCTCTCAGTTCACTGCCATCAGAGGCACGTTTGTTGGGGATGGAAGAGAGGGCCTTCTTGGTGGCTGCTCCAAGGCTCTGGATCTCCCTGATGAGGGAGGCTTGGTTGGGGAACATGACTGGGAGGGGCTATTGCACTCATGTCCTGCTTGTGGGCTTCCCATGGGCAGCTGGTTAGCCACCGTGTGATCAGAATGTGCTGGACTAGATAGGCCTTTGGTCTGACTGAGCAGAGCTGTTCTCATGTTCTTATGACTCCAAGTGTCCTAGATGGAATCAGAGGAGGTCATGTGGTTCTTTCACATGATCTCGGCAGTCCCATGTGGTTTCTGTCCTCCTCCCTGTTACATTACCAGAAGTTTGTGGGATGAAGCACAAACTGCTTTTGTCACGTCTGAATCGGGCTCCAGTTCCATTGCAATCCATGGTCCTTCTATCTAAGCAAATGTGTCTTGGATTGAGGTGGCTGAGAGGAGCATAGATGCAGAAGCAGTTCTGTGTGAAATGTTCTGCTAACTGGCTCGTTCTACAGCAGCCAGCCAGAAAACACTGCTGAGCACTGGAACCGTTAAAGTTCAGCCTTTCTCTCTGAGCTGCTTTTTCATGGCATGAGTCAGGAGAGGAAAATCCTGGCCAGAAAAACTTGCATGAAGTCCAGAGTGGGGAGGCTTCTCCTGACAGGAAATAGAAAGCAGCAGAAACGCTCACACACCCCTGGCAACGACCAGCCGCCTCCATCAAAGGCTTGCCGAAGAGTGAAGTCTGTTCCCATTTGGCAACCTCTGAGGACCGTTGAGTTCCTGAGGATGAAAAACAGTCCTGAATTGTTGGCCTCCCCAAGGTGGATGTGTTGAGACGGCTGGTGTTGAGCACCACCAGTGGTGTTGAGGACATCCTGCGAGGTGCTTTCTAGCGAGCTGTAATGAGGGCTTGAGGGTGCCAAAAAGAAAAGTCGCCTAATTAAAAAGAAATTGCAACCAGAATGCACAAGACTTGCAAAGTCCCCTGGAGTTTCAAGACAGAAAATGGTTGCCATCTCTCTCTCCCAGGGATGCACAAGCCGTGAGATGCAGGCACCGCCCAAGGTCTTAACTGCAGCCCCCAACCATCCCCATCCTGCTGTCCAATGCCCACCACCATGATTTTTTCAAAATACAATGTGTTCTTTCCTTGCTGCAAGCAGTGAGGACAGAGCTATCTGTACCGGGGTTGGTAGGGATTGGGAAGAGAAGGCTCTCCATTCCCTCCTGCTACAGACCGCCCTTTCCCCACCATCGTACCAGGATTGTGCATGCGTGTGTGTTGTGTCGGTGTGTCCATAGAGCCCACGTCTCCTGAGCAAGCATCACATGCAGCCCTAGGGACCAAAAAGGTTGTGCACCCCTGCTCTGCCAGCACTGGGCTCCCATGATTCTTCAGGAGGCCACATCTGTTTGTCCAACGCCCTATTCCTTGACCCCAGATGAGCTTGGGGCTGCCTGCAGATGCTTGGGGAGTAGGGAAGGGCAACTCTGAACATGCCAATGAACATGGGAGGGCAGAGAAGGAACTTGGGTTTTTGGAGCTTCTGAAACAGCAGCAACAAGACCAGTCTCGCAGTGGCTAAAGGGGACTTAAGAATATAAGAACTTAAGAGCCACCATGCTGGATCAGACCAAGGGTCCATCTAGTCCAGTACTCTGTTCACACAGTGGCCAACCAGCTGTCAACCAAGGACCAACAAAGCAAGACATGGTGCAACAGCACCCTCCCACCCATGATCCCCAGCAACAGGTGTATATAAGCTGACTTCTTAGATATGACAAGGGGACAGCAGGCTAGAGGGAGGTGGATACAATTCTCCATGGGGTGGGAACCGTGGAGAGAGGAAGTAGGACAAGGAGCCCAGAAGTCCTCTCGCAGTCCTTGCTTACATTGATTGCCCAGTTACCGCCTCCTGACTAGATGGTGAAGGAATCTCACAGAGGTTTCGTCTTCTTCCCCACATTCCTCACATGATTCTTGCTTGTTGTTCTACAATGAATGACCACATGAAGAATCCCTTTTCGGACAGTGCAGCGGAAAGAGAAAAGGCTTTCAGCGGTGGTGTAGTGGAACCCGAGGCTCATTGGGATGTCAGCACAGGTACTTTTGTGTTAGCAGGACCATTGATGTCATCTGTCCGCCACCCCTCCCCCCAAATTCCCTGTAGCCTCTTGAACGAAGCTGCATTCCTTATGGTAGCTGAGGGAGGGGGAAATAAAATTTCCCAACAAGATATTGTTGCAATGTAAGGTATTTTGGGGTGGTTTGGCCTTGAGTGAGCAATTAAGACCCATTCGCTGTACCCAAGGCCTGCTCCTGATTGAGATGAAAACTGCTAGAACTGGTCCATTGATATGGATCCGCATAGCTGCCTGCAGTTTTGGACAATTTTGGCTCTGTGCTAGAGCACCTGCTACCTGCTTTGCATGCAGGAGGTCCTAAATTCAATCCCCAGTATCTCCTGCCTGAAACCCTGGAGAGCCGCTGCCTGTCTGTGTTGGCGATACAGGGCTAGATGGATCATGGTCTGACTCAGTATAGGGTAGCTTCCTATGTTCCTATGACTCTCCCTGGGGGCGTGGCTATGGGGACTGTCATGAGGAGCGTCTGCAGTTCAGAATGTACCACTAGGTCACTGGCTTTCCCTGGAAATTATCAGCTGTGTCAGCAGCATCCCTGAAATCGATGAGACTGTGCTCTGTGTCGTTCTAGAGTTCTGATCCTAGCAACAGGGAGTCAAAACAATGGCTTAGAGAAAGAGGTCTCTCTGTGGATTTCAGTCTCCATGGCTGCTCTGTGGGGAACGAGCAACTGCATGAAAAATAGCACCAGGTGTTAACAAAACTGAGCTACTGCGAAAATGGAGCTCAGCACAGAATCAGGTAGCCGTTGTAGTTTTTTCAAGGGTGTGGTTGACTTTTCTTGAACTGTCCCTGAGTTTCGAACGGGGCACCAGCTGCTAGAGACAATGCGTCAGGTTCAAGCCAAGAGCTGACCTTCAGGTCATTGTATTCAGGAGATCTGGGTGGCCCTGGCAGGTTAGGCCCAGTCAGCTGGCTCAAAATGTGTTGGATTCTGGCGCCTGCAATCGTTGAGGTGTGAGGCCAGTTGGTCCTTCACCATCCCTTCTCCACCTGGAAATGTTATGCATAAAGCGATTGTGCTCTTTACAAAGGCCCACGAATGTTCTTAAGGACACCAGCCTTAGATCTGACCAATGTGGTGAAACCTTGAAGAATAGCCTGATTCATTTTCATTGAATGAAAACGTCAGCCAAAATGCTTCTTGCACTGAACAGGCTCAGACAAGAAGTCGTCTTGGAGGGGATCCAGGTTTTGAAAGATCTGACCTTCAGATATACCGGAGCATTGCCCCTTTCTTATTCCAGGTTTAAACGTCAACAAAATGGTCCCAATAACCTTGCTGGGGTTGTTGGGACTGTGTGGAACTTTTACTCACGTGACACTCAAGCCTCTGCTTGTATAGAGGTGTGTAGGAGCTTCTTTGGGCCCTGCTTTTTGGGGAAGGCTCACTTACACTTTCATAATGAGGCTCAGGATTTGGGACCTCCATGTGCTGCTGGAGGTGCCCATATTTTTCTGCCAACATTGTGCGAGGAAATGTCAGTTCTGGCATGTCTCCCTGGCAAGTTGTTCTCAAGAAACTAATAGAATCATAGAATAGTAGAGTTGGAAGGGGCCTATAAAGCCATCGAGTCCAACCCCCTGCTAAGTGCAGGAATCCACCTTAAAGCATCCTTGACAGATGGCTGTCCAGCTGCCTCTTGAATGCCTCTAGTGTGGGAGAGCCCACAACCTCCCTAAGTAACTGGTTCCATTTGTCTTACTGCTCTAACAATCAGGAAGTTTTTCCTGATGTCCAGCCGGAATCTGGCTTCCTGTAACTTGAGCCCATTATTCCATCTCCTGCACTCTGGGAGGATCGAGAAGACCAGGAAAGTCACACAGTGCAAAATTAGCAAGGGCTAGGCAAACCCACAATATAAGTTCTCAGATCCTCTTTACTACTTTCCCTTTGTCGTTAAAAGGACTTCTACATGTTTAAAACAGATACACGTGATATAAAAACAGGTATTTAGTGTAATGTGTCATTTGGCCTTGAGTTGGCGTGACATGGAAGATTAAGGTTGATTATGATATGTAATGTGAGACTCTGGTTCACATGATCAGAAAGTGAAAATGCATGCATTTAGGCCACTTTTTTGGATGGAGGGAGGAAGTCAAACATACACCTGAGTGTTTAAGATACGTACAGGATCTTCTACACAAAGTCGTCTTCAAAACGGTGTACATTATGCACTGACTGACCCTCATCCCTTCTACATCCTGCCAGCCTCTCCATTTAACAATTGCAAAATTAATGACACTTTTGTGTTTGCTATTTTCCCTGAGAAAGCATTTGTGTTTGCACATTTCTCAAAGCAACAGGCCCCAGCCTCCCTGTTCTGTTCCAGCAGTTTTGATAAATATCAGAATGTTTAGCCACTCCCAAAGTTGCTTTGATTTTTGGCCTTCAACCATCTCCCTTTCTGGCTGAGTCTTTGGTCTCCCACTTACACCACTGCAGAAGCAATGATGAAAAGACTGGAATCTCAATCAAAGGCTTAAAGAAAATAATCCACCGTTGCCCTAATTCTTCTCTGCAAACATCTCAGTCTGACAAAAAGTGGCATTAAACTTTTACTTATTTTCCCCAGCCGAAAATGCCTTTCCTAATTAGGGGAGTAGGAGTGAATTCCTTCCTTAGCTCCTTTGCCTTGCATGGCGTGGGGGTTGGTGGGTGGAGAGAAGAGATCTTTCTCCATCCCCACGCTGTGAACGGCCTTCAAGTTATAAGAGCTTCGCTTCTGAATTGTTTTTTTGCAAATCCCTGCTTCTCTTCTCTTCTCCAGAATGCAGGTGTTTTGCTGTCTACCAGAGATGGAGCCCAGTCTCCAGTACATGGAGGCAGGCTGGAAACATTACTAAGGATTTCCAACCCTGTCCTTGAAGTTCCTTTTGTGACTGATCACACCAATTTTCTGTTAATCTTTTATTTATTTATTTTTTATTTTATTACATTTATATACCGCCCCATAGCCGAAGCTCTCTGGGCGGTTTACAGAAGTTAAAAACAGTGACCATTAAAAACAATTATACAAAATTTAAAACCATCAAGAACATAAAAACAGAAATATCCATTTTAAAATCTTTGAACTTGTGGCTTGTTTTTACGTTGTATTCTCCACTCGGAGTGGTGAGAAGTTCCTAGGGCAGCTTATTCCAGCTTGCGTTGTAATCCTGGCTACCCTGAAGTAAGTCTTGCCGAGTTCAGTGGGACTTACTCCCAGGTAAGGGTGTGTAGGATTGCAGATATAGGTGCCTTTATTTGCAAGGGTGGCCAAAGACATTTTGCTGCCTGTGATGAACAGCAAGATGGCGCCCCCTCCCTGGTTCATGTACGAAAAGCCAACTGGACTGGCTGATGACCCCCCTCCCAACATCAGCTGCCTGAGGCAACAGCCCCACTCTGCCTAACGGTTGGGCTGGCCCTGTTTGATTGGATGAGAGAGCACTGGAAATATCCAACGAGAGCCTATTGGAAATAAGCTAATAAAAAGCCTGCCTAAATATAATTTATGTAAACACTCTGTCTTTTTCTCTTTAACATTTTTCTGATAAGATAAAAAGAGGGAAGAACTGGTGGGAAAACATGGGAGATTACAAATGGAAGATGACATTGACCTGGTTTGCAGGATCATGGTGTAGTTAATTAGAGAAATCTGGCATTCCAGCCAGATTTCCCTAAATATTTTCGCTGGTGTGGCTTGCCATGTCTTCTGAACCCAGGCAGCATGGGGGGCTTCCGACTGCTAAACAAGCCATGTTGCCCACTTTTGGTGGACACAATAACCCATGCCTGGGCAGGTAATTAGAGAAATCCGACCAGCACCCACGGCAGGAGAAATAAAGCACTGTGGCTTATTTCCTTCACTGCATTCCTTGTCTAGATCCCCCATAACATTCTATAAACAAGGCTGGATGATTGCAGAATGAAAGCCCCATCTGGAAACTCCTTCTGTGTGTTCATTGGGAAAGTTGCATTCCGGATTTAAAGGGTGGACTTGGAAGATTTCAAATATTTGCAATATTTTCGGGAGCTCTACCCCAGAGCTTATGGGACAGAAGGATGTGATCTTCAAATGCTTTTCAATTTAGTCAGGTTAAACTTTAGCAATGACAACAGGCAGAGGGAAAGGAGAACTTGAAGCCCACAGACCAGACCTGGGCAGAGGGCAGGCAGAGGCTGGAGTGTGCAAAACGGCCCCCTTGTCCCAAGTTCCCCCAAATCTAGAGCTAATCTTGCCCTGGTTCCAGCCAGGTCCCCCACATTAATCAGATCAACTCTTACGATGCGGCCTGCTTCTTCCGGCCTATTTGTGACCCCTTTTGGCCCGTGTCAGACACTTTCAAGTAATTACAGTTGAGTTCTCCACCAGAGCCTCAAACAAAGGAGCAATTCACAAGAGCCCAACCTGCTTACACTCTCCAGCTATTTCACAAAGCATCAACTTCATAAAACTGGAGCATTTTCGTCGCTGTGGAAAACAATAAGCCCTTATCCAGCTCCATGGTGGCCTTGCAGCTAAAAATATGCTTTCTTTAGTCCTCCTTTTACTTGCTAGACAGAAACACTGGTTTTCTCACAAGATAACATTGGCGTTTGGCAGAAATATGTGAGCAAAAACAAACCAACTCTTGAAAAGCCCCCAGAAATATTTTTAGAAGCAAACACGGGCGGTTACTTTTACCCAACTCCAACTTCAAAGCACGCGGCATTTCAAGACGAAAGAAGAAAGACAACCCCTTGGCTTACATCTCCCAGAGTGAGCCTCGCGATGTGTGCTAGAATATGATTTGCAGAGTAGCTAGCGTCCAAGTAACTGGCTTTCTGTGCACACCAGCTGGAAGCAAGTTCTGTCCCAATCAACGGGGCTTACTCTCGAGAAATGTGACCAGTGTGGAGGGGCTGGCAAATGCGGACATGGCTACACCACAGCCTGCCGCGTTAAGCTCCAAACTGGAAGTCGAAGAAGCAGTAGCTGGAGATGCTGAAATTGTTTGAAGCAGGGATGGGGAAGCCTTCGAACAGCTGTTTTGTCTAGATCTGAGGTGGTCTGATTTCAATCATGCACGGCCTACTTTATTATTTCCCAAAATTCCAATGGTCCACTGTTATGCTGGAGGAGAAGGCTATCAATAACCGAAGGAGAAGGCTATCATTCCTGGGCAAGGTCCTTGAGCGGGTGGTGGCGGGCCAGCTCCAGACACTCTTGGATGAGACTAATTATCTGGATCCATTTCAGTCGGGTTTCAGGCCCGGCTTTGGCACGGAAACAGCCTTGGTCGCCCTGTATGATGACCTATGTCGGGAGAAGGACAGGGGGAGTGTGACTTTGTTGATTCTCCTTGATCTCTCAGCGGCTTTCGATACCATCGACCATGGTATCCTTCTGGAACGTCTGGCTGAGTTGGGAGTGGGGGGCACTGCATTGCAGTGGTTCCGCTCCTACTTAGCAGGACGGCTCCAGAAGGTGGTGCTTGGGGGACATTGCTCGGCCCCGTGGACTCTTCAGTATGGAGTTCCGCAGGGATCGGTCTTGTCCCCCATGCTGTTTAACATGTACATGAAACCGTTGGGTGCGGTCATCCGGAGTTTTGGAGTGCGCTGTCATCAGTACGCTGACGACACGCAGCTCTACTGCTCCTTTTCATCCTCATCAGGTGTGGCTGTGGATGTGCTGAACCGGTGCTTGGCTGCGACAATGGACTGGATGAGGGCTAATAAACTGAAGCTCAATCCAGACAAGACTGAGATGCTGCTGGTGGGTGGTTCCTCTGATCGGATGGGGGGTGTTCAACCGGTTCTGGATGGGGTTGCACTCCCCCTGAAGGAGCAGGTTCGTAGCTTGGGGGTTCTCCTAGAACCATCTTTGTCACTTGAGGCTCAGGTGGCCTCGGTGGCACGGAGTGCTTTCTACCAACTTCGGTTGGTGGCCCAGCTACGCCCCTATCTGGACAGGGATAACCTAGCTTCAGTTGTCCATACTCTGGTAACTTCCAAATTAGATTACTGCAATGCCCTCTACATGGGGCTGCCTTTGAAGACGGTCCGGAAGCTGCAGCTTGTGCAAAATGCGGCGGCCAGATTGATAGCTGGAACAGGGAGGTTTGAGCATGTAACACCGATTCTGGCCCGCTTGCATTGGCTGCCTATATGTTTCCGAGCCCAATTCAAGGTGCTGGTCTTAACCTATAAAGCCCTACATGGCTTGGGACCACAATACCTGATGGAACGCCTCTCCCGACATGAACCTACCCGTACACTGCGCTCAACATCTAAGGTCCTCCTCCGAGTGCCTACTCCAAGGGAAGCTCGGAGGATGGCAACAAGGGAGAGGGCCTTTTCAGTGGTGGCCCCCCGACTGTGGAATGATCTCCCCGATGAGGCTCGCCTGGCGCCAACATTGTTATCTTTTCGGCGCCAGGTCAAGACTTTTCTCTTCTCCCAGGCATTTTTAACAGCATTTTAACAGCATTTAACAACGTTAAGTTTATTTTTAATGGACCCCACAATTGTTGTTTTTAAATGGATACTGTTGTTTTTATACTGTTTTTATGTGTGTGTGTGTGTGTGTGTGTGTTTTTTTAAATTGTATACTTTTAATGTTTACTATTTTTAAATGTTGTAAACCGCCCAGAGAGCTTCGGCTGTGGGGCGGTATATAAATGTAATTAAATAAATAAATAAATAATAAATAAATAAATAAATGGCTACTAGTCCTGATAGCTATGTGCTACTTCCAGTAGCACAGGCAGTAAGCCTTTGCACACCAGTTGCTAGGGAATGTGTGGGAGCGTGTGGTTTCACTGTGTCCTGCTTGTGGGTTCCTGGTCAGCAACTGGTTGGCCACTCCAGCACGGTGCTTCTTGTGTGCTTATGCTTGTGAACTGAAAGGCAAGAGTGGGGTATACTCAGGGTGTCTCAACACCCTAAGTTCACTGATCCAGGTAAAGTGATTCTGTGTGCATGAGGCACATCTTGCTAGATTTAGGCCAAACACCACCTAGTCCATTTTTTTTGCAAGAATCCAGGTAACCCACAGGCACAAGGTGAGTCACTAGAAATGGATCAATGGTCCACTCCCCAGCCTTACACCCACCCCACCCTCCTTGATCCAAATAGTGTTTATGCTTTGGAGGCTGAGAAGCTTTGCTTGCTGTGGGAATTCACTTATTCTGGGTTTTGCACCCACAAAAGGCAAACATTTTTTTGGACCTTAAATTTCCATCCAGGCACAACTGAATGTAATACGGGTTTGATTTGGAAACACCTGCGCTATCTTAAACATGGGCTATATGTGTGCAATGTTTAAATGTTTTAAGTCTGATTTTAATGTATTGGATTTGGAAACAGGATAAAAATGGATTTTCCCACCAGGTGGCGCCATTGCATAACATCAGGATCACAGAACTTCTGAATAGGGAGGTTGGAGGAATCTGTCCAGTGGGTGAAGTTCGGCAAAGTGGCCAGACTCGATCAGCATCAAGTATTCAAGGTGGACTTTGTCCAACAGGTCTGCTTTACAGGTGGCTCCTGCTGCCCCAGGTTATGCTGAGAAGAAGTGTGTGTGTGTGTGTGTGTGTGTGTGTGTGTGTGTGTGTGTGTGTGTGTGTGTGTATGACACTCCATTTTGTTGAAATAGATGAAATGCTCTCCGGGGTCTTGGTTAAAATAAAATTAATAGCAATTCCCCAAGCCTCAAGAAATTGGATTTTTTAAAAAAAACAAATGCCCCCAACCCCAGGATATTAGCAACTCCTCAATACCAGGAATTTCTTTATTTAATGCACGCACCCAACCCAAGCTCCAATGGGCTTCGAGGAGTAATTACTTTTTAAAACAGGACATGCAGGTAATAACAGCAATCAACCCCCCTAATAAAAACCTGGTGGGGAGGGATTACATGCAGTTCACCACTGGCCTCTGGCTCTTCAGGGAAACGTTGGAAAGAAACTTTGCTTTGAAGAAATTTCTTCAAACTCGCACACCTCCCTCCCTCCCCTCTTTGATTTCTCAGTGAAAAAAATAATTCTAAAAATAATTTTTCACTTCTGTCCAGTGCTCACTGGGTCTCGCGTGTGCTCTACTGTAGGGAGTCAGTTAAGGGAGGCCTGCAAAATGGTGGTTTTTCAAAACGAGGGAAGGCCTTCCTCAGGTCACTTAAGATTTTGCAGCTGAGATGAGATTTATTTATTTTATTTACATTTATATCCCGTCTTTTTTCCTCCAAGGAACCCAAGGCTGCGTACGTAGGCCTCCTCCTTCTCCTCCCCATTTATCCTCACAACAACAACTCCGTGAGGTAGGTTGGGCTGAGAGTCTGTGATTGGCCCAAAGGCACCCAGAGAGCTTCCATGGTTGAAGGGGGACTAGAACCTGGATCTCCCAACTCTCAGTCCAACACTCTAGCTGCTACACCACACTGGAAGGGATGTGGACTGGGCTGGGCGTGGAGCCCATCTCTCCGGCCCTTGCAACATCTTGCCCAACTAGAAAATGGCCTTCCGAGCAGTGATCCCCACCTTCGGAGGGAACATCCGCCTTGCTAAGGGTGTGCCTGTTGGGAAGCAATTAAAACATTTCCGTTAAAAATGTAATTGTAGGCTTGGAAGGAATAAGGATTTATTTTCATTGCTGACTGTGCAACTGAACGTGAGTGGGGTTGCGAGAGGCTGTTGCTCCATTTTGCATGGGCAACATGCACTTGCGGGCTTCTGTTGCTCAGCTGGAGGACAACACCGCAGGGGTGTTGTGGGGTGTGTAAGGCATTTACACACTATTAAATCTGACCAGCTGCCCTGTGGTGCTGCTGCAGTTTTGTTTGTTGTTGGCTTGGGACTGCACGGCTCTTCCATGATTCAATGGCTTGGTTTTTATTTTATTTTATTGTTGGTTTCATTAGCTGCTTGTTTCAATGTGTGAACCTCTGTGGAATTTGGGATGAACAGTGGTACATATCCCCTCCTCCTCTCATGCAAGCACTGAGTCATTGCTGACTCTTGGAGGGACGCCAGCTTTTGCTGACGTTTTCTTGGCAGGCCTTATAGCGGGGTGGTTTGCCGTTGCCTTCCCCGGCCGTTATTCCCTTTCCCCCAGCTAACTGGGTACTCATTTTACCGACCTCAGAAGGATAGAAGGCTGAGTCGACCTGAGCCGGCTGCCTGAAACCAGCTTCCGCTGGGATTGAACTCAGGCCGTGGGGAGAGTTTCAGCTGCAGAAACTGCTGCAAATAAGCCCACCTCACATGGTCAGGGGTTAGGCTGAACATGTCATTGTTCCTTCCCCAGCTTCTATGCCGAAATGCCTCACGACCGCGGTTGTGCTTCTGTGGTCTCTGTCAGAGTTCTGCGGCAGGCTTGCACAGTTGATGCTCTACCAGACCAATTACACAGAGCATCTCTCCATGAGCGATTTACTGCATGCTCGTGATTGGCCACTCACAGAAAGTTTGGGTCCCCTGTCAAACTCTTAAGACGTTTTCCGTGCTTTTGCCTGGTAATCTCACTTTTTAAAAAATCAGAGATAATGCAGTATTTAAATTATCATGAGATGTCCCCAGAGGGTAAAGCCTGTGTAGCGCTATAATTACACCACTAGATTATGCTATTTCATTGAACAGAATAGTATTGTCGAGAGGGGAAGTTTTCAATTCAAAATCATTTGGTCACTGTCTAAAGAGGCCAGTCGTGAATGCAGAAAGACTCCAGAAGAAGAAACCCCACTAAGGATGTGGGTTTTTTCCTTAATGTGGAGACACCCACGGTCCCCCAGCGACTGTTTGCCATCTGAGGAAGGCAGCAAAAACCAGGTTTGTAAAGCCTTTTGTAAACTGCTGCATTTGCTGGTGCTGTGAATATCACCCCAGGCAGCAGTTTGGAAAGCGGTCAGATATGCCAGCAGGGACACAATTCACCGAGACGTTCTTCTGCACAAGGAAACGGTAGCTCTGTGAATGTGCGGCCCCATCTCTCGTTGGTTTCAATGAGGCTCATGCAGCAGGAGAGCTTCCCTGTGGATCGGGTCCTATCCTGATGCCCTTCTGGATTTTCCACCCTTAGGGCACCCAAACATTCTGGAGTGAAGAAAGCAGATGTGACTTGGGCTGGATCGCTTTGTCTCCGTTCCAGCAGCTTCATTTCCGAAATGACGAACCTCGCCTGATTTACCGATTTTCATGTGGGATGCAGAACCAGGCCTCACACACAGTTCCTTCCAAAGTAATTTGGAAGATTAAGGTGCCAGGAAGGAGGCGGTACGGGGAAAAAGCTCTTCATTGGGCCGCAGTCGGCATCACGTCTCTCTTCCAGCTTCTCTGTATGCATTTTGTGTCGTTTTTGCTCCCAATAGAATGGTGGCGTTCATGCTGCATTTAGCTTAATTTGATGTTTCCCCCCCTCAATGGTCTCCCATCTGTGACTTATTTTTGGCCAGTCGAGCTGATAGAAGAAGGAACGGGATGGATGCGTCAGCCCTTGCCAAGGCGATAGCCCACGAATGAGCCAGCAGCAATTCAAGCGTGTGGCAGCAAAGGCACCGCATGGCACCCATGGGCCCAGCCAGGTCAGGAAAGCCACATCCGGCGGTAGTGAAGGTGGAGGAGCAAGCAGGGGCAGAGAAGAGGTGGTGGGGCATTTAACCCCCTCCTTGCACGTTGATTCCTCGCTCCAAATTGCCCCCTCCCACTGCAAGCTGCATTGTAGCGCCTGATGGGGAATGCAAAATGGCTGCTCCCCAGTCATCAGTGGGGTGAGGGAGGACACCATCAACTGGGAAGTGAATTCCACCAAGCCCCCTCCTCCTGCAGACACCCTCCTTTCATAGAATCATAGAATCATAGAATAGCAGAGTTGGAAGGGGCCTACAAGGCCATCGAGTTCAACCCCCTGCTCCATGCAGGAATCCACCCTAAAGCATCCCTGACAGATGGTTGTCCAGCTGCCTCCTGAAGGCCTCCAGTGTGGGAGAGCCCACCATCTCCCTAGGTAACTGGTTCCACCGTCGCACTGCTCTAACAGTTAGGAAGTTTTTCCTGATGTCCAGCCGGAATCTGGCTTCCTTTAACTTGAGCCCGTTATTCCGTGTCCTGCACTCTGGGAGGATCGAGAAGAGATCCTGGCCCTCCTCTGTGTGACAACCTTTCAAGTATTTGAAGAGTGCTATCATGTCTCCCCTCAATCTTCTCTTCTCCAGGCTAAACATGCCCAGTTCTTTCAGTCTCTCTTCATAGGGCTTTGTTTCTAGACCCCTGATCATCCTGATTGCCCTCCTCTGAACATGCTCCAGCTTGTCTGCATTCTTCTTGAATTGTGGAGCCCAGAACTGGACACAATACTCTAGATGAGGCCTAACCAGGGCCGAATAGAGAGGAACCAGTACCTCACGTGATTTGGAAGCTATACTTCTGTTAATGCAGCCCAAAATAGCATTTGCCTTTCTTGCAGCCATATCGCACTGTTGGCTCATATTCAGCTTGCGATCTACAACAATTCCAAGATTTTTCTCATTTGTAGTATTGCTGAGCCAAGTGTCCCCCATCTTGTAACTGTGCATTTGGTTTCTATTCCCTAAATGTAGAACTTGGCATTTATCCCTATTAAATTCCATTCTGTTGTTTTCAGCCCAGCACTCTAGCCTATCAAGATCACTTTGAAGTTTGTTTCTGTCTTCCAGGGTATTAGCTGTCCCACCCAATTTTGTGTCATCTGCAAATTTGATCAGCGTTCCCTGCACCTCCTCGTCCAAATCATTAATAAAAATGTTGAAGAGCACTGGGCCCAGGACTGAGCCCTGCGGCACCCCACTCATTGCCTCTCCCCAGTTTGAGAAGGTTCCATTGATAAGTACTCTTTGAGTCCGATTCTGTAGCCAACTGTGGATCCACCTAATAGTTGTTCCATCTAGTCCACTTTTAGCTAGTTTGTTAATCAGAATGTCATGTGGTACTTTGTCAAAAGCTTTGCTGAAGTCAAGATATATGACGTCCACAGCATTCCCACAGTCCACAAGGGAGGTTATCCTATCAAAAAATGAGATCAAATTAGTCTGACAGGATTTGTTCCTGACAAATCCATGTTGGCTTCTAGTAATCACTGCATTGATTTCAAGGTGTTTACAGATTGACTTCTTTATAATCTGCTCCAGAATTTTCCCAGGGATGGATGTCAGACTGACTGGTCTGTAGTTCCCAGGTTCCTCCTTTTTGCCCTTTTTGAAGATAGGGACAACGTTAGCCCTCCTCCAGTCGTCCGGCACCTCACCCGTCTTCCATGATTTTGCAAAGATAATAGACAAAGGTTCTGAGAGTTCTTCCGCTAGCTCCTTCATTACTCTAGGATGCAGTTCATCGGGCCCTGGAGATTTAAACTCATTCAAGGAAATTAGGTGTTCTTTGACCATTTGTTTATCAATCTCAAACTGCAATCCTGCCCACCTTTGGAGGTGGGCACTTTGGAGCTCGCTGTTAATTATTATTTGCGTTTCCGCCCGGCCTTCTTCCAAGTGCGAAGATGGTTTTCCATTTAGGCCAGGACTTTGCATCATCTCAAAGCTGAGAAAATAACACTTTTGGCCTTTTTGAGCAATTGTTTACTCTAATATGCAAATTACAGATTGAATTGCTCAATTGATCAATTAATCTATTATTATTATTATTATTATTATTATTATTATTATTATTAGACTTATTATCTACCTTTTCTCACAAGGTAGCTTCCAGATAGTTGCCATAAAACAATAAAATAAAATACAAGAGCAAAGCAGTAAAAACCACGCTAAATCAATAGAGCCATCTTAGCTTACCTTGTGGGAAAAGAATGAAAACCAAATCCATTGTCCTGCTGTTCCTTATTTGGCAAGCAGGTGGGCGGGCAATTTGCCCTGTTCCCTTCCCAGTGACTACAATGGGCATTAAAGGGAATTAACTAATTGAGTCCAAGATCTGGCAAAGAGTCACACCAGTTCCTGTGACATGTCAGGAAAATGAAAGGCCCAACTGCAGCACTGTTTAACCCTCAAACAACCCCTGTCACCTGGGTTCAGACACGCGACAAACCATGGCGACCTCCCGCCAGGGGTTGAACATTCATAATGGCCGCCAGCCTGCTCCACAACGCCACCTTGGCTTAACTAAGCCCAGATGAGCCGCAGTGATCTTGCAAAGCTGGTCATGATGTGTCCACAAAGGAGAGGGCCTTCTTTGTGGTGGTGCCAAATCTCTCAGGTGTTCTTCCAAAGGAGATACCATTGGCAACGACTTTCTTTCCTTTTCGGCAAGAAGTTAAAACGTTTTTCTTGGCCCAGGCATTTCATCATTTGTATTTTTAGAAGAATCTTTTTAAAATTGAATTAATTGCTGTTTGGCTTGCTGGTTGAAAAGGCTGTTGTTCAGTTTGCTTTTTAGCGTTTAATTGTTCCTTTCGTTTTGTTCTTAGACTTGTTGCTTGTTGATGTTGTGAATGCTGGCCCAGGATCCTACGGATGAAGGGCAGTTCATACCTTTTAAAAATAAAGTAACAAAACGGCACCAGTGGCTTTGAAAGGCAGCCCCACTTGACACAAGCTGGCCCATCATGTAACACCTAATTTCCTGTGGGTGCTTTTATTCTGATAGACTTTTATTCCCCAGGGAAGCTTCCTAAGCACCTTGCCTGGGTTGGTATCGGCTTCTGATTTATTGCCCTGTAACGAGTTATCATCTTTCACTTCTTAATGTGTGCATTACGTGTCTGATGCTCTGTAGCTGGGACACTGAGCCTTGCCCCTAATCTTTGGGAATTTTTCCTTAATCTGCTGCTGTCGGGTTGTACAGAGGCCGTGGCGAGCGATTAAAAGCAGACCTGGAGGTTTGATGGGTCACCAAGATTGCTGGAACTCTGTTTGAGTTGGATCATCATGGAAAGGGGATTATATGTTTCCCAGGAATCCTGCGCTGGCACGAAATGCACTCAGTTTTCCGGTCTGTCACACTGGTTTGCTTGAGGCAGAGGGTGACAGGGGAAGAGTGTAGAAGCCCACCCACCCCCGTGCCAAAAGTCAGGCAGAACTTCAACAGGTGTGCCATCTGTCTAAGCCTCACAGGGACAGGAGAAGCCAAACCTGTCGCAGCTTCTAAGCCATCACGAATTGCCCTTTGGGGAATCAGGATTCGGTACCACTTCATATGTGTTATCTTGGGACAAGAAGAATTCATGATTGCTGATCATTGCTGCTTGTGTTCCCCAACAATTGGTATTGTGACGCGTGCTGATATTGGAGGGTTTAATATATAGATTTTGATTATTTATTTATTTTAAATATGTACACTAGCCAACTGGCAAGTGCCTTCGGGGAGGTTTACAATCATAAAACCAAACAACAACAAAATAAACAAGAATTAATAATAATAATAATAATAATAATAATAATAATAATAATATAGCAATACACATGCCAAAATAATACAATAATAAACGTTTCAAATATTGAAAACACTGAGGAGCCATCAACAGGCACCAACGACCCTCCCCCGGGAGCCCCCCCCGCCGGATCGCCCCTCCTCGACTGAGAAAGGCTCCTGTTCTTGCTTTCCTTGAGAAGGGGCACTCTGCACATGCTCCGGGGACTTTCCCTCTTCGTCACGAAGGGCTTCCTCCCCGAAAGGGGAGCGGTTCCTGAGCGACCGTGCATGTGCAGAGCGCCTGGCCCAGAGGGCGGGCCGGCCTTTGCTGCCGGCTCAGCCGGGTCCCGCCTCGGCTCCTCCTCCGGCGGCCTGGCGGGGGCGGGCAGTGCGGGGCGGCCGCGCTCGCCGCTGCCTGCCTCTCAGGACGTCGCCGCTGCCGCTGCCGCCGCTGCCTACTCGGACCCGGCGCAGGACGGAGCCGCACGAGGACTGCAGGTGCGGCGCTCTGCACATGCTCCAGGGCACGGTGCGGCGGGGTGGGGAGTCAGGGCATTTTCGCTGCCTGCCGGGGCGGGACTGGGTGGCTTGGGCTGGGGGAGCGGCTTGAACAGGCTGCCCTGGCGGAGGGGCCCCATCTAGCAAGGGGTCGGGAGGGGGGCAGGCAGCGGGCCGTGGGGCCCGATCCACCGTCAAGGGGGCTGGCCGCGCTGGAAGATCCGTCCCCCCCCGCGGACTCGTGCCCCTCCTAAGTAGGGGCACGGCTGGAAATGGGGGGGGGGACCCCGCCTGGATTCTCTACTAGGGCGCCCCCCAGAGCCTGCCCGCCTCTCTGCTCTGCCGCACCCCCTCTTTAAACCTCCCCCACAGAACTTTGCCCCCTTCCTCCACGGATCTTTCACAACTCCCCCTCCCCTTACTTGTGAGCAAATGCCAAGTCCTGTTTGGCATTCCTTTGTCCCCCTCCCTCTGGCCGGGGAGGGGGCAGGAAGAGTGCAGAAGCGAGACCTAATGGGCGGAGGGCTGAGCGAGCGGCGGTGGAGTTTGGGGCAAGACCCTAAAGACACCCCCCACCCCCGAGGCTTCTGCGTGCCTCCGATGAATGGAGGCTGTGCACACGTGCCTAGGAAGCCAAGCGTGTTCCAGTGCTCCGGTTCCACTCTGCGCCCTGCTCCATCTCCCTGGGTGCAAGGGCCATTTCTCTGGGAGCAGGATTCGCACCCAGGTCTCGCAAGCCTGGGCCCTGTGCGCTGCCCTCCTCATTCTCTGAACTTAGCCAGCTCCGGCCCGTGGGCTTCTGTAACTTGAGGCAGGCGGGAGGGGCGGTGGTGCTGGTGCTGGAGAGATGCTTAGGGATGGTCCGGATCCGGCACTGATCCAGTGGGGGCATTTGCTCTTGGCAAATTCCTTGGATTCCTAGGCGTTGAGTGGCTTTAACTTCTCCGCCTTCCTTTTATTCGCTCAGTTAGCCTATTCTCGACAGAAAGGGATGCATCTCTTTCCTACCTGCCTGGCAGGCTCTGATATCTGGTTTAGTTCTATTTCTGGCTTTCTAACAGGTAATCACAGCTTTCCAATTAAACTTGTGCGTAACGTGACATAGGTATGTACTTCTCTTTGGAGGCAGCTGTGGGCACGTATGGACCAGTGTTAAAACTCACCCCAAGATCAGGTCGTCCGAAGTGCTGTCACTTCCCCTATTATAACTCCTCAATTAGTTGTAATTTTGAAAAGCTTTTAGGAATCCCCCCCTTCAAAATATCGTTGAAAGGTCTTTTCTCTATAAATGGGTGCAAATGCCATGACGGTGTGTGACTGGCACTCAGTAGGGTCAATGAAACCTTTAGGGCCGGTACGAAGCCGGATCATAGCAGAGTTAAGCCTTTACCCAGTTAGTCTGCTGCTGTCATCCAGGATAAGTGGATTGACAAGGAGGCTGTTTAATGATGGACCACACACACGCTTGCAGGCGGCCGGGAAGGGGAAATGGGTTTCTTAAGCAACTTTGTGTACATGAAGTAGCAACCACGGTCCTTTGTTGGTCGACAGTGGAGCAAGAAGGGTGCACGAAGCGTGCAGAGTAGTTCAGGTCAGCAAGAATGTTAGCGTCAACGCTGCCGGAGCGTCAGCGTTCTGGGCTTTTTGTTTCCGACTCCTCACGTACCGGAGGTATCTGTTTCCATCTTCCCTTGCTAATGGCTCAGTCTAGAGCGGACTTCCCAAAACTTTCAGGGACACCTTTTCCTGGTCTGCCGGAACTGTAGTATGTTGAGGAGGGCCCTGGGATGCCTTTGCTCAGTCTATGCAGAACCTCCAGTATCAGAGCCAGTAAGCCTATGTACACCAGTTGCTGGGGAACATGGGTGAGAGGGTGCTGTTGCACTCAAGTTCTGCTTGTGGGTTCCTGGTCAACATCTGGTTGGCTGCTGTGTGAACAGAATGCTGGACTAGATGGACCCTCGGTCTGATCCAGCATCAGGGCTCTTCTTATGTTCTTAACCCACCAAATGCATCTCTTGTGCTACATCGCCTGTTTGTGCACTTTGGGCATAGATTCTAGCAAGCTCCTCAACGGCTGTGCATTGCAAGGGACAGCAGGCAGTTGTATGCATGGTGAGCAAAGTTCTAGGGAGGCGTCTCAGCCATTATTTATTTCCTCATGCAGAGCCCCTAATAATGGGGCTCTGCATGATTATTATTCCTCTGCAATAATTATTCCTCTGCAATAATTTTGAGGAAATAAATAATGGCTGAGACGCCTCCCTAGAACTTTGCTCACCATGCATACATACCACCACTCTTAGTGTGGTGTTTGGTGTAGCCTTTGGAACTCCCTGCCCCATGAAACCTGCCTGGCCTTCCTCCTTGCTGGTGTTCAGTTCCAGTTAAACACTTTTTGTGTGTTTGTTTGAGTTTATTATGCCCGGCTCTTGTTTTATGGTTGATTTTAATTGCTTCTGCTCTTTGTGTGTTTCTAATTTTGTTTGTTGTTTGGCACCTTGGGGCATTTCTCAAGAAATGGAAAGGTGTGTTACCTTAAGATTAAAACAAAAATAGATAAATAAACCTCTGAGAAATGCCTCCTGTCTATGGCTTCCCTGGGATACAGTGTTCAAACTCCAGAACTAGAGGAATCTGCTGAAATGTTTTTCTTGAATTGATGATCAGGGACTGGATGGCAGTTTGTTTTTTTAAAAATAAAATAAAATGAAGCGATCTTTTGTTAAGCACCTTTGTTTTAGGAAGGCTGTAGCTGAGAAGCAGTTTTCTTTTTAATCAACACTGCTTTTTGCGGTGGGCTGTGTCTGTTTTGAAGGATGTCATGATGTCTACCGCTAATGCATGCCTTGGAAGAGTCCTCCAGGAAGGGTAGAATTACAGCTTTCAATTGCCGGTGGAGTTCCCAGGGGGAAGAGGCCCTCCTGCCAGCCTGGGTTTTTTTACCCTTTACTTTGCAAAGCCAGCAACAGCCGGCCTCCGGCACTTGATTTGGGGTGTCATGAAAGGGCTGTATATTATTATTATTATTATTATTATTATTATTATTATTATTATTATTATTATTATATTTTAACTCCTCAGGTGCCAAAATAACTTGGCTGTCCTTGGGTACTACAGACCTTAACAGAGGAGGCACCATTTGCTGATTCGCCTCTCTCTGCTGGAACACAGCCTGTAGGTCTTAGGGCCCAGAATCAGATCCTGTGGAGAGCACCCTTTCCCCCACCCTGGGAGGAGCAAAGTTGGCTGGGACCTTGCTCCAAATATTCTTCTCATCAGAGGCTAGCTTGGCGTCTGGCAGGATAAGCAGATCTCATGCTGCATCCGTGTTGGTGCCTCTCCACGGAACACCCAACTGGTGCTCTCTTTGTGGCTGTGATTGTGCAAGCCCACGCTAGTCTACTCAGAAGCCAGTCCCATTGAGTTCCGCCGGACAGCAAATGGGTCTACGATTTCAGGCAGTAAAACATCCTTTCTTCTCAGCATTTGTGGGACGACTGAAAAAGTTGCTGATTTTTAGACTCTGGCTGCTGGTTTTAAGATTAAGGACAGAAAAAGACCCTGAAGCTGGATCAGCCCAAAGACCTCTTTATTTTATTTATTTATTTATTTATTTATTTATTCATTCATTACACTTATATACCGCCCCCATAGCCAGGGATCTCTGGGCGGTTCACAGAAATTCTAAAATTAAGATAAAAACGAGTTGAGTCCACCATCCCCCCTCCCACTACTCCAGTTTTTATTGCTGCTTTTTATTGTTGTGTCTGTTGGAGTTTAGTTTCATTGTATTGCATTGCACGGTTTAAATAATTGGTTGTTTATATTCTACAGTGCCCAGGAATCTCTTGCAGTGAAGGGCAGTATAGAAATGTTTTAAATAAACTAAACTAAACGTTGCCAACCAGATGCCTTTGGGAAGCCCCAAAGAAAAGAGGAGAAAAGGGCAGCTAAAGTGATCAAGGGGCTGGGGCATCTCCCCTCTGAGGGAAGCTAATAACGGCTGGGATTGTTTAGCTTGGGAAAAAAGAGGCTAAGGAGAGACGTGAAAGAGGTGTACAAAATTATGCTTGTTTGGAGAATGTGGAGAGGGGGACATTTTTCTCCCTCTCCTATAATACTAGAACCCAATGGGCTCATCCCATAAAGCTGATTGGTGGGAGATTCAGCGCAGATAAAAGGAAATACTTCTTTACACAGTGCAGAGTTAAACTATGGAACTCACTGCCACCAGACGTAGTGATGGCCACCAATGTGGATGGCTTTTAAAGGGGGTGGGTGGACCAATTCTTGGAGGGGAAGGCTACCCATGGCTACTATCAATAACTCTTCTTATGTTCTTATGTAAGCCCACCTCATTCAACGCCCTAAACGGTTTGGGGCCAGGTTATTTGAAGGAACGCCTCCTCCCATATGTACCTGCCCAGACCTTAAGATCATCTACAGGGGCCCTTCTCCGTGAGCCCCTGCCAAAGGAAGTGAGGCAGGTGGCTACTAGGAGGAGGGCCTTCTCTGTTGTGGCACCCCGGCTGTGGAATGAGCGCCCCAGAGAGGTTCGCCTGGCGCCTACACTGTACTGCTTTCATCGCCAGCTGAAGACCTTTTTATTCACTCAGTATTTTAACACTTAATTTTAACTTAAATTTAAATTTTACTGTTCTAACTCTGTATTTTAATCTTATATCAATTTTTGCTGCGTGGTTTTATCCTGGTTGTGCTTTTTATACTGTATTTTGTATTTATTTATTTATTTATTTATTTATTACATTTCTATACCGCCCAATAGCCGGAGCTCTCTGGGTGGTTCACAAAAATTAAAACCATTCAAAGTATAAAACAACAATATAAAACCATAATATAAAATACAATATAAAAGCTCAACCAAATAAAAACAGCAGCAATGCAAAATTACAAATATAAAACATCAAGTTAAAATTTATTTATAGACTGTTAAAATGCTGGGAGAATAAAAAGGTCTTCACCTGGCGTCTAAAAGCATATAATGTAGGTGCCAAGCGAACCTCCTTAGGGAGCTCATTCCACAGCCGGGGTGCGACAGCAGAGAAGGCCCTCCTCCTGGTAGCCACCTGCCTCACTTCCTTTGGCAGGGGCTCGCAGAGAAGGACCCCTAAGGATGACCTTAGGGTCTGGGCAGGTACATAAGGGAGGAGGCGTTCCTTCAGATAGCCTGGCCCCAAGCCGTTTAGGGCTTTAAATGTTAATACCAGCACTTTGAATCTGGCCCAGACCTGGACTGGCAGCCAATGAAGCTGGAAAAGGACTGGCGTGATGTGGTCTCGTCGGCCGGTCCCTCTTGTATTTGTGTTTTTAACCTGTTGGTTGTTTTATTATGGTTTTAATTTTTGTGAACCGCCCAGAGAGCTTCGGCTATTGGGTGGTATAAAAATGTAATAAATAAATAAATAAATAAATAAATAAATAAATAAATAAAATAAGCTAGACATGGAGGCAAGAGGTCTCTTCCCCAGGGACTGTTATTCTGAGACTGCCTCTGATGTAGTATACAGATTATATTTTTATCATTGGTTTGTTGAGATTGTAACGGCTCGTTCTTTTTATGGTAATAATCAGTCATAATTTTACTGTGTGGCATCTCTTCTACCAAATGGAAGGATATCAACTGGGCAAATTAATAACATGCCCAGAGTGCCGGTTTTTTTCTTGGGCATTTGTGAGTTTGGTGTTTTTTGTGTGTGTGTCTTTCTTCCTTTTAAAGTTGCCTGCATTTGAGGTCTTTCTTCACTATTTTTAATTGAAAGAATGCTGTTGTTTTAAAACAGATCCTACTCCCATAATGATCTTCAGTTTTAGCAACTTGTGCCACAAGACAATCTCTTAAATAAGGATGTTGGGAGCATTGTATGACGTCTGCACTTGGGGTCTGCACCCTGAGAGGTGCGCCTTTCCCCCATTTTGTCTTGCAAACCAACATTGGCTTTGCTTGACCGACAGAAATCCCATCGCTCTTTGGAGAATCAGGCCTGTTTTGCTTTTGGCTGTGGCCGTGGGACTGTTTGGGGATTTGCTCTTTAAAGAGCACAATTGGAAAGAAGAAAGCGTCATTGTCCTGACAAAGATTTTGACAGCGTCGTTAATGTCTCTCCAGTCTGAAGATCACATACCGGGTAATGGAGATGAAATGCATTTTATACAGAAAAATAATGCCTGAGTTTTGGCCGTGGTCATGTTTTCTTTACCTGTGTGTGTCTTCTTCATTAGGTTGATACCTTTGAGACGTTCAGCACAGTGACGGCTGAGGCCCACTGGTTGTTTTTGGAATCCCTGGGTTGCCTGGAGGTTATAGGGCAGTCTTTCCCAACCTGGTGCGTTGAATACAACTCCCTTCAACTGTAGCTAACATGGGAGTTATAGTCCAGCACATCTGGACTACACCGGTTTGGGATAGGCTGCTGCACAGAGGTAGAATCTGGTCTGATCTGTGCTGTATGTGCTTTATCTCTCCCCCGCCCCGCCCATAGAACAACCTGAGTTGGAAAGTTTTTATCTAGAGTCGCTCGTGGAAAGGCAGAGATTAAGCAACTCGGTTTCTTTCTTCTGTAATTTTAAACAAATATACTCCAGATATTCCTGTTAGGTAAACAACATTTAAAGAAACCTCATGCAATGAGAGAGAGAGAGAGAGAGAGAGAGAGAGAGAGAGAGAGAGAGAGGGAGCTGCAGTTAAACAACCTGATGTTTGCAAAGGCCTGTTGTTTTCAGCAAAGCTCTCTCTCTCTGTGTGTGTGTGTGTGTGTGTGTGTGTGTGTGTGTGTGTGTGTTGCAAAGGGAATGCTGGAAGGATTTGAACTGACCTGTCATTATTGCAGTGTTGCGGGAACAGATGAAAGGGGAACAGAGGCCTAAGCGCCCAGTGTTAAAGGACTGGCACCAGCTTTGGGAAGCAGTGCCATCCCCCTTTCGTCTGAGGTTGTTTTGTTACGGGCAAACGTCTCCCTGGCATTTTTCTTGTGATTTTGAGCAGCCCAGATTCAGGGCTCAAGAAGAACTCGGCTGTGGTGAGTCAGGCTGCCTGCTGCTGCTCGGGCCCCTTGGCATGCCTGCTGTGCTCCTCACCGGAGGATTTGGAGGGAGCCCCCCCCCCCCCCGCGGCTTTCTCTCCAAGTCTAGCATCTGTTCTGCAACCTACTTTTGGAGACTGGTCTAAAAGGCCGTGCAAAGAGACGTTGCCAGTGCTGCTCACTTGGGCTTTTCAAAATCGGTGGCAGAAAGTTTCCCACCTAATGGCATCTCTTCTAAAGATTGGCCGTTCCAGATGGCAGAAACGTTTCGCTTGTTGCTGTTCTCTGGTGTGTTTCTGTCTTGCTGCTTCTGGGCATGGTTGGAAACAGCCCGGCTTTGCCCAAGCTCAAAAAGGCATGCCTCTGGTGAGACTTGGGTTCAAACCTTGCTCAGGTTCGAAGCTTGCTGGGCAAGTTTGGGCCCCTAATCTACCTGTTGTGAGGATAAAATAGTGGAGGGAGGTGAGGATGGGCAGAGAACTTGATACACCATCTTGAGTTCCTTGGAGGAAAGGCGGGATTTAAAATTAATAAATAAATATGAAAGGCCCAGTTCAAATGTCACCTCTTCCACGCAGTCACAAAATAGCCATCAGCATCTGCCTGTATTATCTCTTCTCCCACTCCATGGGACTAATTGTGTGTGGGGAAAGGGTCAAACACAATGAAATGGACAACTCCCTAGGGCTGCTTTGAAGTATAATTTAAAACAACTTGGGATATGTACGCATTATCTACAGACTAACCTGAATATTGCCCTACCTTAAAAGGCTGTTGTCAGGATCTCTGCCATCGTTTATGTGAAGTGCTTTGAACACTCAAGTGCAAACTTGCAAATGCACAACGTTCTTGTTATGTTGCCCAGGAAGCTCAGATACCGCCGTCGGACCACAGCCTCATTACAGCAAGGACTGATCCTGGCTGTGACGAAAATGGACTGCTGAATGGTGGCTTGAGAAATCATGTCAACTGATGTTCATTTAAGTCTCAATTACCTTGTGGCTCAGGGCGTGCGCCCTTCGCCGCCGTAGGCAGCCTTTGCCTCTGAGCTTGTGTGTGTGTTTGTCTTGATACGGTTTGCAAACCCAACTTAGCTAAACATGAACATTAAACTTTGAGAAAGAGGTGAGGAGGCACTACAAAATGGAGCGTTCCTGCATTCTTTCAAGCCCTGATGTTGGTTGAAAAAGTAGAAGCCGCCCTGACTTGGTGCTGTCGCTCTGGCCTGTCCTCTCTCTGGGTTCTAAATTCCCTTTTCTTGTATGAATGAAAAGGCTGCAGTCTTGGGGCTTTGCGAGTTACTGGCGGCCTGCTCCCTCCTTCCCTCCTTGAAGAGATCCCTCAAGAACTGCAAACCCAAGATCCGGCAAAGCCTCTTGGATCTCTGGCGGAATGGAAGCCCTCACCCCCGGCCCCACAACCCCCCCATGGTGTGAAAAGTGACGGGTGCAAGTTTGTTTTTAATTAACGGCGTCCCCTGTCCAGTGCCGTCCTGGGAAGATGTTGCTCATAGGGGAAAGGAGAGGAAACTTTGGTTCACCCCGCGAAATAAATAAATAAAACCTGGTGGTTGTGTAGGGGGGGGGACTCCTCCTTCCCCCCATTGTTCTGTCCTTGTGACTTTTGGCCCCGCTGAGGGCGATCTTTCGCCGAGTGCTGCTCTTGGCCGTGTCCCCACTTGCTCTCCTTTGTGGCGGTGATGTCATTGCACAGATGTTTCCATCTCTAGGTTTTTCTCCAGGTAGCTAGCAATGCGTTGCGCTCCTCCTCTGTTGACTTTGGGACCAATGCTCAGTTTCCCAGCTGGGCCACCCTGCCTGCTGAGCCACCGAGGAGACGGGAGTCTTGCAGGGTCCAGGAGCAACACCAGATTCAGCACCAGGTCTAGGGCAGAATGGAAGTCCTGGAAGGTCTCCAGGGGTGTCATTTTTCTTCCACCAGAGCAACACTCCTAAGAAGAATATCACTGATGCCAAAGGAGCGTTCCTCTGCTCGAGCCAATAGCAGATTTGGGGGAAAGGGGGCAATTTTTGGCAGGAGCGCAGGACGCTGGGAAAGTGGTCAAGCCTCCTCCCTGCACCCCACGGCCCCATCTTGCTCAGGGAACTTCTTTGGTTGCTGGGGATTAGGAAGGAAAAGAACAGACACACATTTATCATCATTTGTGAACTGCCCAGAGAGCTTCGGCTGTAGGGTGGTATATAAATGTAATAAATATATAAATAAATGTGTAGAGTTTGGCATGGCACGGAGCACATGGAAGATGCCATAGGTATGCCTCCTGCCCCCTCCTATTTCCAAGTCTTTGGATGGGATCTGAACTATGCCAGCCTTCCCATCATCCCCATCCCCTGGGAATGATGGGACTTGTAGTTCTACATTCCTCGCACGTGCCAGGGTGGTGAAGGCCAGTCTGCCTATGGAAACTTTGGCCAGTGTAGACTCAGACTTTGAGAAAATGCCTCTCTTCCCTGTCATCTTTGTCCTTGCCTCAGTTTCCTCCTTGTTGTTGCCTGCAAAAGTTATCAGCCACTTGGGCAAGTGACTGTCTGTCATCCTGACCTACCTCAGAGGGTTGTTGTAAGGTTCAGATACTGCTCTGAGCAGGGGGCTGGCAGGGCACATATCCATTTTGATTAGTTAATATTGCTGTCTCTTCAGAAAGCCTTCTAGGTTCATAAATAAGCATTTGTAGAGGCTCCTGCCCAGTGGAAGAAGAAGAGGTGGAGGAATTTCAGTTACCTCAGTTTCTTTGTGCATGTGACACAGGGGGTCTTGTTTACCTGCTGCAGTGGTAGGACAAGGCCTCCCCTCCACATGCCATTCTCCATCACCTGTTTAATTCTGATACTTACAGACTTTCAGTAGAACAACCCTGCCCACCCCACACACACCCCAACCATAGTTTGCTCAGCCTGTGTGTCGCCAACCGTGAAGGTGAATTGTTTGCCGAGCTGTTCCAGTGGGACGAAGTGACACGCTTGCTCTGAACAATCTCCCATGCGTCCTTCCTTCCTTCCTTCCCTATTCTGGCCCATTTGCTGAACTGCTGCAGAAGCTGTTTGCTGTGAGGGAGTAGGGCCGGCCCTACTCTGAGGCAGAGCGAAGTGGTGGCTTCAGACGGCTGATTTTGAGTGGCGTAAAAGGAGAGAAAATCTTTATGGATTTAGTTTGTTACTACTGTGTTTTGACTGCCGGGAAGGGTGTGGGTGAGGTGCTTGTGGGTTTTATTCCCACAGGTGCCAAAAAAGCTTTGGCAGGCCTTGGAATACGGTCCCTCTTAACTGGGCTGTATGGGTGCCCTCTGCTGCTTCACCTCAGGCAGCAAAACACCCAGGGACGGACCTGTGGAAATGTATCCTTAGTCTAACTGAAATGTGGCCTGCTCCTGGTTCCAGGGCACCTCCCTCGCCCCCTTCCTTCATCGCTGTTGTGAAACGATTGCATACGCACGCACACCAGGCCGGAAGCACCTCCAGAGAGTTCCCAGCTCATTCTGGACTGGCCAGTGAGTTGGGCTCACACAGCAACCTTCGCACGATGATGTTTGTGTGGGCTGAAACACACAGGGGTGTGTAAAACAACCCCCAAGTGACCCCCAGGTGATAATGAGATAAATGTCCACCTTTTCAGGATGAGGTGTGTTGAAAGTTTTGAGCACTCAGTCTGAGGGATATTTGGTTCATGGAGAATTATTCAGATTTTCAGTCTGTGAGGCAACTTCATGTGGGTTAGTTGGAAGAGTGCCTGCTTTACATGCAGAAGGCTCTAGATTTGATCCCCAGGAGCATTTTCAGGTAGGACTGAAAAAACTCCGGCCTGAACCCCCAGTCAGTCTTGACAACGCTGGGCTCAATGGACGGAGGCGTGTCTGACTCAGTATAAGAGGCAGTGTGGTGTAGTGGTTAGAGTAGGTTAGACCGAGAGTCGGGAGATCGAGGTTCTAGTCCTCACTCAGCTGTGGAAGCTCACTGGGTGACTTTGGGCCAGTCATAGATTCTCAGCCCAACCTACCTCACAGGGTTGTTGTTGTGAGGATAAAACAGAGAGGAGGAGGAGGGTTATGTACACTGCCTTGTGTTCCTTGGAGGAAAAAAGGTGGGATTTAAATACAATAAATAAATTAAATTAAATTAAATTAAATTAAATAATAGCAGCTTTGTGGATGGGCGGGTACAAGTCAGGAAAAAGGCAAGGACACTCCCCCCCCCCTCACCAGTGCTGCTGATACATGATGGGGGTGGGGATGGATAGGTCTTCTGACCGCCAGTCACTGACCGGTGGTGTGGAGGAAAGTGGACTGTGGACCTGCCATGTTAGACCAAGGGGAAGCCTTTGTCTTTGGTGGGCAGGCTCCCATTGCAGGTCCAAAGTCTCTTCTAGCAAATATATGAGAGAGGCATAATTGCGTGTTTGTGTGAAGGTGGAAGCTGACTTCATTCAAAGGCATGTTTGTTTGCAGAATTTCCCAGGTGTGTGTCCGTCTCTCTTTGTTTTTTAAACCCATGGTATGTCAGGTGCTTACCAGCACTTTGGAACTGTTTCCTAAATATCCTGGTGGCCTTGTGAGCCCAAGAGGTTGTTAGTTCAGCCACTTTTCAAAGAGCAGCCGGTGGAATTCCCGAGAAAAGGGTTGTGTGGACTTCCTTAAAGGCAAGTTTTGATTTAATTGGCGCTTTCCCCACCTTCATAAAGTGGGAGGGGGGGGGAAATCAACGTACCTTGGTTAAAATTTGGTTTACAAGTTAGTGTTGTAAAAATTGGAGCCAATATGTGAATCCTTACAAGCTGCCTACATAAGTTAGCAGGATCCATCCAGTTGTACGCTGAAGTAGCTAAGAGACCTTGAGCTATGAATGGGAGGCACCCGGTTTGAATGCCGCCACTTCCATAACCTCACTAGGTGGCCTGAGGCAAGCTGTTTTCACTTAGCCTGAGTCCCATCTGCAATATGGCATTAACCTATCTTACATGGCTGTTGTAAGGCTCACACCAGAATAACGCAAATGAAATGCTTTGAATGCTTAAAAGCCGATGATGATGATGATGATGGCTGATTGGTTGGCTACAGCAAAAGCTCACAAGTGGCCCATTTGCCCTTGACAAAATAGATCAGAACATAGAGGAATAAAAGAAGGATCTTAAAAATGATTTTGGATGAACATGGCAATAAATGTTGATTAGGATGTTTTTAGGATGTTTTAACAATGTATATTATGTTTTAATTCATTTTTATGTATTTTATATTTACTGGGAATGATGGGAGTTGTATATTTACTGGGAATGATGGCACATGCCAGGGTGGAGAAGGCCAGTCTCTGCCCGTGGAAACTGTGGCCACAGGCAGAGACTTTGAGAAAATGCCTCTCTTCTCTGCCATCTTTGCCCTTGCCTCAGTTTCCTCCTTGTTGTTGCCTGCAAAAGTTATCAGCCACTTGGGCAAGTGACTATCTGTCATCCTGACCTATCTCAGAGGGTTGTTGTAAGGTTCAGATACTGCTCTGAGCAGGAGACAGGCAGGGCACACATCCATTTTGATTAGTTAATATTCAGAAAGCCTTCTAGGTTCATAAATAAGTTGCAGAGGAAAGAAGTGATGGTACGGGGCAGGCAGGCGAGACCTGTCACGAGAACAAGTCAAGAAGTACAAAGAAGAGGTGCGAACAAGGAACTGGGTTGGCGGACGTTCAAAAGGATGTAGCAAGGTGTTTGGAAAAAATACTAGGAGCTTTACTCAGGAAAAGAGCTTCAGGTGATGGGAGGAAAAGAGAAGCAAGCAAAGGTTGCTGGAAGAGAACAGTGTGTTCTAAGACTGGTCAGACAGTTGTAGAAGAAAACACACTGGCAAGAATATTAGAGTATCCTAAACTTCTGAAACAAGCAGGTGATGACTTTATATCGCATCTATGTGAATGGATCCACTGGATAAGTGTGGCCGCTTTCCACCTAATTTTAGCTACAGTTCCTCTGCTCCCAAAGATAAATACAGACAAAGGCTATAAATGGATTAAGCTGTGCTTCAAACAAACTAAAAACAGTAATTAAAAGAAGGACTTCAATAAAGCTGAATGAGCAATTATGTGAAGATCTGTTTGGTTTAAGGAAAGAGAGAGAGAGAAAATCCTAGTTGCAATCTTTAAGTATGGGAAGAAGGCTAGAAATTGGGAAATGCTAAATTACAGAGAGTTTATTGAGCTAGAAAAAGCCTTTGGAGTAAAATGTTCATTATGTTGCAGAAAACAGGAAGAGATTATGAATAATAATAAAACTCAGGAAGCTACAGATAGAGTAAATTATACTGAGTCAAAATTAGTAAAGGTTTTGTTGAGTGGATGTTGGCTTCAGTGCTTAGCATATTTACAGAGGATGCAATTCATAAAATGAAGCAAGTTCAGGGATGTAAAATAAATAAAGGGTATAAATTGGCTGTATTTTGTTGATGATATAGCAATAATTGCAGATATGGAAGTGAAGTTACAGAATACGTTAAAGACAGTGAATCTGGTTTTTCAGAGCCTAAAACTAACCAGTTGAGAAAGAGCAAGAAATAAATGGATCAGAAGCAATATAGCACAGGATGGAAGAGCTGGAGCAGAAATTGAAAGCAGAATAAACCTGGTGGAATAGATGTTTTATCAAAACCAACACCTGTTGACAGGAAGAATAAATTTATCTTTGCAAAAGAAATGTGTAAAATCACACGACATCGATCTTTGTATAGACTCAAACTGCCGACCATGGGCAAAATGGAAGAAAGGAAACCAGAGGGCTTTAGAAAGTGGTACCAGAGAAGAATGCGTAAAGTGAGTTGGATAGAAAAGAAAATGGATGAAAGAAATGTTAGATGAGATTGGAGTGGGACAAAAGACTGAGGAGACCACTAGAAATGCACGGATCACATGCAGGATCAAGTGTACGAAAATAATGTGGTATAGTGGTTAGTGTGTTGGACTGGGAGTTGAGAGATCTGGGTTCTAATCCTCACTCAGCCATGGAAGCTCCCTGGGTGACTTCGGGCCAGTTACAGACTCTCAGCCCAACCTCTCTCACAGGGTTGTTGTTGTGAGGATAAAATTGGAGAGGAGGACCACCTTGGATTCCTTAAGGAGGAAAACAGGCAGGATGGAAATTCAATCAATCAATCAATCAATGAAAGGAAATTGGAAGGAAGAAGATGACTTGGAGGTTTTAATTTCCGCAAAACAATCCATTAAGGAGCCAAAGACAGCAACGATATGTGAGCAGCCCTTTGGTTGGAAGCACCCTTGGGGACAATTGCATAAATAAAGCAAATAAAAGGGGGGGTTAAGGGGGAGCCGTGGAATGCAGACAGCCCTGGAAAGGACTTGCAGGAGGTGGAAAAGACCAATCTGAATTAAAACGCACAGGAGAAGACCCAACTCCTCCCTCCTTGTTTTTCAGTAACGTAGTCGTGGCAAGTTTTGAAGCGCAGGCGCTCAGCATGGCCGTCTCCACAGCCACGCCCTCAAGGGGAGTCCCAAAATGCAGGTAGCTGCGTTGATCCATATCAACAAACCAGTTCTAGCAGTTTGCAAAGCTAATGGCTCTTCAGTGCGCATTCTAGACCGAGTATGTTGCATTGCAACAGGGATAGCTCACAACGATATATATTTTGTTGCTGGGAAAATCCATTCCCTAACCGCACCACCCGACTATTATGAGGATTTCAGCTTAGCTCAGAGGGAAGTAGTGTTCTTATAGCCTCACCACCACCATGAGTTTGGGCTTTCATTGTGAAAGACCCCTTGGGGTGTTGTCCTTGTCCAGGGCTGAATGTTTAAACACTGCACATGGGGACTTGAGAAACATCACAACGCCACCTAAATAAACCCTTGCATGTTTGGGGGTCCCAAGCATACAGTCCCTAGTGAAGGCGCAGGTGTGATTTTTCCTCTGGGGAACTGCATACTCCTTTTTCCAATTTATCGGCCAACAAATTGGCAGCATTTGTGGGGGAGATCATGTCATATAACATACTGAGCTCAGGCTGCACGGTTTTATATCCTCACCCCACCCCGAGTGTATATAAATCTGCCAGTTTGAGGTCAACACCATATGCATCTGATGAAGTGGTCAGGGTCGACAACAGCATCTGCTGGAATAAATTGGCTTTTTATTTATTTACAGTATTTTTATCCCGTACCTCAGCTGAAAAGGTTCCCAGAGTGGCTTACAATAAATCAGTAAAGAAGACCGTCCCTGCCCTCAGGCTAAAAAAAAAAGGTCATGACACATGAGGAAAAAGGGATGGGGAGGGAAGAGGAGAAAAAGAAATAAAGGAGCCTGTTTAGCAGGACTGATAGGAGGCCCTGCTCCCCCCTCTCATCTCTCAATGGAGGGCAGACCAGCAGCAACTTCTTCTTCCCCACAGGCTCAAGATGACTGTTAGCCCTGTGGTGTGTGTGTGTCCAACTGAAGCAGGCCCTGATGTTCTCTGCCTGCTAGTCTTTTAAAGTGCCATAAGTCTCTTTGTTGTTTTTGCCGCAGCAGCAGTCTTAACTTGGCTCCGCTCTGGAAATCCTTGCTAGGGTCTGATGCCAAAAGCTGCTTTTCCCTTCAAGATGTAAGGTGGAAGGGATGGGCGTGTTGCCAGAGTTATTTTGACGGCACACCCATGATACGTGGAATAAGGTGTGGAAATGGTGGTAAGCACAGGCTAGAAGCAGTCCCTCTGCATCTGGAAAAACTCCTTCCTGAAACCCTGGAGAGCCACTGCCAGTCAGAGTTGATAGTACTGGGCTAGATGGACTCTGTATCTGGCAGCTTTCTATGTTCCTACGATACATTGGAAGTTGCCTTTATACATCTTTGTTCCATCTGGCCCAGTATTGTCAACACTGACTGTCAGCATGGGCTGTCCAGGGTTTCAAGGACAGAATCCCCGGCTCTTACACAGACATGCTGGGGATTGGACCAAGGAGATTTTGCTTGCAAAACTGGGGCGCTTCCTTTGAGCCATGTCTTCTCCACGAAGGGGAGAGGATGCCAGACAAATGCAGGGATTGTGTAGCAAATGTGAGCTGCAGGGCGGCCTATTCAGAATGGTACAGAGTTATCTCTCCCTGTCAGGGTTCTTCCATGTCCTGGAACCCTTTAAGGCTCTCTGCCTCCTTAAGAGTCTCACCTTCTTTCTTTTTTATTATCTTCCCCTTCCCAGTAACATGAAGTTTAGCCTGTAGACATAGGGTGATTGGCACTCCAGACAGTTATGGCTTAACACAACAGTTTACTAGTGAATTAGAACAAGAAAATTACAATTAAAGGTATTAGTCGATAGAGCTGAGTGATACAACAGGCATTAAAATAAAAGTTGCAAAAATGCAAGTTCTTTTACCCTAAGCTGCACCGAAACTTCTTCAGTCTGCTTCTTTCTGCTCCTCCCTTATGGTCTGGTCTTTCGTTTGCGCTGGTCCTTTTATCCCCTCTTCCCCCAAAACTGAAACTACTGTTTCTGTCTTGAAGAAATGAATCTTAACCAGGGAATGAATCTTAACTGCAGAAATTAAACTATTTTTTCTCAGGGCTACCTCCTTCCAACAGAAAAACTCCAGGTCTCTAAACCCGAGTGTATCATCTGTAGGCCTCAAACCTTCACACACACTCTTCAGTGGCTTTCCATTCGGAACAGTAAACTCTTTGGCAGTGAATCATCACCCACTGGGAGATGAAACAACGGAAGTAAGACTGCTGTTTGCATTGCAGCTGCAATGAATATGGATCCGGTGGGGTGGGGTACAGGACAAGTAATTGTCTCTCCCTCTAGGTCTGTGCCTGGAATGTAGGATTCATGCTCCTTCTGGATTGTCAGTGGACTCCCCCAATCTACTCAATGCTGCCTCTTTGCATCCTCCATGGACACCCTGTGCTCCGCTGGTGGGAGGAGAATATCTGAGGCAGACATGAGGCACCCTTGTAAATGGAGGCCCTCCTGGAGTGGAGAGATGTGCTTTGGATTGCCCGGATGGAAAAGCCATGTCCGGGGGTGGGGTGGAGGATGTCTGTCTTGTAAATTCCCTGTCTTGTGATCCAATCCATAGGCTTTAGGAGCTGCCTTTTGCTCACCATTTGGCATGACAGCTGAAGGGTCTTCCTGTCCAGGATTTCTTTGGGGCTGGCCCCAAAGAAGACTGTGGGAATCCTGGCTGGGGAGACCCACTCCTGCGAGTGGAATGCAGCCAAGGGGAGAGGGGGGAGAGCAGGTTCTCCCATCCGACGACGCAGCATCTGCTGCTCTGAGCCCCCATGGGTGAAGTCATTCTTGCCCAGGGCTCTTTGTGCTGAATTCAGCCCTGGCTGCATATTTAAATCTCCCAACTGGATAGTGGAAGGAGTTAAAAGGGAGCCTTTGGTAGGAGGCCAGTTTCCCAGAGAATGGAATGATAATTAAGGAAGCCAGGACCTTAATAACGCTGGGAGCTGGGCGAAAAGCAGCAGAGGCGGAAGGCAAAAATGACCCAGAAAAAGAATTAACTGCTTATAATTGGGTTCGATTGGGATATGAGCGAGAGCGTGGGTGAATTGTGCAAAGGAGGCCATGGCATAAACAGGCCTCCATGTGGGGGCACCTTTCTTGCATGAGATGTCTGTTTGCGCTGCTCATCCACCATGTAAACAGAATTCCAGGCCCCGTGTGGAGTGTTTGAATGGGGGGGTGGCGGCGGCAGCTAGGGCCCATTTGTACAGAACCACCGCAGTGTGGGAGCTGCTTCCAAGCGGCTTCTTCCCACACAGCTCCAGTAAAGGGATGCAGGTTCACATCTGGGATGAAGCTGGTGGGATGCTGCAGCTACTTCTCCCGTTCAAACACGGAGGATGACCTGCAAGTGGGTGAGCGTGCTAACGTCTTTCTGAGGGGGTAACTGCATTTAAAAGCATCCCTTTGAAGTCCTGTTGCTTGCAAATGCCAAACATCAGAAATCTATTTGGGGCTGGAGGGGGTGGGGGTGGGGATGCCATGTTTAACCAGAAGGATGGGGACTGCTTTAAGGTCCTCTAGAAGGAGAGAGAATGCTTTCCGGAGTCTCAGCTGGAGGAAAACTTAGTAAAACAATCCAGAACCTCCTGTGGAGAACAGGCTGGCGCTTATCACATGTTTGGACACAAGCCAGCTATTGTGTTTGAAAGCACAAATTGCGTTTAGAAACTGCCGGTTGTAGCTCAGCCGTGCCTTTGTCACTCTTTCCACGGCAGGCCGCTTTTAATTTTTGAGCGAGAACTCAAGAAAGCAAGTTCAGTTTCAGTATTCCGCCTGCCTGGTAACGGGGTCTCTGCGGCAAAACGAATCCTGAAGAGCAAAATGGAAGGTAGGTGATGGGAATCTCTCCCCACCCATTCACGGGTCTTACCTGTCCGTTGTAGCTCTTCAGAACCATCTCGCCTGCAAATGGGATCTTACGAGGCGGAGGAAACGTCAGAATCTCCCTTCTCGTAGGTCAGACTCTCTATCCCTCTAGGCCTGCATTGTTTTGGGGGTCTAGCAATGGCTCTCCAGGGTCTTGTTTATTTATTTACAATATTTATATACCGCTCCCCATTGAAAATTTTGGAGCAGTGTACAAGATAAAATAGAATAAAAACAGAGTAAAACACTTTAAAATAGATTTTAAAAGAAGCAAAATGTACAGTGAAACGTGGCTGGTCATTAAGGAAAGGCTTCCTGGAATAAAGATATTTTCAGGAGGCGCTGAAAGGAGTACAAGGTTGGCGCCTGCCTGACCTCCAGAGGCAGGGAATTCCACAGGAGGGGGGCCACCACGCTGAAGGCTCTTCCCCTGGTGGACTCCAATCAGAGGATGGGTCTATGTGACTAGCAAAGCGTGTGATTTCTCTTACCTGCTGCCTGATCCTCTTTTAGATGCTTCCAGGGACTGAACCTGGGAATTTCTGCCGCAAAGCAGAAGCACTGTCCAATGCTGTAGAGACAGTTTCCGAGGCCCCTCTCTCTCCACCTCTTGGCCGCAACCAGGCTCAAACAAGCAAACTTTGGCTGAAGGATGGGCCTTAGCTCACTGGTAGAGCCCCAGGTTCGATTTCTGTCACCTTTGAAAGCTGCCTAAACCCCTGGAGAGCCTGGGCTGCCGGCCAGTGTCGGCAATACCAGCCTAGATGGAGCAAGGGGGACTGATCTATTTAGTCTCAAAGCGGGTAAGAATAAACACAGCATGATAACAAAATCGTAAAAGTAGCAGATTAGAACAGCAAAGAAAATCAATGTTTTAAAAGACATAGACAGCATTCAATTAAAAAACATGACTAAAATGCCCAGGCAAGTGAAAGAGGTTTAGCTGAGCACGAAAAGCTGAGTAATGAGGGTGCCAGGCGAGTCTCCCTGAGGAAGGCCTACCACAATTGGAATTTCAATATTAATATTATTTAAGAGGTCCTGCTGTATGTATTAGCGCCTGCCTGCCTGCCTGCCATCTTTCCTTTGGCATAAGCTCTTTGCTTTTGCCTGGTTTGTCATTTGCTGACTGTGAAATGTTTGGAGATGGATTAATGCTCCTTCATGAAACTTCCTGTAGCTGAATAGCCTAAAGGAAACTTCTCCGTGTGCCATCCCATGGGGACTTCTCTGGAGCCTGTTTTCATTTTCTCTGTGTTTCTCATCCGTTTTGACAAAGGCCTCTCAGGTTCACCTGCTGGGGAGCCAGGTGGGAGAGCAGGCAGGTGGCAACTTGCCACCTGACAGCAGAATGCTTCTCCGGCTGTCCCAGATACTGCTTCTGCTCCGGGAAGCTGGTGCCTTGCATTTGTGATAGCACACAGATTTATTACGCCCGTCCTCCCTTTGCTTCTTTGGACCTGATATTCTAGTCTTGAGTGGTTTGTACTTGTTCTCCCTCCCCCTCCCAAAGAAGATGGATGGTTCTTGCGGCATTCTGTACTGCTGTCGACATTTGCTAGGCTTGCTCTCCTGCGCCCGGAATCCGGAACGCCCGGCCAAAATGGCTCCCGACCAACATTCCAAGGGCGAGTTGCGCACATCTAGCTGTGAATTGCGTTTCTAAATGAGCAGTTCCTCATGCTGGCTCTGAGTGGGGTTCAGTTTGGAGCAAAGGTGGATGATGCTATTCCGGCTAGACGACCACCTTCAGAAGAACGTACGACAAGGCCTGCTGGAACCCAGCCTTCCCCAACCTGGGGCTCTCCCGATGTTTTGAACTACAACTCCCAGCATTCCTCACCATTGGCCATTCTGGCTGGGACTGATAGGAGTTGGGCCAAAACATTTGGAGGGCCCCAGCCTAAGGAAGGCTGCTGTAGGCCATCATCATGTTTTCCATAGTGATCAAACAGATGATTCTGGAAAGTTGAAGACAGTAGTCCTTCTCTATTGTTTGATCCTAGGATCTGGTCCTTGGACTTTGTGGCATGATAAGTTATGGTTCAACATGGCTGCTGGTCTTTATTTCATACTCTCTGCAGACCTGAGATGGAGATTCCATTTAGCAGCCATGGACACTGGCCATGGATAAAACTCTCGCTCTTCGTGAATTTGTCTAAGAACCCTTTTAAAATACCCATCTGAGCTGGAGGACATCACCACATCTTGTGGCAGTGAGTTCCACACATTAATTATGAGCTGGAGGAAGAGAGCCCTCCCATTGCTTCAGTCCTGGATCTGCTGCTGCCTGTTGGTTTCTTTGGGAGACCTCAAGTTCTAGCACTATGAGAAGGAGACAAACATTTTCCTTCACACCGACTTTGTAATTCCATCAGGTTCAAATAGAAAGTGTGGGCGGTAAAAAAGCACATGCACCTAAAACATTTTTGCTAGAATTGCATTGTTTTGTTTTGTTCTCTGAGTCTTTAGGGGAAATTGTAGGCGTATTTTCCTTTCATGACCATTTTGGAAGTGAAGCCTGTCAGGCTTGCATTTCCAGAAATTTAAGGGCTTGCCATGATGGGTTTTGGCAGCCAGGCTAGGGAAAAGAGCTTGCATCGGCAGAGAAAGGCAAGTGGATGGATCGGAACCGAGAGGCGACGTTCGAACGATCATACCTTGGCCTAGTAAACTGAGACAGGAGTGTGCATGCAGGCCCCGCCCTTCTTCGTATGTCACAGTTAACCCTGGAAGTTGTCAGTTAACCACAATTTCCCATTACATCTGAATTGGGAAACAACAGCTACCACGCTTGGGACAAGCCAGGATCTTAACCCACAGTTTGTTGGTATAAGAACCTGGCTTGTTCCAAACCTGGCAACCCTACTTTCCTGGTTTGGATGTCACATAACCACGGTTAGCTGAAGACTCCTGGTGTGCTGTGGAGGGAAGGGGCGGAGCAAGGAGGAGGCGCCCAGGCAAAAGTCTTGGGGAGATCTTGGTTTATTGACATATGATCATCTGAACCTGGCCGGAGGGTACGTGCAACGAGCTTTGGGAAAGGGAGCTTACGGGGAAACGAAGAAGCAAATACGGAAAATGGGCAAGCTCAGAGGGGCCAATTCAGGATGCTCCAGCAGCATCAACCCACGAAGAAAAGAGCTCACGACCGGTATGGCAACAGCTTCCCTGGGTAGGAGCTGCTGAAGGCCTCAGCCAAGGAGACCAGGAGAGTGAAGACCGTTTAGGAAGGGCTTTAATTGAAAGTTTGCACCACAGAGCGGGCCACTCCTTCATCATCACCATCATCCATAGCTGACCTTGCATTGGCTCCATTTGAATTTCGGTTCCCTTTGGGGATGGGCTGGAATGGTGGGTTTCGGAGTTGGTCTGGAGCGAATGAGCGTCGCGCAGGCAGCCTCTCCAGCCTGTCCTGGCTGCGTGGAAAGACCGGCTTGTGCAAGCTGCAAAATGTCAGCGTGTGATTGAAGTTCTTTTCTAGAGAGAGCAACTCACACATTCCTGGGAGTGCAGGCAAGTTGCCTGTGTGGGAGTGACCTGGGCAGGGCTCGGCCACTACAGAATGTGGCTGTTTTCTTTAGGAGTTCTGCGGAGTCTGGAATGGGACGGATTTGGTGGGTCTCTCGGCTCGAGCTCAGCACTTGCCAGGCCTTGTCTCGCAGCCTTTCCCATTACACGTTCTTCCCATTGCGTTGCTGAGATCTCTGCACCAGTTCAGCGCATGGCATGAATGGAGCGGCAGCCCTGGGCACTGGAGGGTGGGCTTCCCAGTATTTTTGCCTGCCTTCAGTCAGCTTCCAAATGGCCCATTGGCAACCCCCCTTCTGTCTGTCTCCTCTGCGCTCCGGTGCCCGCTGCTCAGCTAGCAGAGCTCCAGGGAACTTTACTCCCCTTCCCCTAAGCACTGCCACGCATTTAGGGAAGGGGCCATAGCTCAGTTTTGCTGGGTTCAATCCCAGACGTCTCAGTTTAAAAGTATCTGAAGATAAGAGCAAGGACTCTCTCTTCTGATGTCCCAGGAGACCGGCTGCCAGTCGAAGCAGACAAAACAAAGCTCAAAGGGCCAGATGATCTGATTCGGAACCAAATTAGATGTCATGCAAAAGCGTTTTCCAAAGGGTGTTGCTGTTTTTAAATGAAAAGCAGCCTCAGCAGGCTGTGAGTTTATCAGCACTTAATAACTCTTTCTACATGACCTGTTTCTCTGGTTAAAATTGCTCTCTCTGATCCATGTCTCTCCACTTACCCCTGTCTCTCGCACACACACACACACACTGGTTGAAGGGCAGTTTGAGGGGGGTAACCTCCATTTGGAAATCAGTCCACAGTAAAAGGTTTAAGCCCCCTCCCCACAAAACCCCCTATTCCTCCATTCATACTGACAGCTTCCCCAAGCTCCTTTTCATTTTAAATAAAACCTTTTTGGAGATGGAGGCAGGATCTACACTACTGCTTTATAGCGGTATTAAAGTACACTGACAACTGTTGGGGCCCAGGACACATGCCATATACCGCTTTCATAGTGTTATATCCTGCTTGGTTTAGATGTGTCAATGGGCCCCAACAGTTGTCAGTGCACTTCAATACCGCTATAAAGCAGTAGTGTAGATCCTGCCTCAGCTAATTCTGCCATGGAATGGGTTTATTTATTTATTTATTAAATTTATATACCGCCCCATAGCCAAAGCTCTCTGGGCGGTTGTTTAGCCCTGAGTACAAAGCTGTTTTATATCTTAGTAAGAGGCCCCTGAGTGCCTGGGCCCCTGAGGTAAGGGCCATTTTGGCTGAAACACGATGTGATGTATTTCGTTTCCCCTTTGATGCAGGAGAGATGCGGAGGAACTGACTCTCCCCATTCTCTTACGGCTGAGCCTCTTCTTGTAACCCTCGTGTCCATTTTTTCCAGTGTGTCGTGACGTGATGCTCTCGTTCCTCGTTCTGTGTCCCCCTGATCCAATAGCTGGGCCTTGAATAGGCTGCTTTCTCCCTCTCTTTCTTCCTTGTGTTCCCCTCTGTGTTTGCCCGCCAAGGACCTCTCGTTCTGAGGTGTTCCCTTTTTAAAAGGGAAGGATAAATAAAATAATTGTCGGACTCTTCTGATGAAAGTCCTAAAGGAAACACAACGCTGGATGGTTGCCACCAGGCCGAGGGTGCGGGGGAGGCCTCAAAGGAACTGGTTAGGCCAGACGAGTGGGCTGCCAAAGGCCTGCTGTGATGGCCTTGTTGAAGTAATGGGTTCCATTGTCTCTTGCCATTTTGGAAGGTGGCAGTTATATATTTATACATACTCGGGCCAAAAAGAAAGCCGTGTGTGGAATAAAAATGTCATTTGGCACAAGGGAGACCAGAGCTGGCTCCCACCTTGTTGGGAGTAAGCCGAGCTGAGGCAGAGGCGAAGCAGCATGTACCAAAGGTAGAACATGTCCGTGGCCCGTGGGCTGAGGCGGTTTGCTTGCCTCAGACAGCAGAGTTTGGGCTACCATTAAAGGGCTGCCTCTTGTCTACAGTACATTTTGCAGTACATTTTGCTGCAGTAGTTTTGACCTCCATGGATGGTACCATTTTAGATGTTCTTCCTTAGGCCTCGAGGCCTGTGGGGTTGTCTCTGGTAGCTTGCCCTTGGAGCAGAGTCTTCCAGTTGAGTAGGCTAGTTCACAATCCCAACCTGTAAGCTTATAGACGAGTCAAGGAGTATCAGCTGACCTGTCCTTGCCAATCGGTACAAGGAGGTGTCCTTGGCTGCCAGTGTCCATTGGCCAAAGCTGTGGGTGTGGCGCACCGGCTGGATTCTTGCCTTGACATCCATCAGGTTCAAGTCATGTTGTAGGAGAGCTGTGGCAGGAAGAGAGAGAGAGAGAACATGGGGAACATGGGTGGGACAGTGCTGTTGCACTTGTTTTGCTTGTGGGTCTCTGGTCGACAGCTGGTTGGCCACTGTGTAAACAGAGTGGTGGACTAGATGGACCCTTGGTCTGATCCAGCAGGGCTCTTCTTATGTTCTTATGAAAAAGACAGGATAGAAGAAAATCTGGGCCATCAGCTGCTTCCTTTATAATGTGGCAAGTTGCTTCATGCTCTCACATGCCTAAACGTTTAAAAATAAATGTTGCCTGTGTAGACGCTGGTCACTTGCCATTATCAGCCAGGCTGCCGAACTTCTCTCGCCTCTTTCTTTGCCACCTGCAAGGTTCATTCTCAGCTCTAATGAAAAGATGCCCTTTGCCCTTCCTTGGCATGGCATTGCCAGCTCTGTGCCCACCCCACAATGGCCTTGCCTTCCTCCCCCCATGGCCACCCTCAGCTGTTTCTGCTTGGCACACGGTTGACCACCCTTTCATTCTGTCAGTTTTTCACATAGAGCACGTCCTGCTTCGTTTCCGAGGGGGCTTCCTTGAGTGTAAGTCAAGCCGGTGGATCCGGTTTTTGAATGCCTTTCAGTGTGGGAAAAAGCAGCAGAGGCAGCTGGGCTCCCTCTGCTGTGAAATGCTGCCCAGGATTTTGTGTGCTCAAGATACTACACCACAGATGTTATTGGACTAGCTACCGTTTGGTGCCAGGTGGATTAGGAACAGAATGGGTGCATGGAGAAAGGGGGTGTCATGTTTAAAATGTTTCCTGTTTGGCACCTGCATTACAATGGCTGTGGGGGAACCCTGGCTCTGTGGTTCAAGGCAAGTGAGTTGCTGAAGTGACGCAGGCGTGGCCACCGCAATCCATAGTGTTGTGAGTGGCATCCAAGACTTTTTGCATTCTTCAGCTCCTTCTCCCCTTGGGGTTCATGAACAATAGATCATGGGGATTTTAGACTTTTTCACCCAGCTCTTAGACTAAGAACAACACCAGAAGGGCAACTGGATCAGACTTACAACGTTTCTATTTATTTATTTATTTTTATTTATTTAGAATATTTATATACCGCTCCTCATTGAAAAAATTTCGGAGCGGTGTACAAGGTAAAATGAAAATAAAAACAGAATAAAACAGTTAAAACAAAATTTAAAAAGAAGCAAAAACACACACACAAAACAACAACAACAACAACAACACAGAAATCCAAGGCTGCATGTTAAAGAAAGGCTTCTTGGAATAAAGATGTTTTCAGGAGGCGCCGAAAGGAGTACAAGGTTGGAGCCTGTCTGACCTCCAGAGGCAGGGAATTCCACAGGAGGGGCGCCACCACGCTGAAGGCTCTTCCCCTGGTGGATTCCAATCGGAGGATGGATCTAGGTGGAACCACCAGGAGCAGGCCCTCGGATGACCTCAGTGACCGGGCAGGTTGATAGGGGAGAAGGCGCTCTCTCAGGTATCCTGGTCCCAAGTTGTTTAGGGCTTTGTACACCAGTACAAGAACCTTAAACCTGGCCCGGTAGTGAATAGGCAGCCAGTGCAGTTCCCTCAGCAGAGGAGTTACATGCTGGAAAGGGGCAGCTCCAGACAACAGCCGAGCTGCAGCATTCTGCACTAGCTCCAGCTTCCGGAGCAGCTTCAAGGGCAGCCCCACATAGAGCGCATTGCAGTAATCCAATCTTGAGGTTACCAATGCCTGTACCACTTCTACACCAGTGATATATGGCACGCTCGTGATTGGCCACTCGTGGAAGTTTACGGGTCCTTTAGATGATGGCGTCAACCTCCTGCAAGTCTTCCGCACCTTCCTCCCATTATCCTGTTCTAAAAACAACCAAATCTGGATATCCCAATTCTTCTAAAATATTGCAGGATTTCCTATTGTATGCAGCTGAAGTTGCTCCTGCAAAGCACCCACTAGAGGGCGCTTTCCCATTCAAGGCTATGAGGACCAAGAGGAGGGGAAGTTTTCAATTACAGACTATAGAATCATAGAATCATAGGATAGCAGAGTTGGAAGGGGCCTACAAGGCCATCGAGTCCAACCCCCTGCTCAATGCAGGAATCTACCCTAAAGCATCCCTGACAGATGCTTGTCCAGCTGCCTCTTGAAGGCAGTAGTGCCCCCTAGTGTGGGAGAGCCCACAACCTCCCTAGGTAACTGATTCCATTGTTGTACTGCTCTAACAGTCAGGAAGTTTTTCCTGATGTCCAGCTGGAATCTGGACATCAGATTGGTCACCACATGGTCACCCCTCCCTGCCCGTGTAATGCAGTCCATTACAATTATGCAAGAGAAGCAGGAAGCAAAGTCTGGTAAGGAGACACGATTCCCCCTTAGTGTAGAGACACCCATAGAAAACTACATGCTGTCATTTCCATATATTCTTGAGCATTTCAGTTTGTTTTCTAATTTATACATTTAGGTTCAAGGCAGCTAACAATCATATTCAACAATGCAGCATAATAAAACATCATAAAACAATGGAAGCAGCGATAAAACAAACCAGGAGCCGGTAAACACTCAAACCCCAAACAGAGAGAGCAAATATCCTAAAGGGTGTATCAAATACTGGGAAAAGGTTAAGAGGGCAGTGCAGACGAAAAGAGAACAGAAGAGGTGTCAGGCACACGAGCTGAAGGAGGGCATCTCACAATTTGATCCCCACCGTGGAAAAGGCCCTCTCTCTGGTTGCTGCCCGACTAACCTCCAAAGGAGGGCATTTGTGGCAGAAGCCCTGATGTGGATCTTAATTGCCTGGCGGTCCTTCAGATCTCGCTCCGTCCACCCATTTACATTGTTCCGTTCTCTCTCCTTCACGGAGTGGCGAGGAATACAAGGGGCCGTACGAAAGGTTTTAGTTTCCTTTGGCACTAGAAACTGACAATGTCTTTGTTGGATTTACAATTATCCAAGCAGAATCTATTGGGAGCTAGCAGGCTTGTGGAACGAGGCCGCAAGACGACTGGTTTTGCATTAGATTCCCAGAGCCTTCCAAGGTGGCAGCCCAGATCTAGTTCACCCCAGGCAAGCCTTTCACCCTCTGCCTGCCCCGCTTTAAATTCAGGCTGCAAACTGGCCCCAGGCTGTTCTGCTGCTGCCCCCTCCCACTAGCTGGAGGCTGCCAGCTTCCCAAATTAGGGTGGCTATTCCCATTCCAAGGGCTAGAGAGAGAAACATGACTGTCTTTTTGTTTTAAGTCCCCGGCTACTCTTGTTTCCCGGTGATATGTCCATTTACAGTAATAATGCACAACAATACGGCTTCTGAGTATTTACTTCGACATTCCTATAAAATTGGCCCTCACGTGGGATAATGACTAAAATTTGAGGGCTTGCTGGCACCTGAAAACCCCAGCTGTTGCCTCAAAACCAGTATCTTGCTTCCTTGGCCTGTGTCCAGACTTTCCAGGTGAAAGTTCTTTGCTCAGTGAAATTTGGCATAGTATGAAGCAGCGGATGTATTGCCCTGCTAGGCAGAGAACATCAAAAGTTTTGGGTTGGTTTTTTTTACTTCCTAAATTGCAGCTGATTATCTTTACTGCCAAAAGATCCTGGGAGTTGTATAACTAGCCTCCACAGTGCTTAGACCCATTATCAACAGTAGAGAAAGCAATTTGTTCCAACTAATTTATGAGAAGTAAACAGCCGAATTGGGGCATATGCCGCACCTCTGTGATAATTTTTTTTCCTGTTTTGCAAACAAGCCAGGTTTCTGGAATGTCAGAATAATATCAAGGGAGAGAGAAACTTGGTTGCAAAAGCTGGTGCAAAGGCGGAGTTCTTCTCTTAAGCCTTGAATGCATTGTGCACAATTGAAGAGCATTTAGTGTACCATCCCAAGAGAATAATGTTTGGGGTTGCAGCTCCAAAAAGACTATGTTAAAACCAGGAGTGTGATATTTGGATCGTACACCATTGGGCTTGGAAACATTTTTGGAACCGGAACAGGTCCCTGGTGAAACAGTTTCCTCCTTCTTGGGTCTAGGTAGTTGTTAAGAAAGCAGGATGTGGAACCAATGAGAAATTGAATTGAGTCCAACGCTGGCTCGTATCTTTTATCTTTTGATAAGACGGTACAAAGTGGTCGTGCTTGTTGTATCTGACGGGAAAAAGTCCATGTCATAAAGAACGCAGTCATAAATAACTTGGAACGGTGTATTAAACTGTGTTAGTCTTGCCTGGATGATATACAAGCCGTCACCGTGCAAAATAATAATCCGTGCTTGCCAGTTGAAATCGATGCAATTATTCTACGGTTTTAATTTCCCCAAATTACTTTTTTTCCATTTAAAAGAAGCTTGGATATAAAAGGCAACATGTATGTGGTATAGGGAAGTTGTTTATAATTTGCGTGTTGGGAATCAAAAGACCAAACAACCAAACCATCTAAAAATAAATAAAAGACCCCCAAAGCCAAAATCTCTCTGCAGTGTCTACCAAATCTAGACAATTATTTACTTTAGCCTTGCAACAAAACCCACCTCTGGGGGTTGAACAGGTTTTCAACACAATCTTACACATGTTTACTCATCAGAATATAGGGAGAGCCATGCTGGATCAGACCAAGGGTCCATCTAGTCCAGCACTCTGTTAACACAGTGGCCAACCAGCTGTGGACCAGGGAGCCATAAGCAGGACACGGTGCACCAGCACCCTCCCACCCATGTTCCCCAGCAACTGGTGCACGCATGCTTACTGCTTCTGATACTGGAGGCAGCACATAGCCATCAAGACTAGTAGCCATGGATAGCCTTCTCCTCCAGGAATTTATCCACCCCCCTTTTTAAGCCATCCAAATTGGTGGCCATCACTACATCTTGTGGTAGTGAGTTCCATAGTTTAACTATGACTCAAAAGTCAGCCTTGTTGTTTTCAGCTAATGCCATGTGACTGTGCATCAGCTTTCGTAGGAAGACCCCTCCTTATCTGGCTGGAGGCTCAAAGGGTAGAAATTCTCAGATCTTCACAGAATTTGTTCATCCTGAGCTTACTGGCCACCACGACATCATATACCAAGTGATGCCATTCTATCCCCAACTCTCCACACACAGCCAATATAAATTATACATTGTTCCTTTTTACAATCTTGCTCCGAAATCTGTCAAAACCAATAGAGCGTTCAGTTGATCTTTGAGGATGTTAGATCTGGCCGAGTGTGATTAGGATGCAGGCACGATGTTTCCGGGTTGTCTTCTCTCATAATACCTGGAAGCTGGACAGCTGGTGTGAGTTGCGATTATGCAGAATAAACAAAGGGAAGCTGAAAGTAGCGGGGACGTACGTGGAAGTCCTGGAGAGCTGAGCACCAAAGCTTGGGAGGAGTAAATGTCCTTTCCTGCTGTTCATCCATCTGTGTTTTCCTCCCCATGACTTTGCCTTTTGAGGTTCAAGCCATCCCCTTGTTTCTGGGCCCGTGTATGGTTCAGCTCAGCCAGTCCTCCAAGCATGGCAGCACATCCCTGCAAAAGCCACTCAGGTCTTGCATTATGTTCTTCTTGTGGGTCCCTCGTCAACAGCTGGTTGCCACCGTGTGAACAGAGTGCTGGAGTAGATGGACCCTTGGTCTGATCCAGCAGGGCTCTTCTTGTGTCTTTGGCCGGGGGGGCATTTGTGTCTGTCCCTCCTGGTGGTGTACAGAAGCTGGAGTTGAATTAACTCAATGCCCCAAAGCTGGTCAATGCTCAGAAAGTAAGACATGCATGTTCCTGCAGCCAAGAAAGCATGTTGTCAAGGGGGGAGGGGGCACTACTTTTGCTTCTGGGAGTCTGGACAGTGGGTCAAGGTCTGTTTCCGCTCCCCTGTTTCATGGCCAACCTACCCCCATGTCCAGATTGGCACGTGGAGTTTGAAAATCCCCAACTGGAACAGAAGTTGACCTTGTTTCGCTTTTTAATGATGATCTGGGATGTGTTCATAGACAACTGGCAACATGTTAAAAGTGCACGATCAGACGAACCTGGGAACCCTTTCATTAGCTTAGATCCACTGAGAGGTGAGGCAAGTCTGTAAATTGGAACTGGAGTGGATGTGTGGGCTATATGGCTTTTGGTTTTAAGGATGGCTACAGGGCTGGTGAGAACAGAGTTGTCTCCTTGTACAGGGCTGCTGTGTGATTCACAGGCAGCTTAAATTGGAAGGCACCCAGGAGAGATGCAGAAGCTAAGTCCCGACATTTCTCCAGACTCTGGGACTCATGGAAGGTGGGCAGCAGACACCGATGGACTCTCACCTTGCATGTTATGGTTAGGTGTCCACTTCCGATTTTGGAACAGCACTTCTGAAACATAACAGGAGAATTAAGCCAACGGATGTTTGCAAATGCATCTGTCGTCAATATCAGAGAGACGGGACTGGTTGCTGGTGCTGCCAGGTGTGTTGGTTTGCTGCCACATAATGCGCGGAATGACTCTCAGGCCTGGCGTCTGCAGCATGGGTCACTGGAGAGGACACCCTGAGCCTTGCCTCAGTCTCTGAGCTGTTGACATCAGGGGGTCAGAATCCAGGCCCGGGTGCTAATCTAGCTCTCTGGGTGTCCCAGACCGCCATGCCACTTTCCCACAGACCGTTTGGTAGGTTCTTGGCTTTTGTGCTATTTTTCCGCCATTCGAAAAGGTTGAAATCCCTCTCTTGTGGCTTAGTTCATTTATTTATTTACCATATTTATATACCGCTCCCCATTGAAAATTTCAGAGCAGTGTACAAGGTAAAATAAAATAAAAACAGAATAAAACACTTTGAAATAGATTTTAAAAGAAGCAAAATGTATAGTGAACCGTGGGTGGTCATTAAGGAAAGACTTCCTGGAATAATGACGTTTTCAGGAGGCGCTGAAAGGAATACAAAGTTGGTGCCTGCTTGACCTCCAGAGGCAGGGACTTCCACAGGAGGGGCGCCATCACACTGAAGGCTCTGCCCCTAGTGGACTCCAGTCGGAGGATGGATCTATGTGGGACCACCAGGAGCAGGCCCTCGGATGACCTCAGTGACCGGGCAGGTCGGTAGGGGAGAAGGCGCTCTCTCAGGTATGCTGGTCCCAAGTTGTTTAGTTCCTGGCAATGAGAGCTTGAAGCTACAACAGGCTGGTATTTTTGCTCCTGCTCTTTTGCCTTGAGCCCCACCTAGTACTGGAACGCAGTCCCAGGAAGTGAGAAAGGTGTTGCATACACACACACACACACACACACACACACACACACCGGTTTACATGATGTGTGAGTGAACTGGAAATTGAAGCGTGCTGTAAGTGAAAAGCAACAACCTTCCCTGGACAGATGAAGTGCTCTTGATTGGACCCTCTTTCATCTTGAGATAAGGGATAATTTTGAAATGGTTAATTACCCAAACGAATCAGCAAGGTTTGTGCCTGGAAGTAGCTGCTGATTGAAAAGCTGGGAGGAAATGGTGAATGGGAAGATCGTAGACCTCCTTGTTCACATAGTCAGGGCACTTATCCTGACATAGGAACCTCAGCACCATGTGAGTGGAGCCTGGAAAATCACTGCTTGGTAGCATGACGTTGAACTGTCAGTAGTAAAACTTAGACATGATTTGATATTCTTGGCCAGTATCAGAGGGAGTAAGGAGAGCCGGTGTGGGGTAGTGACTAAAGTGTTGGACTGGGAGTCGGGAGATCCGGGTTCTAGTCCCCACTCAGCCATGAAAGCTCACTGGGTGACTTTGGGCCAGTCACAGACTCTCAGCCCAACCTACCTCACAGGGTTGTTGTTGTGAGGATAAAATGGAGAGGAGGAGGATTATGTACACTGCCTTGGGTTCCTTGGAGGAAATGCAAGAAATTAATTAAATAAATAAGTCTCTATACACCAGTTGTTGGGGAACATGGGCGGGAGGGTGCTGTTGCACCCATGTCCTGCTTGTGGTTCCTGGTTGACAGCTGGTTGGCCACCATGTGAACAGAATGCTGGACTAGATGGACCCTTGGTTTGATCCAGCAGGGCTCGTCTTATGCTGTTACGTTGGACAGAGTTTGCCATCTATCATGGAGTTTATCAAGCATTTTGCTTTTAGTGTTATGCTAAGAATTTGCTCTCCTTCTGCGGGTGCAGTAATTCTGTGCCTGGTCTGAAATTCTTGCGTATGTAACTTCTTTTTAAAGTAAAAGTTATTCTAGAAAATCAAGTAAACAGCATTTAATCTTGAAGACTCATGTCTGTGGTAACTGGACATTTCTCCGAACACTGGATAACTGCAAAACTACAAAGAATTTACCTGGTTATCTGCAACTGGCATAATTTGAGATGAGAATGTTCAGCGTTCGGGGTATCTGGCCATGGCTTTTTGCTCCTATTTCCTTCCCTTCTCTGGGCAATCAAAATGCCAGGTGCTCAAGATAAGCTTCCTGGCATTGACCCAAAAGCTGATACTGCAGGAAGAGTGCAGCCAAGTTGACTGTTTTGTAGACTTCTGAGCTGGTGTGCATGAAATGGTGGGCCCCCAAAGTGTGAGCTGATGTGGGGAAGGGATTTCCGGCTCCAAGTGGGGGCATACCCTCCACAGGGTGGGACTTTGGCTGTTTGCTTCCTCGTGAAGAGAAGCGGTCGTGTCTGGCAACTAAGAAGAGGATCGAAACCCTAAAGATAGGGTTTGCATTTGGTGCTTAAAAATAATTATCTGCTGCATGTGTGTGTGTGTGTATCATTGTAATGGGTATGTTTGGGACTTTGTAATTACTGGGGCGACAGTGCACCCTGAAAGGCAGATTAAAATGTTTTCATTATATACATAAATAAACGAAGCAGAGGCTATATTTGCGTCATGCAAATTTTAACAAACCAGCCCCAAACTTTGATACTTTAAGAAAGGACAAGATATTGTTTCTGCAGGGTCTGGATCCCGTTACGGGCAGAGGAAAGCCAGGCAGGCTGATTCAGGGAATCCAGGCTTGGAGTAAGCCCCATGGAAATGAAGGGGGCAGTGTGAAATCCCGCCGGGCCACTGCACTTTTCTATTCAGGTTGAGTTCCAGGCCAATCACTGGATGTGGTGGATACATTTGGGGTTTTCCACCTTAGGTGCCAAATGTAATAATAATAATAATAATAATAATAATAATAATAATAATAATAATAATAATTATTATTATTTTATTTCTTGCCCGCCTCTCCATTTTGACGAGGTGGGTAACAACAATAAACGATAAAATACATAACACTCAATTAAAACATATGTAATATATGTTGTTAAAAACATCCTAAAAAACATCCTAAAAACATTTTAAAAACATTTTAAAATTCCCCTGGATAGGCCTGTCAGAAGAGATCAGTCTTTATTGCTTTTTTAAATTCTAAAAGATTGTCAAGTTGACAAGTCTCCTCCGGCAGGCCATTCCACAGTCTGGGAGCAGCAGAAGAGAAAGTTCTCTGGGTAACAGTTGTTAATCTAGTTTTTGCTAGCTGAAGTAGATTTTTCCCAGAGGACCTGAGTGTGCAGGGTGAATTGTACGGGAGAAGGCGATCCTGCAGGTAGCCTGGACCCAAACCATGTAGGGCTTTAAAGGTGATAACTAACACTTTATATTTTGCTCGGAAACTAATAGGCAGCCAGTGAAGAGATCTTAAAACTGGTGTAATGTGGTCACCCCTAGGTGTACCGGTGACCAGGCTGGCTGCCATATTTTGAATTAGTTGAAGTTTCCGGACTAGGCACAAAGGCAGCCCTACGTAGAGCGCATTGCAGAAGTCGAGCCTTGAAGTTACCAGCACGTGCACAACCGTCTTTAGGTCTTCTGACTCTAGGAAGGGGCGCAGCTGGTCCCGCCCCAGACATAAGTTAAGAAAACACCAAGCGGCTCAATTCCTTCTCTCTCCTCTTTGCAGAGATTGATCTGATGTGAACGATGGAGCCCTACTTTGGCAGTTTCAGGCATGTGCAGCTGCAACGGGATGGCGGGATCCAGCCGAAGCTCACCAATGACGAGGCCCACAAGGCCAAGAACGCGCTGAGCGCGAAGGCCGGGTCCTACGGAGTCAGCATCCGAGTGCAAGGGATTGATGGCCACCCATACATTGTGCTCAACAATACAGAGGGGGGCTTGTCTGAAAACCAGTTGGCACCAGAAAATGGCCAGCAGGTTGCATCTCAGCCGCTCCCTAGCTCAGTGCCAGACTCCAATTCTGTTCCTGAAACCGAGAAGAAAACTGGTGAAGACAGACAGTGTTGGGGGACTTATAATGCCCCGCCGCGTATCTTTAAAAGCCTGAAGCAGGCTGGTGCGGAGAAGGGAGAGGACTCGTCTCTCAAAGCTGGTCTCCTGCAGTCCTCCAGTCTGTTGAACTTCCAAAGGCATCCGGAGCTTCTGCAACCCTATGATCCTGAAAATAATATCCTGGACCTGGGAGGCCTTCAGCCCGCCCTGTACAGCGAGTCCAAATCTCTTGCAGATGAACAGAAACCAGACGTCAAACTGTGGAGCTCACCGTTGAAGGTTGTGTCGTTAGATAGAACCACCCTCCAGTGTGCAGAACTCTCCAAATCGAAACCCAAAACGGTGGATTTGACCAAGCCTGCAATGGGGGAAGATCTAAGCAAGGAGGAATTGCAGTGCACTGGTGTTGCTGACAGTCCTAATGGAATTCATGAATCCCTTGACTCGCTTTCTTCTAGTGGTGGGTCTCTGTGTGCCCTAAGCCCACCTGCCTACCAGGAAACACGGAAGTCTAGACCCGACCTTCTTCCCTTCCGCAGGCAAGATTCAGCTGGATCGATCCTGAATGGTTCGCGGCGGTCGTCGTCGTCGACTACTCCGACCTCTGCAGCTTCCTTGTACAAGTTCTTCCTAGATGACCAAGAATATGCCATCTATGCCGATAATGTGAACCGGCATGAAAACCGAAGGTATATCCCATTTCTGCCTGGGACTGGTCGTGATATCGACACGGGTTCCATTCCTACAGTCGACCAGCTGATAGAAAAGTTTGACAGGAAGGTCGGACCCCAAAGGAGAGGCCGAATGGGACTCAGGAACAGGATCCACCCAGATGATCGAAAGCGGTCGAGGAGTGTAGATAGCGCCTTACCCAACAGCCTCAAAGTGAATTCCGATGGTTTAGATGAACTTAGTAAAGGTTTGGGAATGTCGTCTGAACGTCTACTGCCGCCTTATAACGTTTGCCTTCGGAAGTCGTTCTCTCCAGACCAAAAGTCTGGTGAACAAGTGGCCCCTCGGACTGTGGGCAAAGTCCCGGCAGCGGCAGCGAGAGATTCTCCCAGCAGCCATTTTAATTCTTTGCAACATCATAAACAAGGCAAAACCGCCGGTGAAAGTTTTGCTAATAAGTCGTCCACGCTTCCGATCCAAAACCACAGAAGTGAAAATAAAGTGGTGACTTCCACTCTCTTGTTCCCCAACCGCATTGCATCTCAGAAAATGTCTGTGAAACCCTTTGCTTCTGCTTCAAACGTTCAGGTAATGTTGCAAGTGTGTGATTTGTTTGCCTTCTAGTTTCAGCCGTCTAAGGCTAAAAAGCTTGGCAAATGGCTTTGACGCTGGGGGAGCGGGGAGCCAGTGTAGAATGGTGGTGGCATGTCAGGAGGCATTTAGGAATGATGAATCATCCAAGCAACCTGCATTCCCAAATCAAAGTATCAGACAAGCTGAATTGAAAGTACATAGAATCATAGAATAGTAGAGTTGGAAGGGACCTATAGGGCCATCGAGTCCAACCCCCTGCAGGAATCCACTTTAAAGCATCCCTGACAGATGGCTGTCCAGCTGCCTCTTGAATGCCTTTAGTGTGGGAGAGCCCACGACCTCCCTATGCCATTGGTTCCATTGTCATACTGTTCTAACCATCAGGATGTTTTTCCTGATGTCCAACCAGAATCTGGCATCCTGTAACTTGAGCCCATTATTCTGTGTCCTGCATTCTGGGATGATCAAGAAGAGATCCTGGCCCTCCTCTGTGTGACAACCTTTCAAGTACTTAAAGAGTACTATCATGTTTCCCCTCAGTCTCCTCTTCTCAAGGCTAAACATGCCCAGTTCTATCAGTCTCTCCTCACAGGGCTTCGTTTCCAGACCCCTGATCATCTGTGTCACCCTCCTCCAGCTTGTCTGCATCCTTCTTGAAGTGTGGTGCTCAGAACTGGACATAGGACTCAAGTTGAGGCCTAACCAGGGCCAAATAGAGGAGAACCAGGACCTCACACGATTTGGAAGTGATACTTCCATTAATGTGAAATCTATTTTTTTCTGGCCTTGGCCCAAGGCATTCATCCACCCTCCTTCTCCCCTAGTTTATTTCCTTAGAGTATGATCAAGGGCTATGTTCTGCTCAGGCTTCCTGGCAGTGCCACAAAGGATCCTGGAGTGGAATGCTGGGATTGGGAGCAGTCCGTGCACTCCCAAGAGTTGCCTCCAGCCACATATAACCTGAGTGTTGGGTTCCAGGATGCTCTGCGACACTGCTAAAACGCCTGCAGCTTCCCTCATGGATCACTCAGGGCAGCTTAGATCATGCAGGGCAGCTTTCTTGGGGCATCGGTGTCCTGGGCGCACACCCTCTTTGTGGCCCAGAGACAGAAGCCCTGTTACAAGCAAAAGGTTTTCATGGCGTCTGATGGACCCCCGGGTTTTATGTTTCCAGGCTACTCCTGACCTGTTGAAGGGCCAACAGGAACTCGCACAGCAAACCAATGAGGAAACAGCTAAGCAGATTCTCTACAACTATCTCAAGGAAGGGTGAGTAGACTTGCACGAATGTGGAGCTTGCAGAGATGGCGTTAGTTTAACGGCTCGAAAAGATGAATGTTTGAGACTGATGTGGGTCTGTCCCATTTAAAGTTGTGTTCCCCCAGCTGCAGATTCTTTGAGCCATCTCGTCCTCCTACTTGGCCTCTCTGATTTTCCCCAAAAGAGAGAAGAGTCTCAGGATGCTGTGGACGAATTTATTGGTGAAAAGCAAATAGTCAGTCGCCAGTGTTTATAGACACAAGACAGTCGGTTGTGAATAATTTCTGCAGACGTTGTCACAGCCCCTTGAAGAAGGCCTAATAAAAAGCAAGAGGCCGAAACGCATCGGGCTTTTCATCAGGAAATTGGTTTGCACCATCCTGAGACGGTTCTCTTTCTGTGTTCCTCTTGGACACTCACCCACCGGGCACCCCCTCTGATTTTTCACGAGGGTAAAATTCCACTCTGATCTTGACCTGCTAGCCAGTATCTGTGGTAGAACGTCTTTCCATAAGGTGGTAGTTCTTGGAGGCCACTGGAGGATTTGGGTGCTTTGGGTCTGCTGGCCATTTGAATGACCACGAGGCGCTGACCTTTATTCCCCTTTCAGAAGCAGCGAAAACGATGATGCAACAAAGAGGAAGGTCAACTTGGTATTTGAGAAAATCCAGACTCTGAAGTCCAGGGCAGCTGGGAGCACACAGGTAAAACGCACCAGGGAAGCAAGGTTGCCTCCTTCATGTCCCGATATCCATCGAGATCTGTGCTACTCTTGTGGTGTCTGCCAGGGAACGCCCTTCTTGGGTGGGCTTACTGGGCGCCGATGGTAGCGCATGGATGTGCAGCAATCGGCGCAGTATAGTTTGGAGCCATGAAGTATGTTTCTCCTGAGGTAGTGTCAAAACAGGGCCAGGTTGGAAATCATACAGATTTGTTTCTAATTTCCCACAATGCCCTGGCATGATGCTGTCTCAGGGGCATTCTGGGAACCTGACATGGCAGCTCCCAGGCCCATCAGCCCGATGTGAGAGGACTGGGGCTGGTGTCGGTGTAGTGGCAGGCCTTGCCACGGCCATGGGGCTCCAGCAGCTGCTAGAGGGTGCCGTATGCAGACCCCAGGCCTGCTAATTAAGATATTGACATGGAGGGATCTATTTAACGCAGACACATGCTTCTGCAAAGAGGAAGCTGTCAGCCCTTCCCAGGGTGCCTTTTGGTATGGCGGAAAGACTCCCTCCTTCCTTGACGAGGGCACGTGTCAAATGCCTTGGGAGCGCCCATGTGCATCTAAGATTTCTCACACAAACAGATCCCCGCAGTTACACACGCTGCCACCCCCCCGAACTATCCTCGGATTTCTCTCCTTAACTGCTTCCCCCCCGCCTCCGGCGCCACAAATGCACAATCCAGTCCCTCCGTTAGGGCCCTCGCTTTATTGTAAAGCCTTGGCTGAACCAGAGCGTCTCTTGCCAACGCTTTCATCCCGAATAACTCAGAAAAGAGCATATTAAGATGTCGAGCATCAACCAGTGTTATTGAACTGCAGGCTTCTGACACTTCAGCGGAAATCAAAGCGTTGGTGGAACAGAAGAAGGAGCTGGAGAAGGAAGTTTCTGAGCTACAGATGAAACTGGACATGGAAGTCAGGGTAGGTTCCCCTCCCCCTGTCCCCTCCCCAATTATTGCATTAGGGTAGAAAAGCTGGAGAAATGTTTCTCAATGGACCACTGCACATCACCCTGCTTCCTAACGGGGGAGAAAAAGCCGACATGAAAAGGATCGTTATTAAATTAGAATGGTGGTCCCGGGTCAGCAGCCCTGTTTACGTGGGTCTTTTATGGCTACCCTGCATGCATTTCGACGGGAGAGCACCTGCATTGCATGCAAAAGGCCCCAGGTGCAAACCGTAGCATCTCCTGTGAAAAGGATCTCCAGTAAGCATGTGTAAAGGGATGCATGTTGGGGCAGAAACTCTCCAACTTCATGTGGACGCTCATGGGAACCGAGCTGCCTGAGAAAAGGGTCTTGGGGTTGTGGTGGACAGCTCAATGGAAAGGTCAACCCCGTGTGCAGCTGCTGTAAAAAAGAAAAAAAGGCAAATTCCATGTTGGGCTTAATTAGGAAAGGAATAGAAAAGAAAACTCATGATATACTGCCCCTAGTAGACTTGGCTGCTAGTCCTGATGGCTCTATGCTATCTCCAAGATCGGAGGCAATGTGCCTATATACACTAGTTGCTGGGGAACATGGACGGGAGGGTGCTATTGCACTCGAATCCTACTCGTGGGTTTCCCATGGGCAGCTGGTTGGTCCCTGTGTGATCAGAATGCTGGACTGGATGTACCCTTGGTCTGATCCAGCATCAGGGCCCTTCTTTTGTTCTTAAGTGCGGTAGCAGATGATCAGAAAGAGCCTGAGCCTCAGGAGAGCCATCGCTGCCAGTCAGAGCAGGCAGTACTGGGCTAGATGGACCAGTTGTCTGTATCCATGGCCTCCACCCCCATGCAACCCAAACAAATTTAGGAAGCCCAAACGAGAGCTGGCCAAGTCAATAGATCCTTGAAAATCAACTTGTGGCCCTCCAGATGTTTTGGCCTACAGCTTGCGTCAGCCCTGGCCAGTATAGCCAATGGTGAGGCATGATGGTGTAAAGCAAGCACGCACCAGCAAAAGCCGGCCCTTGGACTGGATTTAGCACAGATCCCCGGAACAAACGCTCACAGCTCACAATTTGGAGGTTTAAGACCATTTATTTAGAAATGGGTACGTTACATGGGATTAGCATACTAAAACTATTAAAACATGCATATATAGAAGAACCCAGAAAAAGCAAGCCAGAAAACTAAAACTACAGTTCATACATCACCCAACCTTGGAGTCAGCCAGCCGCGCTGAACTCCCCCCACAAAGTATTTTTATAGTTTCTTTTCTCCAACTCCTTCTCCCCTCCCCTTGGCTTTTCATACGTAGTTCTTTCACACCTCCACCTGAGATGTTAATGTCTCTCAAGGCCGGGCCGACATGCCTCAAGCGGTTCCTGGCTTCACCAGTCTCCCCCATGCAGCTGGGCCGCTTATCTCCCTTTTCCTATGAACCATAACAATAAAATTAACACATTAAAAGACAGGCCAGCCCCAGTTCCATTCACCCATCCCTTACAGATGGGAGTTGTAGGCCACACATCGGGAAAGCCACCAGTTGCCCATCCTTGCTGCAAACGGCGTTATTTTCATAGGGACGTCCCTTATGTAAATCAGGGTCACGCTTGCCCCTTGCCTCAGGAGTTTGGCATCCTTTGAAAACAGGGCATTGGGGCTTTATGCTGCCCCCACATGCACATCTTTTCTGAGCAATGCCGATGTGCGCTGTTTAGAATCGGCAAAACATCCGAGACGAATGCGATGCGACCAGAGCAGAGCTGCAGGAACTTCAGCAGCGGCTTGAGGCAAGTGTGGAGGAAAAAGACACCTTCAGAAGGCGACTGGAGGAGAGCGAGAAGGACCTGCGGCATAACCTGGAGGAGTGAGTTGTTTGCAGAGAAGGGGGCCCCATGTGGGTGGGGGTGCAATTGGTTCCCCTTTGCAATCACATTTTGAGGTCTCCTTGCCTTGTTTCCAGCATCGTCCTAGTAGGATCCGGGCACCTTATGCGTTTTACTCAAGAGTGAGCCTCCATGCTTCAAAATGCCTACTTTTCTTCTTTGTCCTCTGCTTCCCTTCTGCCATCTCAGATGGTTCCAGCTGGGCCTGCTCCTTTCGTGACCAATCCTGAACCCCACAATGAACCCCATTTTAGGAACGCATCTTGGCTGGCTTTAAGCAAGGCAGCTGGATAATACCTGACCACAGGGCTGAGTTCCTACCAGTGCTGGTGCTTTTTCTTTGCACCTACCACACTTCCCCTGAAGACCTGTAAAACCAGGCAGGCTCCCATGGGAGAAGGCGGTCTTTCAGGTAGCCTGGTCCCAAGTCATAGAGGCCTTTATAGGTCTTTTAAAAAAAAAACAAAAAGGAGAAAAACATCCAAGTAAAACCAAAAGAAGAAAGAAACTAGTCATCAGGATATAAAGAATTTATTTGTACGAAACCCAATGCGTTTTGGCCTGTGTCCTATTAAAAGCCTTCTTCAGGGGGCTGTAAACATTACAAATCCATTTTTAAAAATTGTGGGACAACTCATGAAGTTAAAATAGGCATATGATATAAAGTAACTCAGAGATATTGCCACAGGGGCCTATGTACATATATAGGTTTTAAAAGTTATACATGTTACATGGGACTACTAGGGCCTATATATAAATGTGTGTCCATTTTAAAGCATTTAAAATTGTTATACATTAGAAATGATTGACTTCCTTACTTGTTAGAAGATGTCTGCAGATTTTCCTCTAGCAATAAGATGTCTCCTCTAATCATTTGTTGGTTAGAGAAGAAGGTCAGTCAGGGCCATGATCAGTAGTTCCCCTAGTCCTCCGTTCCTTCCCAAAGATCTCTCAAAATGGCTCAACATCTAAGGTCCTCCTCCGAGCGCCTACTCCGAGGGAAGCTCGGAGGATGGCAACAAGGGAGAGGGCCTTTTTGGTGGTGGCCCCCCGACTGTGGAACGGTCTTCCCGATGAGGCTCACCTGGCGCCAACATTGTTATCTTTCAGGCGCCAGGTCAAGGCTTTTCTCTTCTCCCAGGCATTTAACAGCATTTAACAATGCTAAGTTTGTTTTCTAACGGATCCCAGAACTTGTTTTTTAAATGGATACTGTTGTTTTTATCCTGTTGTCTTTATGTTTTTGATGGTTTTAAATTTTGTATACTTTTTTTAATGTTTACTGTTTTTAACTTTTGTAAACCGCCCAGAGAGCTTTGGCTATGGGGTAGCCAAATTACATATAATTAATTAATTAATATTTACTTGAGCTAATAGTGAGAACTAGTGAAAGGCCCCTGTGTCAGAGGTAGGGAAGGGCCCAGCACCAAGAGAACCCCCCCAAGTCTATTCTCTGTTACCTGAAAGGTGGGGACCTCTTTTCCCCTTCTCCTACGCTCAGGAGTCAAGGATGTTTTCTCAGAAATGCAGCTGATCGTTGGAGTAATGAATGAAATGCCGTGCCTAAAAGACTCTATTTTCTTCTCCCTTTCTAGGCTTTTCCAAGTGAAAATGGAGAGGGAGCATCACCAGACAGAAATCCGGGACTTGCAGGACCAGCTTTCTGAGATGCACGATGAACTGGACGGCGCGAAGCACGCAGAGGACAGCGAGAGAGAACTGCTCATTGAGGTGAGACGTCTCGGTGCAGCTGGAGGATGGGCTGTGGGAACTAGTGGTGGGTGAAACTGAGCTTCGTTCTTTCAAAAAAGAGGGGAAGAAATGAGCAGGCCCGGTCTTAACTGTGTTTACTGGAATATTTACTGCTTCATACGTAATGGCCAGAATCCTCCGCCTTTTCTCATTTCCACGTGCGGCCGAATCTCTCTTGGAATATCCGCTCTTTAGGAGCAGCTGCCCATTGAGAGGTGCCACCTTTTATGTAATGTATTTGTGACAAGTAAACTCTCCGGGCCTTTTGGGTGCTCCTTGATGGAATCCTAAGAGCTATTTGTCCAGAAAAGTCTCTTTATATGGAAGCAGATTTCGTAAGCAGAGCTGCTTTGAGCTCCCGCCATCTGTAGTTTGCGTTCTGTGCCATGCTCAAGAGACATTTTGACAGTCAAGCAGGAGATACTCTGAAATCAGTCAGGTCTGGGTTTAGCATGTACCTGGATGAGAGGTCACTTGGAATGCTGTTCAGAATCCTTGGAAGAAAACTCTTGTATATACATCCCACATAACGTGGCTTCACCATGTTAGCTTGCATGTCGAGGGTTGGCTGGTGCTGTGAGTGCTCAGCCCTGAAGTGACCTTTTTCCAATCCTGGATCCCTGAGGTCAGTTGTTGGATCCTGGGCTAATGCTTCCATTGGAAGGTGCGACGACACCGACCTTATACAGAAGGCCTTCTCAAGCCAAGTGCTGTCTCTTGAAAAGCCTGAGGAAAGGGTAAAAACAACACAACCTCTCCCCTATATATGAGGGAACAAGGTAAAGAGTTTTGGCAAATAGGTTCTATTTCTGAGGTACAGAACAGCAGGTGTATTTTTAGATGTTTTTACACTGTGTAATATAGCAGGTAATCACTCCGAGCTGACGTGTGGTATGTGGTAACAGAACACAAAATAAAGTTTATTGAAATTTAACAAATCAGAGAGGTCCACCTGGCGCCTACACTGTATACTTTTTGTCGCCAGCTGAAGACCTTTTTTATTTTCTCAGTATTTTAACACCTAAATTTAAACTTTGCTGTTTTAATTCTGTATTTTAATCCTATATCAATTTCTGCTGTGTGGTTTTATCTTGGTTGTGCTTTTTATATTGCATTTTGAATTTGGGTTTTTAGATTGTTGGATGTTTTATTATGTTCTTAATGGTTTTAATTTTTGTGAACCACTCAGAGAGCTTTGGCTATTGGGCGGTATAAACATGTGATAAATAAATAAATAAATAAATACATCTTTAGTATTTCAATTTAAATCAAACCTGCATATTTTTATATTCAAAATAACAATCCCAAGTCCCTTAAAATTCTCACTCCTCACACCAAACACTCTCACAAAGCACAAACTAGACTAAAACTCCCAGACTAAAACTCCCACTCAAACCAAACAAACAACCACCTAAAACCAAACTCTCAATCCCCTCAGCCAACCTATTTATACTCCTCCCTCCCCCTCTCTCACCGCATCACTAGCCACACCCACTCAGTCAAACATTCCACACTCACTAGATATACAAACTCCAGACATGCCTAAGGGACAGAAAGGTGGGTATTGCCACAGAGGGCCACATAGGAAGGGCCTGGGAGATGTGCAAAGTACCTCGGGATCTTCTTTTTCAACAAAGAAGTCTTGAACGAGGTGGTGGCATTGGAGATGCTGAACTGTTTTCCTCTGAGCCAGTTACCTGATAGAATTTGCCCCCATCCCTTCAGCTTTTTTCTCCCACAGGAGAAAAAGATACATGGACACACACACACCAGTATCTTTTTCCTCTCCAGGGATGATTTTGACGGGGGGAAATGGCCCCTTGGGGAACAGAGAAGGATCCGCCACCACCACTTCCTGCTGCTGCTCCCATCCAGCTTAGAGCCTCTTGAGTCTGTGCTAAAGTTAAAGAGAACTCAGGAGACTATGCGGCATCTTGTGGCGACCTGAGCTGGAGCGACGCAAGGGCTTGATCCAGAGCCAGAAACAGGGCAGGCAGAACGTCCTGCTCTAGTGGCAGCAAAGGGTAGAAATTGCAGCTCCTGCTCTTTGTACCAGAGGCTTCATCTTGCATTCCAGTCACAGGGGGCGATGTTCCCCACGCACCTCTGTTGCCTTCCGCACCTGGAGAGGCTTCTGAGGCTTCCACAGACCTAGTCCCAGGTAGCTCAATGAGGTCGGTCTCAGCCTTGAGGCTGACACTGAACACAGCTCCGAGGACCTTGGAAATGAACATCTGCTGAACCTGGTTTTGAGATGCCTTTTTGTTTATTTAAGCCAGCCGTCCCTAACCTGGTGCCCTTCAGTCATAGGGGACTGCAAATCCCATCATCCCCCAGTGAGCATGGCCAATGGCTCAAGCAGCACAAGCTGGACCATTGCCCTCTAACGTCTCTCTCCTTGAATGGGTTTAGGAGCTGATGCAGCTGAAGGAAGACCTGCAGGCCATCCTGATGTTCAAAGAGCAGCAGGAAGAGGTCCTGAGGAAACGGGAGCGAGAGCTGACCGCCTTGAAGGGGGCCCTGAAGGAAGAAGTGTCCAGCCACGACCAAGAGTTGGACCGGCTCAAAGAACAGCACGACCAGGAGCTCCGGACTCTGAGAGACGCTTTGGAGGAAGCCACAGAGGTCAGTGGGATGCAAACCCCACAGTGGGCATGTGATGGGGCGTTGACGCCAGCCGTCTAAACCGGTCTAGTATTCTATTGAAACCATTTTTAGCTGTCTAAATGGTTTTAAGTTTTATATATTTATATTTTTAGGCTGCCTTTTGTTGTTGGATGAAATTTAATAGGGATAAATGCCAAGTTCTACATCTAGGAAAGAGAAACCAAATGCACAGTTACAAGATGGGGGACACTTGGCTCAGCAATACTACAAACAAGAAGGATCTTGGAATTGTTGTAGATCACAAGCTGAATATGAGCCAACAGTGTGAAATGGCTGCAAAAAAGGCAAATGCTATTTTGGGCTGCATTAATAGAAGTATAGTTTCCAAATCGTGTGAGGTACTGGTTCCTCTCTATTTGGCCCTGGTTAGGCCTCATCTAGAATATTGCGTCCAGTTCTGGGCTCCACAATTCAAGAAGGATGCAGACAAGCTGGAGCGTGTTCAGAAGAGGGCAACCAGGATGATCAGGGGTCTGGAAACAAAGCCCTATGAAGAGAGACTGAAAGAACTGGGCATGTTTAGCCTGGAGAAGAGAAGATTGAGGGGAGACATGATAGCACTCTTCAAATACTTGAAAGGTTGTCACACAGAGGAGGGCCAAGATCTCTTCTCGATCCTCCCGGAGTGCAGGACGCGGAATAACGGGCTCAAGTTACAGGAAGCCAGATTCCTGCTGGACATCAGGAAAAACTTCCTGACTGTTAGAGCAGTACGACAATGGAACCAGTTACCTAGGGAAGTTGTGGGCTCTCCCACACTAGAGGCATTCAAGAGGCACCTGGACAGCCATCTGTCAGGGATGCTTTAAGGTGGATTCCTGCATTGAGCAGGGGGTTGGACTCGATGGCCTTATAGGCCCCTTCCAACTCTACTATTCTATGATTCTATGATTCTATGAATTGTCGTAAACCATCCAGAGAGCTTTGGTTATTGGGGAGTATAGAAATGAAATAATAATAATAATAATAATAATAATAATAATAATAATAATAATTCTTACTTTGGCCTACAACTCCCAATGGTGAGGGCTGAGGAGAGTTGTAGGCCGAAACAACAGGAGGGCCACAAGTTGGCCGCTCCTGCTCTGGGCAAGGCAAGCCACCCCCTCACAGGTGGGGAGCAGCGGCCTTCCCCCTCCCCACACCAGCGAAAGCCATCCTGCTTCAGAGTCAAGAAGGGCTAATTGCAGACTCCCTGTCAACCCCAGACAGCAAAACCCAGCGTCTTCCCTCCCAGATGTGTGTCGCTTCAGCTCAGCTCCCCACTTTTCATTTGCTGTCATTTGCAGTTGAGGCTCCCTCCTCGAAACGCGCTCAATTACTAGGGAGCGTCTCGGAAAGACAGCGTGCGGGGGCTGAAGGCTGTCATTACGGTGTCACAAATAACACTGTTTTGCCAGCGCTCTCGTTTCCTCTTGAGGGCTGTGCTCTCCCTTCCCCTCTTGCCACCACGGCTGATTTTAATTTAGGGGAGGGGGCTTGGTACGGAGCCAGAACTGCCATGGTGGAGATTGGCATCGAGACACGGGGAGGAAAGGTGGGAGGGCAGGGGGAACAAACAAGTTCGGCCTGTGCCAGGCAGACGAACAAATCCAGTGAGCATGGGTTATGTGAGAGTTACATTCAAAAAGAAGAAGGCAGTCGTGTGAATGATTCAATATATACAAAGTGTCCAAAGCACACAACTACACAATATACATACAGTGATGAATAGTAGCAAACAACCTTATCTATTTACAATATATAACTGATGCATAGCAATCAGTTTTGTTGGCCAACTACCATTTGTCCAACAAAACTCTGCAAGAAAAGTGCTTCTAAATAGTAGTCACTTTACAATTATTATTATTATTTCCATGTATAGTCTACAAAATCACAATTATTTAACATGACACAGGGCTGATAATGACATCTGATGAATACCCTTTTAAACATAAATATATTTTATAATAGAAGGTTATATTTGTTATTTTCTTGTTCTTATATGTGTTGTAAAACTTTACGACAGGTCTCCGCGGTTTATTATTCCTGTTTGCCCGAGAGCTTTGTCATGCAACACGGCAACCCCCGAGGCGGTTGGATATGCAAAATGGCAGCCGCCTAGGTCCGGCATCTGGGCTGTTGTGCGATTGATTCCACGTGGGTTAAAAAAACACCCATTGCAAAATCATGGAATTCCTCTTGTTTCCCAAGCCGGCATTATTTCTATCTGGCTGTTTCTTTTAAGACACGTTGTAAAAATCTCCCACGCTAAGTCTTTTGGGATAACTCGGGTGTTTGGAGGTTGGTTTTTTTTTTAAATAATCACAATGCTATTTCAACAGCCAAAATTCACAGAAGTGTTGAAATCTTTTCTTTGCGGTGATTCCCGTCTGTTTCATCTGCAACCTCGGTTTGTGATTCTGCTGTTGGATCCTTCGTCCTTCTCTTGTCTCTTCCAGCCCTGCTTGCGGCAATGCATGCCATGTGGAGCATGGATGCTTGGAGGACATTTCTTCCTTTTCTGAGAGCGTGTGGGGTGGCTCCCACTAGTGCTGAGTTTTTGGTGCCTTTAAGGGTGGCAGAGAAGGAGGCAGACATAGCTGTCCCACTGGGCTCTATGGGGCAGCTCTACTTCATTTCTACGGGGCTCGTGCAAGAGAACTTCTTGGCAGACTGCGCTTTGCGGTGGTCGACTGGAGGCGTCCCTAGGGCTCCAGGATGCTTCCCGTGCTGTCTGTGGTCATGCGTTCAATCCATGCCGCTGTGCCTTAATTCTCAAAAGTGGGCCCAATTCTGCTGTGGCCCAGCCTCTCTATTATCCTCAGGCTACTGCAGAACCAAGCAGAATGCCTTTGCTTCATGGTGCCTCACAGCGGAAACGGTGAAAGCTGTATTCTTAGGACCGGAGCTTCAGAGCTTTCCTGTTTAAGCCCTGACAAGTCCACAGGCTTCCTGTGAGAAGGAAATCCACCTGAGCAGTGAGGCCCAGTCATCTCTGGGAACGCGAGTTAATATTCTACTTGCGTTGTACGACCTTGGCCACATTGGAAAGCCAAGCAAACGGAGTGCGACACAGTGAATGTCTAGCTAAGTGGATAACGGCTTGTTGATAGGTTAATCCTTCCCTGCTCCGGCTGCTTATAGCCATAGTTTGTGTGTGGTTTTCGGCCCTCTGTATACTAGGAAATGAAATGGTGTGTTTATGAGGAACAGTGGTGTGGCGTGCTCTGTCACTTACCAAAGTAGAGGGCTGTGGAGTCAACCTCCGCTCAAAATCTACACTTGGGTTCACACAGAGCTTCTCCACCTGAGCGATTTATTGCACACTCATGATGAGTCACTCATGGAAAGTTTGCGGGTCCTTTTCATGATGTCATCAACCTCCAGTGCCTCTCCTGCTGTTTTCAAGCAAGAATCCATCATTTTATAAAACCCTGAAAATGCAGTAATAAATGGGAAAAGGTGTTATAAAACAGGGCCATCTGCTGGCAGTAGAACTGAAAAACATGGGAAGGAACTGGCAAAAACAAGGGTGTTGTGTTGCTTGTTAAACCTGCAAAAACTATTTGATAGCAATAGTGGATAGCAATATTTCTTGGTTCACCCTCCCCACCACACTGTGAATTGGGTCCCTCTGATGCATGCACTGCTGTTTCCTTTCTGGTTTTTTAAGATAACATTTTCCTATAGAAAAGAACCTGGTCCTCTTGGTGCTGGTGGTGCATCCATGTGGGTGCGCCATTTATAGAATCATAGAATAGTAGAGTTGGAAGGGGCCTATAAGGCCATCGAGTCCAACCCCCTGCTCAATGCAGGAATCCACCCTAAAGCATTCTTGACAGATGGTTGTTTAGCTGCCTCTTGAAGGCCTCTAGTGTGGGAGAGCCCACAACTTCCCTAGGTAACTGGTTCCATTGTTGTACTGCTCTAACAGTCAGGAAGTTTTTCCTGACTGGAATCTGGCTTCCTGTAATTTGAGCTCATTATTCCGTGTCCTGCACTCTGGGATGATCGAGAAGAGATCCTGGCCCTCCTTTGTGTGACAACATTTTAAGTATTTGAAGAGTGCTCTCATGTCTCCCCTCAATCTTCTTTTCTCCAGGCTAAACATGCCCAGTTGTTTCAGTCTCTCTTCATAGGGCTTAGTTTTCAACCCCCTGATCATCCTGGTTGCTCTTAACACGCTCCAGCTTGTCTGCGCCCTTCTTGAATTGTGGAGCCCAGAAATACACAATACACTATATGAGGCCTAACCAGGGCCGAATAGAGAGGAACCAGCTTGTGATCTACAACAATTCCAAGATCCTTCTCATTTGTAGTATTGCTGAGCCAAGTATCCCCCATCTTGTAACTGTGCATTTGGTTTCTATTTCCTAGATGTAGAACTTGGCATTTATCCCTATTACATTTCATTCTGTTGTTTTCAGCCCAACACTCCAGCCTATCAAGATCACTTTGAAGTTTGTTTCTGTCTTCCAGGGTATTAGCTATCCCACCCAATTTTGTGTCATCTGCAAATTTGATAAGCGTTCCCTGCACCTCCTCGTCCAAATCATTAATAAAATTGTTGAAGAGCACTGGGCCCAGGACTGAGCCCTGCGGCACCCCACTCGTTGCCTCTCCCCAGTTTGAGAAGGTTCCATTGATAAGTACTCTTTGAGTCCGATTCTGTAGCCAACTGTGAATCCACCTAATAGTTGTTCCATCTAGGCCACTTTTAGCTAGTTTGTTAATCAGAATATCATGGGGCATTTTGTCAAAAGCTTTGCTGAAGTCAAGATATATTACGTCCACAGAATTCCCATCGGGTAGTCGGAGTTACCCGATCAAAAAATGAGATCAAATTAGTCTGACAGGAATTGTTCATAACAAATCCATGTTGGCTTCTAATAATCACTGCACTGATTTCAAGGTGTTTACAGACGGACTTCTTTATGAACTGCTCCAGAATTTTCCCAGGGATGGATGTCAGGCTGACTGGTCTGTAGTTCCCAGGTTCCTCCTTTTTACCCTTTTTGAAGATAAGGACAAAGTTAGCCCTCCTCCAGTCATCCAGCACCTCACCCGTCTTCCATGATTTTGCAAAGATAATAGACAAAGGTTCTGAGAGTTCTTCCACTAGCTCCTTCATTTCTCATCCCTTCTTTGCTCAAGACCCGACAACTCACTGCTGAATGTGTGACCAGATTCCGCTCAAAGGCATCGCGACCTCCGGGACCCTGCGGTCAGGTGATGTGGATGTTCTGCCTGTAAAGTTTGATCTGTGGAGGTGTTGGTGGCATGTTGCTGGAATAGGTTTTGCCACTGTGCATGTTTTTCTCACTTGGATAGTCCCCTGAAATGCAGCAACGCTTTAGTTAATAGCACACAAGTGATCTCCCAAAGTAACATTACCAGCCAAGTTTCGTCGCTAACCCAGAAGTAAGAAAACGTTAAATCGGTGACAGGAACAGAGCTAGACAGAGATATTTTGTGCCTAAGGCATGTCCCTCCAGCAACTAACACAGAGCCCCATTTGCTGGGAATTGACCTTGTTCAAGTCTCACTAAAGTGAAGCAGAGCTACGCAAAAGCGCTGCTCCTGACAGTTTCCATCCTTTGCTTCGGGGCTTTCGCAGTGGGAACAACGTCCTGGTGGATTGCGTCCGATGGGTCAGGCCTGCCTGTCTCCCACTCTCCAGCCTTTAACGGTACCCCATGCCTGCTGCTTGAGGTGGCTACTGCAACTCAGCTCACGATAGGGTTGCCTCTGGACATGGGCAGGTCATAGGTTCGATCCCTGGTGTCTCCAAGTAGGGCTGGAAAAACGCCTGCCTGTAACCCCTTGGCTGCCCGTCAGTTTGGACAATTTTGAGCTAGATTGTCTACTCGATAGGAGGCAGCTACCTACATTCGTCTTGCCATTTCTCCACAATCTCCTTTCAAAGAATTTGTTGCCGACAGCATTGGGTTGTCCAAATGGATTATCCGTTTACAACAGGGTTTTTTAAATGATTTTTTCTTTCTTAGAAATGCCTTGTTTATTCTGAGATGTCTGTGTTCGCGTACGTTCTAGCTCAAAGCTGTCTTGAGCTGTAATCCAAAACACATTTACTTAGAAGTAAGTCTTGCTGAAATCAAGGGGCTTTACGTCTGAGTAAGCTTGAGGCATCGGCTCAGGAATTTACAATTAAAAGCCTTCAAAATGAGGCAAGTCCAGGGATCGGACTTTCAGCTTAAAGCCTAATTCTGACTGATAAACTGCCCAAGGTAAAATGGGTTAATCCAGTCCCCGCTGTCTTGTCATTAGCTTTTTGATAATTAGGCCAAGTAGACAATAATCCACTCCCAGGCGAGGCACGTACCCTACGCCTGCCAGGATTTTAGAACCCAAAGGTGAAATTCAGATCTGTTCTTCTGGTGGTCTGTGCATCATGGTACACCTAGAAGTGAGCAGGCCTAACCCTAGCAGATCTACCAACATTTTTCTCCCTCTGCCATAATACTAGAACCCGGAGTCATCCCATGAAGCTGATTGGTGGGAGATTCAGAACAGATAAAAGGAAGGACGTCTTCACACAGCACGTAGTTAAACTACAGAATTTGCTACCACAAGATGTCGCGATGGCCACCAATTTGGAAGGCTTTAAAAGGGGGTTGGATAAATTCCTGGAGGAGGAGGCTATCAATGGCTACTAGCCCTGATGGCTACGTGCTACCTCCAATATCGGAGGCAGGAAGCCTATATACATGAGTTGCTGGGGAACGTGGGTCGTAGGGTGCTGTTTCACCTGTCTCCTGCTTGTGGGTCCCTGGTCAACAGCTGGTTGGCCACTATGTAAACAGAGTACTGGACTAGATAGACCCTTGGTCTGATCCAGCACTGCGCGTCTTATGTTCTTAACGCTGGATATTCTTTGGAATTGCATTCAACTCTGTCTTGACTCCACTGAGGTTCTTTACTCCAACAACTCTTTGAGGTTGACAGCTGGTGGGCCACTGTGTGAACAGACTAGATGGACCCTTGCTCTGATCCAGCAGGGCTCTTCTTATGTTCTTATGTAAGTTGGCTCATCCCAAATGTTATACTTTGAGAGTTTAAAAACAACAACCCTAGGTCCTACTTTATTTTCTGTCTACGTTGATTGCAGTCCGTTTTTAGCCCAGCCCTCTTTAACCTAAAGTCTCCTCCTTCCACTGCGTTGCCCTTGCTGGCTTGACCACTGCTTTTGCTGTATTTCTCCTGTCTGCAATATGTTTGTTTTGGTGTCAGCTGTCCAGACAGTGCTGTCCCTATATCCAGTTAAGATAACCAGCTTAAGTCCACATCCAGCATTAAGTCTATTTGGTAAATTCATCCGGAAGGTCACAAGGGCCAAGTCATCAAGGCAAGTTCTGGTCCCATCCAAGCTGTACCTGTCCGGGAGGAAATTTAAGAGTTTGCTTTGAACATGGCTGCTGATCCGAAGGGATTGTGGCCGTTGCGAGCGCGCTTAGCTGTGCATCTCAAGTGCTGTCCTGAGCTACATGGATGCCGTTGTAATGCTGTTAGTGATAACGAGCCACCTTGTAAAGCTGCAGCCAAGATGGATTTCTGCCTTGGAGAAGGAGGGCACGGAGGCAGCTGTAGCTGTAGTTTAGATGCAAGAGTTGAAGGACTGGGATTGGAGAGAAATTGACATGCGGTGTTTTAATCGGCATCTGAAATCAAACATGGTGACTTTCTGAAGCCCAAGACGTGTGGCTCCACGAGACAATCTGGCCAGGGTGCTCCAAGACTCCTTGGGGATGCAGCTCTTGGACTGCACGGCTCTGCTTGTGCTCCTAAAAATATTGCCCCTCTCCTTGGATTTCTGGTCCAGTTGCCCCAGCTCCTGCTGGGGAGCGACCATCTCTCAGTGGTGGAGCCCCCGCTTTGCAGGCAGAAGGCCCCGGGTTCAATCCCCAGCTTCTCCAGGTAGGGCTAGGAAGGAATCCTGCCTGAAACCCTGGAGATCCCTTGCTGCCAGTCTGTCTCTACAACACTGGGTTAAGAGGGTCGGACTCTGTATAAGGCAGCTTCCTGGGTTCCCCTGCCCTTGGCACTTTTTATATGTAGGATGCTGAATGGGGTGGGGGAGATCTTATGCAGGACAGATGTTTGCAGCTGCAGCACCATTTCATCAGTAATACCTAGTTCTGCCCTGAGTCCTTTTCATGTCTATTTTATTAGTTTAGTTTATTTGAATGCTTATAGCCCACTTTTCAGCTTGAAAAAAACAAGCTCCCAAAGTGTGGCAGCAACCAGCTAATAACAAATTATCGATGTGGTAGGTTTCAAAACAGCCAAAGAGTTATAAAAATGGAAGCAGGATAAAAATCAGTACTTTACAATAGTGGGATAAAGTAATTCAGGGTGAGTCCAAATAGGCACTACACCATAAAATCAAATGAACAGCCTGGTTTTTTTTTTTAAAGGTATCTTTAGTTGAGTCTGAATCTTAAAAGAGTGGTGCCACCACGAAGAAGGCTCTGCACACGGAGACGGTCCTTGCCTTTGAAGCAGACGTAATTCCTCCATCTCAGTAATCCTCATCTTCGTATTGCAGATGGGCAGGGGCTGAGTTTAAGGTAGCCCCAGCTTGCCAAAGACTTTCTCCTGTGTTTCTGACTGAGCCGGTATTCGAACCAGGGGCCTTCCCATGTCCCACTCTTCACTCTGCCAGTGCACCAGTCACAGTTTTTCAGGAGCAATTTCCATACAGGAAGGATGTCATCGCCTCCTCGGCTTGGGAGATTGCTTCCTCCCAGGTGCGTTGTGCTAGGAAGAAACCAGGGAGTGCGAACCAGGGGGTGGATCTGGCCCTTTTAGTCCTTTCCAGCCAAGTCCAACAAAACTGCGCTTGGCGCGTCTCTTCTCCTCGCAGTCTGTGCAATTCCTCTGGCATGATATGCAAGGAACGAACTGGGCCTCTTCTGCCCGCCATTCCATCTCCGGACAAACATACATGTTGTTGCAAGGAATTTATGCCTGGGAAGTCAGTCGCTGGGATTGGAGGCCTGGTAGGCCGGTCCTTGGAAGCGCCTTTTAAGGGTGCCTTGAGTTTGTGATACAACTCCAAGCATATCTGGATAAGGCAGCAGCTGACTCCGGCCTTTGTCTGCAAGAATCTCACTCAGCCAGTTCTGCGGGTTGTGTTGTGTGCTGGGTGTTGACAGGAGTGAGCACTTTTTAACCCTTGGAAGAGTCCCTGTGAGTCACAGAGGATGAAGAAGATAGCGCCAATAAGTTCAACACAGGTCTCCATCGCCAGACCTTGAGCCGCCTGAAGGGGACCCTGCAAGGAGCTTTCGGACAACCTGAACAAGGGGGCGTCGGTAACCTGGGTTAACCTGGTCAGTGACGTTTCCCAAAGACTGTGTGTGCTGGGACCATGGTGTGTTTTGCACGGCATCCACCACCACCCCGGTCCCCCAAACAGGTTATAACTGATGCAAGTTGGATTCAGGAAGGGTTGTGCCTCCTTTGCCCTCAGGGAGATCCAGACATCACCTGGGTCAGGAAAGCGAACACCACCTCACGTGTGATTTCCCTGGGGGAAGGCATGATTTTTCGAGGGGGGTGCAGTCACACCCTCCAAAAATGCCTCCACTTTTTAAACACCTCCATTGGCACCAATGGAGGCTTTTTAAAAGCCTCCATTGCAGCGTGGGCCGGGCAGCAGGGAAACTCTTGGCACGATGGAGGTTACCCGTCCCTGCCGTATTCAGTCATCATCGACTCTCCTGGTTTTGAGGACTTCGGCTGCGTTGTATTTTCTTCCCAAGTTTTTGTTTCCGTTTACAACGTTGCAGTCATTTTAACGTGGACTGTTAGCATCTTTTTAGGCAGAAAGCCGGGCTATAAATATTTTAATGGTTTTAAAAAACAAATAAGCAGTTGAGACAGAGACTGGAACTTTGCTATGAATGTCTTCTTCCAAGATCTATAAACAAGGGACAGATATTGAGAGAGATCTGCAAGAAGGCTGTTAATGGTGCTCTGTGATATTTACCTCTTGCAAAGTATTAATTAAAACACCCGCACATCCCGGCTGTTCCGTTTTGGATGGTGAACTTCATACCTCTCAGCTTTCACCTCCAAGTGCCGAAGGGAGTTTTCATGAAAAGCACTTGGTCTGAGGGTGATGAGACTGGGACGGTGGCAGAAATTATTCTCCTGGGGGAGTTGGGGGGGAAAGAAAAAGAGTGGAGGGGGGAGGGGAAAGGGTTTGTGCTTCAAATGCAGAGCAAAACTTATTAAAGGGCAGTTCATTTGAGTGGAAAGTTAACCTTTGTACAGCTTCCAAGGTCTTTGGAGACCTGTGGTGGTTTGGTGATTAAGGGCCGGTCACACCGCGTTGGATCGCCTTGGACGGCCTTTACTCGTACACCCTGCTTTCATCTGCAGCCTCGTGATTCTAAATTATGTTTCGGGAGGGGGGGCGGGGTGGAGAGAAAAACGTGGGACACGTTTTCAAGCATGGTCCTTTTTAAAGAGCATCTTTTTGCGTTCCCTTTTCTGGTGGGCTCTTCCAGTTATGCTCAGGAAGGGCTGAAGTGGGCAGGAGAACTCGGAGGAATGGGCGCGCAGAGCGTGACGGGATCCGTGTTAAGAGGGAGCGATTCCTCCTCCAGATGGGCTCAGTTTTGTAAAGGAGTCTTTGGGGGACGTAGAGTTGACCGTCCCACTTTCTCAAGCTCGATTTTGATCCGTTCTGGTGCAAGCCGCCTCAAGAAAGGGAGGCACAATTTGGATCATAGAATAGTGGAGTTGGAAGGGGCCTTACAAGGCCATCGAGTCCAACCCCCTGCTCATTGCAGGAATCTTAAAGCACCCCTGACAGATGGCAGATGGCTGTCCAGCTGCCTCTTGTAGAATTTTCAGTCTTGTAGCATTTGCAATGCCGTCTCTGTGCCAGCTGCTTCAAATGGCCCTCGCACTCCCCGTAGCCAGCCAAGAAAGCTGTTGCAGGGTCGCCCGGGGTGGGTGATGCATCCAAAGAACCCCCGGCCCCGGCCATGTGTATCGCTCCCCTGAGATCTCATCCTTTCCTTTCCTTTCCTTGATCCTTCCCCAAATCCACACTGTAGGCAGGCCATGGGCCGAGATGCCACCTGCATGGTGGGATTCCAGTTCCATGACACAGGAAACTGCCCTAAAAGTGCCCCTAGGAGTGGGTTTGACTGTCATTTTGATCATTCAGGCAGCTGGGGGAGCGAATGAAAGAAAACCATCGATACCTTCTGGATGGCGTCTCGTCTCCCAGCCCGCCCTGGCGTCCTACACCCAGTGAGCAAAAGCGGGAGGCTTAAAGGAAAGGCGGCCGCTTGCTAGACAGCAAAATGCTCTGCTCTAGCCTGCCGCATTGCGAAACCTTGAAGACAACCCCCGGCGACGGCCCTAAATAACAAGAGGCAGCCCGATCCTATCTTGCTAGCCGTCTGCGGCCTTCCTGACAATTCACTCGGGGCCCTTCACAATGTAAAAGAACGGCATTCAGGCTCAAAGACACAATACAAACAGGAAGAGGAAAGTGGAGGAACTGGGGAAATAAGCGAACCCGGGTACCAATTTTTAAATAGGGCAGCTGGGTCATTGTTAAAGTGACCAGGTGGGGCGGCTGTGGTGGAGACCGTTCGGGGAAGACAGCAGGTCCCAGCCAGGCCAGTGGAGCGTCCCTCGCGTCTTGCCTCTTTTACTGATTCAGGCTGACAGTCCTCGATGGAAACGTGCGCAGCGCCATCCGATCGGTTAATGAGTTCCTGTTCTGTTCTGCAGCCTTCTGTGTCCATTGAAAGGTTCCGGTTAGGTAATCGGAGACCAGTTTGTGCTCATTCGCCAGTTATGGAGAGGATCTCCCTCTCTGCGTGATGCAAACAGCGGAAGGGTGCTACTGGTTGGGGGATGCCTGAGAGACGTTGGAGGACGTGCAAGTGGACAGACAGGGATATGGCTGTTGGGCAGGCCTTGCGTTAGTGACCACGCGGTCTGTATTATTCATTTATCTATTTATTTATTACATTTATATACTGCCCAGTAGCTGAAGCTCTCTGGGCAGTTTACAACAGTTACAAACAGTAAACATTAAAAAAGTACACAAAATTTTAAAAAACCATCAGAAACATATAGACAACGATATAAAAACAACAGTATCCGTTTAAAAACAACAGTTCTGGGGTCCGTTAAAAACAAACTTAGCGTTGTTAAATGCTATTAAATGCCTGGGAGAAGAGAAAAGTCTTGACCTGGCGCCTGAAAGATAACAGTGTTGGTGCCAGGTGAGCCTCATCAGGGAGATCATTCCACAGTCGGGGGGCCACCACCAAAAAGGTGGGAACTGTCCCCCAGGTGTGTCCAGGGCTGGCTGGCTTTGGTCTTTGCCTTCGGCTGCCCCATGGCTGGTCACTTGCTGCTTTAGGGCCCAGAGCTCTCTGGGGTTCTCCCTCCTTAGTACTGCAGATTAATTATTGACGTATTATTTTATTTGTTTATTGCATTGCATTTCTATACCGCCCGATAGTCAAAGCTCTCACAAAAGTCTCGGAGACGTGACGTAACGCAGCAATGCTGCTGTGCAGTTTTGCCGCTTCTATTATTTATTATTTAATGGTTCGAATGTATATGCCACAAAAGTATCAAAGCGCTGAATGTAAAACGCAGTGGTCTAAAAACAACAATAAATATAATGAGAAAAGCAGCCCAGTAAATTCCACATGCTATTGTGTGCTACAAAGCGTAGCAGGCCGGGTCACACTTCAGGAAAAATTTTGCAAAGAAATGAGTTTAAAGAAGACGTCTAAACATCAGAACCGTGGAGGCCTGTCTGATGTCAATGGGCTCCATCACAGCAGCATTTCATTGGACTTTCGTCATGCCTGGCTAGCGGTTTTGCAGCACGGTGCTCAGATGAAGTCCTGCCTGTCCTGCAGATACCCGACCTCTTCCCCTCCCTTTTTCATGTTTTCCTAGAGCGGGGAAAGTCTGGATTATTTCCCAAAAATGGAATTAAAGACCCCGTGTAGTGCCATCCTCTCGCTATTTCCTTTGTTGGGGGCGTGTGCTTTGAAGGGAGATCTGGTCGACGAAAGGGAGGGGGGGCTTCTATTTGTTACGTCTGCTGCCTTCTGTGATTTTACATTTTTAAAGTTTGGATGATAATGATGATTGTATTGAATTTGTCTCTACTGTTTTTAAGTGTACACCAACCTGGTAACCTTGTGCTTGAAGGCCGACTTGTACATTTACCATGTAAAGAAAATAAAAAGAATTGAGCCTTTTTCACATTCACCTTCCTCATTCGAACCCTCACCTCCAGGCTTGGCTTTCAAGAAAGGAGGGTGATTTCTGCAGTGGCCAGTTTATTGCATTTGTGTACCGCCCCATAGCCAAAGCTGCCTGGGCGGTTTGCGTCCCTTCTGCCCCTGCAAGAACCACATGGCCTCCTCCCGTTCTGTCCCTCTCCCGGTTAACCAAGGGCCGTCTCCGTCAGGACGCCTTATGTCAATAGCCGGCCTCCAGATTCATGACAGCTGCCTGTCAGTGCCGCTCATCTCTACGGGTGTCGCTTAGGAACGGGTGCGCAGCGCACCCATGCCAAGACGTCTGTTTAAGGCAGGTTAGGAAATGGTTCCCCCCCCCCGCCTCTGGGTTCAGAATTCGTGTTACGTCCTTCTGAGCCACGCCGCCGTGTGTTCTGTTTCTAGAAAGCGGATGCCCTGTCCCACGCCAGGGCTGCGGCCGAAGAGATGCAAAGCAGTGCAGAGGACCGGGTGAGGGAGATGGCGGAGCAGAGCCAGCGACTGAAGAAAGCCCTTGGGGAGCTGGAGGGCCAAAGGAAAGACCTCCAAGAGGAGCTCGAGCGCTTGAGAGGAGACAGGGACAACAAGGAGGAAAGAATGAAGAGTTACCAGGTGAGTTCCAGTGCGCACCAACAGCACAGGTTTTAAAACGCCTTTTTATGTTTTATATTACCTTCATATCCTGCCCTTTTCCCCTCTTGCAAAGAACTCAAGCTGTCTAACGTGGTCCTCCTCCTCCTCCCCCTCCCCCTTTTATCTTCACCACAACCCTGTGAGGTAGGTTAGGCTGAGAGTTAGTGACTGGCCCAAAGTCACCCAGTGAGCTTCCAGGGCTGAGTGGGGACTGGAACCCGGGTCCTCCAGTCGCTGCTCTAACCACTACACCGCACTAGCTCTCTTGCAAGTGAGAAGGTTTAGAGCAGGGGCGTTGAACCTCTCTTGGTCTGAGGGCCAAATTCAGTTGAGGGGAAGCTCTCGGGGGCCGCGTGCCAGTGATGGGCAGGGCTGACGGCGAAAGGTGGGCAGAGGCAAAAGGGGCGGCCGCCAAATGCCACCATATTGTAGCGTAAAATTCTTACTGCTGGCCGACCAAATAAAAGAGTCTTTGCCTGATGCGGAAACAACGTCAGTGTAGGCTCCAGGGGAGCTTCTCGGAGGGAGAATTGCAAATACAAGGATCAGTGGAGTTCAGGAGTCCCAAAGTGGGTGGGGTGGGGTGGGGTGGGGGAGCCCCACATGTTGGCATGCTGGTGGGGGGCGGGCGAGGTGGAGAGCTGTTTCCTCGGCTCTTCCAGATGTAATCAAGTCTCTTCCGGCAGAAAGAGAAGCAGCGTTTGGAAGAGGCACTGGGGCGTGCAGAAGAAGACGCCCAGCAGCTGCTGTCGGCCAAATCCTCTTTGGAAGCCCAGCTGGAGGATGCCCAGGTAAAGAAGAGGTGATGCTATTTGCAACAATTGCACCTTCGCTTCTGCAGCAGGGAGTGGCTGGCTCTTTTTCACTGCCTTTCCAGCAGTAATCGTTGACTTCTTTCCTCTTGATAGCATCCCTGACCCTGTCACGTCCTCCAAACTTTCTGTTACCACCTTTCTCGCTTTGTTTCACCAAAGATGATTTCCAGCGCTGTGCTGTGCTGTGTGGCCCAGTATCCAGTGCCCGTACACTGGTGGGATCCACTGCTAGCCCAGATGGGAAGCTAGCAGATCCTGCAATGATCGGGACAGGTCGGCGTAGCTTTCGAAAGGGAGTGCCACCGACCTGCCCTGTGCTGGAGAGGAACTTTCCGCTCGTTTCCAGGATCCCTGTCGGAAGCGTGAGTTCCTGTTGTGGAAGTGGCATGTCCCACGACTGCCGCAGGAACGGCAAACACAGCAGCAATATTGGATCCTGCCCTGGGCTTCCTGTCCTTTTACTTTTCTGGAGAGATCTGATTTGTAATGGTTGTTTGCCTGTGAGTTACTCAGGAGTGAGTACGTCAAACCACCGAGGAAAGAAGTTAGCTTTGCAGCATGACGTGAGCAGTCAATGACCTGGGGCTAAGGGTTCCTGCTCCATCTATTTTTGCCCTCCGGATGGAAGCTTTGGGCTTCTCCTGGCCTCTGGGTGCTGCTGCTTCCCCTCCAGGACACTGCCATACGTCACACATAACAAGACGTCACCGTGGGTGGATTTCCCGGTGAGGCTTCCCATCACAGCTGGTCCCGCATTTTGAACATTTGAGCCGGGGCGGGGGGCGGGGGCATAACTAGTTGTCATGTGTGAACGCGGCGAGGGTGGGTTCCTCAGGGGGTTAACAAGCCACCCAGAACCCATGGTTGCGGGTGGTGGCTTGTTAAACACCCCAACAACCCGTGCTCACTGCACGCGTAGCGACAAGCTACAGTGCCCCTGCCATGGCTCAAATATTCAGAATGGCAGAATCTGCTGCGAACAAGAAGCCCTGGGGAGAAATTCGCCTACGGTAGCTTCCAGTTCCGTGCGAACCCGCCTTTTGTCTCCTGGGTTGCCTGGGCTGCAGGCTGGCCGTGTGATTTTACCGCCCTTCATAGAACCCGTTTCACATGCAGTGCCTGTCTCCGTCTGTTCTGACTCGGCGGCGTTGTTTTTCAAGGATTTGTAAACAAATGGTAAAGTTAAATGGCCTGTGAAAGATGGATTTGTGGGGCTGCCGGAGGGTTTTGGAATAAAGAACGCTGACAGGTCTTTCTTTTAAAGAACCAAACTGAAACATCATCACCAGCGCACACACAAAACCACTACGGCCGTTTGTAATGCTGGATTATCTAGGTTGTTAAATGCTGCGTCGTCTGCAAGGCTATTTTTTAAAGGAGCCCCAGCATCTTATGAGCTCTGTTGCGCTAAGGATGTTACCCCTTAGCCTTCTTTTCTGAATTCACACTTCAGTGCTGATGCACAACTGTTCAGTGGCAAAGGGCGATGGGGAACGGTGCCCTGTGCTTAGGACAGAGACACAGGACTGCCTGTCTCTCTGCTTGCTTGAGCTATTGAGGGATCTCCTTCGCTCCAGGATTGGTGTGAATATTGGGGTCACGCCAGGGGGGTAAAAGTGCCTGTACTTTTGGGAGAACAGCCAGCAAGAGGCATGACTTCCCAATTCAGTCTTTCCAGCCTGCTCATCTTCCCCTAGCTTGGAGGATCCAACGTGTAATCTGAACATTAGCAAGCAGCATCAGGATCTCTTCTCGATCCTCCCAGAGTGCAGGACATGGAATAACGGGCTCAAGTTAAAGGAAGCCAGATTCCAGCTGGACATCAGGAAAAACTTCCTGACGGTTAGAGCAGTACGACAATGGAATCAGTTACCTAGGGAGGTGGTGGGCTCTCCCACACTAGAGGCATTCAAGAGGCAGCTAAACAACCATCTGTCAAGAATGCTTTAGGGTGGATTCCTGCATTGAGCAGGGGGTTGGAATCGATGGCCTTGTAGGCCCCTTCCAACTCTGCTAATTGAACAGTGTGTCTATGAGTTTGTGTATTTGAAACTAGCAAACCCGCATTTGCGTAAACGCCTTCCGTCCCCCATTGCTTGCTTCCGCACACCGCAGTTCATTCCTTCATTTTCATTTATTTATTACATTTCTGTGCCGCCTGATAGCCAGAGCTCCCCGCGGCGGTTTGCATGTTTCATGTTTCACGGTGCGGCTCTTTTCACGGCTACAGAGAAACGTCCGTCGGCTGAGCCAGGAGCAGCAACAGTTAACGGAGCGGCTGAAAGATGAAGCTCAGCAGAAGGATCAGTTAAAGAGGATGAAGAGTGAGCTGGAGAATGAGCGGTGGCAACTGGACAAGACCATTGAGAAGTTACACAAGGAGGTAAGAGCCCCGTGAAGATTAAATATCGGCTGGGGGACGGGGAAGGAAATAAAAGGCCGAAGCGGACAAAAGACGTACGGAGGGAAAGAGAAAGCAAGTGAAATGTGAACTTCGCATTTAATGTTTGTGTCCCAGGGAGGATCAATGGCTGCTTTTAGAGCTGGAGTCGGAACAGGGACAGGAGCGTCTCTGTCCCAAGTAGGGAGGCTGCGGGGAGCAGATTCCTCCCCACGGAGGCTCCGCCTTCTTCACCTGGGGCCTGAAACGTCACTCGCACCAGGAAGCCGTGCGATTGACCTCCAGTGAGACTTCAGAACAGCACGCTTGTTGATGTTTTTAATCCAGCGGCTCAGGGCCGGTTGCCGCGTCACGAACCAAAGGGGCACGTCCAAACGAACTCTAAAAATAACACAGATTAAACGTGACCTCATGCAGTTGGAATTACTCGTCCCCCAGCATTTCAGCCCTACCCATAGACCGTTGTTTAGGGTGAGCCTTTGAAAAGGAGGGCTCCTGTACCTTTCACAGTTGTATAGAAAAGGGGATTTCAGCAGGTGTCATTTGTAGGCATGCAGCACCTGGTGAAATCCCCTCTTCATCACAGTAGTTAAAGCTGCAAGAGCCCTGCCCTCTTTCGTATCTGGTCACTCTGGTATAGCTCCTGCAGCTTCTTTCATAACTGGTACTGGGCCAGCATGGCTACATGGGCAGTCCTATTTCCAGGATAGCAATGGAAGCCGTGCACCATCTTGGAAGTACATCCCAGAATCCTTTGCAGTGCTGCAGAGGTTGCTGGGGGAGGGAGCCCCCCAGTGGATCTTAACTGATATGGCATTTGCTTCCCTCCATCCTCCATAGTCCTCTCTTTTGTGTGTTAATATTTATTTTTTACATACCTGTACTGCTCAACAGTCAAAGCTGTGGACTGTTTACAAAAACTTACAGTCACCTAGTGTTTCCAGACTGTGAAAACACCTGTCTGACATTTGTCCTCCGAACCACAAGGAAAGACAACAGCCGGCACATGAACACACACACACACACACACACACACACGCACACCCAGCCTTTAAGGCAGGAAGCAACTTCTAGCTGTGCCTGTGAAGAGATTATTTACTATAGCTTTAGAATGATGATTGGCTAGAAGCAGCAGGGCCCAAGGGAGGCTGCAGAAAGGTCTGGACATTCTTGACTTTGTGGGGAAATATGTGGGAGTTATCATGCAACACATCTGGCGGGCACCATTTTGGGGAAGGGCTGCCTTAAGGCCTTTGTTGCGCGGGCAGAATCGATGGATCCGGAATGTTTCTGTCGGAATCCGAGATCTGTCCACCATCAGGTGTGGCAACTGTCACCTCCTCTGCAAGACTCCCTTGCTTTTAAAGCGACAATAACTCCCACCGTTGCAGAGACTGAATGACCACGGTTCAATTCTTCTTCCCACCTGGGCAGGGGAGCTCTTTTAAGGTCGGCAGAAGAAGTTTGGCCCAAGCCCTAAGGTTTAAGTCTCCCCTTTGTTGGTATAAAGCTGGGGGGGGGGAAACACTGCCCAGTAATTTCCTCTGTATCTTTTATTTATTTTTAATTTTATTTATTTCATTTCTGTACCACCCCATAGCCAAAGCTCTCTGGGCAGTTTGGAACAATTCATAAAAATACAAAATAGCCTAAAAAATTTAACATAGAAAAATTAAAAACAATGTAAAGGTACAATGCTTTTCCTAGTAGACCTGTTCTAAAACAAGAGATGTAGATGCCTCATTATATACCATTAAACGCCTGGGAGTAGAGGATGGTCTTAACCTGGTGTCGAAAAGATGCCAAGTGACGGTGCCAGGCAGGCCTCAGTGGGGAGCTTGTTCCGTAGTCGGGGGCCACCACTGAGAAGGCCCTCCCTCTTGTCGCCACCCTCTGACCCTCCCTCAGCAAAGGCTCTTGGAGGGGTGGCCCAGATGTTGATTGTAGTGTCCAGGTATGTTCAGGTTGTGAGAGGCATTCCATCAAGTATTGCTGTCCCAAGTCACGTAAAGCTTGCCCAGAGCTGTTGGAAACGTTGCTTCGTAGCTGAGATGTCCCATGCCCCCTTTTTGGAACCCTCCACATCTCTTCCTGCATCTGCTTTCCTTCTCGCTAGATGGCGGAAATTGTAGAGGTTTCGCGGACGTCAACTTTGGAGCTCCAGAACCAGCTTGATGAATACAAGGAGAAGAATCGCCGGGAGCTTGTTGAGATGCAGAGGCAGCTGAAGGACAAAAACGTGGAGTTAGAGAAGGCACACCTGATGGCCCTCAAGATGCAGGAGGAGGTAATGGCTGCTGAGCCCTAGTGGCATTCATGAGCATGGCCTAGAAGAGGGGTGTCAAACCTGTCATCCAAGGGCCAGATTGGATCTTGGAGAAGTGATGGGTGAGACCAAAAGCAAAAGGAGAAGGCCAAAAATACCAGCATATTTTAGCATAACTCTTACTGCCAATAACTCAGCTACAAGAGAGGTGATTCAACCTTTTAGGATGCAACCTTATGCAAGTTTAGACAGAAAAAAGCCCTTCAGCTTGCAGCATTCCTTATTTCTGTCTAAATAGGCATAGGATGGCATCTTTCAAATGGGGGAAAATGGGGAAAATCTGGGAAACCAACAAGGCTGGGGAAGAGGAGGCGTGGCCATCCTGAGGAAGCCCAGAGCGTAGGATTGGGGCTCCAGGCAGGGTGGCCCTCAAAGGATCATCCCAAGGACACAATTGATATTTATTTGATTCATATTTTATTTTGAAGATTGCTGTACTGCATTTCAGAAGTAGAAATTTCTGCCATAGCGGATGACAATCCACAAAAGACAAGTTGTATAAAACACCACTTTAAAATTCCATGAAAACCAATAACTCAACGAGTAGCACAATACAACCAAAGAATCAAACATCAGCCTACTGAACCCATCACAGAACCTATCAAAATGTAACCAAGTGCAAGAACCAAACGCCACCCAAGCCAAAGGCAGAATGAAATAAACACACCTTTAGGACCCTACTAAAAGTCCCTGACCTGATTTTTTTTTATTAGTTGGGGATTCAGGACATATACAAAGGAGGACTTCTTTAGACAGTGCATAGTTAAACTATGGAATTCACTACTACAAGATGTCGTGATGGCCACCAATTTGGATGGCTTTAAAAGGGGGTTGAATAAATTCCTGGAGGAGAAGACTATCAATGGCTACTAGCCCTGACGGCTATGTGCTACCTCCAGTATCTGAGGCAGTAAGCCTGTGTGCACCAGTTGCTGGGGAACATGGGTGGGAGGGTACTGTTGCACCTGTCTCCTGCTTGTGGGTTCCTGGCCGACAGCCAGTTGGCCACTGTGTGAACACAATGCTGGACTATTTATTTATTTATTACATTTCTATATCGCCCAATAGCTGGAGCTCTCTGGGCGGTTCACAAAGGCCCTAGATGGTCTTTGTGAACCGCTCTCTGGGCGGTTCACAAAGGCCCTAGATGGACTCTTGGTCTGATCCAGCAGACCTCTTCTTATGTTATGACCTGTATCTGTGTGTTGGGGGCAGGATGGAGAGAGAACTCTTAAACCTACTTGGGTTTGGTCCGTCAGCATCCTCATTGGCACGTCTCCTGTTTTGATCACTCATGGGCAAGAAAGATGAAAGCAAGTGGGAGCAAGCTTGAACAAACTAGGATGTTTTATATAAAAATGGAGAATCAATCAATCCTATGAGCAGAAAGAAAAAGAACACAACCTCTTCCGCTTAGAAACATGGCCATTAACACATTTCGGATGTAAATGAAGACTTTCATAAGCAAACTTCTACTACATGAAGAAACAGTTGGGTCTGAGCCTCCAGTTTCACAAGAGGTTCCGCTCCTCTGTTCTAGAACGTTGATCACCAGCTGCGGAAAAACTGGAGTGAGTTTAAGAGGTCTTTGTCACAGGGTCATGTAAACAAACTCTGTTAGGCTGGGGAGTTTGTCTCGTCATCTGGGCTTATGGAGGTGTTATCTATGAGCTTGTTAAACTCCCAAATCCATCTAGTTAGAATGTATTTTATGTCTGAGGACACCCCACCACCCCGCCGGAAAGCCAATGGAATGCTGCCATCTTGTGGCTAAGGAGGAGGGGTGAGTCTCAAGGCCAATGGCAGGAACAGCTGAGAAATACAAGTTCTGAACTGACATTTGCTCATAGGTAGAGCTGTTTTTTAAGCAATACTGTGAGTGATTCCGCACAGAAACTTAGGTGGGGATTAGTTATCTGCACACTGGTCCTAGAGCTCCATTCATGGACAAGATTGGATTGAAATCCGGACTCCTGTTCAATGGTACTACTTCCAAATAAAGTTTCCATGTGAAGCGCTTGCATCATCACCCCAAAAAGTTGGTCTGTGAGCACAAAAAACATCACACCAAAGGGCCATTGTTGTCCCTCGGTTTTTTTGCTGGACCTGTCCCATTCTACAAAATTATTGCCTGTTTCTCTCTTGAAGGATTTTGTCTCTCTTGCTATTCCTCTCTCTGCCACTCTCTCTGGTCCGTTCTTGTTTCCTTACGATCTCGCTTTCCCAAATGTTTCGGACAAACTTGCATCCTTTTTCGCAATGCAGGGGTGAGCTTTTAATTTGCCCGTCTGGGCGCTGTTGATCCAATGTGTGAAAATAAAACCACATTATTCTTCTGTTAGTTTTATTCTTTTGATGGCCAGTTTCCCCCCATCTTTTCTTTCTTTTTTTCTCAAAACGGAGCCTGTACCCCAAAATGGTGGAACTGTTTTCACAATTGCAGGAGGGGCTGAATCCTCAAAATTGTTTACCTCCAGAATGGGTTTGCTCTCCACCAGAGGACCGTGCACAGAGGAAGTTGATTTGTACATAAGAACATCAGAAATGCCATGCTGGATCAGACCAAGGGTCCATCTAGTCCAGCATTCTGTTCACACAGTGGCCAACCAGCCATCGGCCAGGGATGAACAAGCAGGACATGGTGCAAGAGCACCCTCCAACCCATGTTCCCCAGCAACTAGTGTAAATAGGATTACTGCCTCTGATACATGGGATGGCATTTTGACCCCTGGGGTTCCAGTGGGCCTTCCCAAGGTGGGATTGAGAGAAGCTGGTTTCCTCGTAGTACCATGGTTTGATGCTTGCAAAATGCAGGACGGTTTTATTTGTATCTCTATCTGTCTATCTGCACCTGTGCACAGTGCTGCACAGAGCATACCAGGGATTGAACTCCTGTCCAGAGGGACTAACTGTCCACCTTTCCTTGTGTTTCAGGTGCGTTTTATGGAGGAAGAATTACGGGATCACCAAAGAGCCCAAGACGAAGCTATTACAAGAACACAACTTTTGGAACAGACCGTGAAAGCCCTAGAATATGAACTGGAAGCCAAAAACCACTTAAAAGAAGATCGAGCAAGACAAGCCAAGATAATGGAGGTAGAAGATGAACTTTGGGGCCTTGTGTGTGTGTGTGTGTGTGTGTGTGTGAGAGAGAGAGAGAGAGAGAGAGAGAGTCAGTCACTTTTTCAGATACAGTTGTGACAATTCACATAATTAGGGCTGGCGCCGTGTTCTGGCTTCAGCTGCCAGTTAAGTCCACGCCATGCGTATCCCCAAGGGCAAAGACGGTCCAGCTTGGCCACATCTTTTTTTTAAAAAAAATATTTATTTATATACTGCTCTCCATCCAAAAGTTTTTGGAGTGGTGAACAATAAATAGAATAAAAGAATAAAAACAACATATTAAAAATTATTATTTTAAAAAGAACAAAGTTCTAAGAAAACCCGAATTCTGGTAAACCTGCAGCTGGTCAGTCAAAGAAAGCTGGCTGAAACGACGATGTTTTCAGGAGGTGCTGGAAGCAATACAATGCTGGCGCCTGCCTGACCTCTAAAGGCAGGGAATTCCAACAACGTTTAGACAAGCTGATGGTTGGGAAAAACCGTTAAACAAAGTTTTGAATGGTCGTGGAATGTGCACAGTCGTTGGTGGCCTGTCTTAACGCAGAAGGGAGGTCTTTCCAGAGGGAGGGTGCCACCACAGAAAAGGCCTTTTACCAAATGGAATTCTGCAGGGTGTGGAATGGGTACTAAAGAATTCCCTGGAGATTGTAGTGGTTTTTCAGGTCACCTGATCCCAAATTATTCACCGTTGAATACTTTCTGACTACTTTAAACTTCAGGAATTTTGCCTTAGGTCAAGTTAAACCAGTCTGGGTTAGACTGAGCCCGCAGCAAAACATTTCCCCTGATTTTGTGTGTCGCGGCACATTATTACCCAAGTCCTGTTCCTGACGTCTCATCCCTCAGAGTCTGCCATTTGAAGCAGACCCCAGGCCCCAGCCTCCGTCTTTTCCCGCATGGCGCTGCAGCGCACTGGGAGGGGAACTGCTGCGTAAGCTCGGCTTTGAGCAGCCTTTTGCACTGAGCCCAAGTTCCCTCGTCCCTTTTAGGACAAGATGTCCCAGCTGGAGGTGGAGCTCGAAGAGGAACGGAACAATTCGGATATCTTGTCGGAAAGGATCAGCCGGTGCAGAGAGCAGGTACTTGGCTGGGTGGGGGAGGCTGTGTTGTCCCTCCAGTGTAGCCCAGATGGCCATACCTTCTTCTGGCCATCTGGGCAACAATGGCCTCGTTCAGACAACACACTAAGCCATGCTGCTTAACCACAAAATGATTAACGGAATGCACTGCATTCCATTAACCATTTTGTGGTTAAGCAGCATGGCTTAACGTGTTGTCTGAACGGGGCCAATCTCTTTTTGTCCTACCATGGATAGTTTGGTGATTTCCGGGTTTCTGTGCATTTTTTTCTCGTTGTAAGAGGCTGAAATGCCTCTTCCGAGGCTTTGTTCCTGGCAGCAAGTAAGCTACAATAGGCTGGTATTTTTTGTGTGTTTTTAGCTGTGCCCCTTTTTAGCCCTGCCCCCTCAATGGGGAGTTGCCCACAAGAGCTTCTCCGAAATTGAATTCTGCCCCAGGGCTGAAAGAGATTGGCCACCCCGAGTTATCCTGACTAATAGCTGTGGGTAGATGTCTCCCACATGGATTACTATGCTCTTCTTTCAAAGACATCTGAAGTTGTGGCCATCGTCGCCACACCCCGGGGTGGAGAATGCGGTAGGTTCAGGGTTGGCTTGCGGCGTCACCTTCTCCTCCTTTTGCATTCCTGACTTCCCGTCTGGCCTCTGCAGTGATTCTGCATGCAAAGAACTCCCAAATCTCTGGGCTCACGTCCGTGTTCAGCCCAGGGTCTTTAGAACTGCAGCCCATTCGCAGGATGGAAATCTCAAACAGGGACCCAGCAGTGGTTTTAACTGGAAGCTTGGAAGGAAATGTAAGCTGCAACTGGATAACTGGCCTATTACATAAATGAAGAGGTTGGGTTGGGGCAAAATAGGTGCTTGTCCCAAGCACTTGCGGATTTCATGCATGAGTTACAAAGGTTGCCTTGTTCTGAGCCCATGTTGGGATGTCCAAGGGATGGATGGATTCCCAGGAGACTATTTCAGGGTCTGCTAAGCATTCATAATAAGGCAAGGAAGAATAATGGGTTTGTTTTGGTAAACATCGGTGACAACGGGTGCCAACTGACCAGAACTGCCCACCCTCCCACCAGCGTGTCCTGCTTCTGTGCTTTTAGTAGGTTGGAGCAAGTGGTAGCAAAGAAACAACTGAAATGTAGTGATGGGGGGCATGGGGGGGGCGCTCAAGGGAATAGTGTTACTTGGATCAGGTCCCTTGTGTTCTCAGCATCAAAACTGCGATGGGTGGGGGTGGTAGTGGAGGGCAGGCAGAGGGCCCATGTAGGAACTCATTTCTGATGGCCAAAGTGGCCCATGAGCTTCCTGTCTGGTTCAAGATCGTAACGTTGCTTGAAATTATGGACTTGGAACCCCGTACAACCAGTGCGATGTAGCAGATAGAGAAAGGATAGAGTGTTGGACTGGAACTGGGGAGAGCCGTGTTTGGACGCACACCCGTCCGTAAGGGAGAGGTTAACTCCTTCCCAATTTTCTTCTTTTCCGGTGGAAGTCCTACGATTTGCTATGTTAGGGAAAACGTACGGGTTACCCATCCATACATCTTTTCCTAACCGGGAAAATACCTTCAAGGGGAGTGATATGAAATGGAAAAATAAGGCCTTGCCTTTGCCTATGGTGAAAGACCTCTCTGAATCAGGCGAGGGAGGCTGCGGTTCCCTTTACGAAAATGTGAAGAAATGGGAGGTCTGATTATAGCTCTCCATCATTTTCTTTAATTTGCCTCTAAATCTAGGAACATAGAAAGCTGCCTTACACCGAATCAAACCATTGGTCCATCTGGCCTGGTATTCTTGACTCTGACTGGCAGCCGTGGCTCTCCCAAGGTTTTCAGGCTGGAATTTTTCCAGCCGGACTCGGAGATGCCAGTTAATGAACCGGGGATCGATCTGTGTTGGGATCTATTTCATATGCATCGTCTAGTTCTGTATTATCTGCAAAGCAAGGGGATGACTTGAACCCCACTCTAGCTGTGGGCGTAAGAGAACTTGGCTTGGCGTACCATCAGCGATCCACTGCGCCATCGTGGAATTGGACGCCCCCTTCCTAGAATTCATCCCAGTTCTGTTGATTACTAGCTTGTCACCACCACTGCTTCTTCCCGTCTTGAAGTTAAGTAGCCGTCCTCCTTCTATTGCCTTGGGGCATTCTTGGCCCGCACCAACTAAAGGAAACAAAAGCAGCCAGAGCATGAATTAATTGACTTCAGAGCAGCTTTCTCGTAACCGCGCTAGGATCCTGTTTCCATGGCGACGGCAGAGTAAATGAGCAAGGGCTGTAGCTACGCCGGCACTGTCATTCATTCCCTTTGGCAAAGCGGTCCCCGGTGGATGGCTCACACCTGCGTCTCGCGTGGCGCAGGTGTGCGGAGCGGGCAGGCGAAAATGCGGAGGCAGCGGCTCCTTTTCGGCCCGAGATGCATCGACGTCCCCATTAGCTTCCTTTATTGAGCAGCTGAGCGTTTCTGCTGAGTCAGCCGGTGGGAGAACAGGAGGCAGGGAAGCTTTATTTTTCTCCCGATCCTCCTTTTCTCGAGAGCTAGTGAGCCGCACGTGTGCCCGGTAGGAGAGGAAGACGGTGCCTGTAGCTGCCTTTAAGCTATTATTAGAAATCAAATTACTTTTTCCTTGACAACCGGCGCCGCAGCTGCTCCCTGTCCCGAAACGGGCCCATGGCGCTGAGCTCTCAAATAAAGCCCCATTGAATCTGATGCTCTTGCTGCCTGCCAGGCCTCCTTTCCCAGCTGGGACAGCTGCAACCGGAAGCGACTCGGGGGAAGCTTACGCTTGCTGTGGAATTAGGCGCTCTTCGATGCGTTGGGAAGGGCAAGAGGATGCTCAGAGATGCTGCTCCTGGAAGCACAGCCAGCTGATATTACTTCCATCCTAAGGGGAGGCACAGTGTGGAGTAGCAGCCCAGAGGTGCTGTCCAGGGTTGCCAGGAGGAATCAACTGTTCATAGACCCCTAAGAGCACAAGACCTCCAAAAAGAAGGAGGGGAAGGGGCTTCCTGCAGGCCCTGGATGAGATGGGAGCACAGGGAACTCCACTGAGGAACTCAGCGCCCCCTGATGGGACCTTCCACCACCACCTGGAGACATCAGGTTCTTCTGGTAGTCCAAGGCCTCTCCTCTGCCAGCGCTGCTCAGGAGAAGGAAGCAAAACTGGAGCCTACTCCAGATCAGGGCCCTGCTGAGTTCCAGAAAGAGACGGGGCAGCCAGTTTCATGATGAAACTTTGCACCCTCTGCTTGCAAGTTGTTCCTGAGTTAGTGTTGGATCCTGCTGGTCCCAGCCTTGTGACCAACATCTCCCACGCTTCCTCTTGTCCCCTCCAATGCCTGTAAGAGGAAGCATAAGCTTCCGCAGTGCCTCATGGCAGTGGGTTCCATCGTTACTTTAAAAGGGAGGATTCATTGTCGCAAGATGTAGTGAGGGTCGCTTGCACAGGTTGCCTTACGAAAGGAGTAGGTGTGTTCCTGGAGGAGGAGGAAGAGGTGGTCTTTCAATAGCTGTGAACATAAGAAGAGACTTGCTGGACATTTGCAGCTGAATGTAGAGAGCACTGTGACGAAGGAGTCTTTATTTTATTTATTTATTTATTTAACACATTTATATCCCACCCTACATCAATAAGATCTCAGGGCAGCGTACAGATAAAAGCATACAGTATAAAACAATAAATATACACAGCTAAAAACAAATTAAACCATAAACCAAGTTAAAACAATATATAATTTAAAAGCAGTAAAACTATTAAAACAGTTAAAACAATGTGCCAACTTCCTAATCCCAGAGATGCAGGTTCTGCTGCTTTCTTATAGGGAAGTGTTTTCCTCTACTTTTGCTCTGCTGGTATATTGGTAATTAAAGCAGGAACTACAAAGCTACCCCAATATGTTTATAGTATATATTTTCTTCTTTCTCTCAAAAGAGCATAAGAAGGGCCCTGCTGGATCAGACATGGATCCGTCTAGTCCAGCACTCTGTTCACACAGTGGCCGACCAGCTATTGACCAGGCACCCACAAGAGGGCCATGGTGGAAACAGCACCCTCCCACCCATGTTCCCCGGCAACTGGTGCACACAGGCTTACTGCCTCTGATACTGGAGGTAGCACATAGCCATCAGGACTAGTAGCCATTGATAGCCTTCTCCTCCAGGAATTTACCCACCCCCCTTTTAAAGCCATCCAAATTGGTGGCCATCACTACGTCTTGTGGTAGTGAGTTCCATAATTTAACTATGGAAAAATTAGAAGTCCTTCCAAAGGAAACTGTTTGTGTGTTTTTATGTATATAGTTTTAAATCTTTCCATCTTTAATGGTTTTTCATCTTTGTAAACCGCTCAGAGATCTTAGGCTATGGGGTGGTAAAGAAATGTAATAAAGCATAATAAATTTCATAATGCTGGCCCCAGAACGTCTCCCCACCCAGGGAATTCTGCAACAATATACAGTTCTCTGCTGCCCCTTCTACTTGGATGCATCTTTCAGCAACAGCAGCAGCCATCACCTCAGTCCTGTAGCACGCGCTGCCCTACATCCGTCCCTCATGTGAGACCCAGTGATTGGCCGGCCAGATATTTCACAGCCTCAGAACACAATGGCTCAGTGTGTGGAACCTCACTGTGACCGGCTACATCCAACACACCCCACAAACTTTCTCCATTTAAAAATGGTGTCTTTAACTGATCGCTCATTAAAAAATTTTTGCCTTTCAGAATTTTATTTTGTCTGGACCTTCTGAAGCAGTTATAGGAAAGTTTTCCACATGACCCCAATAACAAGAGCCTTGGGGGGGGGGGGAACCCAGAAGCGGGACAGGGGTCATTCCGCAGATATGACCTTTCCGAAGTCCAGACATCAACACGGTTTTCAGAAGTTCATGCTGCTTTGTGTGTGTGTTTGCGTGGGCCTGCACACGTCTGGGGAGCACTGTCACTTTGTACTTGTCTGCTGGAGTGAGCCCCCCCTTGCAGAAAACTGCCCCCCAAGTGCCTGGGTTACGCAGCCCCCAATTAGAGTAATCTGTCCATTATTGCAATTAAATCAGCACTTCCTCATGTTGCATGTGTTTGTAACGATTTCATCAGTTTTATTGCAAACCGCTGGAGGCTTTTCTAGTTTGTATCGTCAGAACCAGGACACAGCCCAGTGCGCCCTTCCCAGGTCCTATGCGTTGCGTGCAATGCCAAAGTGGACTTTGTGGTGGAGTCTTCATTGACCTCCCGTTCCTCTTCAAATAATTTCTTTCTTTCTAAAAGCTATAGTTCTTCTGGGCAAAACCCTCCCTAGGCAGCTTTTAATAATAAACAAAACACAGCTAACCCAAAATTTCAAAACACAAAGAAGAACCTAAGATATCTAGCCTAACACAAATATTTCACTCCAGTAAAAGTTCCTGCTGAAATAATTTCCATTAAGCAGCCCGCGCCCCCCCCCCCCGCGCAAAAACAGCAATGGAAGCATTACTGTCTAATACCAATAACATCATTGTTACATCCACATTAGAGCCTCGTGGGGCGCAGAGTGGTAAGCGACAGTTACTGCAGCCGAAACTCTCCCCACGGCCTGAGTTCGATCCCAGCGGAAGCTGGTTCTCAGGCAGCCGGCTCAGGTCGACTCAGCCTTCCATCCTTCCAACGTCGGTAAAATGAGTACCCAGCTAGCTGGGGGAAAGGTAACCGTGACTGGGGAAGGCAATGGCAAACCACCCTGCTACAAAGTCTGCCAAGAAAACATCAGCGAAAGTAGGCGTCCCTCTAGGAGTCAGTAATGACTCGAGTGCTTGCACAAGAGGTTCCTTTCCTTTCCTACATCCACATTAAGAAGTCTTTTCTGTAGTTCCAGGCTTCTTTTTTTTTTGTCTCTCCGTAACTTTAGATTGAGCAAATGAGGAGTGAATTACTTCAGGAAAGGGCTGCGAGACAGGATCTGGAGTGCGACAAGATTTCGCTGGAAAGACAGGTAAGGGTTGCAGCTTTGTTTCTGCCCATGCTCAGCTTAGGGCTGAGTACTGCGATGTGTGGATATTAAAGGAAAGGGCCTCTGAGCCTTCCCACTGCTGGTGAGTGTCCACAGCCTAGCCCCTCATATTTGGGATTACGGAGCAGGACCTTCTTCCAGGGCAGACAGTACGGATTATCAGCCAGTTTGGGCACCCATCATGAAAGTACGCAAGAAGAATCCACCTTAAAAACTCGCCCAGGATGGTCTGAAGGAGCAGAGTGCCACCTTGTGGTGGGCCTGCATTTTAGCTATCCAAAACGGAACATGTGTTTTTCCTTTTCAAAAGGATCTATCGTTTCCACGTTACATAGCATTGACTGCATGTTTTGAAAGGCAAAAGTTTCATATAGCTTCCAGAACCAGCTCCTTCAACTTTTCTCGTAGGACTTGTTTTCCATACCTTCAACACTTCTGAACCCCCAGAACCAGACACAGTACTCCAGATGAATTCTGACAAAATAAAGTGGAACTAGTAACTTCCAGTGACATGGAAACTATGACTCTATTAATGCAGCCCCGAATCACATTAGCCTTTTTTGCAGCTGCATCACACCGCTGTCTCATGTTCGGCTTGTGATTGACGGCAGTCTTGAGAGCCTTTTCACTTGTACTATTGCTTTGCCAGCTATGCATTTGTTTTGTTTTGTTTTTTTAACCTAAGTGCATAACTTTGCATGACCCACTGTCGAATTTCGTTTTCTCCTTCTGCCTTGGGCATCAGAAAGTCCTGGGGCCTGGCCTTACCTATTCAATAAACTCTGCATATTCTTACTTCAGAACAAAGACTTGAAAAGTCGTATCCTTCACCTCGAAGGCTCGTATAGGTCCAGCAAAGACGGGCTTCTTGTTCAGATGGAAGCCAGGATCATGGAACTGGAGGAGCGGCTGGAGAATGAAGAGAGGTAAACAGGACTGCAGCGGAACTTGGGCATCCCCGTGATGAGGCATCCAGCTACTTCAAGAGTTGCAGTACTGAATTCAGGCGATCCGGAACCTCTGTTAACTTAAAAAATGTCTGATCTGTTTCAAAAAATGTACATGCCTTTTTATTCTAAAACGAGCGTTCAAAACAGCATACGATATTTAAAATGAATGCAAGGATTACAATAACATCAAAGCCATAAAAAACAATAAAATAGGGTGACCATATGAAAAGGAGGACAGGGCTCCTGTATGTTTAACAGTTCTATTGAAAAGGAAATTTCAGCAGGTGTCATTTGTATATATGAAGAACCTGGTGAATTTGCCTCTTCATCACAACAGTTAAAGCTGCAGGTGCCCTCAGGGCTGGGCAGAGGGGCGGGGGCAGTTGGCATGGGCCTACGATTTTGAGGGAGCCTATTCCAAGTCCCCCTGGGCAAAGTTGCTTGATTTTTCTGTTGTTGATGAATTTGCCCAAAGAAAAGCACGTAAAGCATTTGTGAATGTGAAGAAGTGATGTCTTCTATACATCTTGAATAAAAGTGCTTGCCATTACCTTTTTTATAAACCGTTCTAGTTCATATGTATTTAGAACTGATTAAAAAATACTTAATGAGCAGTTTGAAATGGGGCCTACATTTCCCAGCTTCGGCTATTGGGCGGTATAAAAACGTAATAAATAAATAAATAAATAAATAAATAAAATTTGGCCCAGGCCTACTACCAGCTTTGCCCGGCCCTGGTGCCCTGCCCTCTTTTAAATCTGGTCACTCTAGCATAGCTCCTGCACCTTTAACTGTTGTGATGAAGACGGAATTTCATCAGGTTCCCCATATATACAAATAACACTTGCTGAAATCCCTTTTTCTATGCAACTGTTAAAGATACAGGAGCCCAGTCCTCCTTTTCAGAGGGTCACCCTACAATACAACCCCAGAGCCCCACTAAAATACAGAGGGTAGTGTATAAATGGCATTTCCATGTTCAGAAGCAGCGTACCTTGAGATACCTGGTGCTGTGGGCCAGGGGAATAATGGGCCGGGTGTGTGTGTGTGTGTGTTGTGGCCTTTGTGTCCTGCTTGTGGGCGTGCCAGAGGCCTTTGGGTGGCTGCTGCGGAAAGGACGATGCTGGAAAGGACGAGCCTTTTGTCTGATCTGGAAATTCTGTCCTTCCGTTCTTACATTGCTCCTCTCCGCATGTTCCTATCGCCTGCCATCCTAGGGATCGGGCGAACCTCCAGCTGAGTAACCGCCGGCTTGAAAGGAAAGTGAAAGAGCTCATGATGCAGGTGGATGATGAACATCTGTCTCTGACGGACCAAAAGGACCAGGTAAAGTGGAAGGGAAGGGGTCTCTTGGACCATTGTGTTTATCACCCACATTTACGGGACTCTTGTATTTATTTATTTATTTAAAATTTACGTTTCCCCCTTTTGCTAATAATTATTTTTATTGATTTTTTTAAACAAATAAAACATTAATAAACTGCAAGACAATTTGGGAATACATTGGCTGACATCTGTCATCAGTATCCTACGTTACAATATTGGGATTGCGTTGCCTATACTCTATTCATTTATCCTACTTCATTCATGCCTACTCCGACGGAAGCTCGGAGGACTGCAACAAGGGAGAGGGCCTTTTTAGTGGTGGCCTCCCAAGTATGGAATGATCTCCCCGACGAGGCTCGCCTGGTGCCAACATTGTTATCTTTTTGGCGCCAGGTCAAGACTTTTCTCTTTTCCTAGGCAGTTAACAACATATGTTGAGTAGTTTGTTTTTTAATTGCCCCCAGAATAGTTGTTTTTAAAAGATATTGTTGTTTTTATGTTCTTGATGGTTTTAAATTTTGTGTACTTGTTTTTAACGTTTACTGTTTTTAACTTCTGTAAACTGCCCAGAGAGCTTCCGCTATGGGGCAGTATATAAATGTAATAAAATAAATAAATAAATCCTTTTAAAGTTTACGTTCCCCCCCCCCCTTCACCTAAGTGCGCTCCTGAGATGGCTCACAATTCTGAGATGAAGACATAAAATCATGAAACCGTTACAAAGCATGAACTGGCCCGTCCTCTATGCTGGTCCACCCCCATGGCTTTTTCGGGAAGGTTGCTGTGTTTGAGGCATTCTAAAGGTCATTTTGTCCCTTCCTTGGAAGGACAGCAGAAGGCAAAATGCACAGATCATTGTTTGTTTGTTTGTTTTTCCTTTGACATTTTTTGGGAAAAAAGTATTTATTTATTTATTACATTTATATACCGCCTCATAGCCGAAGCTCTCTGGGCGGTTTACAAAAGTTAAAAACAGTGAACACTAAAAAGGTATACAAAATTTAAAACCATCAAAAATAGAAAAACAACAGTATAAAACAGTATCCATTTTAAAGAACAACTGTTCTGGGGTCCATTAAAAAACAAACAAACTTAGCATGTGTTGTTAAATGCCTGGGAGAAGAGAAAGGTCTTGACCTGGCGGCGAAAAGATAACAATGTTGGCGCCAGGCGAGCCTCGTTGGGGAGATCATTCCATAATTGGGGGGCCATCACTGAAAAGGCCCTCTCCCTTGTTGCCATCCTCTGAGCTTCCCTCAGAGTAGTAACTCAGAGAAGGACCTTGGATGTTGAGCGCAGTGTACGGGTAGGTTCATGTCGGGAGAGGCGTTCCGTCAGGTATTGTGGTTTCAAGCCATGTAGGGCTTTATAGGTTAAAACCAGCACCTGGTTTTAACCTAAATAACCCTCTTGGTAACAGCAGCATTGCCTCCCTGGGGCAGGCTAAATGCCCATTTAGTCCATCACTGCCTCTCATAAGCTGCAGCTCCTTCCTTGCAGGATGTGGCTGAGCTGCAGCCTGAGAACACTTAAAAGTGAGGTTTTAAGCCACCCTCTCTCCATCAAAGTGACTTTCCCCATGATGGCTTCCTTGCTCATGCAGAGGCAGAGATGTCACTCCATGGTCTCCTGTCATGGGCAGCTGGCAATTAATGGCCTGTTCTCCACCTAAGCTCTAATGGACCCCTCCTCTTCTTCTCCCGCAGCTGAGCTTGCGTTTGAAAGCCATGAAACGCCAGGTGGAGGAAGCCGAAGAGGAAATAGACAGGCTCGAGAGTGCCAAGAAGAAGCTTCAGAGGGATTTGGAAGAGCAAGTTGACTTGAACGACCAACTGCAGGGGCAGCTGAATGCAATCAAACAGGAGCTCAGGTGGGAAAAGAGGAGCGTCGGTGGTTTTTCATGCCATGACCCAACCTTCCCATGATCCCGAGAGAGTTGCAAGCTTCTGTTGCTGCCTTGGCTCTCTCAGGATGGGGCCCGGACTCCCTGAGTTTGGCTTCAGACCCAGAGGCAGAACTAAAAGAACCCCATCCAAGATGGAGCGGGGGAGGAAGTTCCCCAAGACTCTCCAAGAGTCAATGAGGAATCTTCCCAGGAGCTTATCCAACAGGAGGCCCAGGCTCAGAGATCATCTTTTCCCTCCTCCCTGGGAACTCAGTCTTTGTCAGAGAGGGAGGGAGCATTGGAATTGACAGATCCTGGAGGACCCTGAATTGACATCAAGCAGGCAGAATTGAGATGGGGTGGGAGGCGGTCCACCAGACTAGCTGCATATCAGGAGTTGTGTCAAGAGGACCCTCCCTGAAGCAGGAGTCCAGTGAACGTCTGTCAGGCATGGCGGGGAACCATCCATTTAAGAGCCAGTGTGGTGTACTGGCTAGAGTGTTGGACTGGGAGTCGGGAGATCTGGGTTCTAGTCCCCACTCGGCCATGGAAACCCACTGGGTGACTTTGGGCCAGTCACACACTCTCAGCCCAACTCACTTCACAGGGCTGTTGTTGTGAGGATAAAATGGAGAGGAGGAGGAGGAGGATTATGTATGCCGCCTTGGGTTCCTTGGAGGAAAAAAGGCGGGATATAAACATAATAAATAAAAAAAATAGGCAACTGCCTTGCTTTGTTTAGGTAATTAAGCTTACAGGACAGCTCTTAGCCTCCACAGTTGCTTCAGATGTGAAGAGGGTTTTTTTTTTAAACTGAATAAAGACTTTGTGGATTGCACAGTGAATCCTTTTGTTGTCTTACATTTCAGTGGGAGGGCTTGGAATCACGAAGGTCTCCTTGCTTGGGGGCTGGGATGCTAGATTCCTCTTCCTCCTCTGCTAGAGCAAACACAGCCCCTGCCCTTCTTGGTTTGTACTTTTGGGGGGTTCCATGGCACTTGGGTGTGATTTCCCCATCCAGCCCAACACACTGCCGGTCCAAATTGAGGCCTTTCCCCTCTTGCTTCCAGACATAAGTAGGGGGGTCATTTCCGAGTCTTCAGTGTTGAGTCACCAAAGGACTCACTTCTTTTGGAGTCAGAGGAACTGTGTGCACAGACACACAGTGCTCCTTACTCTGAAGGAGCCAGTGGCATCCACTACAGGTCCAAACTGGCCATTCTCTTGGCTTTGCGGGCAAGGGGGTGACTCCCCCTTGAGTCAGCCAGTGTCTCCAAAACCTAAAAGCAGCAGCCCAAATAGTTCGTAGGCATTTTCTGCGATACAAAATCCTGATGTATTTTTGCTTTAGCAGGCGCAAAAAGGCCTCGAGTAAGATGCTGAGTGACCTCGATGACGATGACGACGATTTCAGCACTGACGGGGAGAGTCTTTATGAAGCACCTTCGGGGTTTAAATTCTTAAAAGATGATGACATCAAAAGCTGAAACGGAAGCCAGTTATGGATGTTCAACCTTGATGGTTGAAAAACAAGGAACTACAGAACCCAGAGTGGCTACAGGAATATTAGTGCCGGGTGAATTTTATATACCCCTCCAGAATGTGCCATTTTCAGACTTAGATATTTCAAAAATAAATATCCATGAAAACATGAAGGACTTGCCCTTCCAAGCCACCTAGAAGTACCACAAGTGCCTGCAATCGTGTTTGTGTATGTGTTCGTGCAGTATTGCTAAATTAAGGTCATGCTTCAGAGCAGAACTAGGATTGTTGCTAAAAATTCTGTTCTAAGGAGCTGGAGCATTCTGCTTCTAAGCAATGCTAGACTGGATTTGTCTATCATGGATGCTACAGATAAAAGAGCGAGACAGAGAAAGCTCAAAGGGTATTATTTAATCGATGTAAGTATACGAAAGAATGTACAATATAGAATGTACATATTTTAAATTAGACATTTTTATGGACCATTCTAGCACCATTTTTGTAAAGTGTCATGGTTTTTATAGAGCACATATAAAGCGCAGACGTCTGTATTGATTATATACTATTTTTAAGCTTAAAAAAAAATCCATTACATTCCCTGAGTTTAGCGAGGACATTTTATGGTCCCCTGGTGAGTAGGATGATCCAGAGAAGGTTGGGAAAAGCTTTTACTCAGCTGTAGAGCATTAGGAGCGAAATCTCAACCAGAAACTTTGTACCCAAATACCAATCCTAATTCTGCAGTGGTTTTAAAGGGAGTAAGGATGCCCTTCTGCTGCCTTTCACAGATAGGTTAGGCAGCTGTGATTCACAAGGGAACTTTGCTCCTGGGATGTAGGCTCTGCTTCCAATGACCTCAGCATGAACGAGCATCCAATGATCTTAGCAGGGCTTTCAGGGCAAATGAAAATGCTGCAGCAGTAGCAGCATCCCATGGTACTTGGACCATTGTGCCCTTCTGCCACTTATAAAAACGGCGTGTTGAGCAAGTAGGTTCTCCCGTGGATTTGCAACGGCGTTTGTTATGTTCGTTTGGCTCAGTTAGGGTCCCATGGTTGATTGCCCAGCTTCACTGTGACCCAGCAAAGCACCTTGGCACAGGATTGATGCAAAGCTCTTGGCGTGAGAAGCCCCTGAGCTCAAGTGAAGCAGGTGGTGCAATTGCTGGCTAGAGCCTGGTGCAGAAGTCTGTGAGCTACCAAACGGTGTGGCCAGAGACAGGTTTTCGCCCGCAGATGAAATGCGTCACTATGCTTATCATGCTTTGCCAAGATCTTCTACTGTGGTGGACTACAGGGGGCTTTCTCAATAAAGGAAGGCATTTCTCATCGTGCATTTTGAGTTTTAGCTTATAAACATGTCTATAAACATGCTCTTGTATGTACTGCGAGGGCTTTATATGTGTTTTTAAAGGTTTCATTCAATCTGTTGTTTCACCCAAATATGCACAACAAATATTAATGCATCCCAAAGAGAACATTTGGGATTTTCAGTAACTTCAGTTATAAAAAGAAAGAAAAACTTGCAAGTATTTCTGCAAGGTTGCTTGCATATGGGTCTACAGTTGGCGCTTCAAAAGGAATAAAGCTCTCCATGGAAAGTGAGGGGTGAAGAACAAATCCTGATGAAGGAGACCTTGCATCTGGACTAGAGTAGGTAGGGCTGTGGGAGTTCAGTGTGTGAACCCAGCTTTGAAGAAGACCAATTCCAATCTCAACTGCTTGGATCCAAAGTATCGAGCCTTTGGTTGTGCAGGCACAAGCAATTCCCCACACGCTAAAGCTTGGTAGCGCCATTGAGTGAGAGCAGAAGTCATAGGCAGCTCCAGTGGGGAGGCAGGCTGAGAGGGCAGCAGTTCACGTGGCTTGAATTACTTTGAGTGTCTGAATAAACGAAGCTGAGTGCAATCACTGAAGACCCAGCTACAAATGGCAGCTCCTGGGCGCAACACTTAATGGGTTCTCTGAAGTGTTGGTGCAGTTTGGGGTTCAGCCGATCTTGCTTACATCTGACATAGTTCATACTGGTTACAAGTTCCCAGGGGAGCTTGGAGAGAAATGTCTTGTCGTGGGGGTGAAAGAATATCTGAAAGCCTCCAGAGGACTCAAGAAAAGGTGGATGTTGGGTTGGTAGAGTAGGAGACAGACCTGTAGGGTACCATCCTTAGAGAATGGCGAGGATCCATGGCTCACTGGAAGAGCACCTGCTTTGCATGTAGAAGGTGCCAGGTTCAGTTCCCAACATCTCCAGGCAGGGCTGAGAAAGACCGTTGTCTGAGATGGAGGGGAGCTACTGCCTGTCAAAGTCAATCAGACTGAGCTATGTAGACAAAATGGTCTGATTCAATGTAAGGCAGCTTCTGATACTCCTGTAGGGTAGTTCTTCTGTGCAGGTCCCATTGGAATGAATGGGAATTGTAAAAGAGCACAGTAGCACATGTCAATAAAGATTGCCCAGCAGAACATCTCAGTGGATGATGGTGCCAGATGTTCGTGAATGGGAGGTAAGGGGGCATTTGGATTTTTCCTCCTCAAGCAGCAAAATTCTCGGGCCAACGTTAAAGGCACCATCTGGTGTTCATCCCCTATCCCAGCAATGCATTCTCTTGTAAACCACCTTGAAAGGTCAATGACCATATAAGCTCCAATTATGAATACCTACTTTAAGAGAAATTTGCATACACTGGCTAATAGGAATAACTTGTCTTTTAAGTGCTTTCCAGTAGGTGCCGTTGCCTCCTCTCTTTTCCAGTCCGTCCGCATTCATGGAAGACTCATTGCTAATGTTTGTTGCGTGTAGATCACGCTATCCTTCGATAGAAGGGAACAAGAAACTGGAAGCTAATTGTGTTGACAATCAAATAGAAACACTATTTTGCAATTTTATTTTTGTTCTTTTATTTTACGTTGTAGTTTTAGCTCTCCTTCTGCCTTAAGTCTAGGGCAGAATCCACTGGGAAGCTCTCTTGTGCAGCCCTTCTTAATTTCAAGGGCTTATGCAGGAGAAACATCCTGGTGGATTGTGCCCATAAACTGATATACTTAAGCCATTTGAGAAAGGATCGAGTAATTTTTGCAGCTACCTCCAGTTATGCTAAACTGTAAAAGGTATTTTGAAATAAATTACATTGGCTAAATCCCTTGAGCTTTGGCATTCATTGCATGGTCCTTGTTTTCTCTTCCCCAAGAGTCAAGACTCCCAGTAGACAGAGGGAGATTTGGGGCATTATTAAGGGAGAGGGAGGGAGAGAGATCTGAGCCATAGGCACGAACATTCCATTGGGAACTTACCCTGTGCAAGCCCTATGGAAATGGGTCAGCTGTTGGCATTAGAAGTAGGCCCAGGGTGGCCGGAACGTTCCCCCTTCTTTACAATGATTGAGAGTTTGGGTGTAAACTGGGTACTTCTGCATTTTCTCCTCAGCATTAAGCACAGTTTGGCGTTCTGTCTACACACAGTTTAACACAAACAGGAACCGTTTGCTCAGATACAAATTAGTGTCAAAGCCTGGTTTCAAAGTCTTGTAGGTAACCAATGATGGTTAGCATCGGAGCAGACCAAACTATATAAAAGCATGTCATGCATCAAAACTTAGGATTAGTTAAAATAAGGTGTGTGGAAGGGATTTATAAAGGACTTTTGAAGTGTGATATACTTTATGGACAATCTCTTTTCATGTGATAGCTAGAGGAGAGACTTGAACCTAGGTCCAGGATTCTTATGGATTTCACTGGCTGACACCTTCATGGAACATCCAACTTAGTTGGAATAATAGATTAGGTGTGAGACGAACTCTCTGTAGTCTTCGCTTCATAAATCTGAGTACTTAGCAAACCTTGGTTGGTACAGTCAAGTAGCTCTTAACAGACACAGAGGAGTGGAGAGAGCAGTGAACCTGTGATCCTGTGGTATTTCCTTTGTGTCTGAGAGCCATGCTGAAGTCTTTCAAACACAGGATTGCATCAGGGGACCAGCAGAAAGATGGCTGCTTTGGTTGCAACTGGCCGTCTTGTGTCAAGTAGGGACAGGGTGCCTTGTCTCTAGTAGTGTTTTGACGTAGAAGCCATCTTGATGGGAATGCTTAACTTTGGAGTTCATCTGATGATTGGAGTTCATCTGTGTGTTTTTAAAATGCGCGATTGTTGACAATGTCGTGTAATGGACCTGCAAACTTTTGTGAGTAGCATATCACGAGTGTGTAATAAATCACTCATTTAGAAAAGCGTTTAGTAGATATGGGGAAAGAGTTAATTTGCATTTAGGTTTGTGGCCGGTGTTGGTCTTTGGTTTGTGTCTCTGGCATGGTTCAGTGTGGCTGGTGAGTAGACATTTAACATTAGGAGTCTGCAAGTGAGGACATGATCTGTGTGAGAGGAGTATAATTGTTTTAATGCCCTAATAGCTACTCTTCTGGAATTTGTCACGTTTAAGGATGTGGCTGTAATGAAAACAACAGACAAAAAGCAGTTTTACTTTTTGTCCACCAGATGGTAGCAGTAGATGTTACTTAATCTTCGAAGGAGAAAAAAATGCAGGTAGATCATGCCGGTCATTTAGGGAAAAAAATCTAAACCAGAACAATTGGACCTACTAAAACACACAAAGCAATGAGCTTTGAGTTTCAAAGAATTCTCTCTTCGGCATTGTTAATCAAAATTCCTGGGTGCTTTGTAAAACAGATAACAGAAATAAAGAAAAATTGGCATCAGATCAGAGGAGTCACTTGGTGAAAGAATAACAGTGTTGCCCTTAGCACCACCTGTACCTTAGCACCGCTTGGGGCTGATTTTTTATCTTGACCCTTTTTCCCCTGCTCTATCACCCTGTTGAGTGGTCATCTGTTTTTACTCCAGAAGCTAACTTAGGCAAGAGGTATTGTGTGGGTTGTGACTAATGATCACTCTACAATTTCGCCTCTGGCTCTAGAGTTTCTCCATGAAACAGTAGGTTATAGGAGATGATCTGGAAGGCCCCCTCCCATTCCATGAATCTATAATACCCGGACTCTGTATATCGTGTGTACACAGCCAGTGTGACTGGGAGGTGTGTGTGTTTGTGGGTTTTTTTTTTGCAGATGCAAAAAAATCCCCACAAACCGCCCAGAGAGCTCCGGCTATTGGGCGGTATAGAAATGTAATAAATAAATAAATAAATAAATAAATAAATAAATGCTTCAATGGCCAAGGTTTCCAAAAGTATCCAGTTATTCCCACCAATATTATCAAAACACTGGGCAGGGGAAAATAAAAATAAACCACAGGTGTTTCCTGTCTCTGTGTGGTGAACTCATTGTCCACTCTAGTAAATTTCCCATCGGGGTATGCCTTGTCCAGCAATAAATGAACTGAACAGAACCATAGACGTCAGCAGGGATTTTGCCGTTGACCTCATGGGAGGCAGGATCAGGGCCTGTTGCTATATTGGTCCCGTGGTAAATATTTTCCTAAAGAGTAGAACACTGGAATAACTGTGACAGAATGAACGGATTGTCCCCCAGCCCAGTATCCTGTTTTCCATGCCAGAACCTTTCACCAGATGATTCAAGCAGAGGAAAGAAAAAAGTTCTCCTCTCCGCCCCTAAGTGTTTTGCAAGTTGCTAGGCAGTCAGAATAGCTCTTTGTTTTAGGAATCCCCCCCAAACATGAAATAAGTGTCTCTGGCCAGGCCAGGCCCTGCCATGCAGCAGAACAGAGCACCAGAGGAGAGGGTGAATGAATGCAGGAACTGGTGGGGAAGGGCACCATTTGAGTGCTGCTTTAGGTAGCAAAAGTTTTATTAATTTCTCAAGGGTGCAATCCTATGCATGTTTAGACAGTAAAAAGCCCTACAACTCCCAGCTGGAGTAAGCCATATTTTATGGCTGGGGTAAGCCATAAAATATTGATACCCCACCTTTTCTCAATGAGCTCAAAGTGGCTAACAACAATAAATTAAAACAATAACATTTTCAAAAACAATTTAAAATAATATATTTTTTTGGGTTGGAACTACCTACACAGAGTTGTCATTTGGGAATCCTGAATGCACAGTTAAAGCAACAGAATTTTCCTTTAAAGCGTGTCCTACTGGTTGCATGGCTTTTTAAAGCATCAGTGAGGGAGTGCATTTAAGGATGGCTCTAAATTAAAAAGAAATTATATTCCTCAAGGAAAACACATTTCTGATGTGGCAGTAGGATGCAAAGAGCAGGATTCATGTCAGCTTAATTGGTTTGTAGGTTGCTCAGTAACTTACTTTTGGTGGGGGGGGGGGGAGAAAGGAAAACCAGGGAGGGGGCATGGAATGGGATAGCTAGAACCCTGAACAGGATAGCACTCCCTTATTCCCTTTTAGTTATGTATCTTTGACTTGTCCCATGATCCCAACATAAATCAGGTATTACTTCCTGAAAACTGAAATGTAACACAAAGTACAAAATCTGCTCAAGTGTTAAGAGTAACAGGGCATGACCCAGCAGCTATGACATGAGAGTTATCATCCTCATATAAAAATATGAACAAAAATAAACACATCAATATACAAATGAGTCTACTAAATAACCACATAAATTTTGAAAATTATATGCATAGCACTCAAAGTTGCTTAACCAGTCTGTAAGGCAAAACAGGCAGGCAGCATCATGGGCAGGCAGCCTTTGAAACTGTCCAGGGCTTAGACTAAAGGCAAACTGATGGGAAAAAGAAGTTTCAGGGGAAATGAGACGAAGGACAAATCACGCTAATAGAGTTGCTTCGATGGCTCCAGTGATTAGGAGGTGGATGGTTGAGTATGTGTGGGAATAGGCTTACATTTATATCCCACCTTTTTTCCTCCAAGGAACCCAAGGCGGTGTACATAATCCTTCTCCTCTCTGTTTCTATCTTCACAACAACAGCGCTGTGAGGTAGGTTGGGCTGAGAGGCTGTGACTGGCCCAAAGTCACCCAGTGAGCTTCCATGGCTGAGTGGAGACTAGAACCCAGATCTCCCAACTCCCAGTCCAACATTCTAGCCATTACACCACACTAGATTAGGGAAGGTTACATCAACTGGGATTGTTTAGCTTGGAAAAAAGGAGGCTAAGGGGAGACATGATAGAGGTGTACAAAATTATGCATGGTGTGGAGATTGTGGACAGGGAGACGTTTTTCTCCCTCTTTCAAAATACTAGAACCCGGGGTCATCCCATGAAGCTGATTGGTGGGAGATCCAGGACAAATAAAAGGAAGGACTTCTTCACACAGCGCATAGTTAAATTATGGAACTCACTACCGCAAGATGTAGTGATGGCCACCAATATGGATGGCTTTAAAAGGGGGTTGGATAAATTCCTGGAGACAAAGGCTATCCATGGCTATTAGCCCTGATGGTTGTGTACTTTCTCCAGTATTCGAGGCATTAAGCCTGTGTACACCAGTTGCTGGGGAACATGAGTGGGAGGATGCTGTTGCACTATGTCCTGCTTGTTCATCCCTGGCCGATGGCTGGTTGGCCATTGTGCGAACAGAGTGCTGGACTAGATGGACCCTTGGTCTGATCCAGCAGGGCACTTCTTATGCTCTTAGATTCTGTAGCTCCTGCTTGAATCAAGACACATTTCAATTAAAAATTGGAATAGGAGAGTTGACTGTTTCTTTCTTCCTCCATTAGGAGAATAGTCTCATAGTTGGAGCACTTTAGCTGTACACTTTTCTGGCTCTTACAGCGTCTCAGACATGCACAAAATTGGAAAATCACGTTATACTGGTTGGGTAATTGCTTTTGGTTTGGTCATTTACTTCAGTATGTGAATCAGGAGCTATTTCATGTAGATCCACCAGTGGGAATGACGGTCGTAAATTTGAAGATTTGCTACGGATAAGCAAGACTGAAGAGCCTACATGAGGGATAATCTAGGTTGTTATTGAGTAGCTTTAGCAAGAGATGGATGTTACTTTGAAAATACTAAGAAGTTTTTCAGTTAACTAGCACACACAACACATTTTCAAAGCATTTGGGTGTGTTTCCATGTCCTCCCCAGCACAGGATTTGTTATTAAAAGGTGGGTGCTGCAGCATACGACAGAACCTAATTACAAAATTATGCCTCCTACTGACATAATTTTGCTTCTATCCGAAAGTCACATGTTCACTGAAACTCTAGTCCTTCCTTCTAAACATATTCTCTGTGTCAATATTTTACCCAACCATTAGCTTGAAATGAATTGTTAATAGGGTAATGGAGTAACAGAGTAGACAGAGACATTTCTCTGGCACTCTCATGCTACTAAAATCCAGGTTCACCCAATTAAATTAATTGTCAATAGGTTACAGACAAAGACAATGCCACAGAATTTAGAAGGGATTCTTGGATAGGTCTGTCAACAGCACTTCAGTCATGATAGCAGACTGATACCTTCGTGCACACAGGCAGTATACCTTTATACAGGTGCTAAGGACAAAGCATTGAGAATAGCCATCAGCGTAGTATTTTGCATGTGAGCTTCCAGTGGCTGGGCTGGGGATCTGGCTGATCAGTGCTGAAAACAGAATGCCCAACTAGAAGGAGTTAAAACTGCTATAGCAAGGAAAGTCTTACATTCAATGAATGGGCAGGTTGGTAAGAGAAAATATGATCTCTCCAGTATCCTGGTTCCAAATTAACATTCAAAGCCCTAAACGGTTTGGGGCCAGGTTATTTGAAGGAACACCTCCTCCCATATATACCTGCCCAGACCTTATGATCATTCACAGGGGCCCTTCTCCGTGAGCCCCTGCCAAAGGAAGCCTTTGGGCTTTCTCCACTGTGGCACCCCGGCTGTGGAATGAGCTCCTCAGAGAAGTCCGCCTGGTGCCTACGCTGTACTCCTTTCATCGCCAGCTGAAGACCTTTTTATTCTCTCAGTATTTTAACACTTAATTTTAACAAATTTAAATTTTACGGTTCTAATTCTGTAGTTTAATCTTATATCAATTTCTGCTGCGTGGTTTTATCCTGGTTGTGCTTTTTATACTGTATTTTGTATTTGTGTTTTTAGACTGTTGGTTGTTTTATTATGGCTTTAATTTTTGTGAACCGCCCAGAGAGCTTTGGCTATTGGGCGGTATAAAAATGTAATAAAATAAATAAATAAGTTGTTTAGGGCTTTATATGCTACTACCACAACCTTAAAACCAGCCTGGTAGTAAATAGGCAGCCAGTGCAGTTCCATCAGCAAAGGAGTTGCATGAGGGGAAGCACCTGACAATAGCCGAGCTGCTGCATTTTGCACAAACTCGAGTTCCCAGAGTAGCTTTAAGTGCAGCCCCAAATAGAGTGCATTACAGTAATCCAGTCTTGAGGTTACTAGTGCATATACCACTGTGGCCAAGCTATTCTTACCCAGGAAAGGCCATACTTGGTGAACCAGCTGAAGCTGGTAAAAGGCACTCCAAGCCACCATGGCTACTACTCCAGTGGCAGTGATGGATCTAGAACCCCCAAACTACAGACATGATATTTCAGAGGGAACACAACCTTATACAGAACAAGTGATAAGTCTATCTCCTGGATCTGGAAACTACTCACCTACAGGGTTTCTGTCTTGCCAGGATTCAGTTTCACTTCATTGGTGCTCATCTAGCCTATGACCAAATTTAGGCACTGATACACAGCCTCACCTGATTCAGATGTCACAGGGAGATAGAGCTGTGTGTCAGCAACATACTGATGGCACTTGACCCCAACCCCCACTAATGACCGCTCCCAGTGGCTTGATATAGATCTTAAACAACTTTGGGTACTCTGAGGAAGCCCATAGCTCAATTGCCAAGGGGCTGAGGAATGGTCACCCAATGTTACTCTCTGAAATCAGCCCCGCACTGTCACTGGAGGATACCATAGTCAATGGTAACAACAGTCAATGAGAAATCAAGCAAAATTAACCAGGTTCCACTGACCTGTCCCTCTCTTGATAAAGGTCATCCATCAGGGTGACCAGGACTGGTTCAGTCCCATAACTAGGACAGAACCGATTGGAATGGGCCCAGATAATCAGTATCCTCCAAGCATGCCTGCAGTTGTTCTGCCATGACCCTCTCCAGCATCTTCCCTAAGAAAGGGATATTTGCAACTGGGCGTTAGTTGTCCAATACTGTTGGGTCCAGAGTGGGCTTCTTCAGAAGTAGTTACACTGCGACAGGGACTACTCCTTCCTGTAAAGAAGCATTCACAACATCTTGGGCCCACCTTCATGGAGGATAAAACTATTGGTGGCTACTAGTCCTGATGGCTATATGCTACTGCCAGAGGAAGTATGCCCACAAGCAGGAGGGTGCTATTGCACTTGTGTTCTTCTTGTGGGCTTCGCATGGGCAGCAGATTGCTATGTGAAAAGAATGCTGAACTAGATGGACCCATGGTCTGATTGAGCATGGGTCTTCTTATGTTCGTATTTCTTATTCAAAACTTCAAAAACAAACAACAAAGAAAATAACTAGATTTCAATATCTCAGGTTTTGCTTTCTATGGAAACAAACCCTTGCTAACAGTCCACAATCCATCCCCTTCGACAGATGATACTGAAGTTGTCTGATATACGCTGAGTCTTGTCCAAGGCAAACTCTAATGTTCCCTACAGCATCATCTAAGTTCACTCCTGTTATGTTTTTGCAACTTCCTCTCATTTCTTAACAAGAAAGTAATTGGTCATCACATTCTGGATTTAACAATAGGAAATCATGGCTAAAGTGTGTGATTGACAACGACTTAAGTTTGTTGCACATGATATAACTGTGATTTTAGGAGGTGTGTCACTTTTCTCCTCTTTCATCTGGCTCAATTGCTCTATGGGTGAATTCTAATTCCGATGCAACAATGCTGTTATTCCTGTACTGCATGTTTTTAAATGACACATGCACATGTTTTAGCAATCTGCCTCTGCAGGTTTTTTTGTTTTGTTTTTTAGGAAATGTTTAATTTGTGCCAGTGTAGAGTTCAGGAAGAAAAAACCAGTGTCTTAAACATACAGAAAAAAATGATCTGTAGAATGAAATCTATAATTAGAATACAAAGCCACAGTGAGCATCAAGGAGGAGGAGGAAGAGCTGCTTGTTCACTGATCTTCATGAGGAAAGATTGGGAAGTATTTACAAAACACCTAAAAATACAAAGTTTTTTTGAACTTATCATATGAGCTCCAAGAACTGCAATTTGAATACAGACAAAATTAGATAGGAAATCCAAAAGTCATGTGTGTACGCAAGGAGTTTGGGCTTGTCTCACATATTTGACTAATTTGATTGGAGCTGATGATCTTTGGTCTCTTCCAGCTTTCTGATGTCAAGAATCTCTTTCGAGGCATCAAGAGGCTCTCAGTGGAGTTCTCCTTTGCCCTCAGAACTTAAGGCCAGTTTGGCCAGTTTGAAATGTCTCAAGTTCAGATTGGATCAGATTGGTTATTGACCATGGTATAGATTATGTTTTTCTAATGTCACATGACTTGGTTTGCTTGAATAACAATGGAGTTATTGGTTCTACAAATTTCTTAATGTGACATGACTCCTTTCTTTCTGCTCTCTGCTTTGCACGGATTAGAGGGAGCAGATATGTGATGAACTTGCTTGGTGTGAAGATGTTGGAACTGATGATTTTCTGATCTCCTCCAGCTTTATGATTCTATAAAAATGGCTTGTGACTATATCTCAGGAGCTGCTTTTTCATTGTCAAAGGGCCGGATTAGGTACTAGTATCCTTCTGACACCTGCATAATGCCACTTTTTGTGGATCTGACGCAGGACCAGGACTTAGCACCAGGCTTTTGTCAACACAGCTGAATTCATAGTTGCATCATAGATATGACAGAACAATGCTGCATAAATACACTTCTACCACTGTCAAAGAAGGTGGGGCCAACAACTGCTGTTTATGTGGCAATCTTAGAAGGTTCATCAAGAGACAGAAAGAACCCATTCAGCTATTGTGCTTGGCAGGTGTAGTTTCTCTGGAAGGGAAGAACCAGAGGGCGTTTTGCAATATGGATGGAGATTTAGTGATGATCAGAGCCATACTGTATGCTAACTAATATGTCAAGAAATATTTTTGTAAGCTGCTGTGAGAGCCTTTTTTGGCTGAATGGCGGGTAAAAATGCTTAAATAAATATAAATAAATAACTTCTGCTTTAGATTTCCCCCCTCACCAAAACAGCCCAAAGTAGTGTTATGGGCAACCATCATTCATTTGGCTTCTATGCCAATATGTATTCAAATTTTGGACATCTATTTTAACCACATCATATGAATTGAAATTTAGACGAAAATAAAATATTTTCTACTACTGACTTCATTAGTTTTACAACAACGAGTGGTTAAAATAGTCATGAATATCCTGTTGGTCATGGATTTTTTTTCTCATTCTCTACAACTTTTGTAATACAATGATCTGTTGGTTAAAGAAATAAATTAGAAATGCTGAAGATGAAATATTAAAAGATTATACTCATGGGATGGACGTAAGGAATTGTTTTATTGAAAAAAGAGTTTGGGTTCTCCTCCAAGGAATCTGTATCAAGCAAGGCAATGAACGTTGTCTGCTAGGTTTGAAAATATGTGCAATTAATAACTATAGTAGTAGATTAATTTTTTTCATAGATTAAAACTGATATTGCCCTTATTATTGTCAAAAATACTAGACGTGTTTTGTGAATTCCTCCAGTGATTTTAAAACAACAACAACAACCATAAGCTAATATCAACTATTGATGAAAGATTGGAGAAATTATTCTTTGGAGTGATTTAAATGTTGCTGCTCATGCTTCTTTTAACGTCTTGGCTTCTATTTGGGGTTCCACTCTCACCCTAGAACAGTGGTTCTCAACCTTCCTAATGCCGCGACCCTTTAATACAGTTCCTCATGTTGTGGTGACCCCCAACCATAAAATTATTTTCGTTCTTCTCTACACAATCCATTGTCATGGGATGGTTTGCTAATGAGAATAATACATAACAATGGCTTTAATAATACAAAAGATGATACATGACATAGTTCAGTCAATACAGTTTCCTAAACCATCGGAAATATGTGTTTTCCAATGGTCTTAGGCGACCCCTGTGAAAGGGTCATTTGACCCCCAAAGGGGTCCCGACCCACAGGTTGAGAACCGCTGCCCTTGAACATTTTACATACTGGCGGCATCATCATCATCATCCCAAAAAAACTTCCTGCCTAATTCTTCTGCGGACATTTCAGTCAAATAATAATAATAACAAAATCTTTTGCTTGATGATCAGTTTACTTTTTAGTGGATTCATTTTTCCCGTAGTTAAAAGCCTGTGTTGTTGCCTCATGAATGTCCCTTTGTTTTAGCATCACTTTGAGCCCCGGCATTCCCATGTGTTTTAATCCTCCCCAATGTCTACAGGTACCATTTTAGTCAATTACACTTTTGAAAAGTCGATTACTCAGGGCTCATCTACACCAAGCAGATATCCCACTATGAAAGTGGTATATAAAAGGCAGGAGCCACACTACTGCTTTATAGTGGTATTGAAATGCAGTGACAACTGTTGGGGCCCAGGACACATGCCATATACCGCTTTCATAGTGCTATATCCTGCTTGGTGTAGATGTGTCATGGGCCCCAACAGCTGTCAGTGCACTTCAATACCACTATAAAGCAGTAGTGTGGCTCCTGCCTTTTATATACCGCTTTCATACCACTTTCATAGTGGCATATCCTGCTTGGTGTAGATGAGCCCTCAGTTAATCAACTGAACCAGGCAGCCCTATTTAAAATAGGGTGACCATATGAAAAGGAGGACAGGGCTCCTGTATCTTTAACATTTGTATAGAAAAGGAAATTTCAGCAGGTGTCATTTGTATATATGGGGAACCGGGTGAAATTTCCTCTTCATCACAACAGCTAAAGCTGCAGGTGCCCTGCCCTCTTTTAAATCTGCCCTCTAGTATAGCTCCTGCACCTTTAACTGTTGTGATGAAGAGGGGATTTCACCAGGTTCTCCATATATACAAAGCACACCTGCTGAAATTCCCTTTTCTATGCAACTGTTAAAGATACAGGAGCCCTGTCCTCCTTTTCATAGGGTCACCCCTATTTAAAAGCAACCTTTCCCCCGTGATAAGAATCAAATGTTACCTCACGGAGGGAAATGGTTTTCTTCCAGCACTCGTTTGAGGCATTCTCGCCTCGGCTCTCGGAGGCGCAGCGGTTTCCCTCGCCTCCGTCGGAGCAGGCGGGTCGGCTCTGCCGGGCTCCGTGGCTGCCTCCCTTCCCCGCCCCGCCAGCGGGGTCACGGGGAGGCTGCCAGCGGCCCGTGGCCCTGAGGTGGGCGGAGGCGGCCGCTGGGCGTGTGCGGAGGAGCGGCCGCGGCGGGCTGAGCTGACGAGAAGAGGAGCGCTGCTGCTGCTGCTGCTGCTGCGCCAGATGAGCGCAGCCGGCGGAAAGCCGAGCCGACGGGGCGGCCAAGATGTTGCGCTACAGCTCGGGCCTCACCCTGACCACCACCACGCCGAAAAAGCCCGACCACGAGGGAGGCCCTGCCAAGAGAAAGGTGAGGGGTTTCCACCGGGCAGCGGCGGTGGCACGGGCACTCTTTACCGCCGCGGTCTTACAGAATTATTATTAATAATAATTAATAAATAACCCCTGGGGGTGATTGCAAGAGCAGCTCCGAGCGAATCCACCTCAGGGCGGAGGCGGGGAATGAGCCGAAGGTGATAACGGTCGTGAGCGCGCGTGGAGAGAGAGAGGGGATTTACCTCAGGAATTAGAGGAGTTTTGGGAGTGCGCATGCGCGAAGAAGAGATTGTCCTCTCAGAGGCAGAAAAGGCGGGAAGGGCCTCCAGGCGCAGGCAAAATTCGACGCCTGAGCGCTGCTATCAGTCAGATAGGATCCCTACAGTTCCCAGAATTCCCCAAGTGGGCTGAGGAATGCTGGGAGTTGTAGGAGTTTTTTTTTTTTAGGTCTAAACATGCATAGGGTGGCAACTTTAATGTATTTTTTTTTAATTTTAGGTGTTAGCTGTTTTGAGGGGCATTTCCTTTTGAGAAAGTGATGTTTTTAGAATAAATCCATGTGTAAGACCAGAGTGTACCCCTCATGATAGTGGCTTATTGAAATGATACCTGGTGTGGTACTAGTCCTCAGGAAATCGATGGGCAGGAGACTCAGGCAGACAGAAGAAAGTCCATGCAGACATAACCTTTGGAACTAACTGCCACATGACATGCTGTTGGTGCCTGGCTCAGATGGCTTTAAAGGCAAATTAGACATTCCTGGAAGAGCAATAGGAGAGGTTGAACAATGGCTCGTAGTTGTGATGGCTCTATGGAGCCTCCATGCTCAGAGGCAGTCTACCGCTAAGTGCTGGATGCTGGGGAGGGCTCTTGCCTTCATGCCTGACTGGTGGGCTTCCCAGAGGTGTCTGGGTGGCCACTGTGGGAAAGAGCATGGTGGACAAGATGGATGTAGAGCTGCTCCTGTGTTCTAGTGCCCCTGAGCCTGTGCAGATTGCTCCCTCCTTGGTGGTGCTCGCCAACTGGCTGCTTCCCAGGATTCCTTGCAACAGTGCCTAAGATGTTGTGTGGATCCTGTGCTGCTTTGTTGGTTCCCCTCCAAGTCTCCTGAAGCTGCAGTTCTGGGTGTGGTTGGGCCATCCTGAGCCCATAGAAAGTTCTTGCCAATGAGTGTGGTGTAACAGATCAAGTGCTGGACTTGGGCAACGGAGACCTGTGTTCAAATGAACCATGAAGCTCACTGCTTGCCCAGGGGCTGGTTGCTCTCCTCAGAGGATTGGTATGATGATGGCATGGGATAACCTCTGCGTCTACCATCTTGGGCTATTTGGTGGAAGTGTTGTTTGAAAATGTAATAATAAAAAAGGAGTGCTCCTTAAATTCTCTTCCGTGTTAGTTCTAGCCAGCCTTCAAAGCACAGAACCATCATGAGTAATAGCCACTGATCATGCATTTGTCTAATCCCATTCTCAAGCTATCTAAGTCAGTGACCATCTTGCAGCAGTAAATTCCATAAGTTAATTATGCATTGTGTAGAGTCTTCCCACCCACCCCACCACTATTTATCCTGAATCTGCAGGCGAGCAGTTTCACTGGGTGTCCCAAGTTCTAGCAAATGGGAGAAAGACAAAAACTTCTCTCCAGTCGAAAACTATAATAATAATAATAGTCCAAAATTAATAAACAAGGCAGTAAAAACCTCACCCAACTAAAAAGGAGAGCAGCAAGCAATAAAACCTTAACTTATATTGGCACTCCCCCTTTCTCTCTCTCTTTCTGCCCCTTCCCTGCCTGGGAAGGGGCGTATTGCTCTTTCAAGAGTTCTGAACCGATCATTTGCAGGCAGCTTTAATTTCTTACAATGAGTTGCAAATTGCAGTAATGCTTGCTTATCAGGGAGATTTGAACCAAGGTCTTTTGCTGCTCTATGCGGATGCTTTCTGCAGCCTGAGAGGTGTGTCACAGGATCCCTTACGGGGTCACCGAGAAGGTTGGGACACATCTCTTGGATTGCACATGGCTGCCTAATTGGTTTTCTCCCAAAATACTGCTATCCAAAGCAGCTTGCTTGTTCAAACAGGCTGGCTCTGTGTTTATTCACTGATGCCTGCAGAGTTAGGGCCACTATAGTGTAGCAGAAAGAGTTTTGGATGTGGATGGGCGAGACCTAGGTATTACTGCCTGTTTAGCCATGAAGATTGCTGGGTGAGCAAGTTGTTCTGTCTCGATCTAACATCTACTTTGCAGGGTTGTGGTGAGAATACAATGAGCTAAGCCCCCATGTATTCTGCCCTGAGTTGCTTGGAGGAAAGGCAATATGGAAATGTGATAAAGGCATTTGGATATTTGTCAAAATGAGTACAATATAACATACCTGGGTTTGCCACTACTTAATATGTGAAAATACCTTAAAAGTTACAAGGGTGACTTTGCTGCTGCCTTGGATACCTGCAATTATCACATGTAAACATTAACTAAAAGTATGAAAATTATTTTTGAAATGTCTCATAATTAAGATTAAGATCTTAGCATCTCTTTTTATGTTAAAATTCTGGTACATCTAATGAAAGGACTGCTGCTACAGTCATCCTTCTGTAAATAGGGTTTTCACTAGTTTGACAACAGGGGCTGCTATCTTGCCGGATTGCACATTCCTTGCAGGCTCTAGGGGACAGAAAACTGAGATCAACTGATAAAGCTTGTCTTTACAGAGCCATGATCCTCATGTTTTGGAACACTTGCTATCTCCATTCATGCGCTAAAGTGCCACTCATCATAGCTTCAAACTCACTAAAACTATGGCAAAATGGTAACCCCTGTTCCATGCAGTAAAATAATAAGCTAAATAGGACTTTACTTATGCTAGACTCCAGGAAGCTTTAATGTCATATTTTGTGCCATCTGTAATTGGTAGGACACTGTTGTAAATCTTTAAGTCTTGTGCTCAAATTTGTTCTCAATTTATTTTATGTTCTCTTTTAAAAATATACATAGTGTTTTTCTAAATGGTTCCAAAGTTCTCTAAAATGAAAGCAGTGAGAATAAATGTCCTTCCATTAAGATGAGTGAGGTTCTTGCTTTCAGCGCTGCTTTGTAGTATTCATGTATTCAATGTACATTTCTGCTCATCAAGTTCACTCTCTTTTTATTGATAAAATTGCAAATTCTTGTCGCTCCATGAAAACATTTTCATGGTAATAATTCCGTTTGTCATGGAATGCATTTGACTTACGAGGAAAATTGTTACTTGTAAATAGTTCTTCTCCCCCCCCTCACTCCCCACTTGTCTTTCAACTGCATTTAATCTTTTCTGATATAAACTTGCCCTTGTGTTCTGTTATTCTTGCGTTCTGAATTAAAGGAACTATCTGTCAGAAAAGTAGCTTTTCATTCTTTTTGTGAAGAAGGGAACGTTCGTAATATACTGAAAGGGGTGCTTTTTTCTTTCTTCTAGGCAAATGTTTGTCGGCTGCGCTTAACTGTGCCCCCTGAGGATGACTTGCTTTCTCAGGAAGGAAAAAATAAGATTGAACGAACAAAAAAGGTAATGATATTTTCCTACCCCTACAGCCAATAACAATAGCTTGTGTATCAGTGTCATGGCTGCTTAACCTCTGCTGTCATAAACAGCTACCAGAAGAGATAAACATTAGTGAGATTTTCCATCCTTCTAAAAATAAAATCAGTTCAGTCTGCCAAGTATATATACATTAAGCAAAGGCTGTAGAAATCTATATCCCCCCCTCGATTCTGCAAATGGAATGCATTTTGTTTGCTTGCTCAGTTTGTTTTATGGAAAGGTGCCCCCACCCCCTGACTTTTGGGGAAGAACTGAGGGCCAAACTATTGGCCACAGGGTTAACCGGAGTGTGTTGTGTTTTGAAAGCAGCTGATTTCAAGCCCTGGTTGAGAGAATCAAGAGCATTGTGTGTCTGCCTTAAGAGTGTGAATTGAGGCACCCATTTCAAATCTCACTTGAGCCATAAATCCACTCGAGTCCCTCCAGGTGTTTTGGCCTACAGCTCCCATCTGCCACAGCCACCATAGCCAAGGATGAGGGATGATGGGAGTTGTATGCCAAAACATTTAGACAGCTACAAGTTGGCCACGCCTGCCAACTTGGTTTAGGAAGCTCCAGTTCTCTCAGCATCAGCTCCTGATCTGTAGTTTGGGGATAACAGCCCTGTCCTCTATTGCAGGACTGTTGCAAAGATTATCAGATGTATGTGAATTGCTTTGAACTCTTGAACCTGCTATATAAGCTTGAAGTATGATCCTTTATGCTTTTTATAACCTTCTTTAATAACCAACAAGAGGAACTCCAGTCAGCTAAGGAAAATTAAAATAACAGTCGAAATACATGCTAAACCACATAATAAAAACAACACCCTAATGAACAATATTCTCTTAAAAGCCACTTACTTGGCTGCGCAAGAAAGCCAGTCCATATGGTACTTATAAGTTACGTCCTGCAGGGCAAATAATACTTCATGGTTGTGGAGGTTACTTAAACTGGGAAAAGCAGCACGAGGAAAGGGTTAATCCCACTCCCATGGATCCAGTTTGGGGATTTGAATACACTCTTCACTGTGAAAGAACTTGAAGGCTGAGTTTGGACGACACGCTAATCAACTGGGGTGGTGGTGGTAATAGGAACCGAATGGGAAACAACCATTGATTATCGTGTTGTCTGAACTCAGCCTAAGTGTAGAAATGGGTTGGGTGCTGCCTATTCCAGGCACAGGTGACATTCTCTCTTCCCCCATTCCAGCATGGCCCCCATAGTGAAGCAAGGTTGGCAAAGAGGTGAAGCATTGTCAAGAGCTTAGTAATATAGCTTTATTATCACCACACCCAGAACTTCATGAGGTCAAGTGAAAATAGCTGCACTTGTTAAACGCCAACGTGCGTATTGAACTGGGGCTGGGCTCCATTAATTTGCAGCACCATGTCAGGCTGGTGCTTCAGTGGCAGTAGCTGGATTATCCTGCCAAACAGCTATTGTAAGTTACTGGCTAATGAGTGCATTTTATTTAACCACCATGTACCTTATTGGGTTCATGATTAAAGGTGTTTTGTGAGATGGCCAGAACAGTCTGTATTGGTAGGCAACCTTGTAAATCACTCCACAAAGGCTAGTAGCCCAGAAACTATTTTACTTGCCCGTGTGTCCATGTCATGCCACAACAACAATCGGAGCAAAAAGAAGCAACTCTCTTTCCTTTTCACAGCAACTCCCCTGCCTGGCTGCCTGGAAGCTCTTTCTTACTTGCCATGGCTAAGTTATTTAAAAGCTGGTTAGGCCAAACCAGACCTGATAGGGCAGCCACATTAGTTTTATTCACTAGTCTGACATTTCACATATAACAAGGAGAGTGTGTGTAGCTCCTGGCATTGCTTTGGAAGTTACTTGTAGACTTGCAGGCATTTGAGAAGCAGTTTTGTGATGTAGCATGGCATGGTCATATTGGGTGTGAAATATATACGCTCCCCTTCTGCTTCTCCAGGTGAGGGCAAATAAAATGATTTTTAAATTGGCAGATGTAGGCGGATAAGCCTGGTTGGAGAGCCTCATAGGCATTGTCAAACATTCTTGAAAGTCCAACTCGAAATCTCCTAAAAAAACAGAGGTGGATAACAGTGGAAGTCCCCTGACATAAAAACAGGAAGCAGGGAGTAGGAGTAAACAGACCGTTTTCACTGTGGAGGGAAGTCTGTTAACTTGCTCATAAATGATTAGAGTCAAGGGTGAAGAGTAAGGAAGTCAACCTCTTCGTGCCAAGCTCTTTGGATAGAGTTGAGACTTACTGCACAATCCTATGTATGTCTACTCAGAACCATTGAGTAGAATGAGGCATATTCCCAGCTAATTGTGCATAGGATTGCAGTCTTAAGCAAAATAAATGGCATTCTACTAGACTTTTGCAAACCTAGAGTTTCTGCTTCTATTTAACATTGGAGATTTAGTTTTGTGCAAGTACCATGATGCTGTATATGATCGAGTATCTTGAGTGGATAACATGTGATACTTTGAGTGATGCCAGAACTACTTGTTCTGTGTGCTTTGGGAAGAGTACGTACTTCTGAAGCAGTTATTCCCACTTCAAATTACTTTGCTCTTTGGTATTTCACAGAAATAACTATTTCGTGTTTAAGTATGAATAAACATGTAGGGGAGTGTTTAATGCAAAACCAACAAAGGAAATATTTTGCCCAGGAAATGAAAAATTGCTTTTCAATCTGGTACCACACCCAGTTCATATTGAACCTGTTTGCTTCTGCCCCATTTAAAACAAAAACTGTGTGTTTTGCTCGACATGTCAGGATCCTGTTTAAAGTGGATGTTTCAGAGTTGCTAGAACCAACTCTTAATATAATTATATTTTATTATCTTTTCTAAGCCATCTTTGGGGATCTGGATTGGAAAGTGGACTAGAAATCCAACCAGCAAATATGGTCATATATCTCTACGTTTGCTTTTCCTTCTATTGATAAAAGTGTCTTTATTTTTATATAGCAACTGTATCAAGTTCCTAATGGATTGTCCGCAGGGAACCTATCGCAAGGTGTGGTGTATGGTGTGGTGCACAGATCTGATGATAATCATAAAAAAGAAATGGTGGTTTATGGATGGTCAACTCACCAGCTGAAAGAAGAAATGAAATATATAAGAGACGTGAGTTAGTTTCTGTACGCTGTTTCTTGCATGATTGATAGGATTCTGAGCAGCAAATCTAACTGTGTAAATAAGCTTGTTCCGCTGCCCTTCCCTTTCCTTCCCCTTCAGTTCTATGAAACTAATGTTTCTGCATTTCCATGTTGCTATGTGCCACTATCCCTGAGCAGCCTGACTTTTCCTACCTACCCACAGTCCCAGGGTACGATTCACAACCCGTTGAATTAAGTGGCAAAGCTCCCATTGGTTCTAAAGGCTCTGGGTTGCATTCTTGGTCAGTGCCATAACTATGTTCCACTATTCTGCTTGGACAAAATCTCTGGATAAAGTAAACTTTAGGCCTGCAATACAATTTGGATACATCTTAGGTTTGCAAAATATATGAATGTGTCTGTCCATGACATAGGTGTCACTCTTGTCACTGAGATCAAGGACCAAGGTCGATGTGACAGTAGTGTCAGACTTGTTTGTTTAAACCTAACACTGCTCCAATCACACATAAAGTGCAGCTGGACATATTTACGCTGCCTTGTATTGAATTAGACCATTGGTCCGTCTGTTTATTTCCCCATTATAGTCAATGGGGAGACATAGGAAGCTTTGGATTTTCCGAAGCAAGGTCCTGATTTGGACAGAAATCAAAGTGGGCGGGTGGGTGGTCTCTGAAGTGGTCCCAGCTGAATCAAGGCTAGTTCCAAAGCAGGGTCAGAACTGGATCTTCTTCTTCTTCTTCTTCTTCTTCTTCTTCTTCTTCTTCTTCTTCTTCTTCTTCTTCTTCTTCTTCTCATTCTTATCTTTGATGCATACCCTTTATCTGTGATAATGATGATGATGATTTCTATACTGCCCCATAGCCGAAGCTCTCTGGGTGGTTTACATAAGATTAAAACAATTAAAATCAATTTACAAAATTTAAAACTACAAAGACATACAACATACATAAAAACATACATCTAAAAGCAGCTATAAACAGCTTTAAGCTATGAACCTAAAAACAGATCCAGGATCAGTGAAGTTCATCTCATATTGCTAAATGCCTAGGAGAAGAGAGAAGTCTTGACCTGGCTCCGAAAATATAGCAATGTTGGCACTGGGTGGGCCTCATCAGAGAGATCATTCTATAATTGGGGGGCTACCACAGAGAAGGCCCTCTCCCTTGTTGCCATCTTCCGAGCCTCCCTCGGAGTAGGCACCCGGAGGAGGACCTTAGATGTTGATGATGGTTTAGGGGAGGTGTTTTCATTTTGTTTTGTTTTTTAAATTATGGAATTACTCTTTTGATTGTGAATGTTATGGAATGGCATGCTAAGTGTTAATACTCATTCATGTGAACTGGTTCATTGACTACAGATTATAGTAAAACCAGAAAGTCAGTTTTATTATAAGTAAATATTCCGTTTTGTTACTTACTGCTATAAATATATGACTATATTTGGGCTGGGAAAATTATAATTACATCGCGTTGGGAGCAGTATCATATACTGAAATATTTCTGTTTTCAGGTGAGATTAACTTTGGAAAAAGTAAGAAAGAAAATGTATGGAGAATATGATGAAATGAAACGCAAAATTCAAGAGCTTACAAATGAACTGGCGGTAAGTACTTGCATCTTTAAAGATGACAGAAGTAATGAACTGAACCATTTCTGAATTCTGATTATGCTGATGCTCTTTGACATCCTTCTATATTGGATACAACTTTGGTCCGATGCACATTTGACAAGCTTTCTTTGCAAAATACAAGAGATATGTTTCTACAAACAGCCTCTCTACACTTTGGTTTTCCACCCACGCTTCCAGCTTCATCTGGAAACACTGACGAACCTATTGCACTATAGGATTTTCTTTTCCTCATGTCACTTTCTTTGTTCAACTCTTCCCTAATTCATCCACCCTTAAAATCTGCTCATGGTGCTCTCACTGTGTGTCCAAAAGCAAAAAAAGATGTACCCTCACTGTGAGACTGAAAAGAAAGGGAAAAGATCCACCAACACTCCTGAAGCTGAGCGCACAAACCTCTGGTTTAGACTTATGCTGTTTCTAGAAGTTGTCAATTACGGATTAGAAATCCTTACCACAATTTTGGACATAAAGTCCAACATTTCTCTTCAGGAAGGTAACGATTACCATTCCTTTCTTAAGCAAACAGTCTACCACGGGGGTTAGAACCTGAAGACAACATGCCAAGCTTATATGTTTATGTTATGGTGAATGCTTAACTTTTGAAAATTGAAAAGTGTATTACTGACGAAGTTGGAAACGGTGCATACGATCCGGAGTCATCGTTTAATATTATATTTCTATGTTTTCCCTTGTTTGTATTCTTTCATCTTTATGACATATTTTTGTCCTCGTTAATCACCAGTAACTTTGCAGTTTATTAAATGTTTGCTAAACGTCCATTGACATTCATTATATGACTGCTGGCTAGGATAAATCGTGTCAAGGCTTTTGGTATATGCACAACACACTGGGCTCCCTATATTTTGTGCGCTCAACTTCAGGAGTGTTGGTGGATCTTTTCCCTTTCTTTTCAGTCTCGCTGTGTGTCCTGCATTCTGCATATGTCTCCAAAGTGCACTCTCAGCAAATCCCTCATCTTGTGCTAAGTCTAGTTTTCCATGCACCTTGGCTGGTTAGCAAACATTTTAGGGTGTAATTCACTAATACATATTTATAGAACACTATCTTCTGCTGCATGCACATTTAATCTGGATATGGATCTCATTTGGCAAGGCTAGACATTTCAGTTTAATTGACATCATTTTTATTAATTTGCCTTATTTTTGGTTTGCAATTTATAATTACATGTGTTGACCAGTCTTGCTGCATCTTCTCTTAGATTTTGCTGTGGTTGCATTATTCTTTCTTCTGTTTAGGTGTTATCAGTAGCCTAATTTAGAGCGGCTGTGGATTGTGCTACTAGGATTTTTGGGGGAAGGTGGGCACGGAAGGCTTTATTGGGCTTGCAAATGGAACTGATCTCCGTGCCAAGCACGGAATGCATCTTGACTTGCCCTTGCAAAAGTTTGTACGGTGGTAAGTAGTGCAGGCTGACATGATTAGGCTGCCCCTCTCCTTTCTTGCATATATTTCCATAGATATATGTAAAACACGCTGTACAAATTATATGTAACTTCTGAGCAAGAGAAATTATTGCTAGGTTTGCAATTCCTACTGTCTTAGATTGAGGAGAAAATCTTGTTTATATTTCTCTAGGTATCAAGTTCTCAGCAGGAATCATTGGAAAATCACATAGAAGTGCACTCTGCAGCTCTGGATAGTTTCAGTGAAATGAATAGCTCGTTAACCTCAGCCTCAATTGAGTTGCAGGTAAATTGCTGACAGCGTTGTCGCCATCGATACTTGGTGCTTTTAGCAAATATCACAGCTCTTGCACCATTTGTTTAAAGTATGGGTGGGACACAATTACAAATAGATAAACATTTGGAGCTTCGAATCTGTTCCTTCGAATATCCAATGTGAGAAAAGGATTGTAACCTTTAATGTAAAGAACATAAATATTTAGAGTTAAGCATTTACATAAGGTTATAAGTTATTTCCCTTCACTGTTGTAGAAGGATGTGCTTTTGAAAGAAGAATGCGGCACTGAGAATTCCTATACTTTTATTTACAGTAGTAATCTTTCATATAACTGGTGTTGAATGGATAATTCAATCAAAACCTTGTAGGTTTTTCAAACATTGAATTCAGCCAAAGAGAATCTCTTGCGGGCTTTAAGGAATCTAATGTAGACCTGAGTCTTCTGAATATGGTTGAGACTGCATTGTACAGCATAATTTTGGCTTGAAGTTTGCTTAATAAACATTGGTGGAGTAGGACTGCCAGTTCTACATGGCTCTTACCAAAAAGTAACTGAAAAAGTGCCAGTAGGAGAAAAACAACGAATCTTTATCAGCCTTTTCAGTTTTTAAAGTAATTGTGAATTAATTTATGTCTTTCATTGCGGATGTTCACAGAAAACCTTAGTTGATGTTACTTTGGAGAATACAGTAATACGAGATCAGATAAAGAGTCTAAAACTAACACATGAACAGTCTATGGAAAAACTGAAGGAAAAGCAAAAACAGCTGGAAACTGCTAGAGTTGAAAATGAATTGCTCAAACTCAAGGTAAGCGGTGGCAATTTAGTGACTTGAGTTGTGGAGAATAATCCTGCTATTGAGACTTGGAAAAGGAAATTGCGGTGTCTCCCAGAATTAGGGATGTGACTGGCTAGAAAGGCAGTATCTGTAGAACAGGATATTATTATTCATTTATTGACACAGAATTCAGGATGGCAAGGCCTAACCTCAAAACCTGCCTATTTTCCTGCACCTTGTTTTTGTTGGTAGTGTCAATTCCACTATGTAAGAACATTCAGTGATGTTTCAGGTGACTTGGATTAGCATTGGGGTGTGTGTTTGTTTTCAAAATTATATCCAGCTCCTCCTCCTGGACAAAGCGAACATGTAAAGGCAGCATGTTGAAGTACTTGTATTTGCAAAGATGCTTAATGTTGGTCCACACTGACAAGTTATAGAAGGAAGAATATTGGCTTGCAACAGACACATTTTGGTTGTCTCTCTTCTTTACACAAGAGCCCCTGTCCAATCCTCCCTTCTTTTCCCTTCTTTGAACGCTGTGCACTCCGTGGGGAACCCTATGTCTGCAGGGAGCATTCCTCTCCAGGGAAGACGAAAGGGAAGCTCACCTGCTGTGCATTAGAACACCAAGCCTAAAGGACCATGCCCAGAAGCTCTTTTCACTTGTTCTGCTTGCCAGGGAATTAATAAAAATAAAGATATTTTCACTAGAGGAGTAGAAGGAAAGGAGTAGCACTCTTGAGTGGCTTTCATTCTAATTTTAGATACAGCTCTGTGTTTTCCAGGATGGTAGGGAACAGCTGTGTAGGTTGATAGCCTTAGCAGATTTGCGGGACTTTATAAATAATTAATACATAAATATAATGTCATGCTGTTGCAGTGTGTAAGGTATTTATCTTCATTAGTGCAAATTCTCTCATTTTCTTTGCTTGGTCTTGGGCATCAATGGGAATACATGCACATTTAATTTCAAGGTGCAAAATGCGAATGCGAAATCTGTCTAGAGTGCTGACTACTCAGCTTACGTGCCTTGATAGATGCTCTTTGATTTAAAACTGTCTTTGGAAAGTGGTTTGCGTTTGTAGGATGCAAGGGTTTACTAATGAGGTGATTCCCCAGTGAATTACATCTGTGGGTTGGAGAGATGGTACCTCAAATTAGATAGTCACATCTGATTGCCTGGTACATCATCTTGACGGAATGCCTCTCCCGACATGAACTTACCCATACACTGCGCTCAACATCTAAGGTCCTCCTCCGAGTGCCTCCTCCAAGGGAAGCTCGGAGGATGGCAACAAGGGAGAGGGCCTTTTCAGTGGTGGCCCCCCAATTATGGAATGATCTCCCCGATGAGGCTCGCCTGGCGCCAACATTGTTATCTTTTCGGCGCCAGGTCAAGACTTTTCTCTTCTCCCAGGCATTTAACAGCATTTAACAACATATGCTAAGTTTGTTTTTTAATGAATCCCAGAACTGTTGTTGTTTAAATGGATACTGTTGTTTTATACTGTTGTTTTTTATATTTTTGATGGTTTAAAATTTTGTATACTTTTTTAATGTTCATTGTTTTTAACTTTTGTAAACTGCCCAGAGAGCTTTGGCTATGGGGCAGTATATAAATTTAATTAATAAATCATCCTTTGTGAGATTCCCGTTCCACTAATTAACATGAGGCACAATTAAGAACATAAGAGAGCTCCGGCTATTGGGCGGTATAGAAATGTAATAAATAAATAAATAAGAAGAGCCCTGCTGGTTCAAACCAAGGGTCTGTCTAGTCCAGCATTCTGTTCACACAGGGGCCAACCAGCTGCCAATGTGAAACCCACAAGCAGGACACGAGGGCAATAGCACCTTCTCACCCACGTTCCCCAGCAAGTGGTGTACATAGGCTAACTACCTCTGATACTGGAGGTAGCACATAGCTAACAGGACTAGTAGCCAATTCTGAATCTTCAGAAGAGTTTTCCTGTGCAAGCATCACTGAAATCACCAGGAGCTGGGCAAGAGGAGTATTGCTTATGCACAGATTTCTTTCCTATCAAGGAGTCTTGGGCAGATTGGAAGATCCTGGTGGATTCCAGATTGCTTAGTGGCACGGGGGCACCATTTGGATTTTCTGCCTTAGGCATAAAAATGTCTTCACCTGCTTGCTAAGAGTATGGGATACATTGTTATAGCTTTTCGCCATATCTTTAGTTTATATTTCTTTCCCTTCCTGTCCTGCCTTTGTTGCATTTGTCTCTGAAAAATACATACAATTCTTTTATAGGTGGAATGTTCACAAGAAGCAAATGCGGAAGTAATGCGAGAGATGACAAGGAAACTATACAGTCAATATGAGGAAAAACTACAAGAAGAAGAACAGAAGCATAAACTCGAGAAAGAAACTCTAATAGTAGGTGGAAATCTGGGTTCGTGTTGTGCATTTTGGGGGGTAGAGCTGACTTTAGTTACTCTTTTAAAGCAGAGGTGGGCATCCTGTAGGTCGGGAGCTGCTGGTAGATTTCTGGATGATTTGCAGTCAATCAGCAAGGGTTTCTGACTTCCAATAGTTGAACTACAGAAAGTAAATTTTCCATTAATAAACATTCTCTGCTACAGCTGGCCTTATGCTAATTGCTTCTCTCTCTGCCTCAGTGTTTCTCCCCTGTAAAAATGTGGGTTAATTGCATGCTTTTCACCTGGTCTCTGTGCAGCTCTGCTGGCCAGTTCTAGAGTTCTGAGTTAGAACTCCGTTCCAGTTCATACAATTACTGTGGTTTAAACAAGCCACATTGGCTTGATTAAGCCATGGTGTGTGCTGGCACTTGCTAGGTGCCATTTGCCTAATTACCTGCCTTGGCTTGTTGTGTTATCTGAACCTGAGTGGCATGGCTTGTTGGAGGGCAAAACAACCCTCCAATAACCCGTGGGCTGGTTCTTGGGTTGAGGGTTGTTTCCACATCCAACAAGTCATGCCACCCAGGTTTGGATGATACAACAAGCTGCACCTGAGCGGGTTAGTAGGCTAACGGTGCCTGCCATGCACAGCAACTTAAACAAGCCATGGTGGCTTGTTTAAGCCACGGTGATCATGTGAACCAGGTCAGTCCCTGATCTGTAATAAATGCAGAATGAAGCCTGGCAATGTTGCCTGTTGCCACAAGCTACGACCTGCGATTTGTCAGAGGAGAGACGTCCGTGTTGGGGCTGCTGCTGACGAGGGAATCAGAAGTGAAGACCACGTTCTTTCAGTGGCTTCCTGCTCTACCTTAGCCTCCTCTAACCTGGTGCACTCAAGACGCATTTGACTACAACTGCCACCATCCCCAGCCAGCATGACCTTTGACTGACTGTGAATGGTGGGAGTTGTAGTCAAACATGTCTGAAGGGCAGCAAGTTGGGAAAGGCTGCTCTGTTTACTTGGTATGTCGATCTGGCCTAACGTAAAACCTTTTCTTTGGAGGCTGAAACAAATAGACTCCTTACGGCCATTGAAGATGCAAATAAGAAGATGAGACTTACAGAGACAAGTTTACAAGAAAAAGACCAAAGAATTGGTGAGCTAGATCGATTCATTCAGCGCATGGAAGAGGTCAGTGTGTAACTCTATATACAATCTTCATTTTACAAAAATGGAAAGTTCATTTGAGGTCCTCTCAGTCCTTGCAGCACAATTTTGCATATATAAAATAGTGATCAGAGACAGAAGTTTTAATAATTCTCCGTTTTCATACACTCAGATTGTACGTAATTATTAATTTTGGAGGCGCTGGATTGAAGGGTGCCGTAGGTGCAACACATCAGCACATCACACGCACACGCCGAGCGCCCTTGCTACTCCGGCAGAGCCAGAGTGTCCTTTGGGCCCTTGCAGTTGCTGTCATTCATATTGGGGCAATGGGAGCAGGGCCCTTTGTGGCAGAACTTGTCAAAGCTTTTGGCTAAGTCAGTTGTAAGTAAGTGAGAGCAGTAATCCTGCTGCCCATATATCCTGTGTGACATCAATTGAACTGCTGCTGAACAAGTTGTATCAGATTCTCTCTCATTTCCTTGTGTCTTCTGCCCTGCCCTGCATTTTTTTCATGGACTTTGCTCCACGTGGATGTCATGTCAGATTTCTGCTAGTGACTGCCTCTCGATGTAATTAACAAGATTTGAATAATGTGCACTGGAAAATCTACGAAGTACATAATGTGCACTGCTCTCCTACAATGATTTTTTTTTCTTATGGTAATTGGAATTTAATGACCTTCCCAATGGCACAACTGTTTTATTTACAAGACTTGCACATTTCCACATGTGTACAACTAGAATATTAAATGATAACAAAAGAACTGGGGTGAACAAACATTTTATACAGCTTATTAATTGTACCGTATCGTATATCAAACGTAAATTGTTTTGCAATAATCGAGCATAAATAGTTTACGAAACTAAAAAAGTTGGAGGAGATTCGTCAACTTGACAGTCTTTTAGCATTTAAAAAAGCAATAAAGACTGATCTATTCTGGCAGGCCTATCCAGTGAAATTTTAGAATGTTTTTAGGATGTTTTAAGGATGTTTTATTTATATTTATTTAGAGTATTTTTATCCTGCACCTCAGCCAAAAAGCTCTCGGAGCGGCTTACAATGTATCAATAAAGAAGTTTTAATCATGTATGCTGTGTTTTTAATCAATTTTTAATGTGTTTTATATTCACTGTTGTTCCCCGCCTCGATCCAAGTGGAGAGGCGGGTAAGAAATAAATTATTATTATTATTATTATTATTATTATTATTATTATTATTCAGTAACCACGCACAAATGGTTTACAAAAACAGAGTAATAACTGAATGGTTGCAATAACTGAGCTACGGGCCTCCGGCTTCTTCCACCTGTTTTGCAATGCTTCGTCAGAGTCAGAATATCAAAACTTCACACTGCTTATGGGTGGGCAAAGAGGAGGATTTGTTGGTCAAGAACTCATTGCATTTTCTGGCTGGGGATCTAATCAATTTTTTTTTGGAGGACTAAAAAGTCTTTTTGAAATCTGAGGAACAAATTCTATATAAAATACACTCAAGGTGACTTATAGTAGATAAGATTAAAACACATCTTTTTAAAAAACAAAACAAAAACGCACACACCAAGTATCAAAATGAATAGATTTCCACAAGCTTGAGTACTATGGAGTACCATTTTTAGGGCATCAAAATGGGATATAAAGGAAATAAATAATTTTTAAAAAATCAAGGAGGCAACAGTTCCAAAATGCTCAGTGGAGCAACACAGTCTTCACAACCTGTGTAAAAAGAGGAAGTGATCGGGCTAGGTGTCCATCTCAAGGGGGCAGGAGGCTATTCCATATTCTGGGCATCATAACAGAAAAGACCCTATTCCTTGTGGTCACTCACAACATCTCTGGTGGTGGGTAAGAGGGAGAAGGTTAATGGGTTTCTTGGGCAGGGATGTAGAGGAAGAGAATTTGTTCATTCCCTTTACGCACATTTTCATCACCATATATTCTCACCTTTGCCATTTTACGGCTGGGATACAGCGTGATGTTGTTGCTGTGCTAGAAGGAATGTTGCCTGAACAGAGCTCTCTTGTGGGGATCGTATTCTGTAATGCTGATTTCTTCATTGTTGCAATTCCAGAGAGATGCAGAAAACTCATCAAGCAAAGGCTTTAATTAATATTAGAATACTTGTGGTGGCAATTAATATGAGCATGGTAATTTTCTCCAGTGGAAGAGGAGATTAGTGAGTGTTTACATGATCACAAGGGGAAAATACTTATGATATGCTGGTAACATGTGTCTCTGTGCATGACCCTTTAATGTGAATTGACAGCATACAATTTATGAAAATCATGGCACTCCTTTTTGCAGAGAATAATACAATTTCAAAGAGAGAAATAAAATACAGTAGGATTCACTGCCGTTCTGGGGAACAGCAGAATATATATCTTTAAAATTTATGCTTAAAGATGTGTGCTGTGGCTATAACAGTCATGGTGTCTAATTTTGTTCTGGAACAACAAGTGTATGTCCCAGCTCATTAGGTTGGCATCTGAGTTGGGTGAAGGAGACTCGGCACTTGCTTACATATATAGCAGAATGGACACCAAACTAGACAAAATGTTGGAGACTGAGCACTTGGGTGAGGAACAGAGGGATCAAAAGGTACCAAGTTAGAGCCAGAATGTCCTTATTTAAGGGCTTTCAGCAGATTGGAAGGGCTGGCTGAAAACTAGCCAGGGGTGAGGAAAGTTCAATCGCCCCTTGATAGCATTTTTTGGTAGGAGGTTAATCTTAGGGGATGGCTGAATGGAAAAGTCTTCTGCTGTGCCACTCAAAACCTTGGACCCTTGTGTCTAAATTATGGGATTTCTATGATTAACATGCACATTCCAATGTCAAAATATATTTTGCAGCTCAGTTATAACATTAAAAAACATGTATCTCTATATATTCTAATTTAGGAACGCCATCAACTACAAAAACAACTAATGGAGTATGAAATGCAACTACTCAGAGCAAATCTTCACAGCCAGCCAGGCAGACAGAGGTGAGGTCCTGCTTCCTTCTAGGATTCCTGGTGCTCATAAAATATCCCTATTTATTTATTTATTTATTTATTACATTTCTATACCGCCCAATAGCCGGAGCTCTCTGGGCAGTTCACAAATTATAGCTGATAATGAATTTTTGGATAAATATTTTGTAAGGAGACGTATTCATTTGAAATTCCCAGCATTCTACAGATATTATGACTGTATAGGCAAAGAGCCATGCAGACCTTGCAAAATAAATCCTTAGTTTTTCAACTGTAAAATTATGCAACACTTTTTAGTGTCCCTTTCATCTCCATTGTGAGAAAGATGAATGTTTTTCAAGTGTTAACATGTCTCATAGGTTTTACTACAGGTGCCTCCTGGCGGACATTTAATTTGGACAAATTTCCATTATGGAACAAGAAAGTAGCACTAACATTAGCTTCTCCTCTCAGAAAAATGTCTTTACATACTCTCCCCTCAAACTGATGTATTTATTTACAATATTTATATACCAATCCATATCTAAAATAGATTCCACAGCAGTGAATATAGATATAAACGGTAAAAGGTTAAAACAGCAAATTAAAATAGCTCAGTTTAAAACAGAATGCCAATAAAAACAGTGGCTACTCAGTTGGGGAAGGCTTCTTGAAACAGAGATGTTTTCAGGAGGTGCTGGAAGCAGCCTAGGGTTGGCGTCTGCTTGACCTCCAGGGGCAGAGAGTTCCAAAGAGAAGGGGCCACTATACTAAAGGCTCTTCTGGTGGATTCCAATGGGGCCATAGGTCCATGTGGAACCACCAGGAGCATGCCCTCCAATGCTCTCAGTGACCGGGCAGCTTGATAAGGGAGAAGACGCTGTCTCAACTGTCTTGGTCCCAAGTTGTTTAGGACTTTGTACACTGGTACCAAAAATTTAAACCTGGCCCTGTAGCCAATAGGCTGCCAGTGCAGTTCCCCCATCAAAGGAGTTGCATGCTGAAAAGGGGCATCTATTTGCTTTGATTTCCTCTGAATTACTTTCTGAGAACCATTTATACTTGTTTTACATATGCATATGTTTGGCCACTTTTACGGGGATGATAGCAAGTAGTTCAAGTCCTGTAAAGCATGTTTATATCTGAAAGGGGAAGACATGTGAACAAACAAGGTGTGGTTGTTATAAATACCAAAGATAATACAAATTACTTTTTGAGCTTTCACCTGGAGATGGAGAAAACAATATCTTGGCAACACCACAGACAGAATGATCTATAGGTTCATCTTAAAGTCTCCCTGGGATTGCGGCACCTTTCACTGGCAGATCTTTTCTCTTAGCAAATTTGATACATGGTTTGGGGAGAGAGTGATTCCTCACTTAGATGACTGCAGAGAAATTCATTTAGTATTTACATCTTTCTGTGTCAGGTCATACCAGTTGGAGGAGGCTACTGCTAGTCTGCGGGAACGAATCAAGCATCTGGATGACATGGTTCTTTGCCAACAGAAGAAAGTCAAGCACATGGTTGAGGAGGTCAGTTAATAGCATTTTCTTTTGCTCTAAATAGCATAGGGTCTTGATGTCGAGATTCTCTTAAGGCAAAGAATGGGAACATACTGTCAAGTAGATGCAACACAGATAATGTTTAAAACAAACGTTTTAAATGCTTTAAAAAAAATCAAATTGCATTTAAGCCGGAATGATTGTGCTGGAAAATATGGTAGCCGAGTTTTTTCACAAATACCTATAGACCAGAAGGAAAATGAAGAATCCCCAAATCTTGAGTTTTCTGAATATATCATCATTGTTTTTGTTCAACCTGGTAGGTGGAACATGAATCACATTTCTTGATATGCCAGACATAATTTCTAGTAAGTCAAATTGCATATAAGGTTCATCAACTATTATAGTGCTGTTGTAAGAGAAGTGCAACATATCTACTTACTTGTTGCATTTGTCCATTCACCAAGCCTGTTATCACCCCGATTCAAAAATATTGTATGCCCATAACATGATACAAAGAAATCAGCTTTCCCATCTGCTTTTAGTTCCTGTTCTAGAGGCTTCTTGCTTGTTTTGTTTTCCAAAAATTTTGCATGATCCCTCCCACTGAAATGAACCTCATATTATGCACCAGGGATTTTACTGTATCTAGTTTCTTTGACTAGACATAGCTGTTTGTGGGAACCAAACTGGCTTCTGTATCCCTAGTGATTCAAAGCAGGCAGCCATTTTGGATGTATGCACTGGTGGGCTTTTGGATAAGAAATGGCATCAAAAGTAGTATTTCCCCTTGTCTGTATTTCTTTTGCACCGCAGTAAGTACTCCGTCAACTAGATTCAAAACCCGTGTTTATGACTGCGCCTAATTTAGAAGACAATTTGGCACAGAGACTTATTGGTCCCAGAAGAACATTTAGGGTGTAGTCCTATCCAGATGAGCGTCACCCTTGAAACTCACTTCTATTCTGCATTTTTTGCTTGACCGGCATTTCTGCCTAGGGCTCTGTAGAGAGGGAGGGAAGGAGGATGGAGAAAGCTGGGGAAAGCTCATGTCCCCGCTTTCTCCGTCGCCTCCCTTTCCCCTTTTCTGTACTCTCTGAGGTTGTTCTTGCGACCTCCGAGAGGCAGCCGCCATGGTTCTCTCCATGCTGACTGCGAGGGGGACGGAGAGGGGGCAGAAAGCTCAGACTCTTGGGTTCGAGGTTGGCGTGCTGTCCTTGGCCTCTGACCTCAGATCCAGGAATCCAGTCTATCCTATTCCCCCCACCCCACCCCGATGCTGTCTAGGAGCCACAGGATTGCTCTCCCCAAAGGGGGAACTAATTGAGTCAAATGTGTTAACTTGACTAGAGTAGATGGTCGTCATCCTGTCCTGTATTACATTGCTGATGTAGAGGTCAAAGCACTAACCATGGACAGATCATGACAAACTATGGTTAGCCGTAAATCAGAAACAGAGAGGTTAGCGCTAATCTGGATGTGCATGAGAGGAAGGATGGAGCACGCAAGTTTGCAGCTTGCTTACAATCCTGTAAGTCATGGTTGGGAAGATCATCAGAACTGAGCTTGTGTCATTGACTCAGAATAAGAGGGTTTTATTTTATTACCAGTTTGGTCAGCAAAGCCTTCAAGCCAACTTTTGCAGCTGTCATATTGTGTCAACCCTCTCTGAATGAAGCTGAGCCTGCTGGCATAGTTAGGCCTGGCCCCTGCCATGGTGTACACCAGAACTTTCCAAACTTTTCAAGTTGGTGACACACTTTTTAGACATGCATCATTTCGTGACACAGTAATTCAGTTTTACTAGCAAACTGGAGGTTAAACTAACCCCTTATAAGAGATATGGACACATACATAAATTGTAATAACGAAATGTACACACAACATATCTCATGAAAACCTTTCATTTATATTTTTTAAAATATATGATTTGCAAGATAATAACATACATTTCCAAGACTTTTCACATTGAACCAATTTTGTCGAGCTGCGATCGAGCGGCGGTTGAGATGGTGTTATATCAAAAAACTGGACCCATGGAATTTCTCGAATGCGTCACTTCAGGTGCAGCCGTGTCACCGGAAGTGACACGAATCAGCTGTTTCGACCCGATTATGCATACTGCGCATGCGCAGTACCTGTATGATCCCTCGACTGTGGTGTGCATACATGGATACGACGGAAGGGGAATATACTAGTGCACCATACTAATCGGCACCTTTGCTGCATAAAAATGAATGCAAGTTGGTATTGCTTATTTCACATAGACTCAGAGGTTTCTCGTTACGTTCGCGTGACGCACCTACATACTGGAGCTGACACACTAACGTGTCGCGACACATAGTTTGGAAAGTTCTGGTGTACACCTATAGCCTCCTAAGGAAGGCCTATAACTCTGCCCCTAGGCCACAGGGTGCCACAGGGCTCTATTCTATCCCCCATGCTATTCAACATCTATATGAAGCCACTGGGCGACGTCATTAGGCGCTTTGGGATTGGGTGCCATCAGTATGCTGATGATACTCAGCTCTATTTCTCCTTGTCGTTGGAGTCAGCTGGGGTGGTAGACCAGTGCCTGGAGGCTGTAATGGGCTTGATGACAGCTAACGAACTGAAGCTGAATCCTAATTAGACAGAAGCTCTGTTGGTTGGTGATTCCCAAGTCCGGAAATTGGGTAAGCAACCTGTTCTGGATGGGGTTGTACTCCCTCTGAAGGAGCAGGTGTGTAGTTTGGGAATACTCCTAGATCCATCCTTGTCACTAGAGGCCCAGGTGGACTCTGTGGCCCGGAGTACTTGTGGTCAGCTTTGGCTGATCCACCATCTATGGCCTTTCCTGGACAAGGATAACCTAGCCATAATAATACATGCACTGGGAACTTCCCGATTAGACTACTACAATGCACTGTACATGGGGCTGCCCTTGAAGATGACTCGGAAGTTGCAGCTAGTGCAAAATGGAGCGGTGAGACTGCTGACTGGAACATCTCATAGAGACCATATAACACCGGTCTTAAATAAATACATTTCCGGTTGGAATTCAAGGTGTTGGTAATGATGTTTAAAGCCCTAAACGGCTTGAGACCTCGATACTTGAGGTAGCGCTTCTCCCTATATCTGCCTGCCCAAGACCTGAGATCTGTTGGAGGAGATCTGTTCCTCACCAATGGGAGAGAGCTTCCTCTGTTGTGGCACCCCAGCTGTGGACTGCCCTCCCCCTGGAAGCCTGCCTGGCACCGGCACTGGCTTCGTTTCGGCGCCAGGTTAAGACATGACTTTTTAACAAAGCCTTTGATAGCTAAATCCACAAGCCTGCACACTGTCTTCTTTTAATTGGATTACTGTTTTAAAATTTCATACTGGTTTTAACATATTAATGGTTTAATTTATTTCAGAATGGTATATTTATTCTATTTTGTATGTATGATTTTATTTGTACACCGCCCTGAGATCCTTGTGATATAGGGTGGGATATAAATGTTTTAATAAATTAAGTAAATAAATAAATAGTAATCTCCCCTGGCTTCAAACTGTTTCTGCTGGCAAACTATGTGCCAGTTAAGGAAGTCTACTTGTAGTGGCTGAAGGTGTTACTGCAGGCTTCAACCAGATGCTCACATTTAAATAAATTAAAATGAATTAAAAATAAACTAATCATGGGGTTCACACCCCCTAGGGTCTCCTTAATATGCATGTCACGTTCCAGTTGTCTAGGATCCGTGATCTTGGTGCTATGACACTGATGGACAGACAGGGAGGCAGGCAGACGCCCTCTTTTTATCATTATAGATTCACGAGGATGAATTAAGTCACCGTGGTCCAGTGAATTCATGCCTAAACTCAACCATGGCTTCAGGCAAAGCATTATATATATTTCTGAGGGTCAAACATGCTGTTAGCAGTTAAGATGCATGAGAAGTCTCTGTAAAGCCTAAGCAGCCTCGGACCATGAAGAGCAGAGGAGGAGTTGTTTAACTCTTACTTTTCCTGCCACGGTCCCAAGGCTGGCAGGCTTCTTTGAGGCTGCTGTTTTCATAACAACAACATCAACAACAAAAAGTGTCTTCATGCAGTTAACATCACATCTAGTTTGGGTCTGAGCCTCCATTCCTGTATCTGCAAAATGAGGATGTTAATGCCCTCAGTGGATGGTGTGAGGGAGTGGATGAAGCCTGTTGTACCACATTTTGCCTATTAAAAATGACAACAGATGCTGGTGTGGATACTTTACATGCCTGCAAATCTGTAAACTCAATTTTATATTAGCATTTTAGTAGCGCAGGTGGTTTTACAATTAAACTGAAAGGATCACCAGCTGTGCATGGAACGTAGACAGATTTTGAGCTAAAACAGAGTATTGACCCTTAGAATAAACCTTGAAATAATAAACTGAAATTAGAGAAGATCCAGACTATCCATGAAATCATATCCATTGATTTCAATGGTGTGTAGATCTAGTTCCCAGTTTCCAAATGTTTGTATTGTTGCATTAAAACTCTTTAAGGCCTCACTTTCTGGTGTAGCAACAAACATTAAAAAGTTATCTGATAGTTCCAGCATATTTTCTTCAGGGTTTGTACTCAAGGTTTAGTTTCCTTGCATGTTTTTAATTCTTAACAATATTGGGCAATGTACAATTTGTGCACCTTTGTGTTTATGCTGAGCTGTTGTATAATAATGTTTGTACAGTGTTGAAAATGTGTAATACATGTGTGAGAGGAACCAAACAAATAAACCTGAAAAAAACTAGTTTATAGGAACTAGTTTATAGGTAAAATTGCTAAGGCCTTTCAGTAGACGATGTTACATTCCAAAAAGAAGATATAGAAAGAGCATAGAGTTGGAAAGGAATCATTTTGCAGCAAGGCACTGCCAATGCTAGGAAAAGTAATTGCATGTTTAAATGCATGATGTTTAGCAGGGGTAGAAATGTTTTAAGTGACAGTGACAAATGTTGTAACCTGCAAACATGAATAGTAAGGAATTAATGCACGTATAATGAAAGAGTTCTCAGAAAACTGGAAAATAAGGGTAGTGGCCAATGTTAGTCCTACTTAGAGTGACTAACTCTAAGAAATTAGTTGTGTGACTAACTTAAGTCTTAATCATTCCAGTGGTCTATCTAAGTAGGTCTAATGTTGGCTACTACTCAACAAATTGGCCTGAATGTCCTAAAACAATTTCATTTTTGACTTATGCCTCAGCCTTCAGAATGTTCCATTCAAAGGGGCTGTCTATGCACGGGAAAGCTCTGCAGTGATGGCGGATCTGCGCTGCATCAGTTACATGATGCAGACGCAGCTTCTCAGCCACTATCCACGGCTTTCCCTGTGAAGCTGTGGATTGAAACAGTCAGTGTCTCACACCAGCTTTTTCAATGGGAGCGAGGTCAGTATGGCTCTTCCGCCGTCTGATGTTGCTCCGGGGCCAATCCGGGGGTGGTCCCTCCTGGAAGGCGATTGGCAAGTGGTTGCCTTCAACCAGGAAGAAGGCCGGGGCGGAGGGGGGCCCCTCCAGTACCTGGATGGCTGCCAGAAAACCTGTGTTCCCTCCTCGGTGTCCAGATTACCCTATGCCATCGCAGGAGAGGGAGGCAGCCCCCAAGGAAGAAACAACCCTCTTATTTACATCATCTTAGGAGTGAAACAGATGTTTCTTGTGGTTGCTTTCCCCCCACTGCTCCTGCAGTTTTTGAAGCTAGGAAATTGCATGTGTGGAGTGGACCATGGATTATGCCTGGTGCTAGTATTCATCCTCTCTCTCACCATGATCCCTGGGAAGGTTGACCCTGGCATGGAAAGTAACCATGTAATACTTGATGATGATGATGATTTATTACATTTATATACCGCCCCATAGCCAAAGCTATCTGGGCGGTTTACAAAGATGTCCTAGCTCAGACTTTATTGGGATTATCATGGGAGGTGACTATAAGGAAGTGGAAACCATTGTTAAGGTAACATACCGTATTTCTTCGATTCTAAGACGCCATCGATTGTAAGACGCACACTAATTTCAGTACCACCAACAGAAAAAAAGCTTTGATTCTAAGAAATAATAAACGACCCACGATTCTAAGATGCACCCCATTTTTAGAGATGTTTATATGGGGGAAAAAGTGTGTCTTAGAATCGAAGAAATACGGTAAGAATAGGCTCGAAGAGCCAAACTACACGTTAGGTTAGTCACACATTTTACCTTTCAGTGCAATGTTTTCTTTCGTTCTCATGGGAGTTCCCCCCACCAGCCCCACCATGCAAATAGGAGACAGAGGCCCCCAAATTGGGACTGCAGTGAAGGGCAAAGGGTTAAAGCCATACAAGGGTCCCAGTCGGGATTGCGATCCCCACACCAGCCATTTGGAAAGAAAAATATTGCACTCAAAGGCAAAACACGTGAATAATGTAACATATAATTTGGCCCGAAAAAGAATGCACACATACTGTTTCCCCCGACTCTGTTTATGCCCAAGTATTTCGTTTTCGTAGTATAATTTGCTTTGCCTCCACATACATGTGGGAATTATTAGCTTTACTTCCAAGCTACACAAGTATGATTCGCTTGCACATACACTTTACATTAAACCTTTCTGCGGAGATTCTTATAAACTCAGCTGCCTAGAATATGTGCATCCTGATCAGTGGTTACTAGGCTTTCTGGGAAGTCAGCTGTGTTCCTGCTTCTCTCAGAAAGGACAGGGAGGGCAGGGCTAGAATGAGGGTAGCGGCTCTGTAATGCAGCCGAGGGATGGTAGTGGTGGCCCTGCCAGACCATTGCTATACTTCCTTACTCTGGAAAGCTCAAAAATATGTTTAGAAAAGAAATAGACAAAAATGTTCTCTTGATGTTAGGTGGGAAATGTGTTTAGATCTACCATCAAGCTCCCATGCATAGCAAACAGGAGTAAATCAAAACATCAAGTGCAAGCGGGATTGTTTAGCTTGGAAAAAAGGAGACTACGGGGAGACATGATAAGAGGTGTACAAAATGATGCATGGTGTGGAGAATGTGGACAGGGAGACATTTTTCTCCTTCTCTCAAAATACTAGAACCCAATAGGGTCATCCCATGAAACTGATTGGTGGGAGATCCAAGACAAATAAAAGGAAGGACTTCTTCACACAGTGCATAGTCAAGTTATGGAACTCACTACCACAAGATGTTGTGATGGCCACCAATCTGCATGGCTTTAAAAGGGGGTTGGATAAATTCCTGGAGGCAAAAGCTATCAATGGCTATGAGCCCTGATTGTTGTGTGCTACCTCCAGGATTCGAGGCAGTAAGCCTGTGTGCACCAGTTGCTGGGGAACATGGGTGGGGGGGTGCTATTGCACCATATCATGCTCTCTTGGTCCCTGGTCTACATCTGGTTGGCCACTGTGCGAACAGAGTGCTGGACTAGATGGACCCTTGGTCTGATCCAGCAGGGCTCTTCTTATGTTCTAAGCTCACTTGAACAAATAACAAAAGTCTTGACTTAGTTTGAGAAACTGTGTGCTATGAAACAGCCCAGTAAGCAAAAGAGCAAAAGCAAAGCCAACATTCTGCTGATTAACTAGAACAACGTCTAGTCCCCTCCTCAGCTTCCGTCATCTTGGAAAGAGGGGAATTGTAAAAGCCAGGCTGGTTGGTAGGTGGGGATTTTCAGAATGAGCCTGGAAGGAAGGCTTAAAAAAGGGAAGGCATTCCTTATTTAAGATGCTGTTTGCAGAGTAGAGTGGCATTCCCCTAACCAACTGAATTGAACTGTCTCTAGGTCATGGCACATGAGCTGTTCTCCACATTTAGTCTCAGATTCATTGGAAGATGATAAATGGTCTCCACCTGAAACAAAAAGATGCTGTATCCTTTACATATGGAGAAAAATTACCATTGCTAAGAACTGTTGTCTGCTCCATTCTGTAAAGCTGCCCTGTCCCAAGGCCAAACTGAATCTTGATACCTGTAGCTACTTTGAAAGCTCCAGTGACGATGTTTGTTTAATAGTCACTTGGAAATCCAGCTGTAAAAGGAGCAACACTGAAATATCTCGTCTACCGAAACTCAAGCCATCGCCAAGTTATACAATATTGCATAGCTTTCCGTTCGACAAAGATTCTTGAACATTGATTAAAACAACTGAAAAAAGAAGACAATGAAGCAGAGCGAACGTGGGTTCAAAACACCACTTTGGTATTGAGAAACATATTGCTTAAACTGAACTGTTATAGATACCAAAGGCGACGTGTCACTGGGAATGTACAGTGGTTCGTTGTGGCAGACATGTCATCGTAGCTCACAGGAACAATCCCTCCCCAAATATATTAGCTGCTAATTGTAATTCATGGCTTGTGCAATATATTCCTGGTATATGGCTGATGTCAGAGAGTATCTTGCCCACTGTGCATTGATGTAATTGTGTTCTTGCTTGCTCCTCTCTGTTTACAAGCAATTGCATTTATGCTGTACTTGTCTTTTGTCTAACATCATTGTCACAAAAGGCTAAAGAACGATTTGGAGGAGGGTCCTGGCTCAGTGGGAGGGGACCTGCTTAGCCCGTGGAAGGTCCCAGGATCACCCCCTTGATGTGGACACTTAGAATATTCTCGGTAACAAAGGCTGAGAAATGCCTTCCAGGCAGAGTAGACAATCCTTGGGCTGTATTTTATTTATTTTTTATTTATTACATTTCGGCCCAATCAGCCGAAGCTGTATGGGCATTTCACAACACATAAAACACAACACAATGAAACACACTATAAATGTTAAAAAGTTTAAAACTACAGCATAAAATAAAAAATAAAACCCAAAATAAAATTTGGAAGGGCTAGAAGGACCAATGGTCTGACTCCGTATAAGGCATCTGGGTTCATTGCATTGAACACCAAGCTTCTTTGTCACTGTAACTGCATACTCTGTGATGGCAATGACATTCCTTCGTAATTCATGTAACTGCCTGAGGAGAGAGGCCAAGCTCCACGTGGACAACATCCTGAGGAAGAGGGATTTCTGGCCATAGAGAGTGGTGGTGGTGGTGGTTGTAGAGGAGGAGGAGGAGGAGGAAGACAAATTATCCAAGGAGCTGCCTCTTTTCAGCACATTCATACCTATTGGCTACCAGGCCAGGTTTAAGGTTTTGGTACAAAGCCCTAAACAACTTGGGGCCAGGATACCTGAGAGAGCACCTTCTTCCTTACCAACCTGCCTGGTCATTGAGGTCGTGGGTGGGCATGCTCCTAGTGGCTCCACATGGACCCATGGCCTGATTGGAATCCACCAAGAGAAGAGCCTTTAGTGTAGTGGCCCCTTCTCTGTGGAACTCTCTGCCCCAATGCTAGGCTGCTTCGGGCACCTCCTGAAAACAATTTGTTTCGAGATGCCTTCCCCAACTGACTAGCCACTGTTTTTCTGGTTCTTTTGTTTTTAAATTGAACAATTTTAATTTGCTTTTAAAAACTTTCTTTTACTGTTTATACCTATGTTTACCACTCTGGAATCTGTGTTAGATAATAGAGCGGTATATAAATATTGTAAATGACTATACTAGAAAGTGAGTCATGAAGAAATATTGCCATAGAAATGGATATGCGTCGAGAAGTGAGCAGAATTGAAGATGTGGAGAGAAAGATATTAAGGATGGGGAAAGCTGTTGACCTCATTTCCATATTGTTTTTGCTACTACTTATTTTTTCCTTGTTGTTCAAGCTATGTGGAAACAATTTCACTTATCACTCCACTGGCGCCACAGCCTTTCTTATAGCCCATCATCTAATGACAGCAACTGTATTTTCCTTCCAACACCATCCTGCACTTTGTACCTGTTTCATACAGTGTTGTGAAATGTGACCGGGAAACCCAAAGCAGTATGTACAACTGGATCATTGAGGGCACGCCATCTGTGCTGGTGATGAATGGCTTGAAAGAGCCCAGTTACACCAAAATGTCCAATAACACACACGCCTACCGTGGCTAGTATTTATTCTTGTAGGTAGGACTTAAACGCAGCCTTATCTTTTTCCATGTGTTAGGGGTTTGCATGGGTTGATTCTGATTTACTTGAATAGATCTTGCAAAATGCCCCAAACACTTGTAAATGTCGTAAATATTAATCTGACGTTAAAAAAACCACTTTAGCAAAAACAATGCAAAGTTGAGCCAATGACCTTATCAATCAGTGCACTTCTCTTTTATGCAGTGTTCATTGTGTAAACATTCAATTGCCTACCTTCATTTTGATTTAAAATAATATATGCTCTATTTAAATAAACATTTTTTTAATAATGTAAAAGTGTTTCCCTTTTTTTCTTTTAAAATATAGCCGTTAGGAATATAGCTCACTTTTTAATGGTAAACTTGATCTCTTTTTTCTTGGTGCCATTGCTTGAAAGGGTTGGGACAAAGCCAGGGTGTTTGTCTGTGACATTGAGAAACAATTGTGTGTGTGCTAGATCACTTAAATGCTGCTATGTGCATTTCACACCAAGGGGCTGTCTAATTTATTTATTTATTTATTTATTTATTTTATTTATTGCATTTCTATACGGTTTTGTGAACCGCCCAGAGAGCTCTGGCTATTGGGCGGTATAGAAATGTAATAAATAAATAAATAATACCGCCCAATAGCCGAAGCTCTCTGGGCGGTTTACAAAAGTAAGACCATTCAAAGGATAAAACAACAGTATAAAACCATAATATAAAATACAATATAAATGTCATCTTTGCCCAGTTCTATGATATAGCCACTGATTTGGAGCCACCGCTGGGCAAAGGGTGAAGGTGTGCAGGAAAAATGTTGGGGACTTACCCCGACTTTTCCTCTGGGAGCGACGTCCGCATGGATCTTACGCCGTCTGTCCTTGCATTGGCACACACCAGGGGCATTCCCATGCAGAAGGTGATCTTGGATTGGTTGCCTGAAGCCGGGAGAGGGCAGGCCTGGTGCGCGTATTTATTTATTGCATTTCTATACCGCCCAATCGCCGAAGCTCCCTGGGCGGTTCACAAAATGGCTGCCAGAATGGCTGCCGGAAAGCCTGCATTGCCTCCTTCCATCAAGATTGCTCGCCGCTACCCCACAGCAGTGAAACTGTGGGTTTTGGCGGTGAGCGGTGCCATGAAGCCGTCTCCAATTCATAAAACAAGGGTGGGCTATGGGGCACTGCAAACTTTTGTTTTTCTGACACCAAAACTTCAGTAAGTTCTTACAGGATTTTTGCAGCCTTTGGCTTCAGAGATTGGCCTTCCATAAGCAGATATCAAAACAAGAATGGTAGTTTCCTTAGGTTTCTAAAGTCAACAGTGCCAACAGAAATAATTGCTAGAAAAATATTCTCATTTTCTCACTGACTTTCCCTGCTACATCTTTCTCTTTTGTTGATTATCTGGCTCAACCATTTTTCTTATACATCTTTCAGTAGTGGACTGATTAATTAAACATCTATTTTAAAAAGTATTACAGTGAATAAAAGATTAACCTCGCAATCATAGCATTATAAACCCCTTTTATACTTATGGATTTAGCACAATGACAGTATTAGATGAGAATCTGTTTTATTTTGAATAAGAGTCCAGCTCTTTCTCATGAGTTCGTTAAAATAAACAGTCCCTTTGCTATTGTTGCACTTATTTATTTCAAAATATTTTATAAGCAAAGGTGAGAGCCCTTCAGAAATCTATTTAATTGAGTGTATGTTTTATAGAAAATTCCTATTTATATTGGCCCGGATCTTTCTTTCTTTTTTTTACAGTTTTCTTACAGTGACATAGTAAAAAGCTATTTATTATGATTTTCTTTGGCTCACAGCCCCTGTTGTTGAATTTATTTGCCCAAACAAGGAAGTTTATGGGTCCAGTTTTCTGCATTGCATCACATCCGAGTGGCAGATGGCATATAAAGCACGAAGGAAGTCAGGTTTCCTAATGTGCCAATATGGGATAAAAAAGAAGTTGCATTTTTAGCAAACTGTGTACAGAATGTTTCTACATGGCATTTGTGCTCATGGGGTATCAAACCCTTCCACCATTTCTGAAGCCTGAAACTACCATCGGACATTCAAGATAGTGGTTTTAGAAATCAACTCTGAATTTCTTTCTTGGCATTGGGTTGGTCATTCGTTTCTCAAATATAAGGGAAATATGAAATATGTCTCTCAACTATAGAGGAAGGGGATTGTGAACTTTCTGTACAAAATATGATCTGGGAAGGCCTCCTGCTCACATTAGGCGGGTGGTGACCAGGTCTTCTCAGTGGTGGCTCCCTTCTTTGCAACACCCTCCCTAGGTCCATGTACACTAACGAGCAATAGCCATCATGTGAAGACAATTTTATTAACCTAGATTTTTTTTATTTTTAATAGCACCATTTCCCGCTCTTGGAATCTTATGATTTTACAGCAGGACTAGTTTATCATCTGCACTCCTACAGTTCTAGTAATTCTGTACTTTAGTGTGGGTTTGTTTCTAATGTTCTCTTGTTGCTTATCTTTTTAACACTTTGATCCTTTACGTTACATATCCTAGTCATTTGTAATTGTAAAACCAGCTCGAAAAGCCCCTTTATCAGGCAGGATATACATTTATTAAACAATCGGATGAAATAGTGACTTTGCTACCACGGGGACAAATAAGGAAATGTCGTTTGCTGCTCCGAGCTGCTATTAGTCTAAATGAAATAAGATAATTACCATCTAGTCATTCATTTTATGGTTTTCTGGACCCATCCTGGTATGCTTCATCATACAGATATTGACAACAGCTGATATCCTGTTCGGTTGCCTCCTACGAGTCTCAGCTACAAACGCATTTCCTTTCATGCTGGTAGAGCCAGAACAGCTGCCTCCCACTCTTGTCTTGAGGCATGCGTGTCATTCTCCTGGGATTTCAAATATGATCTTGATCTCTCTCGCACAGACACACACACCGCCACCGCAGTAGAAGCAGCTTCCTGCCCCTCCTTTTTTCTTAGAATAGAATGCCATTTTCCTGGAAAACCTCGGGCCTTTTCCTCTTTCCCACCTGCTTCTTGGTTGTGACAGTAGGGAGTTTGTTTAAATCACGACCGGATAGAACCTTAAGACACAACCCACCATGGAGTTCTTCTTGTGTAAGCTCCGTTGAAATGCACCAGAGTGATACACAATCAGAGTGGTGCCTTTGCACAACTTGTGTTCATTTCAACAGGGTTTGCATAGGAGACAGTCCTATGGATCGTACCCCGTGTTTGTCTGTTTTTTTAAAAAAAGAACCCGACCTTTCCTTAACATGCAGTCCTATTAGAGATTCAGGTGCTGCTGCAGGCATTGAAATGTTTTGGGCCGGCCATGTTACAGATCCAGGGTCCACTCTTATGCCTTCTCCTCCATTATCTCAGTAGCAGTTAGTTATCTCTCTACATCCAGTGATGGTTGCCAGGTCAACAAACAAAAAAAGAAGAGAAAGATTTGCAATGGCAGAGCAGCGCAAAATTATCCCAACAAAAGGGAAAACTTATGAAACTTGGGCTATTCTCACACTGCACAGTAGCAGCAGCAGCAGATAATGCATTTGCCCAAATTTTGGGTATAAATCATCATCAGACATGCATCAATATATTCCAGCAAGGTTCTTGTGCATAAGGTAAAAGGGATCGGAATGCATATAAATGATTCATTTGTACCCACCGTTTCCTCCAAAAAAATCAGGGCAGCATGCATCGGAACCATTCCCTCCCCAACATCCCCCCCCCCCCGCCCGGAGAGGTAGCTAAGGCTTGAGAGGGGCCAAGGGTACCACAGCTTCGTCCCTGTGCAGGGATCTGAGCTCAGGTCTCCCTGATTTAAATCCAAAAATGATCCACTCCGTACCATCCTGATTCTCAGTGATGATGTTTTGTGAGGGACTCTAATATTTACTCCCTTGACATTTAAATATATTCATTTAATTTAAACCTTTCCCTCCCACCTTCCTTCCATCATGGAATTCGTGGCCATATATAGAACTCCCAGGTGATCTCAGCCAAACATTGATCAGGTATTGCCAGACCTTCCCCTGGGACTAAATTTTCTCTGAAAGAGGAGAGGAAACATCACATTAATGCAGCAAGACATTGGGCAAAATCCCAGTAAAAAAAAACCTGAGACCCTCCGTGCCACCACTGGAACTTCCTGTTGTTCTTCGTGGTCTCTGTGCATCACACGTATGGGCTGTGCACCTGCGCGGAGCCTCAGTTCCGGAAACTTCTATAGCTGCGGAACGTTTTTGGCGGGAACCAGGCGCATGTTCACAGGGATTCCTGCCTCTCCCTGAGTTTTCTTTTGACCGACATAGTGGCTGCCTTGCAGGGAACTTCTGCTCCCCTGACCACTCTTTTTCTTCATAAGAACATAAGAAATGCCCTGCTGGATCAGACCAAGGGTCCATCTAGTCCAGCAGTCTGTTCACACAGTGGCCAACCAGCCATTGGCCAGGGATGAACAAGCAGGACATGGTACAACAGCACCCTCCCGCCCATGTTCCCCAGCCACTGGTGCACATAGGCTTATTGCCTTGAATACTGGAGATAGCACACAACCATCAGGGCTAGTAGCCATGGATAGCCTTCGCCTCCAGGAATTTATCCAACCCCCTTTTTAAAGCCATCCAGATTGGTGGTCATCACTACATCTTGTGGTAGTGAGTTCCATAATTTAACTATGCGCTGTGTGAAGAAATCCTTCCTTTTATTTGTCCTGGATCTCCCACCAATCAGTTTCATGGGATGACCCCATTGGGTTCTAGTATTTTGAGAGGATTTGTTTCAGAAGGCATTTGGAAATATGGCATTTTAGCGCCTACTGTTTGCTGCTCTCTACACAATTTACTTCGGTGGCAGCAGTTTCTCTTTCTCTTTCTCCCTGTTTCATGTATTTTTACTGCCATGTGTTTTCAAAGAATTCAAAATATTAATTTTAGGATTTCCATAACGATTGCTTATATTTTAATATTTTGATCTTACTAACCGCCCTGAGTATCTTATGATAGAAAGGTGGAATAAAAATATTTTAAATAAATACCAGTAACAACAGGTCTAGATTTAGTCCTTTGAATCCAGAAACAAATTCCCTGGCCCTTTCTGCACCTAAGGGTTATCCCAGGAAAATGGAGGGATCCCCCCTGCCTGCTCCCGGGATCCCCTGTGCGGCATCTGAGTGGCCCAGCAACGATCCTGGGATGATCCTGGGATATAGGGCTGGTGTAGACATGCCCCCTTGTTTCCTTCTATTTCGTATTTGTGTGTTCATCCATTGCAATTTGAAAACGTGTCTGTTTACGCTCTGCAAAGAAGTATGCTCTTGCTGATAAAGTCTGAAAATATGTTAATGCAGGGATGGGGAACGTGTGGCCCTCCAGATGTTGCTGGACTACAGCTCACATCATTCCTCAACATTGGCCATGCTGGTTGGGAATGATGGGCATTGGAATTCAGCAGCATCTGCAAGACTAGCTTCGTCAACCCTGTTCTCATGAATGGAATGCACTATGGCTGTGGAGCAGTTTAATTTCAGGGTGGCATACTTATTTAATGATACATTTCTCCCTCTGTTTTTGGTTTTTACACTTTTCCTTTCCTTTTCTTCGTAGATTGAGCTGCAGAAAAGAAAGATGAAACAAAAGGAAATATTTATATTACAGCTTTTAGAGAAAATATCGTTCCTGGAAGGAGAGGTAAGCGTTACATCTGGGTAACTTTCTGCCAGTTGCTGCTGTTAGTTGAGACTTGATTAAAACTTGTCTATTTCAGCTAGCCTACAACTAATTTTGTTGTGGCTTTGATTCCAGCATGTGCCACCTCCCAGTTTTTAATCATTTTGTATTTTGGTTTTGTGGTTTGTATTAGATTATAAACCTGCTTGGGCAGGGCCCATATTTCCACATATACTGTATAACATTTAGGGGTTTTTAGGCACTCAGCAAATACCAAGTATTTTCTTAATTGTTGTGTAGATGTGTATTAAGTCATTAGCATAGTCTTCTGAAAATTCATTTCTCACATCACCCATTAGTGGTGAGATTTGAGAGGTGAAAGCCAAGACTCTGAGGCGACAAGACAGAGACATCAGCATCTAGACTGCTCATGATTGCAAAAACGTAATAAATAATGAGAGAGAGAGAGAGTGAGTGAGTGAGAAGCAATATGGAAAACCGAAGAAAACTAGATATTTCAGCTGTGGGGGATCCCGATTGGACTTAAACATCTCTGTCCAAGGAAAGAGAGATGTTTAGCTCTCATCTGGCTGAGTTTCTATGTAGAGGTCTGATGGTTTGAGAGGAAGAAAGCTTCAGAGCACTTCATCCCCTTAAGAAAAGCATAGTGACGTTGCCAGGCACTTCTGAGGCCATAGCTAAACGGGGCGATATCCTGGGGCGATCCTTGGGATCGTCCCTGTGTGTCCACATGACGCACAGGGGATCCCAGGAACATGGAGGGATGATCCCTCCCTCCCTTTCCCCGGGATATCGCCCTACCCTTTCAGCCCGCTTTTTCCGTGGTCTCAGAATCATCCCGAGACTGTGGAACATGTGGGCGGGCGTTGCGATTTTTCCTGGCTCCTTGCGGTTACTCGCGAGTGAGAAAAAATGTTTAAAGACACACACAAAACCCTCATCCTGTTCTTCTGAGGCCGTCGCACGGCACGTGTAAACAGAGGGGGAGATCTCACAATAAAAAGGGAGATCTCACCCCTCCGTCGTGCTAGACCAGGTAGGTCTAGCTGAAGCCTGAATAATAGTAACTCATAAAAATATGTACCAAGCACTTCTGAAGAGACCACATCACGCCAGTCCTTTTCCAGCTTCATTGGCTGCCAGTCCAAGTCTGGGCCCGATTCAAAGTGCTGGTATTAACATTTAAAGCCCTAAACGGCTTGGGGCCAGGCTATCTGAAGGAATGCCTCCTCCCATATGTACCTGCCTGGACCCTAAGGTCATCCTCAGGGGGCCTTCTCCGTGAGCCCCTGCCAAAGGAAGTGAGGCAGGTGGCTACCAGGAGGAGGGCCTTCTCTGCTGTGGCACCCCGGCTGTGGAATGAGCTCCCTAAGGAGGTTCACTTGGCACCTACATTATATGCTTTTAGACGCCAGGTGAAGACCTTTTTATTCTCTGAGCATTTTAACAGTCTATAAATAAATTTTAACTTGGTGTTTTAAATTTGTAATTTTGCATTGCTGCTGTTTTTATCTGGTTGAGCTTTTATACTGTATTTTATATTATGGTTTTATGCTGTTGTTTTATACTTTGAATGTTTTTAATTTTTGTGAACCGCCCAGAGAGCTCCGGCTATTGGGTGGTATAGAAATGTAATAAATAAATAAATAAATAGAGTAACTAGATACAGTTCCTGTCCAGGCACTTTCATTCCAAAGCAGAAGCAATGCGTGACAGAAAGTTGAAAATAGGAGATCTTTGGCAGGCAACAGATAATTTTGTGCACATCTATGACACTGGGCTTTGAACTGAGTATAGAGTGCAGTATCCAAGGCCCTGGTAAGTCTTGTGAAATGGCACCCAGATGTGGGGGCTGAGATCGGAAATAAAGGCATGAGGAAAGTGACAGAAGATATGGTGAATGGTCCCAGGTAGGGCCTAGCTGGGAGTTCCTAACCCAACCACTGAGGTAAGAGGAGGAGGAAGTGGGAGACAAAGCGTAGCCAGCACCATGTACATTGATGGTGCTATATAAATAAATAAATAAATAAATAAATAATAATAATAATAATAATAATAATAATAATAAGTTTCCTGGCTGAGCAGGGATTTGAACCGGGATCCTTCCACAGCAAATCCAACACTCTCTCCACTATCCTATGTTGGCGCGTAGTTAAATTATGGAATTCGCTACCACAAGGTGTAGTGATGGCCACCAATTTGGATGGTTTTAAAAGAGGGTTGGATAAATTCTTGGAGGAGAAGGCTGTCAATGGCTACTACCCTGATGGTAATGTGCTACCTCTAGTATCCAAGGCAGTAAGCCTGTGCAACAGTGGCTGGGGAACATGGTCGGGAGGGTACTGTACACTATGTCCTGCTTTGTTGGTGTCTGGCCGACAGCTGGTTGGCTACTGTATGAACAGAGTGCTGGACTAGATGGACCCTTGGTCTGAACCAGCCTCAGGGCTCTTCTTAACTTTTCCCTCTCTCCTTTTGTGCACCTCATATTAAAGACTTCCTCTAATTATCCTGAATACTAAGCACTCCACCTGCCTGTTGCGTTTCCAACGCCTCAACACGTCTCTTACTCTAGAGTCAGGGTGGGGTAGTGGTGAGAGTGTTGGACTAGGATTGGGGCCACTTGCATGCCAATTCCTGCTTAGCCTGGAAGCTCACTGGGTGATTGTGGGTCAGTCAGCTTCTCTCAGCCTCACCTACCTCATAGAGTTATTGTGAGGATAAAAGGAAGGGAGCCATGTCCTGGTGTACACGACCTCCTTGGAGGAAAGAAGGGGATATAAATGCAGTAAATAAAAGTAAGAATTATACTGGTTTGTTGACATAAATTAAGAAAAACTAATTTCTATCCTTCTGTGGGAGAAATGCTTTGCTTTATAGTGGGGGTGAGGGTGTGGGGGGGCATGGTGATCCCACTGCCAGCTTAGGCATGTTTAGTGGGGACATGAGAAAGGGCCTTCTCGGTGGCTGCACCCAGGCTCTGGAACTCACTGCCAAGGGAAGCTAGGATGGCCCCATCTCTGTCCTCCCTCGCCCAGCAGGCAAAGACGTTTTTATTCAGGCAGGCTTTTGGCATCTAAATTGTTCTGTTGCTGAAGAGGGCTTTAACGGGCTGTGAGCTATTTATTTTCTTGTGTTTTTAATTTATTTGGTTTTACATTATGTTTTAATTAAGATGTTGTTTTTAATCTATCTTTTTTTTTAGTTAACGTGAGCACCATTTTTGGGGGGGGCAGAAAGGTGGGATCTAAATTTAATTAATTATCAGTTAATACTGTAGCCTAAGGAGTTGTGTTGCAAATGCATCTGTTTCAGAACAAAGAATTTCAAGACCGTTTGGATTATTTGATGGAGACGCAGTCAAAGGCCGATGTAGAAACCAGAGATGTCGGAGTAGGATGCGACCTTCCACTGAGGTATCTGGGCTTGGATCCATTCAGGGGGCTCATTCTGAACCCATCTCTTTAATACGCTGAGCCGAAAGGAATCTGTGCAGCCCCTTGGGTTTTTTTCCGGAAAATTAGTGGTTCTGGGGGAGGTGAGGGAGAGCACCGTGTGTGCGTGCATTCCCATAGATGAAGCTCTGCTCCTTTGAGGTCAAATGGAAAGCAGTTATTAGCCTTGCGTAATAAACTTTAACAGGTTCGCTGCATTTCGGCTTGCCAAAGTCTTCCCTAATCCCAGCAGCATGCAAAAATAAGTCATTTCACTACAGCAGTTTAATGAGGCACTCACAAAATTACCCAATTACAGTCTTGCCCTTCTGACATTACAACCAACTACACTGGTTTCCAAAGTTTCAGCCTAGAGGTGAGCGTAATTGGAAAAGTTACAAAATTTCCAGGCATGATGGCAGCTGTTTATGCGATGCTTCCTGGGGACCCTCAAGGTGCCAAAGCATCTTTATGTGGTACATTTGGAAATTTATCCTTGACCTTTACACTGCTGAGCTTTTATGGAGCTCTTTATTTTTCCAGTTTAATTTTTATAAGAAATCAAAGTTAATGATTTTTCATGGATTGCGGAAAGCGCAGAGGCCCTAAACCAGAGGAATGTTTGTACGGGGGTGGCACACGTTCCTTGGGGTAACCTGGCAAATCCTAGCAAGAGTAATTTTTCATGCTCTTTAAAGTAGCTAGTTTGCCATTTATCGGACACGTTTATTTACATTACATTATCGGACACATTTATTTACATCTGAAGTCAGAGTCATACTCAGATGCGGGGTGTACCTTTAGTTCAGGGATGCACTATCTTTTTGGTTCTGAGGGCCGCATCTGAAATTTACTGGGGTGCTAGAAGCTCCACATTCTCAAATGCAGGTGTTACCAGTTCAGACATTTCCCCACCTAGGATATAAAGCCCAGCCCAATTCAACGCATGCCAACTCAAAAGTGAGTCCCACTGCCAAAACATTTAGGCATGCAAAGCCCAGCCCAGCGCCATGCAGGTCCGCTCAGAAGTAAGCCCCAGTGCAACAGCTTTCAGGCATGCAAAACACAGCTCGGTTTTAAAATTTAAAAGTATTTTAACTTTAAATGTCTTTAAATCAAGTGCAAGAGATAAGAATCTCTTCCTACTGCTGAAGAAAGTCTCCTTTAGCCTTTTTGAGGTTCTCCTTTCTGTAGTCTTTGACCTGGGCTCTGGGGAATAGTAGCCAGGGTGTGGGGGACATATGCACCCTTGGTTTAGATCCTTGAAATTTCTGTCTCAGACAATATTGGTTGAACATTGAGGTGTCTAACCTCTTGGTTTTTATTCTGAACAGCACCGAATACACCACCACACGTTCTGAACCATCAAAGCCTTCCAGGACCTACACTCCATTCATGAGAGTCATGGAGTACTCATGGAAACACAACCCAAGCTTTTCGGGCCCAGGCGTTCCTTCCAAGTGAGCCAGTGCCTTGCATCTCTGCAAGGTTAGGGACTGATGAACACAACAGGAATGTGAGACGGTGAAGCCTCCAAGAACTCTTTCAGATCCTTTGCCTATGTCATTGCTTAGTCTGGGCCCGTATTTATTAGCAAGAGACCAAATGGTGAACAAAATTCCTTCAGTGGAAGGCAGCTGTGGAGTGCCCTCCGTGGAGTTTTGAGCACACTCAATGAGAGCCAGTCGTACAACGATCTCAACTATGAAGGGAAACTAATTTATTATTTGAACTTGAATCTAATTCAGCATCATATAACTGGAATAGTACTTGTTGAGAACATTGATGTCGAAGTTACTCTTTTCTTTCTTTGGAAAGAATTACAACCAAAGATACACTTGCAGTGTGATGGAGAGGTCTCTTCTTTTCATAACTCTGTAAGATGCTGTCTCTTATTGCCTGGAATCGCAGCGCTCTTTCAGATGCCAAAGGGATTATTCACCAAGCAGATGTTGCCTGGGCCCCCTGCCCTTGGGAGCCCTGTTTGAAAACGATAGAACTTACTCAGCCAATGCATGGCTTTGGCTGAGGTGCTCCAAGAAGTAACTTTTTTTCTGGGTTGCTGCCACAATGCACTTCACTTCATAACCTTAAGCACAACAGCGCTGTTAACGACCAAGTTTATTTCTATAGCCAGTAACCTCTGGGGTGCACATTCAGTATTCTTTTGCTCAAATCTTATTCTTTTCAATCTTTCCAGACATCCCCCTTTCATCTGTCTCCTGGAAACATAGCATCAGTTCTTCTTTTAATACATGGAAGTTCGTACACCTCTGTTTATAACCTTCCAGTTTTAAAAACAACCCCATTGTTTTGTATATTTAAAAGCCCTGAATGTTTTTTTCATTGAATATGGCTTAAACTCCCCTGTACTGAAGCTTCAGATGGAGATGACTAACTCGCAGTGTAAGTCTATATAAAGCAGTTTTCCTTAAACAATGCTAACACTTAGCACAATGTATAAGAGTTGAAAATATTGATTTAAATAATCAGCATGATGCTTTAAAGAACCCTCTGCACTGTTGATACTGCCTTTTATATTTGACTGCACTCTTTGAATAGAGATTTTATTATCTTCACTAATTTGCACTATTAAACTAGTAAATAAAGCAAGACACTGTGTGCAGGATGGCCTCTGGTTCAGTGTGGGTTAGTTGCAGAACTCTGCAGCAAGAAAACTAGTTGCTTAGTTGCACCTTCCTGAAAGTGCTGCTTCTACTCAGCTCCAACGTAGCTTGCTTGGGGTCCTTTTGTGATCAAAATTGGGGAAGGGTGAATTAGGTTATTTCCTGTCCATGTTACTTTTGCATGTCTTCATCCATAAATTTGTTCCATCTTGTTTCAGTCAGTCAGAAGGTTTTTTTTTTAATTAATTGATTTATCGACTAAACATTTGCATCCTTAGCACAAACAAGTTAAATATTACATGGCCTGAAAATTGCAAATTGCTGTGGTTCCTGCTTATTAGTTATTTTGGAGTCTCCATTGCATTTGCCCTTAACAGAGACCCTGCTGATATTCTGCTTTTTAAAGGGCTGCAGGAATTCATATATGAATATTTGAACAAGCGTACTATCTTTCCACATGCTAAAAATAAAATTAATTTTTAACCCATACCTTTTTATGTCCTAAAATAAGTGGAGTGGAATTGTATGGGCACTGTTCAGCAATTGCCCACAGTGGTTGGCTCCTTGATGATGAAAAGGTCTGTATTTATATTGCATCAGTATTGGTTGCATATCTCCTTTCAGCTTTTGGAGTGCTGTGGAAACTAGTTTGGGCACAAGCCATGTGGTAGGAGGATACAACATATAAACTTGCCTATATCGAAGTGTTCCCAACCTCTGAAAAGTTATCATTTGTTCACAGCCTTCATCGTACATGGGATTCCAAGGGCTATGCAGGGCCTGTCCAGACCGGCTTTCTTGTTGCGTTTCTCTTTCTTTTCACTTTTGACATGGTCAGCACCTGGCCTCATCCTTGGCTAAACATGCACACACGTGAAAGATGCACACATATGAAAGTAGTCTGCTTCTAGAATGCTCTTCCAATTGTGAAACCAAGCAGAATACTGTCGGCAATAGGAAGGGTGAAAACACAACTCCTATTTTGGCAGGTGTGCTCTTAATGAATGAGAGAGAGAGAGAGAGAGAGAGCCTCCAGAAACCAAAATACTACAAATGCAAGTCACACCTGAAAATGACCTTGACTACGTGGCTCCTTGGTTTCTTAAAGCTTTATTTCCATCCAAACACTGATATTATAACTTGGGCACCTCCCAGGAGTCAGTGTGGACTTTGAAACTGGGAGGTATGTATGTATCTTAATGAGTAAGCTGTGATTACTTTGGTTGTGATTTGGAAGTGCGTGGGCAGAGGGAGAACTTCTGTCTACCCAGCACCATGGAAATGCTGATCACGGTGCCCTCCTAGGCCACACCGAACTGGAAACTTGTCCACTGTCAAGATTTAATATACAACAACTTTTCCCAACCACTTTCCCACCAGATGTGCTGGACTGCATCCCCAGATAAGATGGGAGTAAGCATTACAACACATCTGGAGGACACCCTAGCCACGTGAAGATGGGCTCTCCACTCCCACATATATAAAACATTCTGAAACTTTCTTTTCCCTTGTGTCAACATTTTATGTGCACACGGACAGGTGTGCTCCTTATTACTGATTTATTTTGAGCATTTAAATACCACTTTTGGGGTATATAACTCCCCCCACCCACAAAGTGGTTTACAAAAATTAAGAACCACAGGGTTAACCTACCTCACAGGGTTGTTGTGAGGATAATATGGAGACAGGAAAGGTCATATAAATTTCCTTGGATTCCTTACAAGAGGGGGAAAAGCAGGATATAAAAGCAGGATATAAATATCAATAAAAGAGTGCAATAAAACTGAGGAAGACAAACTCTAGAAGAAGCCGAGTGAACGAAGCATCCAGAAAAGCATCAGAATATGTTGAAATGAAAATGAGGTCATGCGAATTTGGTTGTTTAAAAATTATATATTTTTATATCTTAATAGATTTATATTATACCGTATGGCTTTAATCTTGTAAACTGCCCATAAAGCTGTAAAATAAATGAACTGGTAGAACACAGCCTTCCTCAACTTGGTGCCTTCCACATGGCTTGGACTACAACTACCATCCCTCCACAGCCAGCCATGATGGGAGTTGTAGTCCAAGCCATGTGGAGGGCACTAGGTTGGGGAAGGCTAAAATATTTGCAAGCAAGGGCCACCCCCCTCCCTGGCCTTTAGCCAGGAAACGAGCGAAGGCGTAAAGGCACGGCCACGGCGTTTTGACCCTGCGAGGGCGCCGTACTACGTTTCCGGCAACATGGCGGCGCCCAGTCAGGACCGGAAGCGGCTGAGTCACCGCCGCTGTTCTCTTTCTTCGCGCCGCCCGCTCTTCCCCCTGCGGGGGCCATGCACGTTTTCGTCCTTGGGCAAGCATGGCGGGGTTGCCGCCGGCGGACCCGCTACGAGGTCGGAGCCTGCCGGAGCTGCGGGAGATGCTGAGCCGGCAGGAGAGGCTGCTGGGAGACCGGTGAGAGAGGGAGGGGCTTTCAGTGATGAGCCTTCCCCCTGCAGGTTTCTAGTTTGCCGATGCTCCCCTCCCCGCCTCCTGTGCCCTCCAGAAGTGTTGGACTACAACTCCCAGCATCCCCCATGCCTGACTGGGGGATACTGGCAGTTGTAGTCCAACACCTCTGGAGGGCACCAGGAAGCTGGGGGGTGGCGGCTGCCTTGAAGCCCCTCCAGGATCTCAGAGAAAAGTCTTTCTCAGTCTTACCTGGAGATGCTGGGAATCAAACCTGAGCCCTGCTGCATGCACACTGAACTGCGGTCCCTCCCTGAATAAATATCAATAATTACAATTGCATTGTATCATAATAAAGTAATAATTGCAGGGTATGAGAAGTCACGTAGGAGACTGATATTTCTAAAGTCCACTCAGGCATGCAGAACACCAGTGAGCTACCATTTCCCCATGTGACCTGTAATCGCCCCATCTAGAAAGCAAATTTTGCTCAATGGGAGTTGCAGTTCTCTACCAGGGGAGTGTAATAGACGGGTACAACAAAATTCATTGGAGAAGAAACAGCCTATTAAACATTTCTAAGGTTTTCCCCCTCCTTGAATAAGTAAACCTAGTTGGTTTAACATGGAAGAGGCTCTAACAATGTGCCATGTGAGGAGCACAGCCAGCAAGCTTTGGTGTGAGAATAGGGCTGTTACAAGTACACTCCGATCTTGCATCTGACAACCCAGAACAGACAGGGATGTAGTAGGCTGCTTGCTGAGGAGGCTAGGAGGAATATGAAATATCTCTTGGAACTTGCCCTTGCATTGCGTGTACTTTTGTTTAAATCAACTTATCTTTTATCATTTATATTGTAGGAAATTTATATGTAGACTTCCAGATAAAGGTAAAAAGATTTCTGATTTTGCTGAGAAATTAAAGATTGCTATAGCACAAGAAGAAGAACTAAGGAGAACAACTGAGCTTTTATCGGCTGTTAGATTAGAGTTCCAGAAAAAACAAGACGCTATTGAATCCAGTAAACAGAAAGTTGTTGTCAGCAGTGACAAGTCAACATGTGAAGATTCATCTCTTATTATTGAGCGTTCTGCTCTTCACATTAGCAATGAAGTCAAGCCAGCTTTGCAAAACAAGCAAAGTATTTGGACAGAGAAAAGAAGCACAAAGAATAAAACTGAGGTAGTTGAGGTCTCCAGTATTCCTCAAGGAAATGAAAATGTTTTGGAGGTATCTGCAGCCAGACATTCATTAGATGCTTCAAAGGCTCCGGAACACAATTCTCTAGGCAAAACTGAAAATCCAGTGCCGTCTGCAAGCAGTGAGGCATTGTGTGATGCCTTTGAAAGGATTTCATTTGGATGGAAAGAATGTGAGGAAAAATCTGAAGAAGGACAGAATGTTAAACGTAAAGGCAATCCTTTTCAGAACCTTCCAAATACAACACCCCAAACTCCACATTACATTGAAGTGCTAGAACTGAGAGCAAAGAACCCAGTGACACAGAAAAGCAAATTTAAAACCAATGTGTGAGTATCACAGAAAAACATTCTCCTTAAGAATATTTTTGTTATAATACCACAAGTGTATGTTATGTATCCTGGGTAGCTTCTGCTGCATGGTTTCGGGGAGGAAATGTTAAAAAAATAAGTAGCATTATAACTACCCAGCTAATTTTAAATTCTTCATTACATCAGTGTATGTTATAAACTGTAGAATGGAGCAAAGGTGTCCCCAAATACATACATACACACACACACACCAGATCTCACTTACTAAAGCAGGAGTAGGAAAGATCAGAGCTGCCCAAAGATCTTTTCAGAGCTTTAGACTGAAATGCCAATATGAGGCACAGCTCCCTGAGCAAACTGGTTAGGCCTCATCTAGAGTATTGCGTCCAGTTCTGGGCTCCACAATTCAAGAAGGATGCAGACAAACTGGAGCGTGTTCAGAGGAGGGCAACCAGGATGATCAGGGGTCTGGAAACAAAGCCCTATGAAGAGAGAATGAAAGAACTGGGCATGTTTAGCCTGGAGAAGAGAAGATTGAGGGGAGACATGATAGCAGTCTTCAAATACTTAAAAGGTTGTCACACAGAGGAGGGCCAGGATCTCTTCTCGATCCTCCCAGAGTGCAGGACACGGAATAATGGGCTCAAGTTACAGGAAGCCAGATTCCAGCTGGACATCAGGAAAAACTTCCTGACTGTTAGAGCAGTACGACAATGGAACCATTTACCTTGGGAGGTTGTGGGCTCTCCCACACTAGAGGCCTTCAAGAGGCAGCTGCACAACCATCTGTCAGGGATGCTTTAGAGTGGATTCCTGCATTGAGTAGGGGGTTGGACTCGATGGCCTTGTAGGCCCCTTCCAACTCTGCTATTCTATGATTCTATGATTCTTGCTTTCTGGTAGATTGCCCGCTGAGTTGAGTGGATCATCTCGTGGCTCTCCAGGTATTCCTTCACCTGGAGCTCCCTCCTCTTCAGTTTCTGCAGAAGAAAGACGGCGTAGAGATAGGAAGCACTTGGACGACATTACAGCTGCTCGGTTGCCACCTCTTCATCATGAACCTACGCAGTTGCTATCCATAGGTGAATCAATAACGATTCAGATCCAGCAAAAAGAAGCGTTTGAGGTATGGATTGACATGCTGGTGCTTTGTGTAAGCTCTGGTTATGTTTTGTGGGGTCACATGGGATGTGTGTGGGGCGAGGGAAAGTTTCCACTGGGATTTTGATGAAAGAAGGGTTTGGAACAGTTGGAGGTTGGAGGAGCTTTAGGGACTGGCATGAATCTGGCCTTTCCCCAGGCTCTCGAGGGACATTAGGGAGAAAAGTGGATCAAGCTGTTATTGGGGGCATAACTCTGGTAGAGCACTTCTTTGAATCTATCAGGTTGCAGGCTTAATCCCTGCATGTCCAGTTCAAATGATTTTCTGAGTGTCTTTCTCGAGAGCTAACAGAGCACTATATTCTGACGCTAAGGAATTCTGCCGACTGCCAATATGAATAATCCTTGCTGTGACATATCACCGTTTGTATATTGTTGCTCTCTTTTGTAGGAAATGCAAGCCAAGCTCGCAGCCCAAAAACTTGCTGAAAGGCTCGGCATTAAGATGGTCCATTATGAGCCAGAGGGGGAGATGGTGGCTGGCTACAGGGAAGTGAGGGATGAGAACGGCTACAGCTCAGCTGAGGACTGAGTCCGAAAAAAGAACCTGCAGATGGATGCCAGGGTCTCACTTAGGGGTTTATAAAGACTCAAGACCGAGTGTGATTGTATTTGCCGGAAGGTATTCATTTATCAGAGGCCCCGGGCACCACTGAGGTGTGCTGATCCCTTGGCCTTTTGCTCACGAAGGATGTTGCTGTTTTTGGGTCTAGAATGGCATGACTCAATGCCTTGCATTTAACAGAACCACGATCCAAGAACAGCCAAATCATGCCAGTTGTCTTCAGGTCTTTCCTGTGTTGAGGATTGCTCCCAAGCAATTGGAAGATGCACACGTGTGTAAAAGATGACAGTATTTCCTATGGAAAGTTCCTGGTGATTCTATATTTTCCTACATTAAAATCTGGGATTTGCCCATTTGAATGTGGATCTCCTTCTGTCCCCTAAGGAAAAGAAAGACTTCCTTGCCAGTTAAGCTATTCCTCTGTCTCAGGGATGGCTAATTCTGGGGGCTGGAGTGGAGGGGGGGGGTCCTTTCTTCTCCAGATATCTGCTGGCGGGGGGGGGGGAATGGAGCAATCCAATCCTCTCACAGATGGTCAGGCTCTAGAGCACATCTAGTGTTAGTTGCCAGGAAGAGTGGTACAAGTACGGGACACATGAGCCAAGATGAGAAGAAAGTGCCCTGTTTTGGACATGTCTCAGGTTCTGTATAACTTGTGCACTTCTGGCATTTTAATGGCTGCTAGGTGCAATAAGTCATGAGGGCTCATTGAATCTATTTTGGGACTTGGATGAAATCTTAGTGCAACACAGTTTAGCCTGTTTGCCTTAAAGAGTTTCTCCTTCCCATCTTGTTGACCCCAGCAGAGTCTTGGTGGTGGCTTCCGCATAGTGAAGGGGGAAAAGAGGCAGGAAAGAGACATATATGCCTGGCGGGATTTTGTCTTTTAATCCCCTCCCTTTATCTGATTACCTGGTGAGTGGCAGGTTCATGTTTTAGCACAGTGGTTCCCAAACTTTTTCAGGTAACCGCCCCCTTGGTTCCACAAACAAATGCCCAGTGCCCCCTACCCTACACTATAAAAATCATTATTCAGAATAGCGGTTTTCAACGACCCATTAAGGAAGATAACAATAAAATTCAAAACAGTAACAATTAATTGAATATTTATTCAAAATCTGAAGCACCCGCCGCAGGCTTGCCGAGGGAGGGAGGGAAAAGAGAGCTAACACCTCTGTTTTGCAGCCAGCGTGGCGGGGCACACCAAACAAGGTATGTCTCTTCATTAGCATTTTGGTGCTTTTGAAACATTTCAATTCACCGTTCAAAGGACTCTTCTTAAACAGTATTAATACATGTGTGGATTCTTCCCCTACATGGCTTGGGACCAAACTACCTTCTCCCATAAAATTGTCCCTGGGTTTTAAGACCTTCTGGAGAGGTGCTGCTTGGAACATACCACCTCAAGCGCCCCCCCTGCCGCCCTTTTGCCTCTTAGCGCCCCCCTATGTAATCCCACCGCCCCCAAGGGGGCAGTACTGCCCACTTTGGGAACCACTGTTTTAGCAGAATGTTACTTTGAAGATACACTTTATTTTAAATGCTATTAGGCTTTCTGGTGGCGGTCATGGTGGTAGCCGCCTTGGAGCACAGAACAGTTAAATAGCTAAATTCATCCACTAAAATCCATGCAGGCTACACTCTGGACCCATTCATATCAGTGGAGATGTTGCCATGAGCTGCCTTGGGTTGGGAACTGTGCATCCATTCTCAGTCTGGTTGCCTGATCCACCCAGAATGGATCCAAATGGTACTTTTCTCAGCCACAGTCCGGGTTTGTTCCCTGAGGTTTGTCCACTCTCTGTCACCCCTAATGGTGCCCCAAATCCATCACCTCTCCCTGCTTTATATCTCTCCCTAATGTTGCTCTCTTGGCTTTTAAAAAAAGCATTTTTAAAGCATTACGTTTTAAGGCATCGTGCCATCAAGTGCAGGAATTTGCTATCTCCCAATTATTTAGGTGGAAATCTTTCCTTTCCTGATCTGCATCACTATGTACCACCTTCTGATCTGTTGATATATATATATATATCTCATACACACACACACACACACACACACACACACACACACTTCATTTTAAGCCCTTCTGATTGTCACCACACCAATTACAGCAAGGTTTAATGACAACTGATGATAAATATTAGCTTTCCTCGAACTGAAGGCATGGTTGTATGTCATGCCTGCAAGCTACTCTTTTGCAAGCCAAGCAGATTGGGGGAGGGTGAGGAGGAGGAGGGGCAGAGGGCCAGGAATTTTAATGAAAGAAAACATCAAAGTTGCAGAAGAAATGAGAATATTAGTCAAGGAAGATTCGCAGTGCTGCTCCCTGATAACCTCTGCTAAAGAACTTCAGAACTATTTGGGAGCAACTTAAACAAACATCTGGACACCAAGTTTAGCCATCCCCAGTGACAGAACCCAGACAGATCTTGTGGACTTGCAATAATAAATATCTCAGGGAGGCCTCCATGAATCAACTTTAAGTCCCTGTTTTCAATTATTCTCATTTTTAGAAAGACATCAGAGTTAATTATCCATGGATAGAACCTCTTCTGAAGTTTATTGAATTTGAGTTTGGGTCTCCCCCCCCCCTTGTGCTAAACTCTCCCCATTTTTTAAAAAATTGAATCATATTTACTTTCTGTTGTCCCTCCAAAACAACAGCAAGCTACTTGCCCAATGTGATTGTTGCAAAAAGGGCAGGAGGAAGGCAAATTTAGGACTTGGAAGACGTGGAGGCAGTTTGGTCCCAATGCTGCTTGGTTCCCCCCCCCCTTTCCTGTTCTGCAGTGATCTCTTTTGGCAGGTTGGCGATGGTGAGATGGTGGTGGTGGAATTCTGCCAAGGTTTTGACATAAAACAGCTTGAACATGGACAAGCTCTTTATTCAGGGCGCCCCATGGCATCACCAAAACACTCCCCAACCCTCTCCTTCCTCAGAGTTGCTTTTGCACATGTTTTCTTCAAGTCTGTTTTTTTTTTTAATAAACTACGAACGGACCCAGCTTCACATGGGTCAGAACAACCTTTACAGCAAAGACTGCAAACAATTTTATGCAGCTGTCCGAGGTGGACGCAATGTGCCCGCCCCATCTGTTGGCACCCCTAGGCCTGGCCTTTGCCATGGTGCACCCCTATAGCACCCTGAGGGAGGGGGTCTGTTGACTCCATCCTCCTGAGGGGAGCTGCCCCACAGCAGGGCAGAGGCGGCAGGCCCCTAACTCTGCCCCCTGGCTTACTAATCCCCCCGGTTTCATACTGTATCAGTTACAAAGCTATAGACTGTTTAGAGAAGTCTGCCTTCTAGTGACTGAAGATGCTACTGCAAGTTTCAACCGTACGGACACATAAAAGTTAAATTAAAATTAACTAATGCATTTTTAAAACAAAATATCCCCGAGGTGTATGCCCCTAGGGTCCTGTTAATATGTATGCAAGTTTTACATGTTAATTATTATGATCGATAAAATGAACATATAAATTCTATATATGTGTGTGTGTGTTTTGTGTGTGTATATAGCGTTAAAAAGGTATTTTTTAAAAAAGGTGGGCAGCCTCTCTGATGCACAGGGGAAAGGCATGATTGACTGTGGTGCCAGTATTTAACTTGCCAGAATGTCTGTAATGCAACTTAACAAAGCTAGCTTCTCCCAGGGGGTGAAGTGAGAATAGCACTGGGGTTGCTATTAAAATTCTGTTGCTCTTGCTTCACCTATCTGGATGAGGTTCTCCAAGGCTTCTCCCATCTCTTCCAGCCTCCCTGATTCTGGGCCCCTCAAGCTGCACGGATAGCCGCCCTAGTTCCCCCACCCCTCTTGCACCAACTCTGAGTGGGACGGAGCAGTGCTGCCCTCTGTTTCAACGCTGGCCTCATCCTGCTACAAGAGCTCAGCAGAAAGCATCACAGCCCAGGGTAGCCCATGTGACGCTCAGCCTTGCTAAGTGCTGGGGCATTTCCTGCAATGTATTTGACATCTGTTCTTAATAGGCAGACATTTCTCTCCTGTGTATAACCGGCAGGTCACATATTTCTGGCAGTCTCCTGTTATTAAGATCTTGAAAGTTTGATATTACTCAATAGTAGCCCCCAATTACCATGGCTGTCGACGTCAGGAATAGCAACCCTTCGTTTTGCAGTGCAAACATGTTTTTGCTCCCATCCAAACGAGCAGTTTTAATTGGGTTTTCCATATCCAAAGCAAGGAACTGCTACAACAGCATTCATCTTGATGGTTTATAATAGTGGAGCTGGCTGGTTAAGCAAACCAGATGACTTCCATCAGAACCCATCTCGGTTCTGATTTACTTCAGTGGAATTTTGCCACTTTACGCCCAAGGCCAACCTTTGAATTTTGGGACCAGCCTGCCTGTGGTACCTACCACGCATCCTCTTGGCTGCTCTCTTCAGGTAGGATTTCACTTACGGCTTCGTTTTGCTTTTCAGATCAATGCTTTAAAGGGGGCATGGCTGCAATTTGGTGAGATTTTAAAATGAAAAGCATCGAATTCTCTGGCAGTTGAAAACACAACAGCCCAGTTGCCCAAGAGGCGGAAACTTGTGTGGTTTGTGGGGGGGGGGGAGAAAGACCTGAGGTTTTACAGATTGGAGGGAGCTCACGTCAGGCCAGGCCTGCCAGGGGTATGCTGGTGGTGGTTACAGCAGTGCAACAGCGGGACGGGCAGGCTGGTGAAGGGAGACTAAGGGCGCATCTACACCAAGCAGGATATTCCACTATGAAAGTGGTATATAAAAGGCAGGAACCACACCAAGCAGGAGGTTGTGGTATGAAAGCGGTAGATGGCACGTGTCAATGGATCCCAACAGTGGTCAGTGCACTTCAATACCACTATAAAGCCATAGTGTGGCTCCTGCCTTTTATATACCGCTTTCATAGTGGAATATCCTGCTTGGTGTAGATGAGCCCAGACACCCCCCACAAATCTTTCCCAAACGGGGTTTAGAGCGAGTTTAACACAGGTCTATCTCTTATTAATCAAGAGATCAGTGGAGGTGCGTCTGTGTGCGTTCCACATAGAGGTTTGCAAATGTGTGGGATACATACCTCCCTGTGAGATTTTTATTCTGATGAACAATTTTCCCTATGGGGCAGTCCCTCAAGGGACAGCTAAATCGATGGCTGTTGTCAGGAGCTGCCTCTTTTTAGCACAGAACTCCTTTGCTGAGGGAATTGCACTGGCTACCTGTTGACTACCGGGCCAGGTTTAAGGTTTTGATATTAGGGTACAAAGCTCTAAACAAATTGGGACCAGGGTACCTGAGAGAGCGGCTTCTCCATTACCAACCTGCCTGATCACTGAGGTTGTCGGAGGGCATGCTCCTGGTGGTTCCACGTAGACCTGTGGCCATATTGGAATCTCCAGGAGAAGAGCCTTTCATAGAATCATAGAATAGCAGAGTTGGAAGGGGCCTACAAGGCCATCGAGTCCAACCCCCTGCTCAATGCAGGAATCCACCCTACAGCATCCCTGACAGATGGTTGTCCAGCTGCCTCTTGAAGGCCTCTACACTACTTTAGTGTAGTGGGCCCTCCTCTGTGGAACTCTCTGCCCGTGGAGGTCAGGCAGGCGCCAACACAGCGCCTCCTGAGAACATCTCTGTTTTGAGAAGCCGTCTCTGATTGACTAGCCACTGTTTTTCTGGCTCCTTTGTTTTCAAATTGAATTATTTTAATTTGCCTTTTTAATCTTCTTTCTTTTACTGTTTATATCTATGTTCACCGCTCTGGAATCTGTGTTAGATAATGGAGTGGTATATAAACGTTGTAAATAAATAATACATTTTGATGGGTAGACAATCCACCTGACACCTCCCCACGCCCTGCAATAGTTGAAAGGGCACAGCCTGCGAGCAATTTCTCTTGCTTATGATGACCCACGTCCACTGACTACCTGTCCCAACCCAGGGTCATCCCATGAAACTGATTGGTGGGAGATCCAGGACAAATAAAAGGAAGGACTTCTTCACACAGCACATAGTTAAATTATGGAACTCACTACCACAAGATGTAGTGATGGCCACCAATCTGGATGGCTTCAAAAGGGGGTTGGATAAATTCCTGGAGGAGGCTTTCAATGGCTACTAGCCCTGATGGTTGTGTGCTATCTCCAGTATTTGAGGCAGTAAGCCTGTGTGCACCAGTGGCTGAGGAACATGGGCGGGAGGGTGCTGTTGCACCATGTCCTGCTTGTTCATCCCTGGCCGATGGCTGTTTGGCCATTGTGTGAACAGAGTGCTGGACTAGATGGACCCTTGGTCTGATCCAGCATCAGGGCTCTTCTTATGTTCTTATGCATGCAAAATTCAAAATTATTTCTTTTTAAACTGGGCCCTATTGTGGTACCAAGACTCTGTACAAGAGCCCTGCTGTCCCGGTTGTTCACCGTTGAGCCAGAGGATGGCAGCAAAGGTACACATTTGTTGCTAGGCCCCGTTCTCCTGCCTTTGCTGTCCTGAATTTAAGAGCGCGTGCAAAAGAAGACAGCCAGAGTTACACTAGCAAAGTCCGCTGGTCTCCGTGACATCATAGAAGCAGGATTTGAAACTCTCAAATCATATTGTTTTTGTTGTTTTTATATATCTTTTTAAAAACAGAAAATGTATGAAGGTGTGGGAGATAGCTAGATCTATTCTGTCAAACATGGAATTAGACATGTAAGTTTACCTCACACCAGCCCTTTGGGCAAATATGAAGTAATGCAAGATGACGATGTCCCACGTTTTGCTTATTTCTCTTTCGTAAGTCAAAACCGTGGGAATGTTTTCACATCGTTTTATTTAATCCTTGTCTCCTCCGCTATACACGCACGTATTTAGAAATCCTTCCAATTAACCCTTCCAAAAGCCAGCCGCAGAGAACTCTGGGGGGACTAGAAAAGCGGATCCATTGCAAAGGCCGGGCGGAGAGGGTGGTCCTTTGGAATGGGAGCCTGGTCAATCTTTGCATCTGCAACTCACCCCTCGGCTCTGACAGAGAATCCTGCCAAAGCCACACACGGAGAAAGGCTCGAGAGCACCCGGACCTCGCTCTCTTCATGGGATCTGTGGCTCCTGCCCGGCTCTGCATTGCTGTCGTTTCGATTGATTTGGCTCCTGTTCGCCATCTCTCCTTCCAGCCAGCCTCCTCGGCATTGTGACTAGGCGTGAATCGGTTTCAAACCTTCAGCACGAGTTTTACCGTTCATCCACAGGACTGAGCTGAGGCATTTTGGAGCCTGAGGTGGAAAATCCTGAGGATACCTTCCTCTTCAGTCTCGCCCCGCAGGACCTGGTTTCCCTCTCCTCATCCTGTGTGTGTGTGTGTTCCACACCTGTGTATGCGCACACATGTCTTACCTGTTTGATTTCCTTTTATTATTTCAAAACAACACCAACTTACAAACACGATAAAGAAAGAAGGAAAACATATGAAAAGATAAAAAAACAAACACAAAACACATTAAAAAAGAACATACAAAGTTAAGATGGACTTCTGATTTTCTCCACAGCAAAAATATGTAACGATATTTTCTCTTGCTCTATAATGACAAAAGTCAAAATTCCCCTCCTTTTATTATCTAAAAAAATTCTTCTTATTCATTGAATACACACATGTCTTCACTATGGCGTTCAGGTGTCAGGCCGAAGCAAACCCTGGCCTAGAAAAGCTCCTGCAACGTGTTCTCCTCGGAGACGCCCCAAGACGTTTTGTTGGTTCTCCTCAGAGAGGTTAACTAGGTTTTTGGAACACTCAGAAATATATTTGTGTGTGTGTGTATACACACACACACACACACACACACAGGTCACAGTAAAATGGGAAGTGCAGATGCCCATCATGACATGGCCCAGGGAGGGGGTCTTGCCCATGGGTCCTCCGAAACTTGGGGTCGGCACTGTTTGCCAACACTGGGATAGACAAGCCTGAGGCTGATGGGCTACTGGCCTGGCTCAGCTGCCTGTGCTGCTAATTTCCCTCTGAACTGATAAGAATGGCTCGGGCTAGATCCATACCTGTTGCCGTATCGGTATGATTTATTTATTTTTTATTTATTATTGCATTTATATCCCGCCTTTTTTCCTCCAAGGAACCCAAGGCGGCGTACATAATCCTCCTCTCCATTTTATCCTCATAACAACAACCCTGTGAGGTAGGTTGGACTGAGAGTCTGTGACTGGCCCACAGTCACCCGGTGGGTTTCCATGGCCGAGTGGGGACTAGAACCCGGATCTCCCGACTCCCAGTCCAATACTTTAGCCACTATACCCAACATGATGATGGTCTCGGTCTCGGTCTCTCTCTCTCTCTCATTTATACCACGTAGCGCAAACAAAGACATCCATTGCTCTGGATAATACAGAATAAAAAGTGGGAAATAACGCGAGGCAAGCAGGAAACAGGCGACCTCATGCGCCCCAATAATTCTCAGAGCACTTCAATCCTGATACAAAGTGCTAGCATAGCTCTCGCCTAGGTTGGGTTTCCTAGGTTGGCCTGCACCGCTCCTGCTTTTAAAATGACCTCTCCAGAAATGGCGACCCCCGTTTCTCTCAATGGTGATGGTGTGTGCAGGCTGGTCATGGCCATGTCAAAGCTAGCCAGTCGCAGGATGGATCAGGTGCCCATAAAATTGTCTGACTCTGGTCTGGCGCGTAAACAATTTCCTGAATCCGACTAGCCTGCCTCGTGTGGCGCAGAGAGGCTGCACCGGTCTGCCAAAAGTTGCTTCCACAGCTGCTGGTTGGAAGACGTTTCCTCAACCCCCCCCTCCAGTCTTTGCAGCTGTGCATCCCGTCCCCTGTTCTAAAGGAAAGAATCTCCCCTCACTTGCAGTTGTGGAGAGCTGAGCCAGGGAGATGCCGCTGAGAACCTCATTGTGGCGTGTTTTTCCTGGACCCCACTGTTGCTTCTGCTTCCAGGGCCACAACGTCTTCAAGAAGGCTCAGGGGTGCCGAGCATACGGCTACAAGGAGGATGCGTCTATGCGGGAGAACCTGGACACATGCTTCTAAAAGAAGTGTTGTGAGCCAAAGATTCTTCTGCCTGCACGTGGGAGCCAGCAAGGGAGAGTAAACAGGTGGCGCAGGGATCTGGATTCTCTGGCGAGGAAGCAGGCCGAGAATCCTTAAGGGGGGTCGTTCAAGCGGGAGCCAAGCTGAATCTTTGCCAAAACTGATTGAGGAGGAGGAGGAGGAGGAGGAGGAGAAGAAGTCAAACACATGTTTCTCGCAGGGCGCTTGCAATCTCCTTGTGCCAGACTGTGTTGTGAGGGAGCTCAATTAGCTGTGGAAGTTTCTGGAGAGGGGCAGAATCGCCCCACGCCGAACTGGCTGTTTGCAAAGAGGCATCGCGACTAGGCGTGAATCGGTTTCAAACCTTCAGCACAAGTTTTACTGTTCATCCACAGGACTGAGCTGAGGCATTTTGGAGCCTGAGGCGGAAAATCCTGAGGATACCTTCCTCTTCAGCTCAGGGGTACAGTCCACCAGGAAGTTCTCCTATGGTCCCTGCTCACATAAGAACATAAGGAGAGCCCTGCTGGATCAGATCAAGGGTCCATCTAGTCTGTTCACACAGTGGCCAGCCAGCTGTCAACCTCAAACAGTTGTTGGAATAAAGAACCTCAGTGGAGGCATGATAGAGTTGAATGTAATTCTGAAGACTATCCATCGGTAAGAACATAAGAGGAGCCACGGCAGATCAGACCAAGGGTCCATCTAGTCCAGCACTCTGTTCACACAGTGGCCAACCAGCTGTTGACCAGGGACCCACAAGCAGGACATGGTGCAACAGCACCCTCCTATCCATGTTCCCAGCAACTGGTGTATTTAGGCTTACTGCCTCTGGTACTGGAGGTAGTACATAGCCAACAGGACTAGTACCCATTGATAGCCTTCTCCCCCCGGAATTTATCCAACCCCCTTTTAAATTGGTGGCCATCGCTACATCTTGTGGGAGCAAATTCCATAGCTGAACTATAAGAAGTGTGATGAAGTAGTTATAGAGTCATAGAATCATAGAACAGTAGAGTTGGGAGAGGCCTACAAGGCCGTTGAGTCCAACCCCCTGTTCAATGCAGGAATCCACCTTAAAGCATACCTGACGGACGGCTGTCCAGCTACACCATGAATGCCTCTAGTGTGGGAAAGCTCATCGCCTCCCTAGGTCATTGGCTCCATTGTCGTACAGCTCTACTTCCTTTTATCCTCCCTGAATCTCCCACCAATCAGCTTCCTGGGATGACCCCATTGGGTTCTAGTATTATGAGAGAGGAGGAAAAACTCACTTGTTTACGTACCCTGAACAGGGCTTGTAGCTCCTTCAGAAGGGATATAATATGGCTCTCAACCCAGGCATACCATCGAGAGTTGTCATGGCCGAATTCTGTACTTGGAGCTTCCAAACTGGTTTGAAGAGCAGCCCCCCATGTTCAAGGCATGACAGCGATCCAATCTATCCCTCAGAATTTACAAAGGAAATTCAATATGGCAGAAGGAGGAGGACAGAGGCAGGAGGAAAGAAGGAACGACCATAAGTTGCTTGTAACCTAGGCTCTGTTACAGCAGAGAAGAGTAGGGCATGGAACGTGGTGTTGAATCAAAGACTCCATGGGGAAAACGTGGGTTTCGAGGAGGGATTTGATTTAAGGAAGAGAGGTGACATCAAGACAGATGAAATCAGTTCCAGGCCTAAGGGGTTAAATCCTAGCATTTATTTACTACCGTCTTGGTGAATTTTTTCCCCCCATAAAACATCAGTACATAATTAGTCCAATCAGAATGAAAGATTATTCCCCCCCCCCAACAACAACAAAAAAAAGACAGAAAAAAAGGGGGGGATGGAATCTTGGACCTATCCCCCAACTGATAATAATGATGTTGGACAGTTTGTAAAATCCAATAAGCCCTGTGGAAGTGTTTGTGTATCCATCAAAGTTTTCTCATCCTTGGTGCGGATTAGCGGTAGAACGGACATTGGCTGAAAGAGCCTTCCTTCAGGGGGGGAAATGGGCTGGATTATGGCTATGACAGCTTCATTTCTTTTGATGTACAGAGTCCCTAAATATAAGGCATTCAGTGCCAAACAAGCTTAGAGCTGTATATATCTTCTACCTTTTAGGATGTCTCATATATATATATATATATAGAAAATGGTCCTAAAGGGGAAAGGACATCCTACCTACAATTCAAAATGTTTTCCCATCATTCTCTAAAACAAACTAAAAAGAAGGCCAAAAAGACATTTACAAAGCAGGGAAGTGTGGTAATTGTTTAAAATTCTCCACTTTTTTTTTTGTTAAGAAAGAGAAGGGGGGCATAACATTTATGCAACTGTTTTTATATAGTTGCCAGAAGATTTTAAGGTGCCTTATGGAATTTATATCCATCCTTCTTGTGGTTTTGAGACAACCAGTCCCCTGTGAAAGGAAGGCTGATTTTGTGCAGGAGTTGGCAATATTAACCATTCGAGGAAGGATAGCGAAATGGTTTTTCAAAACAACACAGCCGCTCAAAGACTTGTGTGGCTCATAGCATTTAGTCATCAGATGAATCGAGTCATGACTCAGGCTAGTACTGAGGATGTGGGCCGTAGCTTGGTGGTCCCAGGTTTAATCTTTGACAGCATCTCTTGTTCAAAAGGATCTCTGCTGTCCAGGCTGGGACAGAGAGCGTCTCTACCTTAAGGAAAACCCTGCACCCTTACTATTTTTCTTCTTCTGGGGTCCGCATTAACTACGGCATCTTTAGATGGCGTCCATGGATGACCATGTGATTTCTAAGTGAAAACTTCCCCTTGCTGTAATTGTCAATGAAACAGTGCCATCTAGTGGCTGTATTAGAGTGCAACACCGCCTTTACAAACTAGGAATATTCCGCAATAATTTTAAATAGCACATTATCTCTGATCTTTTCAAAAGTAAGATTACCAGGAGGAGGTGTGGGAGATGTCCTGGAGATTGATGGCATCATGTAATGGACCCGTGAACTTCCGTTAGTTGCCATTCTTGAGCATGCAATGAATCACTCTTGTAAAGAAGCTCAGATTCTGCCTGGAACCTTGAAGAGCCTGCGCCAGTTAGCATAGGCAATACTTGGCTAAATTGACCAACAGGACAGTTCTGAAAAGGAAAATTTAATGCCCATGAAACCAGTTATGACCTGTCGTGTGGATATGTTCTCCTGCATGTTGTGCTTAAATGGGTCATAGATTTATCTGATATTTGCCTGCTGTGTTCCTGTGCTAATAAGATGCCAAGGTCCATCTTTCCATTTTTTAAAAAAGTTCTGGGAGATGTTATCACTTTTTTAAAAACTAAATAAAACCCTGTTTTGAGCTTGAACAATTCAGGGACAATAGTAACAAATGATGATTTCAAAAGGTGGTAGGAAATGTGTTAATTTTCCAGTGCTTACATCAACTAAAAAATGTAACTGTATGAACATTTCCAGATGTGAATTTCCCCCTAAGAAGTACATCTGGCCCAGGATATATAATTCCACCTGAAAGTTCTACTGCACAAATGCCAGCACCAGAGAACTTCCATTCAAGTTGAGCTCCCAATGCAAAAATGTTAATTAATGCAGCCCTTTGCTTGTCTACTTAGAAGGAAACTCAGTTGGGTGAAATGGGGCTTACTTTATGGCCGTGTCTATAGGATTGCATCCTCAGCCTATGTGGTAACCCAACGCAGATGCAACTAATCCACAAACATCCTCAGGAAGACTTAACAAAACCACATTTTTGCCTGATCGTTATTTAGTTAAATCTGGCAAAGCTTCTGAGATTGCATCCATCTTATTGACAGCATCTGATTGCCTTGGCTGAAAAATGCAGCCACTTCAAACTACGCTTCACAAAAAGCGTTTGAGCTGTTACACAAAATAAAAATGGGCTTTTCTGGTTGATGGTTGAAAACCCTTGAAGCTTAATCAGGAAAACTCGCGGAAATGGAAGAGCTTAGCACTCCGCCCCTGGACGTCTTTCCTTGGACGTGAGCCCCATTGTTTGATTATCAGCGGGATTTTATGTCCATGTAAACTTGTTTAGGGTTTTGAAGGGCCTGGTCTGATTGGCTTAAGTCAGTGTTTCCCAAACTTCTGATAGCCAAGCTGCCACCTTCCTCTCTCTGGCCTGAAATTGGAAGCACTGCTATGGCACTCCAAAGGAGTTTGGGTGAGCATGTGAGTGGGAGACTTTGACCCTAGGGAGATGCCTTCTGCTGAGACAGACCCTGGGTCCATCCAGTTTAGTCTTGCCTACACAGTGACTGCCAGCAGTTCTCCAGGGCTTGTCCATCCACCATATATACCCGTCAAGGTTGCGCAGTAGCTCCCTGTTGTTGATATGACGCAGCTGCCAACTTGCAGCCCCATCGGGCTTTCCCCCACGAAGGTGCACTTTTTCGATGTGTTAGTTTACTGCGACTTTTTACATTGCTCTGATGTCACCATGATTTTTTTGTTGTCTGTCAGTGATGGTTTCAGTTCAGATTAAGAGAGCGGGCATAGTTAGGGGCGGATCCCAGTGCGGCATAGGTGCAGGAATGAAGGGTAGGGGGCAGGATTGATGAGCCTAGTAATGGCCGCCATGGCAATATTAAAGTCTAGGGAACAAAAATAGGGGCAGTTATGTTGAATATCGCATAAATTCAGTGAACTGTAGCAGAGCCAAATTCATGGCCGTCACTATTTATTTATTAATTAAATTTATATACCGCCCCATAGCTGAAGCTCTCTGGGCGGTTTACAAAAGTTAAAAACAGTGGACATTAAAAAAGTATACAAAATTTAAAACCATCAAAAATATAAAAACAACAGTATAAAACAACAGTATTCATTTAAACAACAACAGTTCTGGGGTCCATTAAAAAAACAACAAACGTAACATATGTTGTTAAATGCTGTTAAATGCATGGGAGGAGAGAAAAGTCTTGACCTGGCGCTGAAAAGATAACAATGTTGGCGCCAGGCGAGCCTCATCGGGGAGATCATTGCATAATTGGGGGGCCACCACTGAAAAGGCCCTCTCCCTTGTTGGCACTCGGAGGAGGACCATAGATGTTGAGCGCAGTGTATGGGTAGGTTCATGTTGGGAGAGGCGTTCCCTCAGGTATTGTGGTCCCAAGCTGTGTAAGGCTTTATAGGTTAAAACCAGCACCTTGAACTGGGCTCGGAAACATATAGGCAGCCAAAGCAAGTGGGCCGGAATCGGTGTTATATGTTCGAACCTTCTGGTTCCAGTTATCAATCTGGCCGCTGCATTTTGCACAAGCTGCAGCTTCCGAACCATCGCTACATCTCGTGGTAGGGAATTGCATAGTTTAACTGTGCGCTGCGTGAAGAAGTTTTTCGTTTTAAGATGAATAGTGCAGATAACGTCTTTAACTCCTTAGTGAGGTGTTCTAGGAGTCTCTGCCTTTGACGGGTTCTTAAGTAAGGGAGCAGAAGAGTGAATGTCAACATTGTTCCTGGATTGGGCCGAGGGCCCATCGAGTCCACCTGTTGCCAACACCAGATGCCCCAACGGGAGAATCGAAAGTGGAGCGAGGATACGTAGCCTTCTTGCCTAGGGCTCAACTCCACCTTTCAGCACTGTATGTGCCTGCCTCCTAGAAGAAAGGATCACAGGCCTTGGCAGGCCGTGCACGCATTTCATCCTCGTTGACAGATTTCTTAGTCAGCAGTTCAGGAATTTACAGAATTCACTCCCACGGAGTAGGGCAGGGCTCCTCCAGAAGTGGCTTTACTGCAAGTTCCATCAGTCCTAGCCAGCACTCCCAATGGTGAGAGATGATGGGAGCTGTAGTCCAAGAACTTCTCGAGGGCCACAACCTGCGTGAGGGTGATGTACACTATGAATGGACTACCTCGCTCTGGACTACTATTATGTTGTTAGGTTCAGTGGCCGTCCATCACCACATCTTGTGAGTAACTAAGTTAATTACACATTTATTTATTTATTACATTTATATCCCACCTTTTTTTCCTCCTTAAGGAACTCAAGGTGGCATACATAATCCTTCTTCTCTCCATTTATCCTTACAACAACAGCCCTGTGAGTTAGGTTGGGCTGAGAGTCTGTGACTGGCCCAAAGTCACCCAGTGAGCTCCCATGGCAGAGTGGGGACTAGAACCCCGATCTCCCGACTCCCAGTCCAACACTCTAACCACTACACCACACTGGCTCACCACTGCTGCTGCAAGTGGATTCCCAAATTTTCAGGCAGCCTATACATTGGATGGATGGGCGGACAGGCAGGCAGGCAGGCAGGCAGGCAGACAGACCTGTCCGTGACTCCAGCTGACCTGCTGTGAAATCATGTAAAATATTTAATTTGCAAACCATTCCTGCAGGTGGCTGGTCGGGCAGAGGGTGGGTTAAATATTCCAGCGCATCTATCAATCCATGGCTGACTGCTGGCTGAGTCCCTCGCTTTGCCTGCTGTCACTCCTGGCCACCGTGTTGATGAATGAGGTGCTCCTGATATAATTGCCACGGCTCACGCAGCCTGGTATCGCCTTCCTAAATGGCAAAGGGCCCCCGAGCGGTCTGCTTTCTGCATCCGAGGCCTCTGGCTTAACACTTTCCGTTTTCGCCGTCACTCTTCTGCCTGACCCGATCCTTTAGAACTGGGAGATTTCGCAAAGGAAGAAAAACACCCTTCGGCGTGTTTTCTGTCAAAATCAAAGCAGCCCACACCTGATGGCGTGGCCCCTCTTCGGTTATTACAGATGTGTTATCTCAGATGCAAATTATTTTCGGAAAGGATACGAGCATGTGAGCAAATCACAAGGAAGCGCAGAAGGGGGCGGAGGAGGAGAGAGAAATGGCTCCATTCTTCCAAAACCGAAGCATCAGAAAGAGGGGGAACTCTCGATGAGAGTAAAGAGGGGCTGGGAACAGATGTAGTCGCAGGCAGTTCTTCACCTGTGGTGTGAAACCAGTTTTGCAAGTGGCATCATCAACATACACATCTGATCCGGTCAAATGCTGGATCCATGATATATTTCCCGAGCCAAGGAGTAGTTATCTAGTAAATGTTTTTTGGATTGTTGTTGTTGTTATTTTTAAAAAGAGGCACACGTGTTTCTAAGTAAATAAAGAGGCATGGGAAGAAAGAAAATTTTAAAAACTGCTTTAGGGACTGGAAGGAATTGGTGTGTTGGTGATGTTACAAGCACTAGCCAATACGTGCCCACCACAGCTTATTCTTCCTGAGTGACACACTATTGAAAGACCACACAAACATAATTGGTTACTTCCAACCCTAAAAGCTTGACTGGGGTAGAACTAGCAAAGAAAACAGGAGTGGCTTTATTCCATTTATTTTACGCTACAAATAAAGCCACATGATGGCTTTCATGTTTAGCTAAGGGCCATATCTCAGTGGTGAAGTGCACATACCACCACACCACAGCTCAACTGGTGGTGAGATATATGAAGCAGGACAGCCCTAAAGCATCTCTAAGCAGACAGGTGAGTTTGTAGGGGAGACAGCCAGGTCTCAAAAACGTTGAAAGACTTTAAAGGTAAGAGCCAACCTGTTAAATTAAGCTCCGAAATGGATAGGCAACCCATGAAGATGATATAATATTGGTGTGAAGTGATCACAACAATAGGGTGGCCAGATGTCCTATTTTACAGTGGATGGTCCTCTGTTGGAAGGCATCCTCTGTTTGAAGGTCTGTCCAGTTTAGAGCTCAAGAACCATAGGAAGGGAGAGCTAAAAGGTCTTGACGTTGCTTATAAACTATCACCACCTGGACAGGAGACGGAGCAGTCACACAGAACGCCTGGTCATACTCTTTGCTCTTATGGTAAAATATATTGCATTTCTTTTTAAATTATTGTAATTCTTTCCAAACTTGAGCCTACACATACACATGAGCACATGCAAATTTTTATGAAAACCATCTCTTCTATTTGGTGATGCATACCTGGCAACCTTCCCTGTCTGTGCCTGAATGCTACATTCCACACTAATTGGAGTTTCTGAACCTTCTTCAAGGGCAGTCCCACACAGAGTGCCTTGTAGCAGTCTAATCTGGAGATGGCCAAGGAATGTGTTCAAGTGGCTAGATCCACCTCTTCCAGGGACAGGCTGTGAGACGTCTCATGGGAGATCTTGGGCACCAGATCATAGAATCATAGAATAGTAGAGTTGGAAGGGGCCTATAAGGCCATCGAGTCCAACCCCCTGCTCAGTGCAGGAATCCACCCTAAAGCTTCCCTGACAGATGGTTGTCCAGCTGCCTCTTGAATGCCTCTAGTGTGAGAGAGCCTACAACCTTCCTGGGTAACTGGTTCCATTGTCGTACTGATGGTGGATTCCTGCATTGAGCAGGGGGTTGGACTCGATGGCCTTGTAGGCCCCTTCCAACTCTGCTATTCTATGATTCTAATAGTCAGGAAGTTTTTCCTGATGTCCAGCTGGAATCTGGCTTCCTGTATCTTGAGCCCGTTATTCCGTGTCCTGCACTCTGGGAGGATCGAGAAGAGATCCTGGCCCTTCTCTATGTGACAACCTTTCAAGTATTTGAAGAGTGCTATCATGTGTTCCCTCAATCTCCTCTTCTCCAGGCTAAACATACCCAGTTGTTTCAGTCTCTCTTCATAGGGCTTTGTTTCCAGACCCCTGATCATCCTAGTTGCCCTCCTCTGAACACACTCATGACCATGAAGGGTATCAGAACAGGCCAGCTGAGTCAAGGGCAGCACGCTGGCATTCCAAACTGGACCAGGCTTGCTTTGACATGGCATTCAAAGGCTTTTCTGGAAAATAGGATGCATTCACATTGGTGGGCCTTACAAAATGGGCCTGTTCAGATGCCACTTCAGGCTCTGTGGTTAGCGAAACTATGGTTCCCTGGGGTTAGCACTAGCCACAAACCATGCTGTCGCACACAACATTTTAGGCCATGGTTAGAGCTCTGATCCTGCTGCAGAGTCGGACTGTGGTTAGTGAGTGAGCAGGGTTTAGCAAAACGCATCGCACAAGACACTTTAAACCCAGCTGCTTAACCAAACGCCTTAACCACAGGATTTAAGGTGTCTTCTGAACAGGCCTAGTGTGTTTGAGATCAAGGGACATGTTCCTAGTTAAAACTAATTTGTGCTCAGTCCCTCCTGCAGCGTATTTGGAATTCCTCCTGAGGTCTGAATATAGGAAATGCGAGTCTAATCCGTCATGAGCAAGTGAAAACCCTCTACTGTGCAAATTAATTTGGGACTGTTTGGTCCTGAGTTACTTAGCAGGATCTCTTCCGGACAAAAGCAGATGTCTGAAACATGCCCTTTGTTGGTCCAAGCTTATCTTGAAATGATTAGCTGCAATCCGCAAGATACATTTTTTTGTTTAAATCCAAGAGGATGAGTTTACCATGGAGGTATTTTCCCTATCATCTACGCCCTGATTTTATAGCTTAAAATGACCACTGTATCACTGATAGTCTTCCTTGACCTTGCTTGTTTTTGAGGCTAAGGTGAAAAAGTGACCTCCTGAGTCACGGGGAAACAAACGTTGTCCCAAACATTGTCCCAAACTAAGTTCTTCAAAGACGACGTTCGGTTCTTTGAAATAAACAACTCCCTTCCAAGACTTGCTACTTCAACAAGGTGGTGCTTAAGACAGAGAGGTAACGATTTTCCCACCAGCACAACTACAAGTCTGTTCCTCCACCCTACGGACACTGCAAAGAGACGCCAGGTTGGCATGCAGCCAGATGACCCAACACAGCTGTTGTGCTTCAGGGTGACATAAGAATTCTGGATGACCCAGATGGAGATGGGTCAGAGGTGGCGTCTACCATGAGGGATAGTGAGAGAGCAGAGGGTGGGTGCCATTTTGGAGAAGCAGGCAAAGCAAGCGGGGTCACAAGGCACAATCCTGGGGCAGTGCTCCTGCACAAGCCCCGTGGAAATAAGAAGGGAGATGTCCAGCAACACAGCAGTGGTCTTGAGCATCACCTGTTCATTCAAATGGAGCTTGCGCAAGAGAATTTTGCTGAGGTCAAATATTTATTTATTTATTTATTACATTTATATACCACCCCCATAGCCAAAGCTCTCTGGGCGGTTTACAAAAAATGTTGTCCTCTCGTCAAATACTGGCCATGGGGGGGGGGGGCAGATCTGGATTTTCTACTGCAGGCATCAAAACACATAGTGAGGTGCAGTGATCCAGTTGGCACTTGACTAGAATCCCTGGTGAATTCTTGCCCCAGAATTTACAGCCCACAGCTCGATTTTAAGAACATAGGAACATAAGAAGAGCCATCATGCTGGATTAGAGCAAGGGTCCATCCAGTCCAGCATTCTGTTCACACAGTGGCCAACCAGCTGTGGACCACAAGAAGGACATAATTGCAGCTGCACCCTCCCGCCCATGTTCCCCAGCAACTGGTGCACACAGGCTTACTGCCTCTGATACTGGAGGTAGCACATAGCTATCAGGGCTAGTACCCATTGATTGCCTTCTCCTCCAGGAATTGATCCAACCCCCCTTTAAAGCCATCCAAATTGGTAGCCATCACGAGATCTTGTGGTAAGGAATTCCATAGTTTAACTATGCACTATGTGAAGAAGTATTTTCTTTTAAGACGACTACTACAGGCAACTTCTTTAACTCCTAGGAGTCCACGGAGTTCAGAGGCCTGGACATAGTTCTCTTCCCACGCCCACAGCGGCTTCCTTGTTTATTACAATGGAAGGAAGATGTCTCGGGGGGGGGGGACTCCCCCCTCCCCCACTTGATTGGCAGGCCACACAAATATGCAAGGAAGTGTTCCACGCACACACAGATCTCTGGATTGGCATGAAAGTGGAAGAAAAGCAGAACAGCTGAGCTATGCTGACCTTCTGCAGGTCAAAGACACCCAGAACTCTGGAGCAAGAGGGGCTACCTGAGCAGGAATCCCTGTACCACCGGAGCATGTTGCTATTCATAGAATCATAGAATCATAGAATAGCAGAGTTGGAAGGGGCCTACAAGGCCATCGAGTCCAACCCCCTGCTCAATGCAGGAATCCACTCTAAAGCTTTCCTGACAGATGGTTGTCCAGCTGCCTCTTGAAGGCCTCTAGTGTGGGAGAGCCCACCACCTCCCTAGGTAAATGATTCCATTGTCGTACTGCTCTAACAGTCAGGAAGTTTTTCCTGATGTCCAGCTGGACTCTGGCTTCCTTTAACTTGAGCCCGTTATTCCGTGTCCTGCACTCTGGAGGATCGAGAAGAGATCCTGGCCCTCCTCTGTGTGACAACCTTTTAAGTATATGAAGAGTGCTATCATGTCTCCCCTCAATCTTCTCTTCTCCAGGCTAAACATGCCCAGTTCTTTCAGTCTCTCCTCATAGGGCTTTGTTTCCAGACCCCTGATCATCCTGGTTGCCCTCCTCTGAACACGCTCCAGCTTGTCTGCGTCCTTCTTGAATTGTGGAGCCCAGAACTGGACTCCCCCCCCCCCAAAGGGAAGACTTAGAAGCTCATGCAGACAGAGAAGTGTCACATTCTCCATGATCTCGGCAAACTTAAGGACTGCTAATGGAACTTGGCCATGGAGCCCTAGCCCTAGATGTTGCTTTCTTGGCCTCATTTTGCCACCTGCAAGATGGGGGCAAAGATCAACCTCACAGGCAGGTACTATACAGGTGAATGGCATTTTTGCACAGGGACCTCAGAAGCTGCCTTCGACTGAGTCCAACTAGCCCATGTTGTCGACACTGACTGGCAGCAATGGCTCTCCAGGGTTACAAGCAGGATTGTTCCCCAGCCCTACCTGGAGATGCTTCCGGGGATCAAACCTGGCACCTTCTGCATGCAAAGCAGGGACTCTACCACTGGATCTTAGGGGATAGGCTGAGCTATCATAACGATGAGGGTGAGCAAAGCCCTCCCCCTGAAATGTTATTAGCTCCCTTTGTGTTCTTCAACCCAAATGCAGAACCCCTTTTCCGTGACAGCTTGTACATACTTGACAGCATTTGCCCCATAGCACTTACTGACAGAGGGCCTCTCCTGATCTTAACATATCCGGATACTATAATCAACATGTCTCCCCACCCACACCCACCCAGTGCCACCTCTAAGAGAGGCTTGGAAGGTGGCAACAAGGGAGAGGGCCTTCCCAGTGATGGCCCCCTGGCTATGGAATGAACTCCCCACTGAAGCTCACCTGGTGCCGACATTGTCATCTTTTCGGCACCAGCTAAAGACCACCCTCTACCCCCAGGCAATTAATGGTATATGATGAGCCATCTATGACTGCTGTTTTAGAACAGGTCTATTAGGGGGGGAAATCCTTGTTGATTTAAGTTCATTTTAGCTGTTTACATTGCTTTAATTCTTCTGTGATAAAAAAATTAAGATTTTTTTTTAAATTAAGATTCTTTTTATTTTGTTGTATTTTGCATTTTTATGAATGGTTGTAAACCGTACCGGGAGCTTCAGCTATGGGGTGGTAAAGAAATAATAATAATAATTGGGACCTCGATACTTGAGGGAGCGCCTCTCCTTATATCTGTCTGCCCGAGACTTGAGTTCTGTTGGAGGAGCCCTTCTCTGCATCCCACCAGCACAACACATTCACTATGATGGGACAAGGGAGAGGGCTTTCTCTGTGGTGGCACCCCGACTGTGGAATGCCCTCCCCTTGGAGGCCCGATTGGCGCCAACATTGATTTCATTTCGACGCCAAGTAAAAACATGGCTTTTTAACAAAGCCTTTGATGGTTAAACTCACTGGCACATTGTTTTAACTGCTTTTATTGCTTTTAAATTACATATTGTTTTAACTTGGATCATGGTTTAATTTGTTTTTAACTGTGTATATTTATTGTTTTATACTGTATGCTTTTGTCTGTACGCCGCCCTGAGATCTTATTGAGATAGGGCGGGATATAAATGTTTCAAATAATAAATGAAACATTTATTAACATAGCCCCCAGACTATGGAATGATCTTCCTGACGAGGCTCGTCTGGCACCAACGCTGCTATCTTTCCGGCGTCAGGTTAAGACTTTCCTCTTTGCCCAGGCATATGGCGGCACATCTTAATCACCCACATGTTTAGTTTTTTAAACAGTTTTTAATGCTTTGTGTGTGTATGTTCTGTGTTTTCGAATTTTAAATTTTGTATACTCGTTTTTATCTTAATTTTAGAATTTCTGTAAACCGCCCAGAGAGCCCTGGCTATGGGAGCGGTATATAAGTGCAATAATAAATAAATAAATAAATAAAGGTTCTCTCCTCCTTCCCCAGTACTTCTTTTATTGTTACTGGAGCTGCTCACAAAGCCCAACGGGTCCGCACTGAAGGGCGACGTGAAAGAATTACCGAGGCCTCTTGCCAACGTATTGATGTTCGCAGCATCAATTAGCTGCCGCCAACGGCGACGTGAAAGCCCCGGTAGCTTGCCTATGAAAAAAAAAGCAGTGAAGTCACAATCCCGCTTTCTTTGGCCCAAATTCTAAAGAACATCCACTTGGCAACCACGGAGTTTATCAAGCCCCCCTTTTCCGGTGCCGGATCGCTTCATAGTACCTCCAGACTCCAACGGCGGAATGCGCTGGGAATACGCCGAATGGACGTTGCATCGCAGCAATGGTGGGGGATGGCCATAAATCAAGAAAGGCAGGTATGTTAAACCGGGGCTGGGGTGGGGTGGGGGTGGGGGGCGAGGAGGATGACAATGACGCACCAGCTGTTTGGTTACTCATCTCTCTTGTTATTTAACTCTGTCTCTACCCAAAGGAATATTTGCAGTTCTACCGTCAACAGTCTCTAAACAAAGCCCCAAGTCCACAGCTCTCAAATGAGGAATCCAGCTGCTCTGATGCTTTGCTGCTCCATGAATATTTTCTAATCCCGACACCTGCAAGCCATTTCGCCAGGATTTACAATTGAACAAGAAGGATGAGCGGTCCAGGGGCCGTGTTCTTGGTGTTTTGATTGCAAATGATGGAAGAAAAAAACTTTGTTATCGGATGTTGTAGTTATTTGAAGTTTGGTGCCCTCTAACCCAGGAGGGGCAAAGAATCATTCATCACTTCACAGCAAAAGCTGTGGCTGGGGTGTGGGGTGTGTGGATTTGTGTGTGTGGGAGGGTTGTAGAGGGTACTGCCCCAAACTCAGATGCCAGCAGCTTCCTCTTCTCGCTTTCCTGTTTTCTAGAATAAACAAACTTTGGCTCAATGAGCGAGAAAGGGATCCCGGCCAGGGCCAGCTGGGCGAGAAAGCCTGGATGTCCAGTTCTGCTTCAAACCGAACAAGCCTCTGCTGTGGCCATGCAGGCAGAAAGGGCTATGCCTAGGACCAAAGCACATGGGAGAGGGTGCATTCTGATGTCATTCCCATAGAATCATAGAATAGTAGAGTTGGAGGGGGCCTCTAAGGCCATCGAGTCCAACTCCCTGCTCAATGCAGGAATCCACCTTAAAGCATCGCTGACAGATGGCTGTCCAGCTGCCTCTTGGGTACCTCTAGTGTGGGAAAGCCCATGACCTCCCTATGTCATGGGTTCCATTGTCGTACTGCTCTAACAGCCAGGAAGTTTTTCCTGATGTCCAGCCGGAATATGGCTTCCTGTAACTTGATCCCATAATTCCATGTCCTGCATTCTGGGATGGTCGAGAAGAGATCCTGGCCCTCCTCTGTGTGACAACCTTTCAAGTATTTGAAGAGTGCTCTCATGTCTCCCCTCAATCTTCTCTTCTCCAGGCTAAACAGGCCCAGTTGTTTCAGTCTCTCCTCATAGGGCTTTGTTTCCAGACCCCTGATCATCCTGGTTGCCCTCCTCTGAACACGCTCCAGCTTGTCTGCGTCCTTCTTGAATTGTGGAGCCCAGAACTGGACACAATACTAAAGATGAGGCCTAACCAGTGCCGGAATAGACGGGTACCAGGACCTCATGCAATTTGGAAGCTATACTTCTATTAATGCAGCTAAAAATAGCACATGAAGACACAGCTCCCCACAGGCTCAGGCTGCACTTTGCAGAATTGCAACGTATCCTAAAAAATCTTGTATGTCAAATGCTCAGCATCCAGATTATGAAGACACACACACACACACACACACACACACACACACACTCACTTTGACTGATTGAAGGGGTTTCCACCGTGGGTCCCTTGATTAGTGCTGCTGAGTCATTGCTTTTTCCACAAACAGCTGGAAGTGACATTAAAATATGTCCACAAAGCTCTGAACCTGGCCTGGCTGCAGCATTGTCAGAGACATCCCAGCAGGATTTTCGCTCCAGAACCTCTTTTCAGCATAGGAGTTGAACTGTGGAAGATGGGAGTAGAAAACAGTTCATAAGAAGTTCAGGCACATGTTGACAGTTCTTGAGGTCCATGGGCCCTACTCCTTTGGCTGCAATTCTATACCCACTTACCTGGGGGTAAATCTCACTGAACTCAATGGCACTTACTTCTGAGTAGTCATGGGTCAGATTGCACTTTTATGCATAATTGCATAAAGTGAAGCAGGGTCGTTGGGGTAAAATGGATCTAGGCCCTACCATGCTGCGGACAGCCGGACACGTTGATGTTGAGCATCCAGAGGCCGGCCTGGAGGGCAGCCCCAGCCTCAAATGAGCAGCCACGGTCATACCAAAGCCCCCTGCCACTGCAGGAGGGATTGATACCTGGTGTCTCTTTTAGCACAGATAAACTAACTTCGGGTGGGATTCCTTTGAACTCTGCCTCCACTTTTCAGGGAATGCAAGCCGAGAAGGAAAGCTGTGAATTGTTCTTTCCTCCAGCCCAGAGGATCCCTTCACAACATTTGCACCTAGTTAAGACAGCAAATGGCCTTGACTGTAATCTGGAGGAGCCGTTCATCTTCCCAGCCTTGGCAGGTCTCAGATGATTATGGGACGAGGTGTGAGGCATCCATCTCTGCCGTGTGAAAATGACTGACTTGCCCTCCAGGTCTCTGGAGAACTCCATTTTGACACAGGAACACCGAGGGAGGCACGCAGTTGCCCAGGAGGTGCCAAACATGGCCGCCACTGCTGGTGTCTCCACTGACCAAATTGCCAACGGCAAGGGCCACCTTGGAGATGACAAGGTGAAGGCCAGGGGACCTTCTGGAGCAGCCTTGCCCAACCTCATGTGCTTTGGACCACAGTTCTCAATATCCCCGGGCAGCATGGGGATGATGGGGCCTGTAGTCCAACACATATGGAGGCCACCAGGTTGAAGGCTGCTCCAGAAGGTCCAAGACACAGCTGTGTAAGACCAGATTCTTAGGCTCAAAATCTTATTGCTTCCTAGGCCCTGTGAGGAAGAAGGAGTCCGCCCAATGCTCCAACTTCTCCTGACCTCTGGACCCTTGTATAACCCTGTGCCCTTACCCCCGGAAAGCCGGGTGGGGTTCTTGAGAAAGCTTCCTTGACTCAAAGGAAAGAGATCCACCACTGTCCATCGCCCACACAGCCCTCCGCCCCACAGCCTTGGCAATCGGCAGTCATTTCATAGGAACACAACAAATGAGTTGCCACATTCCTCCACGTCTCTCACACTTCGCTCTTCAGGGCAGAAAGGAAAGGTCAGGAAGGAGTTGCATTGCCAAGAATGTCTTTATCACTTCTGCTGCTAAAAGTTTTTTTTTTAAGTAGTTAAAAAAGAAAAAGAAACACAGTTTGGCCCCCAGAAATTCAGCCTTGTATTCTAAGAAGGAAAGAATGTATGAATTGCCCCTCCTTCATATAAAACGAAAGGCAATCCTATGGAGCAAAACGGAACAAATGAGTCCAGGAATTTTCTGCCTCAGGATGTAGGGATGGCTGCCAACCTGGACAGCTTTAAAAGGGACTGGCTAGTCCTGAGGGTTATATCCTATGCCCCGGAGGACCAGTGGCCACATGTTTCTGAATGCCAATCCCTGGGAACAACAGCAGGAGAGCACTGTTGCCCCCGTGCCCTGCAGGAGATTCTCCTGGGTACTGTGGGTTGGCTACTGTGGGGCTAGACAAGCCTTTGGTCTAATCCAGTGGGTCTCTTCTTATGCTCTTAAATGTAACGACTAGTAGCATGAGAGGCAGAAGGGAAGGAGAAATACATTCCGAAGAGCAAGTCTGCAACAGTATAAACACCTTGGTGTAAACTTCTTGAGAAAAGTACTGATGTTTTCGTTCGGTTGTTTTCCCCTCCACTGGGAAACACGAATGAAAGATGTCTCAAAGAACGGCCCAAGAGGACAAGTCAGTTGACAGAGTGCTCTATTATGTTTTACGGATGTCAAGCGTGCACTTGATGGTGAACGGGACTGGGCTTGTTTCCTTGCACGTCACTCTCGTCAGACAGTTGTGAAATTGGATTCCAGGCCTGGTCAGGGGGATAAAACCTGTACCTCTTCCCCTCTGGATGGTTTCCAGATGTTTCTCTGTCACATAAATGCAGGTGATGAAAGCCGTGTGCTGGCCCTGCGCACATGTTTGCTCGCAATCAGGTGGGGACACGCTCCGAGGGCTGCGGCAAGTGGGGTAGGAAAGGATTTTGGAAAGACAGAGGTATGGAGAGTGGAGATGCCAAAGTGGAGTTGGAGAACTGGGCATTAAACATCGAGGTTAAACATCGCCCCAGAGGCCTGTGCCAGCATCTTCTGTGAGGATGTGGTTTGGCAGTTCTCGCCTACCTGGTCTACACCTCTCTTCAATCCCAGCAGTTAGGAATGATGGCTGGCTGGGAATGAATGGGAGTTGCAGTCCATCACACCTGGAAGGCACGAGGCTGGGGACGTCTGTTACATGGCACCCTGAGCCACACCGCTGCAAGGCAGAGGCACGAGGCAGCCTTGGCATCTCATATCTTATATAAGGACATGGTAGCGTCATGCTCTTTACTTGAGATCTACCAGGCCGATTTTGCTCGTTTTTGTTTTAAACTGAAGCTTGCACAGTGTAGAGGTGCAGAAAAATTTGAAACTTTGAAAAAGTTCGAGGCTTGGGCTTTAACAGAAATTCATTTCCTCTGCGCTAAACAGTGGGGAACTCCCAGCGATGGAACAGGAGTCCTCATTTGGATGGATCCAGGGTTGGATCCAGGACTGGCCTTCCTCGGGAGGAAAGGTTCCACTTGTGGGAGGTCCTTCTGCCCAATTTGGGGGGGGGAATCCCACTCTGCTCCACCACCACCCAGCTCACAGCCGACCCTATTTGTTGGGGTCCCCTGATTCTTTATGTAGCATTTTCAGGCTGCCTGGAAGGGGTGCCATGGGAAGGAGGAGGCTGGGCAGTCCACTTCTGCCAGTGTGCTTCACCCGGCGTCAATCTGGATCCAGCCCATGCAGTTCCCCCTTGGAAGGGCTTGGAGCTCTACATTGCGAGAAGGGACGGCAAGCCCTGGGAAGGTCACTTCTGCAGTCTTGGGTGCCGTTTGGGACAAGGGGGGCATCTCTCTCCCGCAAGCTGGTTGGTTGAACACCTGGGAGATGGGTGATTTCCAGTTCTTCTGCCTGCTCTCCCCCCTGTCCCACCCCACTGATTCAGTTCAGTGGGGCTTGTGTGTGGGGACTCCCCTGAGGTGAGAATGAGTTGGAAGAGGTGGGCGCAATCTCAGGATGCGGCCTGGGGTTTCGGAGCAGCCTGTCTTAGCCTCCCAGTCCTTCCCGCTCACAGCAGCTGTCAGCAGTGTGAGGGGGAGGAGGGCTGGAGGACGAAGCCAGGGAGACGCTGTGCAGATGTGAGGGGAGTGAACGAGAGCAATAATATTTTTAAAAGACTGTCAGGGGGCAAAATCCCCAGCTGTGCTGCATTAGCTGTTTCTTCTTTCCTCCGTTGTGGACTTGGAGGGGGTGGGGTGGGGGCAGTGAGAAAAATTATTTCCATTTTTGAAAAGGGAAGGAAGCAAGACAAGAAGAGGAGCCCTGGACAGGGCCGCGACGAGCACAACGTGCGGCTCACAAGCTGGACACAGCAGTCCTCTAAGGGCCCAAATTACCTCATGGAGTTTCTGACTGCCTGTCACTGCAAAACGGGGGTATGTGCCTAGCACTAGGCTGTCCACGATACGTGGCTGGAAGGCAGCATTTGGATTGGTGAGTCACGCACTCTGCAACACCATCAGAGAGTGAAATGGCATCCCCATGGAGTCTCCATGTTCAGAAGCCCAGGTAGATACTGTTGCAATAGAGACAGTGGTTGCGGTGCGCTTTGACACCAACAACGAAGAGCAATGTTGTTGTGAGGTCCTGGAAGCCAAATTTATTTGATTTTGGAAGTTGAAAGCCAGGAACCACAAGGTAACTTTCTCTGAAATGCTATCTGTTCCATATGCAGAACTATTGGAAGACAAGGGAGTTAAAGGAGTACTAAAGGAAGATAAGGAGATTGCAGAGAAACTGAATGAATTCTCTGGGTCTGTCTTCACTGGTGAAGACATGCCTGAACTGTAAGGTACTCTGAGGAACTGAGGCAAATAGTGGTGACAAGAGATGACATTCTAGACCTTATTGACAAATTGAAAGCTAACAATTCACTAGATCCAGGTGGTATCCATCTGAGAATATTTAAAGAACTCAAATGTAAAATTGCATATCTCCTAACAACAATACGTAACACGTCCCTAAGACTGGCCTCTGTACCAGGGGACTGGAGAGTGGCCATGCAATGTAAATTTAAAGAAGGGGATCTGGAGGGAACTCAAGAAATTATGGGTTGGTTCACTTAACATCTGTTCCAGGTCAGTTGGTGGAAAGCATGATTAAAGATGGCATTATCAAGCATAAAGAAGGATATGCCCTGCTGAAAAAGAGTCAGCATGGCTTTAGCATAGGTAAGTCCATCTCACTAAATTTTAGAGTTCTTTGGGGAATGCAGTAAACGGGTGGATAGGGGCGATTCGGTAGACATTATTTACTCGGACTTCCAAAAGGCTTTTGACAAAATCCTATCTTGGCCTACCTAGTACAGCATCCTGCTACCACAGTGACCAACCAGATGCCTCTGGAAAACCCACAAGTCGGACATGAGTGCAATAGCACCCTCCTGCCCACGTTCTCCAGGAACTGGTGCTGAGAGGTATACTACCTTCAATATTGGAGCTAATATACACCTGTCCTGTTAGTAGTCCTTGATAGCCATCTGTCTGTTGCGCAGGCCTGGCCTATTGCAGTTTGCTTGGCTTCCACCCTGGGAGGCCGAGAAGAGCATCTCCACTTCGGTTCGGAGAACTCTTAGCTTTCCATTTGGTTTTTCTGTCTGTGCCTCCTTGGAAGTCCTGTGTTGGGCAGACGGTCCTGGGCATTTGGGAGACAACCAGAGGCATCCTCTTGCGAAAGAAGAGGGAAATAGGGGAGCTGCCTGCCCAATTTATGGGGGCAGAGAAGGTGCAAAACCAGCTTCCTGAATTGAGCATGGAAAACGGGGGACTGGAGCCAGGCACTCCGCATGCGCTTCCTGCCTCTTTACGAGGGCATTTTTTGAAAGGCGAGATGGAGTTCCTTTGCCAAAACTAGCATGGAAGCATATAAAATAAAGTAAAAATGGAACCACAGCGCAGACGCCTGCAGGCCCCGGCGACGGTGTTCACACCATTTTATCATCCAAGCATGGCTGGGGGAGCAGGTGGTGCCATTTCCTCTCAGCAATCTGCTTCCCTGCTTTCCCATTCAGGGACAAGCCCGGATCCCTTTATATCTCCCCCCATCTCCCCACCCTCCCTCTTCTGTGGCTCTTTCGCAGCCCTTTCTCGGCAAGGTGGACTCATTGAAGGCCGACAATAGGAAGTACTTTGTCACCGGGCGCATCATTAACTCGTGGCAATTCAGCACCCCGCGATGCGACGACGACAGCTCCGGTCACTCCCTTGGAGGGCTGTAAAAGCAGCAACGGATGATACAGATTTACAGGGGAGAGATGCCTGCATGGGAAGGAACTGGCTTCGTGAAATGGAACCACCCAGTACAGACACCGAGGAGTCCCGCGGACAAGAAGTTCACGACAAGCCACCGAAGACGGACAGGACCTCCGATGTGATCGCTCAGATGACAAGCCTTCATGGTTTTAGGTACCATAGAATAGTAGAGTTGGGCGGGGCCTCTAAGGCCATCAAGTCCAACCCCCTGCTCAATCCAGGAATCCACCTTAAAGCATCCCTGACAGATGGTTGTCCAACTTGAAGGCCTCTAGTGTGGGAGAGCCCACCACCTCCCTAGGTCATGGGTTCCATTGTCGTACTGCTCTAACAGTCAGGAAGTAGAGACTCTTGTGCCAGCCAGGAGCGCACAAAGCAAGCAAAGGAAATGGAGGCTCTGGGCATTAACTACACCCTTCTGGAGGGGATGCCTTTGTATTAGGACGGAAGCGCGGCAAGCTTTCAAATGGCACTGCACTCTTCTCCCTGAGAGAATGTGAAAGACACGGATGCAGAACAGCTCTGTGGAACTTGGAAACTGGTTAACGAGCCCAAAGAAAGGCTACCACTTTTGTCAACGCTTTTAAACAAAATATAGATGCTTTGTAGGATCCTGCCCTAGAGAAGTAGCTGTGACCACACTGACCAAAACCTGCCAAGGCATCTCTTTCTTCATCTCACCCGTATCTCTCTCAGTGAGGGCTTGATGAAGTGCGTTTTGATGCATTCGTTTTTGGGGGAGGGGAATTACTCCGAAATATCTCTTGGGAGGATGTTTGGAGCATCCATTGCTGTTGTCCAATATGTTGCACAGCCCAGAACTGTGTGAGGTTTTTCAGCAGGATCTTAACACTTCTGAGCAGATGTACGGGGTGGAGGACCTTGAAAATTAAAGGAAGGGAGTGACGTGGAGCACACTGACTCTTGTTTTTATTGCAGATGTCGAACATGTCAACGCGGGGAAGGTAAACTTTAGAAGCTCACAACACACAGAGGGAAGAATGTTAGTGTTGAGACACGTCTGGCACTTCCTTTCAGTCTGCCATTGTCTGATCCTGGGGAGAGCAAGGAAGGGGGTGTCAAAGCAGTAGCTGCACCCCCTCCCTAACACGCCCACATATGCACGCACACAGACATCCAGAGAAACAGGAGCAAAACAAGCAGGGCAGGGAAGGATGCAAAGGAAATGGAGCAGCAGTGTCTCTACATTAAGAAACACTGTGAGTGTCTCTTCGTTAAGAAAAAAGAAAAACCATACCGTTACCATTTTTCATTTTCTGGAGTCTTTCCACGTCGACTACGGCTCCTTTAGATGGTGACCCACGACAGCCATGTGATTTGCAATTCAAAACTTCCCCTCTTGGGAATACTCCAGAAAGTTAAATGAAACTGCGCCATCTAGTGGCCAGCGATTTCCTGCCATAATTTTAAATAATGCATTGGTGAGATTACTGGGGGAAGGCGTGGGAGATGGTCTGAAGGGTGATGGTGTCATGTAAAGGACCTGCAAATATCCGTGACAGGCTAATCAAGGGTGTGCAATAAATCTCTCATTTGGAGAAGCTCTGTCTCCCAGTTCAAAGCCACAGTTTTAAGAATTGGATAAAGCCACTCCATCAAACCAGCCTCAGCCTCCCCCATTAAAAAAGACGAGCCAACCCCCCCCTTTCTTTTCCTTCATGCCCTGGCACTGAGGTCATGCACGGTGGAGGGAAAGGGCTTCCCATCTCTTTTCCCATACTCCTCATGGGCTCCATGATCGTGGTGGCAGTGGTGGTGCTGGTGCTACTGGACTTCTTCCCAACACACCCACTTTAGCGCCTTTCTCTACATTGAACAAGGCAAGCAAAGCTCCTTCCCCCACCGGTGAAATTTGATGGGTCTTTCACTAATTAATCATAATAAGTAGCTACAGTTTATTGGGATGACACAACTAGATATTGCCCAAGAAAGCCTCTTCAGGGAGAATGTCCCACCATCTGGGTGCAGCCACCAAGAAGGCCGCGCTTCAAACAAGTGTCTGCCAGTACAAGGCTTGTACGCTTTGGATGTACGTTTCATTCCAAGAAATGAATGAGACTTACTCCCAAGCAAATGTGCCGAGGTGTATGCTATCAGGTGCTAATATTTATTCCATATTCCAAGAAAGCAAGTGTGAAAATGGCAAGAAAGCAAACTGCATGACTGCTTCACATAACAATGTCCCCGTATCGTGTAGTGGCTAGAGTGTCAGACTGGGAGTCGGGAGATCCGGGTTCTAGTCCCCACTCGGCCATGGAAACCCACTGGGTGACTTTGGGCCAGTCACAGACGCTCAGCCCAACTTACCTCGCAGGGTTGTTGTTGTGAGGATAAAATGGAGAGGAGGAGGATTGTGTACGCTGCCTTGGGTTCCTTGCAGGAAAAAAGGCAGGATATAAATGCAATAATAAATAAATAAATAAATAAATAAATAAATAACTCTAGGATTTGTCCTAGAACAAGTCTATGTTTGACATGACTTTCGATCTGTCAGTGTGGTCATCCATCCAGTCACGAGTGTGATAAAGCCAAATTTTCCTAGTGAACAAAGTCCCCCTGCTTGGCGTAGCAGTCATGGAAACGCTTCTTGCGTTTCCCAGATCTATCAGCCACAGCGCTGAATTAACGCCAATCCCAAAGAAGAATCCCAAGTACCTGAAGTCGAGATTACAGGCTGGCAGCTCTATCTGAATCAATGGAAATCCAAACGAGGTGGCCTTTCAGCCCAGTCATAGCCCTGTCTACTTGGAAGAAAGTCGCACAGTTTAAATGGAATTTACTTCCGAGAAAGTGCACTTAGGATGGCAGCCTTCGGCTTCTTACGCAGGCAGGGAGTTGGGTTTCTGTTTCCCAAGGCATGAAACGTTTTCGCTTTAGGCCCCTAGAGGGCTCTATGAGATGCGGTTGAAATGGCTGAGACCAAAACGTAAAAGGCTGTGGAGTTTCTACGTTTGTGGTGGAGGCCAAGAGTCAGCTTTGCCCGTGTCCTTTCAAATGTGGAAACGACTGTGTTCCTTGACTTAACAGTGATTGAATCATGACACCTTTAAAAACAACAACATCCTTTAGACACATTTTCACTCCAGTGGTCTTCTGTGGCGTAGACATATCAGACTCCTTTATCACACCAGCATTATACTGTGCAATCACTGCGAATTGCATGCAAAGGACTCAGAAGTTTTCCAGCTTATAATCTGCTTTTATTGTGAGGTACTCCCATGCATCCTGCCTTAATTGTGCTTCAAAGCCAAAAGATTTGCCATATTTAGCCCCTACTTCCTGAGCGTATCTTCCGAGCCGCGGCTGGGGGTGCAAGAGCAGGATTTTAAACAAATGCTTACACCTGCGTAAGCTTTAAGATAAAAACACCAAAATTGGCACATTAATAGATATTTGTTGTTTATTCGTTCAGTCGCTTCCGACTTTTCGTGACTTCATGGACCAGCCCACGCCAGAGCTTTCTGTCGGTCGTCGCCACCCCTAGCTCCCCCAAGGTCAAGTCTGTCACCTCCAGAATATCATCCATCCATCTTGCCCTTGGTCAGCCCCTCTTCCTTTTGCCTTCCACTTTCCCTAGCATCAGCCTCTTCTCCAGGGTATCCTGTCTTCTCATTATGTGGCCAAAGTACTTCAGTTTTGCCTTTAATACCATTCCCTCAAGTGAGCAGTCTGGCTTTATTTCCTGGAGTATGGACTGGTTTGATCTTCTTGCAGTCCAAGGCACTCTCAGAATTTTCCTCCAACACCACAGTTCAAAAGCATCTATCTTCCTTCGCTCAGCTTTCCTTATGGTCCAGCTCTCGCAGCCATAGGTTACTACGGGGAATACCATTGCTTTAACTATGCGGACCTTTGTTGTCAGTGTGGTGTCTCTGCTCTTAACTATTTGATCAAGATTTGTCATGGCTCTCCTCCCAAGAAGTAAACGTCTTCCGATTTCCTGGCTGCAGTCAGCGTCTGCAGTAATCTTTGCGCCCAGAAATACAAAGTCTGTCACTGCCTCCACGTTTTCTCCCTCTATTTGCCAGTTATCAATCAAGCTGGTTGCCATAATCTTGGTTTTTTTAAAAAGGTTTAACTGCAACCCAGCTCTTGCACTTTCTTCTTTCACCTTCTTTCACCTAATAGAGATTAGGGAGAGCTTTAAGCATACCAAATTTGAATTGAATTGGGTCATCCATTGATTTTTTATGATTTTTTACATTCTCCCCCTTAAACTCACTTCCTGGTATGCAGAGGATCGCTGTCGCCCGGTAGCAAAACCAACAATAACCGCGAAAGCTTAGCACTACAGGGATAATCCAAGGGAAACAGGTACGTGGGATGAAGCTTAGAGTCATCGAAGCCCAGAGATGAATGGCACCTCAAAGATCATCTGGTCCAATATCCCGTTGGGGCACGAAATCCGCTGCTACGACACCCTTGAGAGGTGATCACTCAGCCTCTAACAAAGAGACTTTGAGACAGCCTCTTCCACTGCCAAAGACTTTGTCAAGCCAGGAAAGTCTTCCTAATGCTCAGTTGAAATCCCCCTTCTTATAATTTGGTTGCAATGGAATTGCTGGAACAAGTGCTGAAAAGGGCAACTAAAATGATCAAGGGGCTGGAGCATCTCCCTAAGAGGGTAGGTTATAACAGCTGGGATTGTTTAGCTTGGAAAAAAGGAGGATAAGTGGAGACAGGATAGAGGTGTACAAAATTATGCATGGTGTGGAGAATGTGGATAGGGAGACATTTTTCTCCTTCTCCCATAATACTAGAACCCAAGGGGTCATCCCATGAACCTGATTGGGAGATTCAGGACAGGCTACAGCACAGAGTTGAACTATGGGATTTGCTATCACAAGACATAGTGATGGCCACCAATTTGGATGGCTTTAAAAGGGGGGTTGGATCAATTCCTGGAGGAGAAGGCAATCAATGGCTACTAGCCCTGATGGCTATGTCCTACCTTCAGTAACAGAGGCAGTAAGCCTATATACATCAGTTGCTGGGAACATAGGCAAGAGGGTGTTGTTGCACCCAAGTTCTACTTGTGGGTTCCTGGTCAACAGCTGGTTGCCCACCATGATGGCAAAATTCCGTAAATGGGGCATGGGAATGGTGTGAGAAAAGCCTATCTGGAAGCACTCCTCCCATGGAAGTAAGTCCGATGGATTGAACTGGGACTTACCTGTGAGGAAACATGCATAGGATTGTGCTGCTAGGGTTAGATGTTTGCTTAAGCGCTTTGTCCGCGTCTTTGTTGTTGTGTTGCGTTATTACATGGCGTTCGTACACACTTAAGAACCAGCCATCACTGTTGTTTCCCCCATCCGATGAAGCTTCCAGCTGTGGCTTTGTTCGGATTAATCTGCCTCCAGGGGGCTTCGACATGGTTCTTCCGTGGGCTCCGGGGGTCCTGCAGTGTCATGGAATTGCAGCCACGTTATTTCTTCCCATCTCTGGCAGCGATGCAAGAGGAGAAAGGAAACCGGTGCTCTCCCAGCCATTTGACCAAAGGTTAAATTAATCTTGGCCCCCTCCCAGCTGGATCCGGAGCTCCTCCGTCACACGTCTGCACTCTTGCTTCGTTACGGCCCCCTTAAGACTTTTGCTGTTGAAAGTTAGTTCGCTGATAGAAATTAAATGGCAATATTTAATCCAGAATTCTGAATACATGACTGGGGGGGACGGGACACTTATTTCCTAGAGGTGCTTTCTAATTGCTCTTCCTTTCGGGGAGGAACACATCAGGCAGTGATATGATTCTTCCTTCTATCGCGCAATTTAATTTCCTTTAGAAACGCTACATCCTGCTAAGGGGAGTGGGGAATTCCACCACACTTCCACACCTGATCCTCAGCATTTATCCAACGTTTATCACTGACACTAAGCTCCAAGGTTGGGATTTGCACTACCAGTGGAGCACTTAATTAGTTGTCTATAAATGCTAGCCTTAATTAGTTGTCAACACAAAAAATACAGGTTTCTCTGCTCTTGTAGTCTTAACTGTAAGGAGCCCAAGAAGATGAAAGCTCATGAGCTTACATGTAACCACAATTTCAGCTCTTCATAGACATTATTTCAAGAATTCTTTCACTGCCCCATGATGAATATCAGTCTTATTACGCCCATCTTGCAGATGAAAGACTGAGGATGAGAAGTTGGGAGGGGGGTGAAGTGGGAGAGAAAGGGAATTCCCTGCAGCCGGGTAATGAGTTCCTGGCCGAAGTGAGTTTTTGACTGGGTTCTCCTTGGTTTGTAGTGCAGCTCCTGAGCGATGTCTGAAGACAAGCCAGGATGCTGGTGCGGAAGCTCAAGTGAAGACCTTGAGTGGTCTGATAAGCTCAGATACAGGCCTTGTATCATGATGTCAGGGGATGTGGCTTCCTGAAGAGGTGGATTCTGGGTAGCAGAGTGAAGAACGGAGCAACCTGTGGGATAAGTACAACCTCGTGGAAATGAGCCATGGTGCCTTTTCATTTCATTGAGGCTTAGAGCTTCACCCCATGTACCTGTTTCCCTCAAATTATCCCCTACAGCGTTTAGCTGTCATTGTTGTTGTTGCTAGCTAAATCACACCCTGGGCGGCAGCGCTCCTAAGATCCTTTGTATACCAGGAAATGGGTTTAAGGGGGGAAATGTAGAAAAAAATCATAAAAAATCAACGGATGACCCAATCCAATTCGAATTTGGTATGCTTAAAGCTCTCCTTAATATCTATTACTGTGCCAATTTTGATGTCTCTATCTTTAAAACTTACGCAGATGTAAGCATTTGTTTAATTTTTCTTTAAACATATCAAATCCTGCTCCTGCACCCCCAGTGGCCGCTCGGAAAACAACAAATGATTCGCTCCAAAAGGAGTACCAAAATAAGTCAGTTCTTTTGCCTTTGAAGCACAATTAAAGCAGGATGCATGGGAGTGCTTCACAGTCAAAGCAGATTATAAACTGGAAAACTTCAGAGTACTTCACAATAAAAGCAGATTATAAGCTGGAAAACTTCGGAGTCCTTTGCACGCAATTCGCAGTGATCGCACAGTATAACGCTGGTGTGATAAAGCTCTTACACAGGAGAATTTCCTCGTGGGTTGTGCCCCATGTTAATTTTAGAGATGGTTGCACTTACATTTTCTATCCCCATAGGGTCAGTCCTGCCTGCGAGTGTGGACGGATCACATGTAACCCGAGAAGCCGCAGCCAACTACCCAGGGCTGGTGCTACCATAGAGGCCTCTCAGGCGGCTGCCTAGAGCGCCAAGCTAAGAGGGGCGCCAGGCACAGCGCAGCACTCATGTGTGTTGGCTGTAAGCCGCCCTGCCCTGAGGATTCAGCTGGGCTTGGGCGGGTGAGATGGCGCCCCGCGCCCGCCCAGCTGAAGCGAAGCCAGGGATGCTGGGCTAGGGGTGGGGTGGCTCCACATTCGGACTTCCGGAATGCGCCTGGAAGAGAAAGAGAGAGAGAGAGAGAGGTGAATGGGGTGCATGGGGTCTTTGAGTGAATGCATGTGTTCATGCGTGTGTTTGTTTGGAGTGAGTGATGCTGAGTGTGTGTGCGTGCGCGCCTGTGAGTTGGGGGGGATGATTTGGAGGTGATATTCCTATTAAATAATGCATTTTAGACCCATAGATGTTCCTTTCCAATTTGTTTGCTATAATTGGCATGACGTATTTCTTGCACTTTAAAATAAATTTAGCAGTTTCAAGTTTTGTGCTTCTTATTTTTTCCAGGAAACATATGTTCTTAAAAACCAAAGTTGGTATTTTTTTGGGGTGGGGTGGGGTGGGGTGGGGCGGGGTGAAAGTAGCTCACCTTGCCTAGGGCGCAAAATAGTCTGGCCACCTGCCACCTCCTAAGGTTGCTCTTTGGTTGGACTTCCGCGCGGCGTAAGCGAGGTCCTCCTTTCATACCGTGTGAATGTTATTCCTGCCGGACTCAGCTTGAATCCTCACGATATGCTTTTAACTTCTTCCTCTCCCATGCCAAGCTAATCAAGAAGATTTATGATGCTCTCTTCCTTGAGCAATATTTTACGTAAAAGCATTCATTTCCCTGCAACGAGCATATTCATCTTCTTGCCGTAAGCGGTCATCTCTGGAGCTGTCGCTTAATCCTTGAGGAAAACCCACTGGGACAAAGATTGTGTCTGTTGAAAATTACAATACAGCTCACATGTATTGTAGAGGCAGAAAGAGGCGGGTGATCGGAAGCAGATTCCTGTGGTCATGATGGTACTACGATTTCAGTTAGTTTAAAATGCATAACTGTACATGCCCAGACTTTTTTTAAAAAATAAATAAATCAGAATTTGGAGTAGTAGTAGTAGTAATTTATTAATGCTTAGGCCATAGGCCATTCGCATACAAAATAGATACACTATGAAGAAACAACAATATAAAAATACTACATATAATCACAAACAGATCATACATAATAAAAGAATAAAATTCAATACAATTAAAAGCATAATTTGAATTTAAAATTTGTATTTAAATAAGAGCATCTCCAGTTCAAGATATTATAAGTTGCTTGAATTGTACCCTGCTCTTCTTGACAACTTTTCTGTCTTGAACTCAAGGGAGAAACTTTGGGAATATATTTTTAACTATGGTGCTCGGCTGGACAGACAAGCTATTAACAATTCCAAATTTTCAAAATGGTATAGGCTTTATAATTTTGACCACCAAAGGGCTGTTTACCTGGTAAAGCTTACATCCCCAAAGCTTAGGCAAGCATTTACAGCCCTCCGTTTTCAAACTATGCCTACAGCTGTGACGGATGGCAGATATCAGCGCACCCCTTTGGCCCCTCCGTCTGTGTATTTGTGGGGGCCCAGAAATTGAGGATCTGCCTCATTATTTGCTCTTCTGTTCTTTATACTCTGAACCAAGAACTAAATTTTTGGAATCTATTCTGTATCAACTACACTTCAATACCACTTCAGAAAAGGTTTTCTATCTCCTGTCTGACACTGACTCTAGGGTAACGCACAAAGTTTCTCTTTTTGCCCTGGCAGCAATGAAAATTCGGGCAAGATTTATTACTGAGAATTTGCAAATAGTTTTGTTTTTGCTTTTCTAACAGATCAGGTATATAGAAACAGTTGTAAAGCATCTTCTCCTGGAGAAGACAATCAATGGCTACTAGCCCTGGTGGTTGAGTGCTATCTCCAGTATTCGAGGCAGTAAGCCTGTGTGCACCAGTTGCTGGGGAACATGGGTTGGAGGGTGCTGTTGCACCATGTCCTGCTTGTTCATCTCTGGCTGATGGCTGGTTGGCCACTGTGCGAACAGAGTGCTGGACTAGATGGACTCTTGGTCTGATCCAGCAGGGCTCTTCTGATGTTTTTATGTTCTTATGTGGGAGGAGAAAAGGAAATGTTCTCTGTGTGCTTCACAGCTGCAACGCCTGTCTAAAGGCCCCCTCCTGTAAAACCATTTAATCCAGGGTCTAAAATTACCTACCTGCACCACAGCCTAGCATGATGCTTCCAACAGGGGACATCATCAGTGAAAGCAAGCAAGGCACTCGGAATGCCTATGGCTCCATAGCCATTGGCATTCCAAGGCAGACTGCCCTTGACCAAGGAGTCTCCAAGGAGCCACGGTGGCCTCTCCCTTCTATCCACGTTCAACACAGAAAGTTATCTACTGCACGTGGCAGCTTCTAAAATGTATGAGCAAATGAATTTCATTGATCCACAAACTGATTAATTAAGAGGCAAACGATTAACCTGCTAAGATGCTTTCCGTGAGCCTTATTTAAACATTGGGCATGGGAGGGTGGAGGCTTCTGCTGTTACATGTTGCTGTTTACAAGCTCTGAAAAAAAAGGAGCCAGGAAGAGTTTGCATAATGTGTAAACGCTGCGTGCTTCTAGAGAGCCATGATTCTCGGCTGAGTTGCAATGACTGCCTTCTCCCCACCCCACCCCTGCATTGAGATGTCAAAAAACCTGCCTTGTTTTCCAGTCAAGATTGGAGCACGCGCACCCTCCCTGTTGCTGGGAGCTGCATAAAGAAAGCTGCAAGCACTCCAGGAAAAGTCGAAGGCCGGGCTCGCGGGGGATCACTCTCCCATCCGGCGAGGCTGCTGGGGAGGCGTCCGTCGTCCGACGGGGGAGATTGCGGGGGGCCCGGGCTTGCAGAATGTTTGTGCTTCTGGCAGGCCCATGTGCTGCTGCCAAGTTAGATCACACACAAGCCATTAGCACATCAAATGCAGCGGGGCTGGTATGAGAGCCTGGGAAAGGCGGCCTGCGAACGGCATGGGTCCCTCTTCCTGAGCCAGGATCTTTTTACAGTTTTCGCTTGGTGGTTGGCCGGACTGAAAGTCCCGCAAGTTTGCCATGGGGGCCTTTGAAGTGGATAATGTTTGGATAATGTTTCCTTTGGCCATTTATCTGTGTTGAGAAGCCGGACCCTCAAACCCGACTGAAGCAAGAGAGAGCCTTTCGGAGGCACCCAGGTGTTTAGAGAAAATATGTCCCAGCGCAGGCTTCCGTGAGATCCAATTCTGAGCATATCATGCTTGTGGCTGCTGGCAGGCTTGTTGGGCGGCACCTGATGAAGATGGCGCCCGCTTACGAAGGTCACAAACGCCGTCGGGACCAACGCGGCCCTTCCATGTTGCTGGCAGGGCAGTTTGCAAAGAATCATGACGGAGACCTTGGTCTGGGCATGGATCCCATGATGCTGCTTCCATCCCTGGGCCAGGGTTGCCTGCCGTGGGATCACTCACCCACCAACCCGCCCACCCTCCAGGCTACCCATTGTACTCTGGGATTCTTGCACTGGAGGGAGGCACAGAAGTGCCAGCACAAATTGCAAGGCTCCTCAGGTGAGCGTGAGACCTCAGGAAAGATCAATGCTAAGTTCTAGACCAGGGATAAGACCATAAGAAGAGTCCTGATGCTGGATCATACCGAGGATCCATCTAGTCCAGCACTCTGTTCCCACAGTGGCCAACCAGCCATTGGCCAGGGATGAACAAGCAGGACATGGTGCAACAGCACTCTCCCACCCATGTTCCCCAGCAACTGGTGTATATAGGCTTACTGCCTCTATAACTGGAGGTAGCACATAGCCATTAGGGCTAGTAGCCACCGATAGCCTTCTCCTCCAGGAATTTATCCACCCCCCTTTTCAAGCCATCCAAATTGGTGGCCATCACCATATCCTGTGGTAGCAAATTCCATAGTTTAACTCTGTGTTGTGGAACTGAGAGCCTACTCCGCCCTGCCGGGTTTGTGCACCTGGCCCAGAAAGGCCCATTGGGTTCCATCACTGGGTGGGGATTGACCTCAAACCCGCCCGCCCCCCCCAGATGAATCCCTCCAATTGTGAGGGAAAGCAGCAGCCAGGTAGATCCCCACTGTTTTCTTCATCCTGAGACTTGGGCAGCGCTGGCATGAGCAGGTGCTCCTCCTATCATTAGCCAGAGTGAAGCAGTGGCCTCAGGCGGCAGATGCTGGGAGGTGGCAGCCAGGAGGGGGCAGTGGGGGATGCTGTCCCATCAATGCTGAAGACAGATCCATCTGCCAGTCCACTTGGGTTTTGTACATGGAGTGAGAGGGTGCACCATCCTATCCTTCGCTAGAGGCATCAAAAGGTCATGGGCCACCAGTGGGTGTGGCCATGCACACTGATATCATTGGCCTACTTGGTGGTGGTGGGGGGGAAATTCAGCCCTCCCCCAATATAGTTCTGCAGCCCTGTTCTAGACCACTGTGGAATCCCAGGCCTGCATCAATGGCCACATGAAGCTGCCTTCTCCTGTGTCGGACCAGTGGTCCAGTGGACCAGCAGTGTTTCCCCCGATTAGTGGCGGTTTCTCTGCAGGCTCTAAGGCAGGAAGGCGCTTCTCCACCTCTTCTACTCTGATCCGTCCTTTCACTGGGGAGGCCGGGGACTGAACCTGGGGCTTCCTCCATGCATTGCAGCTGCTGTGCTGCCGGATGGTGGCCGCACCCCAACACAGTAGCAACGCAACAAGAGCTGTGCCAGAAACGCTCCGTCGGAAACCATTTCTTCCTCCTCCGGGTTGGATGCTCGTGCTACAGAAGGCTGCCCGGCTCTCTTTTGCTCCTGATCCCGCTAGGTGCCCCAAGGCGGGGCCCTGCCCTGTTCCCCACCCACCCCGGCCACTGTCTCCAGTGTTGGCCCTACATGGAGGGAAGCCCCCCCTCTCCCGGAAGGCAGCACCCGCTCTGCACCCGCTCACGGCCTCTTATTCAGAGGATGCCATGAGTGCTGCTTGGCCCGTCTCCAGCGGCTGTTGTTTTGAAACGGGCTGGCAGGCGACCAGCTCTGATAAAATGTTGGCGGGTTCAGGCTTCAAAACACACGGAACATCTTGAATGCTTTTCTCAGGGGTTTCTTGGCTCTTTCAGCTGCGCTCCTAGGTGGGACGACAACAAATGGCCCAAGCCTTTGTTTTCGAAATGTCCACTCTGGGAAGACTAATCACCCCCCAGGCTTTGCGGCAGGCGTGTTCAAACACTGGAGGCCCCCCCCCCCGTTCCCTCCCCAGGGCTTCCGAATCTCAGGAGCAGCAGCCCCGGCAAACTGCTGGCCTCCCACGGCATCCCCAAACCGCTCATTGTTCTTTCAAAAGAAGAAGAAAAAGAAGACATGAAATCATGCAATAACACGAGTTTCTCCTTCCCTCCCACAAGCTGGCCTCTCGGGCCTAACCAGGGCTGCAAACAAGCAGGCAGTGCCAGGCACTGCAGAAGGAAAATGTCAAGCAAGAAACCGCTGGAGGTTTTTCCGGACTCATGCCTAAGAGCCTGCCAAGCACATGAGCACTTACGAGGCACAGCCGGGTCACAGCCAGAGACAAGTTAATCCCTTAGTCCTCCTCCTCAAGGGGGAGAGCGCCTAAGGCCGCACATTTTTCTGGGCTTCAGCCCCACTGAACAGGGCAGGAGCCACTTTCAAGTCCATGCCTGTAGGATTCATCGGACGTTTGCCCTGCTGCCATCCGCTCCTGCTCGTTGGGCCACACGAGCTTCTTCACCCACCGTTTATTTATTTAGAATCTGTTTATACAGCCCCGTTGATGAAGGCTACAGCTCCATTTTAAAGCAGGGCACTGGCATGCAGCAACTCCAGGTAAGGCTGGGAAATGCCCCGTCTGAAACCCTGGAGAGCTTCTGCCAGCCAGTGCCAACAGTATTGGGCAAGATGGCCCGATGGTATTAAGCAGCTTTCTGTGCTTTTAATGTGTGTGGAACCTAATCAATGCTTTTATAGTAGAGTGGGGCAATGGGATGAGAAGGCTGAGCTTCCAGTGCCAATAAATAAATAAATAAATAACTTGGCTGCTAGTGTGAGCACAGAGGTGAAGTGCAGGGCATAACAAGCCATATTCAATAGCTGCTGCTTGAGACAGCAAACATCTCTACACCAGTGATTCATTGTATACACTCATAATTGGCCACTCACAAAAGTTTGTGGGTCTTTTGCATGATGTCATCAACCTCCAGGATGTCTCCCGCATTCCTCCCCTTTTATTCCGCTTTCAAAAAGATTGGAGATAAAGCGAGAAGGGATATTAATGGTACATATCGGCAGCGCCACCTAGTGGCTGTATAATGAAACATCTAGAATTTACCGAGAAAGTCTTTGCTTCAAAGCCCGTGTAAAGAAGCCGATTCATCTCGCAAAGAATCCGGAAACAAAAGCCCTGGTAAACTGCAGGATGAAACCTCCTAGGGAGGTTGTGGGCTCTCCCACACTAGAGGCCTTCGAGAGGCAGCTGGACAAGCATCTGTCAGGGATGCTTTAGGGTGGATTCCTGCATTGAGCAGGGGGTTGGACTCGATGGCCTTTTAGGCCCCTTCCAACTCCGCTATTCTATGATTCTATGAAAAGTCCGGAGTGGTAAAGCCCACTGACTTAATAATAATAATAATAATAAAAAAACCCACCAGAATGGTAACTGGAGAGAATCACATTTTCCCAGGTTCCCATGAGCGCTAGGAATAGGTGATCATCTATGCAACTGAAGTGCATCCTCAAATGAAGATGCCCACGGCCTGCACCAAAAACACACACAATGTTTTTCAGCTTGAAAGGGTGCGCAGGGAGTCTGGACGCCTGTGTAATACTCCAGTCGCTTACTTAGAAGTACCTGCCAATTGATTTTAATGACCCTTCGAAGCATGTGAGCTTAGGATCTACAGCTGAAAAAAGACCCTATCTCCTGCAAGTGATCTGGGTGTTAACTTCATCATATCTGTGACTCATCTGGAGAGGAAATAAAATCATCACTTCTTAAAACTTTATCCAGGACTCCTGCCGAGAAGCGAGAGTTTGCCCGGGCGTCCCGCGGAGGCAGATGATTTCAGACTTTTGCTGATAACTAAACTTTATGGCCACAGTGGGTGAGGATGAACTTTGCCTCTGACCTGGATCCACAATGCAGAGTTTCCATTTTTTTTTTAAAAAAAGAAAGAGATGCAGCTGCAATAATATTTCCCCCAAATAAAAATAAAATCTATCTTCCCCGCCCCCCTCTATTCATTTTGCAAAGGAAAATACAGCTACCGAGGAGGCCGTGCCTCTGTTCAGACATGCGCTATGGGGGTCCCACCAATAAGAAAGAACGGCCAAGTTTTTGTCTTGGAAGCCTTTTAATGGAAAACTTCATAGAAAACACTTTCATACCCCCCCACCCCTCTTATTTTTATAACTATATACAGGATTTAAAATGGTAACATCAAACTTCCAAGACTGATGAGAGATTTGTCTGTAGCATGATACATTTGGCAACCTAAAAGATGAATTTCACCAAGTCATGCATGTCGAGGGTTCTGGGGGAAATGGCAACTTTAATCGTTACCGGATTTATTTGGAATAACACACGAACGTAGACACCACAGACATATAATACAGAGGAGTACACAGTATAAATGCTTATTGCTAGCACAGGTTTCTTTAAAAGGTATGTAACAGAAAAAGAAATAAAATTCTCCTTTCACAATGAATATGGGAGATAATAAGGAAACTAATTTCTTAAAGCATTTTTTTTCTTAAACACACACACGCACGCACACACAACTCTGACATAACACTACAGTAGGAGTACATGACATTCACGTTGCAGAGCTCAGGAATTTTTGTTGTTGGCTGCAGGCAAGTGTGTTGCCTCTTGAAGAAAAGAACAGCTTGGATTGTGCATCGAGTGGAAAAATAGGGTAGACAAAAGGGGATGACTTAAATATAAAATTTGGGGGTGGAAAGCAGAGAGGGTTATACCATGAAGGGAGGCAAGATGATAGATTGGGTGAGCCACTGAAAGCATCTCAGATGGCGGCAAGGAAGTTCTGGTCCAAGCAGGTCAATCTATTTTCCCGTCAAGGCCCATTGAGATGAAAAGGAGATGCTCTCGCACAACTCCGTCATTTTAATGGGGTGTGTGCAGGAGAACTTCCCAATGGATTGTGCCCCATGCTCTTTAGCAGACAGAAGAGCCACTGTGATTTTATGCCTCAAGGTCCAAACCTTGGGCCAAGGTTTGCCTTGGGCCAAGCAGTGATGTGGAACCTATAATGTACATTCCTGTGCATGGCTGAGAGAGGACCTTGTCTGACACTGCATTGGTCTCCCTTTTCCTGCAAGTTCTCACAGCTTCTGTAAGGCTGCAATCCTGTCTCCGGTTCCCTGGGAGTAGGGCCCATTGAACTCAATGGGACTTACTTCTGAGTAGAGATGTATAGGACTGCGAGGTTAATGAATTCAGCAACACCCCGGTTCATTCCCATTCTCAACCCTTCAGCCTAGCAGCGGAATGATATTTTCTGACTTCAGTGTTCAGCATTTTCGACACAAAGAGAGTCATTTTGGGAGATCCATTTAAAAAAATATGTAACAAACACGGACAGCTGAGTACACACAGCTGTCCTTCAAAAATCCAAACAAAACCCACGACCAACCGCTCAAAAATGCAACTTTTGCATTTGGGTTTAAAACGCCTCTGGACACAACCCTCGGGGATGTTCTGTGCTTTGGCGCAACTCCTGGTGAATCGTGTCCAAAAAATTGCTGACATCTCTGTGTTGCAATTGGCTGTTATGTTTCACATTTGCTCCCTGTCCGATCTAGGCAGGATTTTTGTCCATTAACATTGGCTGCAAGAGAACAGAAATGGGCTTTTAAGAGTACCCATGATGGCCATGTCTGTAAACTCAATGGCCACTTCAGTGGGTGGAGCCAACGTTGCTGGCTGCTGATTGGTTAAGCCCTTGCCCCATTCAAAATATGGGGCTGACGACGTTTAGTTAGTGACCAGGATCATAGAGACAGATGGATCTGGGAAGATGAAGCGCCATTTGGGTGGGAAGGAACCACATTATTGCCCTGTCTCTGGGTCACCGAGCAGCAAAAGAAGAAACTAGAGAAATGGTAATATAGGACTGATGACCAAACCGTGGCACATCTGGAAGCATCCCCCAAATATGGTCCCCTTCTGCGTACATTGAAATCCCCAAAGATACATACAAAAGGAGGAGGAAGTTGTGTTTGGGGAAATAAACCTTTCATTTAAACAGCGACAGTTGGACCACACAGTGGAGATTGCAGCTGCAAAGCGTTGATGACCAGTTCATGGACAGTTGAAGGACTTTGCTGAAACCATGACAGAAGGAAAACCAGTGGAGCGGCAACAGCATCCACCATGCCTCTTTTTAAAGAGTTGCATCCGGGATTGAAAGCTGAGAACTCAGTGTACCTGAAACGTCCCAAGGCAGGAGGTGTGGCAAAGAACAGCAAGCAGCAACGGCAAATCCAGGTATTGTCCCTTTGCTCAGATTTCTTGCCAAGTTGGCCTGTGAACTCTAATGAAAGATGGACCTTGCAATTTCTCAAATTCCACAGAGACATCTGGGTATTTTTTTATCTTTTTACCAAGCCCAAGTCAGGAATGAAAGCCACATAACCTGCTAAAGCTTCTGGCTCATCTCTCACCTTGGTCTGTTTATAACCGAACTAAGAACGCGCCTGTAAAAAAAGACCGACTGGTAGAAAGAACCACAAACTGGGACCAACTCTACAGCCGCCATTTTGGAAGTTAGACATGATGAGAGCTTTCCAATGCATAGCTTCTGCTTTAGTCCAATGGGTGGTGGGATGCTGTTAGAAGACCAGGTGCTGCCATTGATGGCCGCTGGTGTGAGGTGTGTATATATGTGTCTGTATGGGCTTTGCAGGGCACAACATCATCATGTCACATGAGATGTTAAAGAAGCTATTAGAAGGAAGTGGGTCGAGAAAGAGAGAAAAGGCGCAGTGGCAGCTCCGTGTATTTAAAGCCATTTAGCGCTGCCCAAATCCAGAAAGACAGAAGACTGAAATTTATTTGCCCATTTTAACCTAGGTAGTGGGTTCATTTCCACGTCACCTGCATGCCCATTTGTGTGGTTTTCTGCCATGGGATTGTGGGCGCTTCTTTCATGGGTGTGCTCCCTGCCATCAGTTGCCACACAGATCATGTGGATCCAGGTGGCACCTGAAGAGAACAAGTTCCAGGAAGTTCTTTGGGAAGCCAAACTCCCACAATGCATCCTTCTCCCAAAGTTGGACTTAGTTGTCCAAAGTCAATCCCTTTGTTATCACCCAGATGCTGCTTTTCTGTCAAAGAGGGTATGAGTAAAAGCAGTGATTCTTGGAAGCATGGGGTGGGGTGGAGGGCATGTACACTGCCACAGAGTTATTCCAGATCTAAAGTTTGGAATGAAACCTGTTTCCGCACAATACCTGCTGTCACAGAGAGAAGCCCAAGTTGGACCACAGCACGTTCCCCCTGCAATAAGAAGGACTAGAAACTTATTTCAGAAGAAAGAAAAAACAGAAAGCATTTCAGGATCCCCTTATGCCTTCACGAACATTCCCCCACCTGTTAGAATACCCTGGTAAATTGTCCATGTCCAGTTATTGCAAGCCTGTGGCTTAGATTTCAGGTATGGAGCACTTGGTACATGAACGCCTGCCAAATCTTAGGTCCCTAGGTGAGTCCCATACAAGAAGAAAACAAACCAAGGCTATCTTGGCTGAGAAGGGCACTGAAAAGCAGCCTTTCTTTTCAGGCAATGGGGTGTGTGTGTGTGTGTGTCTGTGTGTGTGTGCACTTATGTATAGCAGGAACCTTCCTTCTGAAATGGATCTCTACTGCACTGTATTAAAAGGAGTTGTTTGTGGCCAGCAATGAGCAAGGGTGGGGTGGTGGGGCGGGGAACTCATCCAGTTGAATTATGAACCTGTTTGCAATACTATTTTTAGAAATATCCTAGGTGTCACTTCTTAAAAATTCCTGAGAGCTAGCCCCCAGAAAGGAATGCAGGGGGTCGCCAGAGATACTGCAATGACAGCGCATGCCTCATCGCCTTATGAGTTCTTCTGAGGAATCTTTATCGTCACCGTCTTCACTTCAGAATATTCTCGCAGTCCGCACTCCCCCCTGGAAAAGAAATTAAACATGGACGGTTTGCGGCGGGACGCGATTTCCTTTATTCGTCTACCCTACGCAGACGCACCAGGTTGAACAGAGTAGATTTTGGGTGCCGCTAAAGGAGTGGAAAAATGGGGGATGGGTGCAGGGGACACACATCCACTGAGCCATACCATGCATTTCACTGTCTTGGGTCAGGCCTGGCCATGGACATGTTGGCATGACTTTCCTGCCTGTCATAAGGCCAGTGGGCATTTCAGAACATAAGAACACAAAAAGTGCCCTGCTGGATCAGACCAAGGGCCCCTCTGGTCCAGTACTCTGTTCACCCAGGGGCCAACCAGTGTGCTGAGAATGTAAGAGCCCCCCTTGGATAGGAGTTCACCACGCCAACAATGGTGTGACGGAAGCCCTCATCCCAAGCGTTGCCACGACCCAGTGCTTACATTTCTCTCCCGTTTCCAGACATTTTGAATCCTCCAAAAGGACTTTGGGCATTTAAGGCATTGTAACAATTGATCCTGTCCAAGAGAGGAAGAAAGAAAGAACATCAGTGTATAGGTCTCCATGTTGGTCCCCTCAACCCTAGAAGGAGGCTCTTTTAGCATAGTGGGCACCACCCGGACCACCCTTCAGCCCTCACCAGACTGTCCCCGCTTGCATTGCCGAGGAGACGGTCAAGGCCTTGTTGATGTCGTTGGTGAAGACAGCAGCCACCAGTCCAAAGTCAGAGTTGTTGGCTCTTTCAATGACTTCATCCATGGTTTTAAATCGCAAGATTTCCTGAACGGGCCCAAAGATCTGCAAACAAAAATGGAACAGAGATCTGGCAAAGCTGTTCTGCCAAAGAAGTTGTCTTCTTCTTGTTGGTATTTCCAACCGTCCCATCGTGCCTCAGTGGCATCCAGAGCTCACATAGAACCAATAGCTTCATCACACCAGGGTTAAACTGTGCAATTACTGTGAATTGCGTGCAAAGGACTCAGAAGTTTTCCAGTTTATAATCTACTTTGACTGTTTTAATTGTGCTATAAAGCCAAAAGACCTGACCTATTTTGCTACCTCTTTAGGAACGAATAATTTGTTGTTTTCCGAGCGGCCACTGGGGGTGAAGGAGCAGGATTTGATATATTTAAAGAAAAAATAAACAAAGGCTTACATCTGCATAAGTTTAAAGATAAAAACATCAAAATTGGCACAGTAATAGATATTTAGGAGGGCTTTCAGTATACCAAATTTGAATCGGATTGGGTCATCCGTTGATTTTTTATGATGTTTTACATTTCCCCCCTTAAACCCTTTTCCTGGTATGCAAAGGATCTTAGGAGCGCTGCCGCCCGGGGTGTGATTTAGCTAACAACAACAACAATGCCAGCTTAGCGCTGTAGGGGATAATTCGAGGGAAACAGGTACGTGGGATGAAGCTATTTGTCTCTCTATGGTTAGATCTCAACATTTCCTTTTTGGATATGAGCTGTACATCTTAATTTCCCCTACCTAAGCGGAAAAGAAAGACATGGGTGTGTGTGTGTCAATTTCATCAAGAAAGGGTTAATCACCCTCCCCCAGTGAAATGGGCCTGATCCAAATCAGAAGCCCCCCACATCTGCTATGTTCTAAAATTTGAGACGAGACCAAATTAGCTAAAGCTCTAAACGATATCTGTTGTGACACACCAATGTATTGCCTGGAAACAAAGTGGGCGCTTCTGTGCGCAGCGCACAAAACAATTGTTTTATCTGTATACAAATCGAGGCACCTTGATTTAATGAAACCCATAAAACAGGCCGACTAAGATTTCTTGAATCAGGTGAAACTGTTGGGTGCAAAGACGGGGCGTGGCAGGGTTGGGGATGGGGCGTGGCAGGGTTGCTTATACCAGTGCCGTTTTGCCCTTAAGAAGCTCGAAAGCTCTTTTCGAGTGCAAAGGATTTTGCTGAGCAGTTTGGAGCTTGAGGGGGAGACATTCTGAAATGATCGCATGGGGTGAGGGGAGCAGGATGCTCAGGAGCCCATGGGGATAAGATTCGGACCACAGCCGGGTGGGGTGGAGGAGGTACCTCTTCCTTGGCAATGCGCATGTCGTCCGTCACGTCGGAGAAGACCGTGGGCTCAATGAAGAATCCCTTCCTGCCCAGCCCTTTGCCGCCACACTCCAGATGTGCCCCTTCAGCAATGCCGCTCTGAATAAGTTCCAGTATCTTGTTGTATTGCTTCTTGTCAATCTGAAAAGACACAAGGAGGGGGAGGCAGAAAAGAGGCTATGTCAGGTTCTCCTGGAATCACAGGCAAATCATGGGCTGTGAACTAAGGGATGTTCACAGGTCGTTTTGATGAGCCTCCTGTGCGTCTTCCGCTCCATTTCCCAGTTGTAGCATTAAAAAATGAGCCTCGGAAAACCTGACTCTTCTGAAACAAGTCAGGATTCATTGGGATTTCTTGCAGTGTGCAGGCGAAGTTGTGTTATTTGCCTGCTAGAGGGCGCTGTCCCATTGAACTGTATGGGCCACATGGTTGCTGCTCTCTTTCCTGTGTAATTTCAGCTCGTTTCAAACGTGGAAGAGAAGCAGGAAGCAGAGCAACGGCAAGGAAACACAATTTCCTCCTGTCTGAAAGTCCTCTTAAACTTGGCTTGTTGAGCACAAAATGCCTATCAATTGCTCATCTTTCTCCATTTACACAGCTGCCCCGGACGTCTGCTTACTTTGCATTTCGCACACAGAAAAGGGTCGGTGCGATGACACCAACCTTATACAGAAGGCCTTGCCTAGCACACCCTTCTCAAGCCAAGCGCTACCTCTTGAAAAGCCTGAGGAGAGGGTAAAAACAACACAACTTCTCCCCTATATGTGAGGGAACAAGGTAAAGGGTTTTGGCAAATAGGTTCTATTTCTGAGGTACAGAACAGCAGGTGTATTCTTAGATGTTTTTACACTGTGTAATATAGCAGGTAATCACTCCGAGCTGACACATGGTTTGTGGTAACGGAACACAAAGTAAAGTTTATTGAAATTTAATAAATCTTTAGTATTTCAATTTAAATCAAACCTGCATATTTTTATATTCAAAATAACAATCCCAAGTCCCTTAAAATTCTCACTCTGCACACCAAACACCCTCACAAAGCACAAGCTAGACTAAAACTCCCAGACTAAAACTCCCAGACTAAAACCAAACCTCAAACTAAACCCCACAATCCCCTCAGCCAACCTATTTATACTCTTCCCTCCCCTCTCTCACTGCATCACTAGCCACACCCACTCAATCAAACATTCTGCACTCACTAGACATACAAACTCCAGACATACCTAAGGGACAGAAAGGTGGGTATCGCCACAGTCAGAGTCGCTTTGCTGCTGTTCTCTCATAGGCCGTTGCTAGACGAGGGTTTAGCCTGGTGTGAGGCCCGGGCTCCCTGCTGTGCATGCAGATGATGCACAGGGGATCCCGGGGTCAGGCCGGGCTAAACTCTCCCTTGACCTGGGATAACCGGATCCACTTTGGGCCTGTTTTTTTCGCAGCCCCGGGCTCAGCCCAGGGCTGCGGAAGGTGTAGCTGGTTCCGCGGCTTTTCCCGGCTGCTCGCTTGCTCGCAAGTAGCCGGGAGAAGTCGTGCTCTGGGCACAGCACTCACTGTGCCCATTGGGCCGGGGGCGAGGGAATCACGGGGGTGGGAGAGATGGGGGCCAGGGGGGGAAGAGTGAAGCCAGGGTGGGGAGATCACGGCCGGGGTGGTGGTGGAGGGGGCATCGGACAGGCGAGCGAGCGAGGGGCGAGCGGATGGGCGAGTGGGGGGAGCGAGCAAGCAGGCGAGTGAGCAAGGGGGCGAGTGAGTGGGTGAGTGGGGGGGCATCAGACATTGTGGGGGGAAATCGGGGGCAGGGGGAGTGGGGAACACTTTATTTTTAAAAAACCTTACCTTTGCATTTGTGCGCTCCTGCGCACATGGCCCCTTTAACTTTTTTAAAAAACTGGAGGACGTGACAGGGCTTTCCTTTCCCATTGCGTCTGATGTGTGGAAAGGAGCAACAGCCCATGCTACTTCTAGCGCGGGCTGGCTGCTCCTCCCACACGGATTCTAAGGTAGGTCTAGCAAGGCCCTTAGTGACCCAAGCCCAGGAGGCCCATGGCATGAAAGCCAGCAGGCATTGAAGGCAGGTGGCATATTGACAGGGGCTCAACTGTGATCTTTTGCTGCAGATCAAAACCCAGTTACTCTAGGCCTGTGCAACTCCATCCCAAACTCCTGCTGGCCTTTTGCCATCTGAGCAGAAGGCAGAGGTGTCTGCAAATGGGTAGATATCCAGTTCAGAAGCAAAGGAAAAGACAGGCCCATGAGCCATGCCTGACTTCATGTAAAAGGCAGGCAGGAGATTGGGGGACGTTAGGAAGCAAGGCCAGAAACCTAACAAAGGTGTTATGGGGAAGGGTAAAAAAAGTGTGTGCAGGTGTGTGGGTGGGCTGGTGCTGTTTGGGGAAAAATGCATCATGCAAGGATAGTCTTCAAGAGAGTTGGGATTGGAAGTGGATCTTTGTTGATGTGCATTTTGGGGGCAAACCGGTTTTGCGGCTGAGCAAAATGCCCCCACCCCCCGGATAAGAATGTGGAGCAACTTTGGCAAAGGGACGGGTCCAGAGTTCTGAAGGTAATATTCGCCACGGAGATCCACGCTGACATCATTTGCACAAAAGCCTGAACAAGGAGTTCATGAAGAGCGCTTCAGGGGCTTGGAGGCCGACCTTAGGTGCCTAAGATAATTTGAGTAGAAACACGGGTGGTTCAATAACGGTGCCGTTTGCACTGACGTGTATGAGGAAGTCCACCAGCGCAAGGGGTTGTGTGCGTTGGATGGTGCACGCTTCAGGTTCTGGACTGGGACAGAGGCTTTCAGGATCAGGGCCCCCAGCATGTTGTTCTCTTACCTGTGGACCTTGTTCTGTGGTTGGGTCAAAAGGACTCCCAACCACCCTCCTCTTGGCACGATCCACGCTCCTTCGGACAAACTCGTCATAGATCGACTCTTCCACGTAGATCCGTGAGCCGGCTGTGCAGCACTGGCCTTGGTTGAAGAAGACCCCTTGGTGAGCCTGTTCCACTGCGTAGTCCACTGCAAAACCAAGAAGACCACTCGCTAAGGGTCTTTCCTCACACATCTGAGGCTCTTGGGCTCGACGTCACACACATATTCTGTGCCGCAAATGACGCCGGGAAACTTCAAAAGGAAAAAAGCAACCCACCCTCCCCACCCATCCCAGCATTGTTGGGGGGTGGGAATTTCAAAAGATCAAAACATCCCAACACATGTTATTTGTGCCTGTCGCCATTATTGGGGATGATTCACTTTGCTTTTACGTAGGGATTCCTGTAAGAACAGGGCAGAGATCAAAAGTTTTTTTAGGGCCTGAGGAGGGCCAGAAGGGAAGCTGAAGACACACTGCAGGAGGGGATTAATAATTGGTTACGACAACAATGGATTAATTAAAATGGGTGCTGCGTCATCCAGGCTGTGTAAAATCATAAAAATCGCAGGCGCAACACAGACCATGTTGCATTGTACAAATGCGAACCCGGTAGCATAGAAATCAACAGCTTTTGTCCAAATATGGTTGTTTTGATGTGGTTTATAACTGTTTTGTATGGTTTTTCTCTTGTATGCTTCCTTGGGAGGGTTCCACTCTTAAATGTTGCCTAGAAATACATACCGGAACACAATTGGGGTGCTTAGCACTCAACCACAAAAACTCACATTTGAAGTGAAAAATAAACAAACATTTTTATATATTTCTACTGTGGGTGAGTCATAGGCCTTAGCTAGACCTAAGGTTTATCCCGGGATCGTCCTGGGATCGTCCCTGCCTGCTCCCGGGATCTCCTGTGTGTCATTTACATGAACAGGGATGACACCGGGACGATCCCGGGATAAACCTTAGGTCTAGCTAAGGCCATATTTACATCAATCCTACATATGCTGTCTGAGGATACTATTATATAATGTTCATAATGCTCTTCTTGTTGATACACAACCTTTGACGCATAAAAATAAATCCAACAGGGCAGAAGCCTCCAATGTGTAGGTAAATAAAAAAAAAGTTCAAGCTAGAATAATATACAATGTACAATTGTATACAATATACAATTAAATAACAATAACAGCATTTTACAGAACAGCATGTGGATATTTTTTTAAAATACAATATTGTACCACCCAACAAGTTCAATAATCTAGGCATCTAAGTAAAAAGTAGACAGGTGTCCGGTACAGTGCCAGTTTCGAGATATTTTTGTCAGTTGGATGCTTATTCATAGAAGGAGCCGTGGCTGCATGTTTGGGGTGAAGCCCTCCCAACGGCACATATCAACAAGAAGAGCGTATCTTTTTGTATGCCTGATTATGAACATTATATAATAGTATCCTCAGATAGCATATGTAGGATTGATGTAAATGTGACTCACCCACAGTAGAAATACATAAAAACTAGCTGTACCCGGCGTAACATACGCCGTTGTAGGATATCTTAAAGTTTATTAATTAAATATCATCACGGGGGCGCGGGCTGCTCGGAGGCCGCCGATACAGCGCCGTCTGGCAGACCTGGGGGGCAGGGAGGTTGGGGGGAGGGAGAGCAGGTGTCCCCTCTCCCCGGAGTTCCTGTCAGCATTGGGCCACCCTCCCAGCTCGCATGAGATTAGGCCGGGGCCCCAGCCGTGCCTCGCTCATGCTCCAGACTGTGGCGCTACCCCCTTCGTGGGGGTGGGTGGGACCGAAGAGGCAGAAAGGGGGGTAGGATTACCTTGGAAAGCCCGGAGGAGTCGGGCAAGGGGCTTAGCAACCTGTATCAGCTGACGTTAAACGTTGTTATTGTTGCTTAGCAACCTGTATCAGCTGAAGCCTGTACGGAAACATACCTAAGTGTTTTATATATATAGGTGTTGGTTTATCGTTCACTTCAAATGTGAGTTTTTGTGGTTGAGTGCTAAGCACCCAATTGTGTTCCGTTATTATCAGTTTATTGTAGAAATACATACCTACATAAATAAAAATGAGCACTGCGCCTTTCGCCTAGAGACACACTCGGACACCGAAGCAATGTAAGATCCCTCACAAAAAATACAAGTTGTGTCTGCCTGGCAATGATCAGAACTCACCAAGAACAGACCAAGAACAGAAAGGAACATCAACCACGACCATCACTGTCAGTTGTCCTATTCTGATTTTATTAATTTTGGCTCTTTTATTATTGTATGGGATTCTATCATGTGAGCCACCTCGGGAGGGCTGTTTGCCCTTAAGTCGATATTTTAAATAAAACAAACACACCAACAAATAATGTCAGCAAAGCTGGAGCTTCATTATGGGAAAGCTAAGCTTGCAAAAGCTCCGAATGGGGTGAGTTGCTCCATTCTTCTAAAACAAACGCGTCACCTTTCTAAGCGCTCTGCTTCAACTGCCACCTTCATTTTTGGGTGGACGCTTCAACAGACGCATTTGCACCCAATTGCCAAAAGATTTCATCAACTCAGTTGCTCAGTTTCCCTTGGCCGGAGAAGCCAACCATTTTAGGAGGACTGGAGACATTCAAAAAGAAAAGAAAAGAAAAGCATTGTGCATATGAAGGTCATACTGGATCATGGCTTCTGCTGAAGGTGGCGCTTGCTGGTAAAACTGAACTGGGGGTTAATACTAACATGTTAAGAATTCTGTCCAAGCAGTCACCAGTTTGGATGGGTTCAGAGGTTTACACTTCACCATCCAGACATGGATGTTAAAACAAAATCCCAGTATTGTGATGAAATCCTTTTTTGTGAACCGCCCAAGGAGCTTCAGCTATTGGGCAGTATAAAAATGCAATAAATAAATAAATAAATAAATATGCATGACTGAATGGTTTAGATGGAAAATACTCTCAGTGATGTCCTGGCTTCATGGGGCTAAACATGCCCAGTTGTTTCAGCCCTATGAAGAGAGACTGTAAATTGCCCAGAGAGCTTTGGCTATGGGGCAGTATATAAATGTAATAAAATAAGTAAAATAAATAAATAATAAGAATAAAAAACTGGGAATGTTTAGCTTGGAGAAGAGAAGATTAAGTGGAGACATGATAGCACTCTTCAAATACTTGAAAGGTTGTCACACAGAGGAGGGCCAGGATCTCTTCTCGATCCTCCCAGAGTGCAGGACACGGAATAACGGGCTCAAGTTAAAGGAAGCCAGATTCCAGCTGGACGTCAGGAAAAACTTCCTGACTGTTAGAGCAGTAGGACAATGGAACCAGTTACCTAGGGAGGTTGTGGGCTCTCCCACGCTAGAGGCATTCAAGAGGCAGCTGGACAAGCATCTGTCAGGGATGCTTTAAGGTGGATTCCTGCTTTGAGCAGGGGGTTGGACTCGATAGACTTAGAGGCCCTGTCCAACTCTACTATTCTATGATTCTATGAAAGGTGTTCTTAAGACAAAAACAACACCACGGACTGAGCACAACAGCAAATCAAGGAAAAACCAGTGAGCAGGCAACTTACAATCTGCATCTGCAAATATAATATTGGGGCTCTTCCCTCCCAGTTCCAGAGTCACCCTCTTCAAGTTACTTCTTCCAGCTGCTTCTTGGATCAGCTTCCCAACCTGAAAGGATGAAGGAGAAAGAGTTTCCACACACGCAACGGAGTCCTCACACAGCTCACAGCAACAGCCAGCTCAGCGCATCAGCGGGGTGCAATTTATTAAAGCGTCGAGGAATCCCCAGGCAAGGCTGACGTGAGAAACAGGAGAATTCTAGTCAAGGGGTGGGGTGGGGTGGCAAAAAAGGAACGGAAGCCCTCAAGAGGACGTCCACACAGCCCCCAGACACCCCTGCCTGTCCACACGGTACATGTAGTGGCGTGTCACTGGCCCACGCAGCCTATGTGGTGCTACTGGCGGTCAAAAGCCACGACCAATTAGTGACCAGTGAGCATTTTGTTTGGTTCAGTTTTTGCCAAGAGCATACCAACATTCCCAGGTTTTGAAATTTCAGACTTGAGATTTAAACCATTCAAATGTGGAAGAAGCCACAATGGCCAGATCCATCCAGTCCCAGAGCACTGAGTGCTTAGCTCTTTATTTTATTTATTATTGCATTTATATCCTGCCTTTTTTCCTCTAAGGAACCCAAGGCAGCGTACATAATCCTCCTCCACCTCTCCATTTTTTCTTCACAACAACAACCCTGTGAGGTAGGTTGGGCTGAGAGTCTGTGACTGGCCCAAAGTCACCCAGTGGGTGTCCGTGGCCAAGTGGGGGCTAGAACCCAGATCTCTCGACTCCCAGTCCAAAACTTTAGCCACTACACCGCACTGGCTCTTTTAAGTCTGGGGTTCAACCCCTGTGTATTTGGCCACGTTTGTGGCACTGAGTTAGGGTCACTCGCCATTACTTCTTTCTCACAGGCTCCTCATCCAGAGGGAGGGGCAGGTAAATAAATTTATTATTATTATTATTATTATTATTATTATTATTATTATTATTATTAAGCAGCTGTACATCAGGTGTAATTATGCTGGGAATAATTACACTTCCTGACTTTGGCCATTGCAGATGGGCGAGAATTTTGATTTGTTTGTCTTTGGATAAGAGTTTACCAAAGTTTGCAATTTTTTTTACAACTTTTTTTCCACATCTGGGACGGAAAGAACTTGAGATTTAGAAAATGTGAATGCAGGAGAAGGCGAAATCGACAGATTTGTCCGTCCTTGTGATCAATTCCCTATAAGACAGATGGCCCCATATGCAGAATATGACACTTTGAAAACGGCTTGAAAGCTGTCTATGGAGTGTGTCCTGGGCCCCAACAGTTGCCACTACTGTTATAAAACGTTTTAAAGCAATAGCGACATTTTGGCCCTGGAGCCAGGAAAACAAAATGGCACCCGCGAACACATCAATCAACATGCAGTCCTCTGGCCCCATATGTGAGCCTCACTCACAGCCGGAAGAGCTGCACAAGAGCCGCACCACCCGTAGGCAGCTCCCGTGCCTTGGAACGAAGCTTATGCTGGGCGTTTGCAAGGAGGGTGGCCTGCCCCCATAGCTCCCACCTCTCTGTCGTCCACTCAGCCAGACTTAATAGCACCCACATCCCCTGCTCTTTGGTGCGGCACAGAAATATTTCAGTAAACACTTCGATGAATGTTTAAGAAGCATCTGTTGTGGGGGTTGCTAATATAGTGTCCTGCACCCACAGTGGTGTGTCCTAGGGTTCAAACACCTCCAGTGCCATTTCATGGCAGCCTGGAGAATAGCTACCAGGCAGCACGTAGCCTGGGTTTGGCCTGATATATGAATATCTTGTTGCAATTTTCAAAGCGGCCAACACTTGGGAAAAACCCAAAGGGGAGATTTGTACTCCTCACCCTGATATTCAAATCCCCATCTCACCTTACCCCACCCAGTTTTATCTCTTGTACAAAAAGTGAAAGACAGGGAAACTAGGAGAAAAAGTGACCAACAGACAGGGCCGTTGGTCTGTACTAATCCCCAGGGGGAGTGATATGACTCTCTCTCTCTCTCTCCTTCTTGCCTGGTGTTTGCCTCCCCAGATAAGAGGAGTTAACTAGGGAAGCTGAGGATTAGGCAGGCAATCTCCAGTGTCCATCGGTCTATCACATTAAGAACTCCCTAACAGATACCGCCACTGACATTAGTGTTGATTGAATCTTCTACTCTATGTAACTTCTTGCTTTTGTAGTTTCCATTTATATCTGTATTTGTACAACAAGCCTCGGCTTATGGAGTTGGGTCTGAGACGTTTAGAGTTTGGAGGCAGCAAACCAAAATGCCTTCCTCAACCCCAACCATCACCCCCCCCCCAAAAAAAAACACCACTGTGGCAAAACCAGAACAATAAATGCAAGAACTCTCAGTTTGCCGGCCCCCCAAAATCTGCAACCTCAATCTGCAAACTATTCATTTTTTAGTTATAATATCTCTCCCATCATTTTTTCACTCACAAAGCCCTCAAGGCAACATACGACAAAATCTCAATCTATCGCCGTTCAGCGCACAGAAAAAGCCTCAATGATCTAAAGCCAGCGGACAGCGTTGCAATGATCTGAACGTGCAGCAAACTCAACAGACTCCGGGAAAACAAGCTTGGCAAAGAGGGAGGCTTTCACCAGGACTCAGAGATGGTATCAAGAGGAAGCTAATCTAATACTTTCCCGACAGAGGGAGTTTTACAGAGCGGGTGCAAAAGCAGAGAAAGAAAGACCTGATCCCCACCAGATTCTCTGTTCTGAGTCAAGGGAGTCAGTCAAGGGATTAGCACAGTAAAGGAAGAAAAGCAGATCAAAGCCTCTCCCGTTAAGCTCAATGAACCCGGGGTCCTCCCATGAAGCTGATTGGTGGGAGATTCAGGACAAATAAAAGGAAGGACTTCTTCACACAGTGTATAGTTTAACTATGGAACTCACTACCACAAGATGTCGTGATGGCCACCAATTTGGATGGCTTTCAAAGGGGGTTGCATAAATTCCTGGAGGAGAAGGCGAGCCATGGCTACTAGCCCTGATGGTTATGTGCTACCTCCAGTATCTGAGGAAGTAAACATGTGTGCACCAATTGCTGGGGAACATGGGTGGGAGGGTGATGAGACTTGATTCTCATCAAGTCTCTCGGCTTCTCTGACATATACTTTTTGCATTTTCAGCATATATTTCGTATTTCCAATCTATATTTGTTTCAACATATATGTGCTTTTTGCATAATGTGTCATTTTTTAAAAATGTAGATTTTAAAGCTCTGTTTGAGTCACGGGCAGTAGGGTTTCTTTTCCCCCTTTGTTTTCTCAATTGCTAAATCATAATTCAATTAATTTGTGCAAGTTCATTGGGTCAGGCTGGTCAAAAAGACCCTACTTGTTCTCTACGGTTATTCATATTCTTCATTTGATCTGGTTTGCTTTTAATTCTGTTTTGGATTGTGGTGAGCAGCCTCTGGGGTGTGGTGGGGTGGGGTGGGGTGGGGGCTGTTTTGTGGCTGAAAGGAAGGTTATAACATTAAAATAAAGAAATCAAATGCAAACGCTCACACCAGTCACTTCTTGCAGGTATTGCAACATTCTCCAACGACTCTGTCAATCCCTGAATTGCCCATGTGAAACACACCACGGCTATCCAAGCATCTCAGGAGGGGGCTGTTTGCTGTACAAACACCATGAGCCACTAGAGTTTGGCTTGGAGAAAAGTCCACTGTGATCGTCAGTTCTTGCCACACACTCGGAGAACCAGCTGAGCCAACACGGGGCACGTACAAGCCACTGCCCTGCAGGATGAATCCTTGCCATCAGCCCAATCCACAAGGCACTTGCTTGGCAGGGATCAGGCTTCAGCTGAGCACCGAACGGCTACTAGTCCTGATGGCTATGTGCTACCTCCAGTATCAGAGGCAGCAAGGCTGTGAATACCAGTTGCTGGAGAACTTGGGTGGGAGCAGGGATGGATTAAGCCATGCTAAAGCCCTAAGCCATATCAAGATTCATAGGACCCCATACCATAAAAATTACCAGAAAAAAAGTGCATTACATTAGGTACCACCCAGCATAAGGGCATGCTTGCAGTTAAACAGTGTTAGACAGCCTTTTCTGAAGACAGGTGTAAAAGAACTAATGAAGTTGATTTGAACTGCTACATTGGCTCTGGTTTGTGCTTATCGCCTCCAATACTAAATGTTGTATTGCCACACTTTCTCTGTTTAAAGCAACTCTGCTGTAAGTCACACCACACTTTCCAACGTATTTAAGCCAAAGCGTTTTCATTTTAGTTATCTTACATCTTAGTTATCTCCAATATATTTAGAGGCCCCTCAATGTACGAGGCCTTAAGCCATGGCTTACTTGGCTTGTTCCTAAATCTGCCACTGGGCAGGAGAGTGCTATTGCACTACTACCCTACTTGTGGGTCCTGGTCAACAGCTGATTGGCGACTTGTGAACAGAATGCTGGACTAGATGGACTCCTGGTCTGATCAGGTAAGGCTCTTATGTTCTCTGAGCTCACTGGGCTTATGGATGTATGCATGTGTGTGTGTGACTGAGGCCTGATCTACCCCAAGCAGGATATAGCGGTATGAAAGTGGTATATGTTATGTTTCAATGGGCCCCAACAGTTGTCAGTGCACTTCAATACCGCTATAAAGCAGTAGTGTGGCTCCTGCCTCTTATATACTGCTTTCATACCACTTTTATAGTGCACTATCCTGCTTGGTGTAGATCTGGCCTGAATGTGGGTGAAGAAGACCTCACATGATCTTCAGTTAGGCTTGGATCAAGCCATTTTGGAGCCGGTGGTGAAAAATCCAATGGGCACCTGCTTCCTCTACCGGGAAGTGCTCCAATTATTTCAAAGTTTTGGGAATGTTGCCACCTCATCTGCAGGTTACTAGAAGGATACAGTGTTGCAGTTAGTTAATTCATGGGAATTTTGACCACAGCTCCTGTAGGATCTCCATAGACTATAGTGTGGTTTCCTGTGCTCCTCCCTTTCCTTCCCCCTCTCTCTAATTTCCACCATTGCTGGGAGCACGCATGTTTGCTCTCTTGCTCCTACCCGTGTAATGGAACAGAAAATAGACGGAACCAGCTTTTTGAAACTCTACGCTGTACCTGAATTTATATGCAAGATCATTTGTTAGAACAACCGTTTTTACTTTTATGGTCTCCTTTTATTCTAAGATAATCTTGTGTGTACGTAGGACAAAGGAGCATGTGCAGGAGGACATGTTGGTGGATTGTGCCCTGTGGTCCTTCTGCCACTCTCCAGAATGAACTCCGGCATCTCCCCCTGGCCCTGGCCACCTCTGCTTCCAAGAGGTCATGGCTACGTGTCCTGCCTCTCAACCAAGGGGTTAGGTAGGGTTGCTTCCCACCAACATGTAGCCTAATGCGGAACTGGAGAGTTCCTCTGAGACATCTGGAGAGACACCCAAGGATTTCAGTAAAGATGAGAGAAATTTCCCTCTGGTTGGTTCCCGAAATTTCAGTCCCAGGTAGTCTCAGAGGAGAGAAGACCAGTGACCCTGCCCTGGTCTTCTTACTGGAGGTGGCCAGGCTGCCTGGATCTTGCAACCTGACATGGATCTCACTTAGGAGAGGCCTGCTGAGAAAGGCAGGGTCAGTGGTACTACAGCTGTTAGCTACAAACATTTGCTTAGTGTGAATCAATCTTGGACTCTCCTGTAGTTTGCTTTGATGCTCTTGCCCGGTATCTTGTTGACTAGTGATGAGCTCATGTTTTGTTCAGCTAAAGGCATAAAGAAAACACCCTCCCAAGCAAATCGGACGGACCGTTTCCGTGGGCTTTTGACTGATGTTGTTTAGGGATCTGGATAAATATCTTGGAGAGACACCAACTTCCTCTTCCCCCCCCCAACACCAATCCCACCCCCCCCACCAACTCGCCTGTCAAAAATTGGGAATTTATCCAGCTCACTTGGGCGTGCCTCCTTTGCATTAGCCAGGCCCCTATCATCCCTCCTATTATGCAGGCTGCATTTTATGGTGGGCGGGCGTGAACTTGGACCAAACTTCAATTGTTTCGAGATCGATCTACCGTTCCTGTCTGGAGGATGCGGAGTAGCTGGGGGAGACGTAAATCTCCTCATTATGTGGAAACGACAACATGGTTGTTTTGCAACAGAAGTAAACCGCTAAGCGGCAAAGGCTCACAAAACTATCTAGAATGTCGAAGCTGCAATTAGGGATTTATTTATTTTTTAAAAAAGGGTCTACCCCACTTCACGTCCAAATATAAAACCTGTGATGATGGCCAGAATGCCCACACATGTTACAAATGGCTGGATTCAGCTTTTTCTTCATCATTAACAACGACCCAGCATCCATTTAAACAGTGGAGGAGAAGGCAGGAAGGCAATTAAGCCACCTGGATGATAAAAGCCATGTCATTTTTCCAGGACTCCGGCTCGCTCACACGGCCTCCTCTCGTTTCCCAAGGCAAAGGCAACAACGCAAATGACCTCAGCGGCTGCTTGAGACAAGCATTTTTCGGGCAGGTGCTCACAAAGCAGTGGGGATCACAATCTTCAGAACAGCCGCGCCTGTTCCCCCGTCTCTGCTATTCCCAGCTCCTCTGCGATGTCAACTCCTGTTGCCACAATAAGAAGAGCCTTGAGGCTGGATCAGACCAAGGGTCCATCTAGTCCAGCATTCAACCAGCCAGGAACCCATAAGTAGGACATAGGTGCAACAGCACCCTCCTGCCCATGTTCCCCAGCAACTGGCGTACATAGACATACTGCCTCTGATACTGAATAATAATAATAATAATAATAATAATAATAATAATAATAATAATTTTCTTACCCGCCTCTCTGATTGGATCGAGGCAGGGAACAATAATAAGCATAAAATACTGATTAAAAACATAGAACCATAGAATCATAGAATAGCAGAGTTGGAAGGGGGCTACAAGGCCATCGAGTCCAACCCCCTGCTCAATGCAGGAATCCACCCTAAAGCAACCCCGACAGATGCTTGTCCAGCTGCCTCTTGAAGGCCTCTAGTGTGGGAGAGCCCACAACCTCCCTAGGTAACTGATTCCATTGTCGCACTGCTCTAACAGTCAGGAAGTTTTCCTGATGTCCAGCTGGAATCTGGCTTCCTTTAACTTGAGCCCATTATTCCTTTTAAGTATTTTAAGTATTTTAAGTTTAAGAATACATGGTATTCACTGTTTAAAAACATCCTAAAAACATACTAAAATACCCTAAAATTCTACTGGCTAGGCCTGCCGGAAGAGATCAGTCTTGACAGCCTTCTTGAATGCTAAAAGACTATCAAGTTGGCGAGTCTCCTCTGGCAGGCCATTCCCCAGTCTGGGAGCAGCAGAAGAGAAGGTCCTCTGGGTAACAGTTGTCAATCTAGTTTTGGTTGACTGAAGGAGATTCTTCCCAGAGGACCTGAGTGTGCGGGGCGGATTGTACGGAAGAAGGTGATCCCGCAGGTAGCCTGGACCCAAACCATGTAGGGCTTTAAAGGTGATAACCAACACTTTATACTTCGCCCGGAAACTAATTGGCAGCCAGTGAAGAGATTTTACGACTGGTGTGATGTGGTCACCCCTAGATGCAGCATATAGCCATCAGAACTAGTAGCCATTGATAGCCTTCTCCTCCAGGACCTCCTCCTCCTCCCGAATCACACAAACAAATATTCAAACCTACAAACACACACACAAATATTCAAAATGCTGCTGATCACCAATTCTGCCCCTGCACCTGGAACCATGAGCATTTAAAATATTGGTAGTACCAAAGCGAGAACAGATGATAATACAAAATGAACATGAAACTAGTTCCTCACAGGCAAATGAATTTACATGAGAAACAGGCATTTAATGGCACATAATGGGGCATTTATGCCTTCAACAGGTCTGTCCTTTCATTGAAACTGGTTTTAAGCTGTTTAATTTTTTTGCATGTTTAAATTTTGATGCTGTATTCGCTAGTGAATTTTTATGCAGTATTTTATCTTCTTATGAATTGCTGTAAACCACCCAGAGAGCTTCGGTTGTGGGTCAATATATAAATAAATAAATAATAATAGCACCCAAAGTGGTGGTCAAAAGGGAATTAGGCAAGAAGAGATCCATGCAAGATGTACCCGAAATATTGGTTTACGTAGGCACAGCACCCTTATGCAGGAATGTATAATCCAGAATTACCGTTTTGATTTGATATTACAATTGGAACCTTGATTTTGCACTGTTAATATTGTATTTGGACTATTGATTTGATTCGATATTGCAATTAGAACCTTGATTTTGCACTGTTGAAATTGTAAGCGGACTACTGACATTGTATTTGGATTAATTCTGATGTCAGGATTTAGAAACTAATTGTTAGTATCAATTTTATTGTAGGTATCACACTATGTGCATTTTGTATGTATTAATGTAACATAATGATTGTGGTAAAGGTATATATTTGGTAAATATACATTAAGTGAACTAACAAAAATATCTCACAAGTTAATTTGTGTTCTAAATATTTTAGGAATTTGAACTATACCTCATAGGTCCTTACCTATACTGGACTGCAGAGGGACCACACAGGAGAACACTACCATTTACTGAGTGCAAGATCCCACGGGGTGGAATTTTGGGACTTTGGGGGGGGCAGGGATGCAGAGCGTGATGAACCCTGTTCGTTTCTTCCACTCCTGATGGCTCAGCAATTGAGCAAAAAGAAGCATGGGGTGCAGATCTTAGCTTCTGCCGTTTCCTTCTCCCAAACACAGCATTTGGTCCGGCGCATGGGACGCTAGCCGTTTTGCAGAGCTGTCCCTAATGAGCCATGGCATGAAAAGCCAGTGATGGGGGATTGTGCGCTGAAGTGATCCGTGACGGCAGAGTTTGAGTAAGAAGTCTTACTTTTACCCTGCAGGCTGGGAAAAAACCGTCGGACTGCTGAGCTTCCACCTGTGAGAGGTGAGCCATGAACTGGAAATGGAGGACATCAAAGGCTCTGCAGAGGTCCAACATATGGCCCTCCCCATGGCAGCCATTTTTCTAGGGGGTGGAGGATGATAAAAAAGCCTCCAGGGATCCGAAATTGCAAACGGACACAACCAAATCTCTTTGCCATCAGCACACTGCCGTTTTGTAATAAACTTGGGAAGGTCGCAGACTTTCCTGGAGAAATACATGGGATTAAACAGCTAAAGCTGAGACCCCACTACTCACAATTTCGTTGGAAGCAAACCCTATTGACTTCAGTGGGACCTGCTTTGGGGTAAGCATGCAGAGGATTGGGCGCACCAACTAAATGGTATTCACCGCTGGGCTGTTTGCTTCAACGGGATTTTAAGTTTAAATCAAATTGTCAGTTTTTTTTAGTAAGTATGTACACGGATATTACATTAGAAGAGTTTGCTACTGCATTGTACATATTAATATATATGCACACACAAAATTGTCTATATTAGACAGCTTAAGTTATATAAAATAAGAAGGGAAGGGATACAGTGATGGCCACCAAATTGGATGGCTTTAAAAGGGGGTTGGATACATTCCTGGAGGAGGAGGCTATCCATGGCTACTAGCCCTGATGGTTGTGCGCTACCTCCAGTATTTGAGGCAGTAAGCCTGCGGGCACCAGTTGCTGGGGAACATGGGCGGGAGGGTGCTATTGCTTTGTCAGTCCCTGGTCAACAGCTGGTTGGCCACTGTGTGGGCGGAGTGCTGGACTGGACGGACCCTCAGCCTGATCCAGCATGACACTTCTTATGTTCTTAAGGATGTTGCTTACCCCATCATCATGTTTGCTGATCTGCAGTTTTAGCCCTCCTTTGAGAATTTGTTTTAGTTATTTAGGGTGGAACATAATAAGTATGCTCATGTGTAGTCATAGAAATACAACACACACAACCATAACTTACGTTGAATTGCAATGCATAAATATGGCAAAGAGAGCAGTGTAAAGACGGTAAGAAAGAGATTCTAGCCACCCTGTGACACACCCCTAAATGGTTGGTGAGTAGCAAATAGCAAGCCACACCCGAAAGCCCTCTTGCTCTACGGGCTTTCAGCAGTGGGTTGCTCTTTGCCTCTTATCAGCTATTTTGGGGCCTTTTCCAGTATGGGTTAAAAGCCAAGCCAGAAAAGATCCTTTGAAAACTCACCTGTCCTTTGCAGGGAGCCCTTGCCCCTACAATCTGATTCCTTGGCCTGAACTTGATGAAGTTCGCTGGCCTCTTTATTACCCACTAATAAGATCTCTTTAAATTCACTAAAACATCACTAGCTGATCCGGGTACCTGGAGTCAAATCCGATGACAGCAGCAAATTCAGTCACCGTGCAATTGACACAGGCAGAAGAAAACAAACCATGTCCACATCGGTAGTCATAAAGCCTGTAGCCTTAGTTCTGAGAAGCACAACGCTCCGTGGAACAGCTGATCTTACAATACTGTTTTGAAAATGTTACTACATCAACTTGCTGTTACAAGAATTCCACAGTACAGGAAATAAAAAACAATATGGAACAGTTTACACTCACGTTGCATTAAACCGTTCCAGCTGTTCCCACTTTAGTTTCTTAGAGCACTGCTTTCTTTATTTCTTTTTTTCATCTCTGCAATGCTTTTCACTTCCTATTAGTAAGGCTCTTAAAGGCAGGTATTGAGTTAGAACAAAATCCATAGCGTATTTTGAGTTTTAAACGCCTATTAAAAACGAAAGCCCTCTGGAATGACGCTAAAAATTTATTTTGGCTACAAGAGACAACTCTGAAACCAAAGCCAGCTGTATTTTTTCCTCCTGCAATCAGGAGAGCATCTCGCGTGAGAGTCTGTTTAACCAAAATATAGACCACATACATTTACGAAACCCATCAAGTGCAACTTACTTGAATGGGGAAATGGGTTCCTACTGGACTCCCCAGAATTCTGTGATGCTGCTTTATATGGGCTCCAGCCAGAGGTAGTCTTTGCAATGAGGCACCCTTGTGTCGTGGATTTTTGGGTGCCAGAGTGAAAAAAAGATGGATCCGCCCCCAAAGATGCAACCTAGTGGAAAGATCTCCTGCACATGCTGCACCAAAATTAGCAGCTGATAGGCAAGGCTGTTGCACATCTCCCATTCATTTCAATGATGCTTGCACAGGGGAACGTCCTGGGAGATCATGTCCTGGTCTTGGTGGGGTGGGGGAAGGGCTATTTAGCTCTTCCTTCCCAGGTACCAAAACGTTTTGGGGCAGTTTTCCCTTCTGACAAAATGGTCTTCAGTTTAAAGTACCCTTCTTGGATTTGCTGATCACATCTTATCTTATATCCTCTAGGAAACACTTACCTCGGTGGATCCAGTGAAGGCAATCTTATCTATCCCCAGGTGAGAAGCAATGGCTGCACCTGTCGTGGGTCCAAACCCTGGCAAAATGTTGACCACCCCTGGTGGAAACCCAGCCTGTTACAACAGAAAGAAAAAGAGGATGTGTGTACGTGGGCGGTGGGGAGAAGATTGCTTTAGAACAGGAGAGCAGAATATCCAGGAGACCACGCCCCCTTTCCCTGCCCCCCACTCTATTCTCCAACCATCAATCGTGGTGCAATTTCATAGAATCATAGAATAGTAGAGTTGGAAGGGGCCTATAAGGCCATCGAGTCCAACCCCCTGCTCAATGCAGGAATCCACATTTAAAGCATCCCTGAGAGATGGCTGTCCAGCTGCCTCTTGAAGGCCTCTAGTGTGGGAGAACCCACGACCTCCCTAGGTAACTGGTTCCGTTGTCGTACTGCTCTAACAGTCAGGAAGTTTTTCCAGATGTCCAGCCGGAATCTGGCTTCCTTTAACTTGAGTTCGTTATTCCGTGTCCTGCACTCTGGGAGGATCGAGAAGAGATTCTGGCCCTCCTCTGTGTGACGACCTTTCAAGTATTTGAAGAGTGCTCTCATGTCTCCTCTCAATCTTCTCTTCTCCAGGCTAAACATGCCCAGTTCTTTCAGTCCTCCTCGCAGGGCTTTGTTTCCAGAGCCCTGATCACCCTCGTTGCCCTCCTCTGAACCCCCTCCAGCTTGTCTGCATCCTTCTCAAAGTGTGGTGCCCAGAACTGGACTCAAGATCAGGCCTCTCTTCATCTTGATGCTTGTGCGCCTCCTTACCTCCTTGATGAGGGCTCCCATATAGAGCGCCGTGAGAGGGGTTTGCTCCGCTGGCTTAATTACAATGGTGTTGCCACAGCAAAGTGCGGGCGCAATCTTCCACGCAAACATCAGCAGGGGGAAATTCCACTGCAGGGGGGAAAATGCTTTTACTGTTATTCTGCAGTTTAAGAAATCTTGATTACAATATCCATAACATTTTGCAGAAAGTGCGTATTAATAAAAAACAAGAGGCATGAAGGAGGAAACACCCCATTGATAGCATTTGGTTTGGTTTTAGATTATTGGCACGTGTGTTGCAGAAGGTCCCATCTCAAAAGAGAGGGCAAGGCACTTCTAAGATGATATTTGCATTTTGACATTCGGAGAATATATATGAGAAACATATCTCTTAAATTGATGAAAAGTTGTTTAATCAATTGATCAAACAAATTGGTCAATTAAATATTGCAGCCTTATTATTATTATGAGAGGTGAATCATACTCTTCTATGAATTAATAGGCACCACTTCACTCTCACTGTCAAAAAAGATTTATATTTAGACGAGAGTGTGAACACACAATGCACTCCCTTAAAGGAGGCCATCCCGTTATTCCTCTGTGTGAGTCAGTGTTGTGCCTATGCCTCTTGACTGGAAGAAGGAAAGGCTAGAATAGAGACACATGCAGAGGCACAGCAGGCACCACCTCAGGAACCTTTATTTAGTTAATTTATTTCATCTCTCAGGACATGCCAGCAATTTATTTAGGACACATTTGTACCCCTGCTCCCAGCACACAGTCCGGGACTGACTGTATGCCAGTATAAAGTCTCTGCCCCAAGGACTTTACAGTCTGAATTAAGATTGAGGTGAGGGAAACAGAGGATGCAAGCAAAGGCAGTTACTCGTGTAAGTCACAGGAGGGTCCACAGTTCACTGGCAGAAGAGTCGGCAACAGACCTTCCTCCCACCCATGAATTTGTCTCCATGGCTATCAACACGTCTTGCGATCATGAATCCCTTAAGTTCACTTGTGTGAAGAAGGACTTCTTTTTGTCTCTCCTGAGCTGTAGCCCCAATGTCATGCTATTCCTCTGAAGTCGACTCTGAAATATGTTGTATAAGGTTCCAATCTTCCACAGAACTGGTCCTGGGGATATTTTGACTCACCAGTTAAATGATAAACCACTTTAAAAAGCGCCTTAAAGGGAACTGGAGGTGTGTGTGTGTTTCTCTCTGTGTGTGTTTGCGTGCGATGAAACGGGACCCCTATTGTGGGGCAGAGACCTGTACAAACACAGATTAGAAGACTTAGCCGTGCTGATTTTAATCAGAACTGGCACCGGGTTTCAGTTCTTTGGTTTGACCTTGGTGGTTTCTCCGCTTTCTTGCAGCAGCCACTTTAAAAGGCTTGTTAACGTGTGGCTTTTCTAGTAGCCGAGGAAATGCTTTTTAATCGCAGTTTAAATGCTTTGGCGGGCCCCCTTGGCTTCGAACAAACGAACAGCGTCTCCAAATAAACAGTTGCAATGACCACAGAGTGGCGGGTAGGTTGTTGTGCTAGTTGTCGGAGAAAGACGGGGAAGCGTTTCGTCCAGATGCGCCAAAGAGCAGACCCAACGCATCTCTTGCACAGACCTGTTGGGTCGAGGGACGCCATCTCTCAGCCAACCCATGGAAAGTGGCTCAGTGGGCTTTGGCGGCTGCCAGTCGGTGTCGACAATACTGGGTTAGATGGACCGAGGGTCAGACTCCCTATAAGGCAGCTTGCGATGTTCCTATGAGAGCCCCGAGATTCCGAACGTGGCGCATGACACGTGGCTGGGTAGGTACGTAAGTATACAGGATGGGAGGGGTTACAGGATGCTCACAGTGCTGGCTGCAGGTTTGCCTGCGGCGGGACCGCCTGCACTGTTATTGCTGCTGCCCACTCACTTGCTGCCTCAATCTGGGCCCAACCGACAGCACTGCCCAAAGGGAAAGGGCAAAGCAAGCAGAGGGGATGTTCCGTCACTTTTCTCCTGCACTGCTGGCCTCCTCGGAGATGGCAGGAGAACAGGGCCGTGCATCAGGAGATGGCGGGAGGGGGCATAAAAAGTCTGTGTCAGTTGAGCCAAAGGAGCCGGGGGAACTGGAAGCATGAGGCAGTCATCGTTTCTGTCCCCCATGCATTAATGGGACATTGGAAGCCACTGCGTGTCAGAGAATGGGTTAGATCATAGAATCATAGAATAGAAGAGTTGGAAGGGGCCTACAAGGCCATCGAGTCCAACCCCCTGCTCAATGCAGGAATCCACCCTAAAGCATCCCTGACAGATGGCTGTCCAGCTGCCTCTTGAAGGCCTCTAGTGTGGGAGAGCCCACAACCTCCCTAGGTTCCATTGTCGTACTGCTCTAACAGTCAGGAAGTTTTTCCTGATGTCCAGCCGGATTGTGGCTTCCTGTAACTTGAGCCCGTTGTTCTGTGTCCTGCTCTCTGGGAGGATCGGGAAGACATCCTGGCCCTCCTCTGTGTGACAGCCTTTTAAGTATTTGAAGAGTGCTATCATGTCTCTTTGCCTCTGCCTTTGGTTCATGCCCTACTTGTCACTGGTAACCAATATTCTGGGCTAGAAGGAGAATGGGTGGATGTGTGTGGGGGGACATGGCTGCAAAGACACAACCTGGCAGAACGGCTGTTGTGGTAGTGGTGGAAAATCTGCTGGAACTCTGTGTGTGTGTGTGTATAAAGAAGGAAGGGATGTTGAATAATATCAAAGCACTGCCCTAGCAGTAGAAGACTGGGGCAGGAAGAGAACGTGGTACAGCCACCTGCTGGTGGGAAGAGGCACAGCAGGGGCACTCTGGAGCAGGCACCGCTCAACAAACACCCAAATGCTCCCTTTGCCCAATGGAAGGGCCAAGCATGGCTGTCTATTACAGAGTTCTGTGCCTTTTTAAGGAAAGGAGGGAAAAGATGAAAAACCCGCAACCACCTCCCTGGACGCCAGAGTGTTTCAGTTATATTGCGGTGTGGAACTCGGGAGATAAAAAGCCTCCATTTCCTCCTCGTCGTGCAAACATTCCTCCTGGCTGAGAGCCTGTTCATGCGGCGTTTTGCTTTGCTTCCTCCAGTCCTGGGAATCCTACGACTCGAGGCCTCACCTCCTAATAACGCAGCTCTAAAACTTTTTTAGGATGTGCAAATAAGCATTTGTAGGGAGGCTGTTAAAGATATGTCAATAATGTGTTCTCAGTTGTGCCTGCACACACACACACACACCCCGCAGCCCCCCTGCCCCAGCTCCCATAATGAAAAACACACATCGTTGAAGTCCATGGTTTATATGCCTTTCAAGGGAACTGATTCCAATGAAAATAAATATGAGGTGCGAGCAAAGATACTCACAGGAATGATCTGTCCACACACACCGATGGGCTCATGTCTTGTAAAGGTGAAATAATCTCCGTCTGAAAGAGAGGAGCCTGGTTACTCTCAAAAGCACATTGGCTTGGCAAATCCCCAATAAGACAAGACTCACCTCAACAAGGACGAGGAGGTTAAGACAATTTTGATGGGTGGAAAAATACAAGAGAAAGACGCCCCCAAAGCATTGGGGCTGGGAAATCGAAGAGCCGGACCGTGCCAGCTCTTGGTTCGAATGAAACCAAAGGTTCGCAAAAATGTCCTCCTATGGGAGACCTGTTCCACACCAACTTTCCTCCCAAGAAAACCCCTGCCTGTGGGTGGTTCCAGACCCTTCCCTGTGGCTGGTTCCATTAGGGGGTCCTAATCTAACAATCAGATGGCATGGCGCAGCTATCCCACCTTTTATTCCTTAACAGTGGTAAGAAAAAAGATGGTGGAAGCCTTGGGAGAACACGAGAGGGTTACCTGTGGAAGGTGACCATGATTGGACCATGCATAAAATTCTGTGAACGAAGCAGTGTGGTGGCACAATACACCATCTCAACGAACTTATGGAGCCTCCCATAACAACACAAGAAGACCCATGATGGATCAGGCCAGAGGCCTATCTAATCCAACTTCTTGTTTTTCACAGGGGCCAACTGATGCTCCAATGGGAAGCTCACAACACCCTCTTGCTGGTGTTCCCCAGCATACTGCTACTGGTTCTCCTACAGGTAGCATGTAGCCATCAGCACTAGTCGCCATTGATACCACCACCACTACCATCATCATCCATGAATTTGTCTAATCCCCTTTTAATGCTATGCAGGGTCAAGCTAGACAAAGCCATATGAATGTTTTTTGTCTTTACATTTTGATTTATACAAACTCCATGGGGCAGTGGGGGTGGGTAACACCCTTTCCCAGCACTGATTCCACCTCCCCTCAGGGATCTGATCATGGATCTCCAGTTTGGACCACTTTCTCGTGGCTGGAAGTCCTTCTCTCGCTTGCTAGCACCTCTTTTGGGGCTTCTGGGAAGCCCCAGAATTTCCTATAACCTTTGGATGGCCCACCACAGCTAGTGGCAACGGATGCTGGTTGGCTGGGTTTTGGTGAGGCCTCTGTACAAACATCTGGCCATGATCAACGGATGCCTCCCCAAAAGCATCCTGGTTCCTAAACATAGTTTTCAACTTGACTTTGATTATCATAGAATCATAGAATCATAGAATAGCAGAGTTCGAAGGGGCCTACAAGGCCATCGAGTCCAACCCCCTGCTCAATGCAGGAATCCAACCTAAAGCATCCCTGACAGATGGTTGTCCAGCTGCCTCTTGAAGGCCTCTAGTGTGGGAGAGCCCACAACCTCCCTAGGTAACTGATTCCACTGTCGCACTGCTCTAACAGTTAGGAAGTTTTTCCTGATGTCCAGCTGGAATCTGGCTTCCTTTAACTTGAGCCCGTTATTCCGTGTCCTGCACTCTGGGAGGATCGAGAAGAGATCCTGGCCCTCCTCTGTGTGACAAACTTTTAAGTATTTGAAGAGTGCTATCATGTCTCCCCTCAATCTTCTCTTCTCCAGGCTAAACATGCCCAGTTCTTTCAGTTTCTCTTCATAGGGCTTTGTTTCCAGACCCCTGATCATCCTGGTTGAAACAAGCCCGTCTCTGACTTGCCGAATTTCTCCACCCTGTTCCGTCTGGTCCGTGCAAAGGCGGGCGGGTGGGCTGGGGGTTGGGGTTGGGCAGAAAAGACAGAGTGCCGCAAGTCCTAGCTGGGATAGGCTCTTGCAAGTAGTGATGTTTTCAAGACACTCAAAGGAGCCTAATAAAGATAAGGCCAGTTATCAGTGGAGGGGGAGAAGAGAAAGGAAACGGAGACCCAGATAAGGAGAAGGAGTTACACGAAAGAGGAGAAGGAGAGGAAGGGGCAAGGGGGCGGGGAGATTGGCTAATTAGTAAAAGGCACAGACAGGAGAAAAAGGGAGGCTGGTCAGGGCCTGGGGTTTTGCCATGCAGTGACACACGCACACCCATTCACTCCCGGTTCTGCAACTGGGAAGCCTTAATTCCGCCCAAACCAGGGGGAACCATCCCTAACAAATCCATATAGATTGCACATCACAATCAGGATTTGAGCACTGGGTGCATGGATCCGATATTGTGGACGGGAATTGGCTAGCGGGGGAGGGTGCTGTTATACTCACGTCTTGCTTGTGGGTTTCCCATGGGTCACTGTTTGACCACTGTGAGAACTGAATACTGGACTAGATGGACCTTTGGTCTGATCCAGCAGGGCTGTTCTTATCTTCTTATGTAAATTGCCAGGTAATGCAGTATGAAAACGGTATATAAAAGGCAGGAGCCACACCAAGCAGGATATAGCTCTATGAAAGTGGTATATGGTATGTGACAGTGGGCCCCAACAGTTGTCAGTGCACTCTAATACTGGTATAAAGTCTGGCTCCTGCCTCTTAGAGCTTTATCACACCAGCGTTATATGTCCAATCACTGCAAATTGCATGCAAAGGACTCTGAAGTTTTCCAGTTTATAATCTGCTTTGACTGTGAACTACGCCTATGCATCCTGCTTTAATTGTGCTATAAAACCAAAAGACCGGACCTATTTTGCTACTAGTTTTGGAGTGAATCATTTGTTGTTTTCCGAGTGGCCACTGGGGGCGCAGGAGCAGGATTTGATACTTTTAAGCTTCAAATTAAACAAATGCTTACCTCTGCGTATGTTTTAAAGATAAAGACATCAAAATTGACACAGTAATAGATATTACGGAGAGCTTTAAGCAAACCAAATTGGAATCAGATTGGGTCATCTGTTGCTTTTTTAATGATTTTTTACATTTCCCCCTTAAACCCTTTTCCTGGTATGCAAAGGATCTCAGGAGTGCTGCTGCCCGGGGTGTGATTTAGGTAGCAACAGCTTTGTGCTGTAGGGGATAATTCGAAGGAAACAGATACGTGGGATGAAGGTCTTATATACTGCATTCATACCGCTTTCATAGTGCAATATCCTGCCCGGCGTAGATGAGGCCCTGTGGCTGTTTCCACAAGATTTGGATCATGGCCACACACAGCCTCTCATCATTACCACGCCGCTTTACGCCTGAGGAATGGAGACCCAAACTGTGAACCGGGAGGCCCCGCTCCGAAGCCAGGCGAGCGCCAATTGATGTGAGCAGACATAAGCAGCAGGTCTTCCCCTCCTTGTCCAGAGGTCTCTTGTGCCCAAAGACTTTCCAAACTCCAGACTGCAGCTGGACTCCTAAAGAGTTGCCCTTTATCGACACCTTTGTCCAGCATTTGGCATTTGGAATTTTACAGTCACGTTTATGAGACAACCCCCCACCCCCCCAGCTTTTCGGTGAAGGTTTTATGCAGAATATGGAGATTAAAGTCACCACGCTGAGAGTCTCATCCATGCCTGTCCCGCCCAGCTGACACACGCTATAAAACCAGCGTTTGTGATGCTAGAGTAATGAAGTTTGACAAAAACCGTCCACTTTGCCTAAACATTGATCTTTCCGGAGCTGGGAGCTCTGGCCCTGGGTTTGGAAACCGAACAGGCAACATTGAAAGTGTTGACTGTTTCCAGACAAAACCTCAGAAAGCCCAGAGTCATGAAAGTGATCCTGCTTCAGCATGGCATATAAAAGCACCAGTACCATTTGTGGTTCTTATCTGGACTCTCTTTGGCTTCCACAGGAACTCAGCGGAAGGTGGTTGCAGCTGGGGACGTAAAGAGAGCCATGATGCAAAAGGAGCCATCCAGCAAAGGTGGGGAAACTCCTTCAGGATGAGGCCAGAATTCAATTTGGAAGAAGCTCTTGGGTGCTGTATTCCGGTGGTGGGCGGAGCCAAAGGTAAAAGGGGTGGGGCCAAAATACCAAAAATATCAGCCTATTTTAGCTTAGAGCTCTTACTGGCAGTAACTAAGTAGGGTGACCGTATGAAAAGGAGGACAGGGCTCCTGTATCTTTAACAGTTGTATTGAAAAGGGAATTTCAGCAGGTGTCCTTTGTATATATGGGGAACCTGGTGAAATTCCCTCTTCATCACAACAGTTAAAGCTGCAGGAGCACTGCCCTCTTTTAAATCTGGTCGCTCTAGTATAGCTCCTGCAGCTTTAACTGTTGTGATGAAGAGGGAAATTCACCAGGTTCTCCATCTATACAAATGACACCTGCTGAAACTCCCTTTTCTATGCAACTGTTAAAGATACAGGAGCCCTATCCTCCTTTTCATATGGTCACCCTAAGTAACTAACCTTTTAGGGAGTTCAACTTTCAACCCTTCACTGTGGGGGAAACAGTGCAAAATCTGGAAAATGATTGGCAATCAGAGGAAAGGGGTGTGGCTAGCAAAGGGGCGTGAGTTCTGACTGGTTTTGATTGAAACCTGGAGCGGATTCACTGCCCCACTGACATTGGAGCTACCAGCCTCTCCTGGGCTTAACTCTCTGAGGCGAAATGGCCTGCCTCTAACTCCTGGTCTCTTTGCCCCTGGTACAGGGCTGCTGTCCCTCCGCAGGCGTTTTAAATCAACTAAATGAGCTGCTAGAGTTACCAAGGAAGCCCCCCGTGTCACGATCCCCTTGGAGGCCTTTGTCTTCCTCAGCTTTGTGTGCAATATTAGTCGATTACTCAGCATCGCGGAGGGGAAGGAAGGACATCACTCTCTTTGGTAAGACAACAGAACCCCCCGGGGAGCGGTAAAATCTCCCCAGCCAGAAGCCCCGCCGTGAAACAAACTCCCCTGCCCTCACGCAAGGACAAGGAAAGCCAGGAGGCAGCCTGGCATTTCAGAAGTTGCCTTCCTCTGGAGTCCAGCCCACCGCCTCCCCTTTAAGCAATTTAAGGATTTAAGCAAGAGCCAGCTCATTTGTCCGCTGGCCGTGCCTTCCGCCTGTAGGGACTCAGAACTAGTGCTATGCCGAATCCTGTTCCCTGTATTCGGGAACCCTTTCTTTCTGCCGGGAGGATTTTGGAGTGTTTTCTCCTTGGGGGGAGGGTCAGCATTTCCACAAACCTTTTAAAAGTGTAGTCATTTGTTGAGGGGTCTTCTTTCTATTTTTTTCAAACAACACCCCCCCCCCAGCATTTGGAGGAGCATGGCAGTTCTTCCTGAATGCCTATTTGTGACCCTGTGAGCTCGCCCTCTTCTGGGCTCCTGCAAGTGCCAGTTTGGTGTTTTTTTTAACAACTGCCTACACATAAAAAGGTATGTAGAAATCCTGTTTCCAAGGAGAAAATTCTCTGAAATTCTCACCTCTTCCAGCGTCTTTCACCACAGTTTTCATCCCCCACTTCCACGAAATGCCGAAAATAGAATAATCGAATTTTTCGGAACAGCACTACTCAGAATGCGAGTAGATTGTAAGCCTATGCGGCAGGGTCTTGCTTTTTACTGTGTTATCTGTACAGCACCATGTACATTGATGGTGCTATATAATAATAATAAAAATAATAATAATAATAGGGACATTTTCCAGCACCCTGACTATACTTGAAGCCTTGCACACCTATGTTTTCCATGTCATTGATTGAGGCAATAGCAACCTCTTGGTTCTTTTGTATACATTTCACATCCATGGACCCTTGAGAGGCCTGGTAGAGGAGCAGCATTCACTGACCTACCCTCGCACTATTCTGCGTGCTCTCACCAGAATGATGGAGACTGGGAAAATGATCATGAAGGGCTCATTTGGACACCATCCCTTAAAAAGCAGCAATTGATGTGAAATGCAGTTGTTCCTCATGCCAGCCTCCATATACTAGGGTGACCGTAGGAAATGGAGGACAGGGCTCCTGTATCTTTAACAGTTGCACAGAAAAGGGAATTTCAGCAGGTGTCATTTGTATCTATGCAGAACCTGGTGAAATTTCCTCTTCATCACAACAGTTAAAGCTGCAGGTGCCCTGCCCTCTTTTAAATCTGATCACAGTATAGCTGCAGTATAGCTCCTGCAGCTTTAACTGTTGCGATGAAGAAGGAATTTCACCAGGTTCTCCATATATACAAATGACACTTGCTGAAATTCCCTTTTCTATGCAACTGTTAAAGATACAGGAGCCCTGTCCTCCTTTTCATAGGGTCACCCTGCCATATACCCAATCAGCAACGAAAGCCCAAACTTGCAGATAGCTGTGTGGATCCATTTCAACAAACTTTGGATGTAGACATTTGTAAAATCCATGCTCTCTGGTTTTCAATGGATTGTCAAAGTGCTTTTCATCCCACCAGCTGCACATTGACGAAATTGGATTTTTCCCCATTTCCCAAATTTGCAGAAATTTGTAACTGCACAAATTCCGGCAGGCCTATCCAGTGGATTTTTAAGATGTTTTAAAAATGTTTTTAGGATGTTTTTTAGGAAGTTTTTAACAATGTATATTATGTTTTAATTATTATGTATTTTATCGTTTATTGTTGTTCCCCACCTCAATCAGAATGGAGAGGCGGGTAAGAAATACATTTATTATTATTATTATTATTATTATTATTATTATTATTATTTTCGCACTAGTGAAAATGCACAAATCCCTCCCAAAATGCACAACCCCCTTCCAAAGTGTGCATTTTCATGTTTTAGCCTATGGAGGAAAGGTGCATTTTGGTATTTTTCCACGACTAAATTTGTGTAAATTCTGGAAAGTTTTTTTAAAAAATGGTCTGCAAGTCTAGAGAATCTGTGCAACTTGGGAAAAGCCGGTCCACTGTGGAATCTGCAGGTCAGATTCTTACAAATCTGAACAGATTTGATTCCCTTGTGGATTTCTCTGACATTCCTAAAACAAACCAGTTCTAGTAGTTTTCATCTTCTAGCAGTAGGTCTTAATCGCCCTTTCAAGGCTGAGTCACCTCAAAATACTTTTCATTGCTAGAAGGAACAATATATTTGGGGGGAATCCACCCTTCACGCCAGCAGCTTCTGTGAGGATTGCAGCTCAGCTCAGAGGGAACAGGAAAATCTGAGCGAGGTGCTAGGGAGCGTTACAGACGGTGCATAAAAATGCACCGTCGTCTCGTCCCTTTGCACCCCGGTTCTGCTACACCACTGCTCCTAATAGGGAGGTTCCAGACAGCTGCCATGGCTGATAGCCACAGCTTTCCCCTTGCTCTCCTTTAAACACCAACAACGCTCCAGCAGATTCAGGCAGGGTACAGAGAGGTTGCTTCAAAGGCATCCACTTACCCACAGGAATGGTCATCCCATGATTCTTGTCTGCCCAGCCAGCGTAATACCGCAAGGTCTTGATGACGCCCTGAAGGTCAACGTAGAAAGCCTGCAGGAAAGGCTTCCCACTGTTCAGCGACTCCATGGTCTGGGGGGGTGGGGGTGGAGAAAGCAGACAAAAGGAAACGCATGGAGAGACCCAATGGCACAACTACTTCCTATGTCAAGACACAGTGGTAGAAACGGCTATTAAAATTTACAGCAGGTGACGTGTTGCTCTGGGTGCATGATCCACGGTGCTGGCTTTTGACCTAGAAAGCCCCGAACAAGTGGGGCCATCATACGTCTGCGTTTCCCCCCTCGGTGTCTGTACTTTCATGAGCTGAGATCAAAGAAGAGCACAGACATGACTGTACACCTCATGTGCCTTGTTGTTGTTTATTCGTTCAGTCGCTTCCGACTCTTCGTGACTTCATGGACCAGCCCACGCCAGAGCTTTCTGTCAGCCGTTGCCACCCCTAGCTCCCCCAAGGTCAAGTCTGTCACCTCCAGAATATCCATCCATCCATCTTGTCCTTGGTCGGCCCCTCTTGCTTTTGCCTTCCACTTATGAAAAGGCACAGGGGCACTTCGGTTGGCGGTTGCTTCCCAGAACAGCAAGACGCCCTCTGGAGACTCATCTAAGTGCCAGCCTAACTCATCTTGTGTGGTGTAGTGGTTAGAGTGTTGGACTGGGACTCGGGAAATGCAGGTTCTAGTCCCCACTCAGCCATGGAAACCCACTGGGCCAGTCGTTGACTCTCAGCCTAACCTACCTCACAGGGTTGTTGTGAGGATAAAATGGGGAGGAGGAGGAGGATCATGCATGCCACCTTGGGCTCCTTGGATATATAAATGTAACAAACAAACAAACAAACTGCATAAGCAACTCTGGGAGATAAGCAGTAGGTCTGGGGTAATGTTTTTAGGGGTGCCAATGAAGCAGTGCAGGGTCAGAGTGGTGAAATGACCACAAATCTCTCCTGATGTCGGAGTTGCAAACTCAGCATCCGCTGCGAAAGATCCTGGCAATGCAATCAGGAGTGTGTGGGGAGAAAGTCTATGCACCTTCTGGAAGCACTCGGTGTGTCCAGGCATCAGTTTGGTGTAATGGTTAGAGTGTTGGACCGGGAGTCGGGAGATCTGGGTTCTAGTCCCCACTCGGCCATGGAAACCCACTGGGTGACTTCGGGCCAGTCACAGACTCTCAGCCCAACCTACTTCACAGGGTTGTTGTTGTGAGGATAAAATGGAGACGAGAAGGATTATGTACGCCGCCTTGGGTTCCTTAGAGGGAAAAAAGGTGGGGTATAAATGAAATAAATAAATAAATAAAATCAGTTGGCAAAGTGCTTAGACTGGGGTGCTCCCTGGGGAAGTGGCCATTCCCAGCAGCGCTCCTCGAGAAAAATTCCAGATGGAAGTTCTTCTGCACATGCCCTTAAGGGGGGCCACCTCCCCTCCTCTCTTACTGCGGACTCCTTTGCCAGGGTGCCCCGTTCAGCCAGACCAACGGGAGGTTCGTTTTATCAGGAGCCAAGACGAAACTCCCCGAACACCCCGTCCTCTTCATGACAGCAGCTGAGAAGACGCTCTTCAGAACCCGTTCCCAATAATCTGCATCCCTAGAGAGGAGAGTGGACACATCCTCTGGAGAGATCTGAGGCGAGTCTTGCGGGAATCCTGCCACGGCTGCCAAGCACCCCTGCTGAGGGCTGAGATATCTCCAGCGTCCAGCCAGTTTATTTACTGCCATCAAATAAACACGCTCTTCTCCAGCAAGGCTGCGAGCCTGAACTAAACAAGCCACGGGCCCTTTGTTAAAGAGATATCCCTATTCTCAAAAGAGAGAGAGAGAGAGAAAAGATCCTAAAGATCCTCTTAAGGAACCCCATAAAATTTCCACTGAGATCGCTTAAATCACTTTTAAGAGGCACCATTATCTACCCACGGTAGTTCCAAGCAGGGGGAAATGCATCCGTGAAAGCAGGTATAACACGCAAATGGATGTGAGCCATAAATCCAATTGATATACAGAAGGGCAATAGCCATCTTTCCCCCGCTGCCTCCGCTCCTGCAATTGAAGTCAATGGCATTGTAAGCGGCGGGCTCCGTTCAAGAAAGAATTTGGCTCAGGAACCGCAAATCCGATGACAGGCAGAGAGCTGACTTGATTTGCTGAGCCCCTTCCCTTCGCCCCGTGGCGATTTTACAGCATACGCTGGTGGTAAGATGATTTAAGTGTTGACAAAGCTGGAATTAAGATGTTTGCCGGCTTAGTTCAAAGCACTTGACATGTGGAAAATAACATTAGGAGTGCCACCGTGTCGGGGCCGACCACATGTGCTCTGCCGCATCACGCTCGAACTGTGCAGCTCAGCATTCTGCCTGGCACGCAGGGAGGGGGAGCGAGAAACCCCCCCCCCCACAAAGCTGTTTTGTTCAGATTCAAAAAATATGATTGTTTTAGCAGTACGGTCAGCAGCCTCCAGCCCTCGCCTTCTTGCTGCTCACTGAGATGTATCCCTGTTGCACCTGGCGCACCGAGAGGCCGCGCATGAAAGGAGGAGAGATGGGACAAGAGTGTGAACGGGCATACGTTTGCACATGGGAGGTTTGAGGGCACTGTGACTTCAGCCGCTTAGTCCCAGTTGGCTCCTTAGGCTACCAGTTCTGTGTCCAGTTCTGCCCTGGTTAGGCCTCATCTAGAGTATTGCGTCCAGTTCTGGGCTCCACAATTAAAGAAGGACGCAGACAAGCTGGAGCGTGTTCAGAGGAGGGCAACCAGGATGATCAGGGGTCTGGAAACAAAGCCCTATGAAGAGAGACTGAAAGAACTGGGCATGTTCAGCCTGGAGAAGAGAAGATTGAGGGGAGACATGATGTTGTTGTTTATTTGTTCAGTCGTTTCCAACTCTTCGTGACTTCATGGACCAGCCCACGCCAGAGCTTTCTGTCGGCCGTTGCCACCCCTAGCTCCCCCAAGGTCAAGTCTGTCACCTCCAGAATATCATCCATCCATCTTGCCCTTGGTCGGCCCCTCTTCCTTTTGCCTTCCACTTTCCCTAGCATTAGCCTGTTCTCCAGGGTATCCTGTCTTCTCATTGGAGACATGATAGCACTCTTCAAATACTTGAAAGGTTGTCACACAGAGGAGGGCCAGGATCTCTTCTCGATCCTCCCAGAATGCAGGACACGGAATAACGGGCTCAAGTTAAAGGAAGCCAGATTCCAGCTGGACATCAGGAAAAACTTCCTAACTGTTAGAGCAGTACGACAGTGGAACCAGTTACCTAGGGAGGTTGTGGACTCTCCCACACTAGAGGCCTTCAAGAGGCAGCTGGACAGCCATCTGTCAGGGATGCTTTAGGTTGGATTCCTGCATTGAGCAGGGGGTTGGACTCGATGGCCTTGTAGGCCCCTTCCAAATCTACTATTCTATGATTCTATCTGCCATGAGGTTGCTGCTTTTATTCCGAGGCTGGTCCTGTTGCCTGGTGAGTCCACGCCATGGAGCTGAGCTGACACCTAAGGCATTGAGGCATTCTCCAAAATATACTGAGGGCAGCCTCTGAGCATTGGGCAGCCAAGTTTGGATGGCAGGCTGGCCAGGCAGAGAGGCGGGCACAGCGGCTGCCCCACAAATGTGGAAGCTTCTTCCCGCAAAACCTGACCCCCTTGGCTGCCCCAGTTGGGCTGGGGAGGTGAAGCCAGTAAGAGGGTCAGAGCTGAACCCTCTGCACTTGGTCAGTGCCAGTGGAAAGATGTTTAGATCTGCTTTCAGATCTATTGTTTCCAGCAACCAGCCTTTGGGACGGAACTGCTGCTCACCCAAATTTTCCATTTCAGCCAGCAGGAGCCCAGCCACGTGTCTCTTCAGGCACAGCTGAGCACCTGCCGTGGAAAGAGGCTCGGGCCACTCTGCTCCGAGTGTGGTGGGTCCTTTGGGATATGTGCTCCAGCCTCACAGCCAGTCTCTGCCCTGACAATGTTGGTATCAAGCGGCCTCATCCTGATTCAGAACTGCAGTCCATTGCTCCAGGTCTTCAAGGGGGGGGAGCTTTTCTCAGCACTGCCTGCAGAGGCTGCCAGGGATGGAATCTCAGAGGCCCTTGCAAAACAGGAGCCCTTCCCCTGAGCTACATCCTTCCCTGACAGTCCATCATCTTCTGTCTGATCCTGTTCTCTGGTGGCTGCAATGAGATGCTCCTGCCCTGCTTCACTCAGGCTCCATCACTGGCCATTAATTGCCTTTTCTCTCGTGATATTCCCCTTACACACACGCGCGCACACACACACACACACGCACACACACACACACTCCTTCATTAGCAACACCTCCCAATGTTCCATGGTTAGGCACCTTTCAGGTGTGGGCGCTGTCCCTGCAGTTCAAACAGACCACTAGGCCTCTTGAGTGTCGTCACAGCGACAGGAGGACACATCCGATGTCCTCTTCCTGTGGGTGGGTGGTTCTGGAGACTGGGCAGCCTCTCCTTCAGGGATGCTTGTCCACCGTTACAGAGGAATACCTGATAAGCCCCCCCACCCCCAGGAATCCCTCAGTTCCTCACTGGTCTGGAAAGTTCGCAACAGTTCATCGGTTAGATTAATCGAATTGGCCAAGTTAAAAAAGAAGAAGGATGCAGGCCCTTATAAAAATTGCAGCGTCAATCCCCATCTTAAAGAGGGCTTCCCTCCTGGAAGTGTGTGCGAAAGAGAGAGCGAGAACAGGGAAACCCTCTTCTGAAATGGTGCCTAATTTTGCTGCCGTTTTGTGCATTCTCTAAAAGCAGACTTCCCCACCTGGTGCCTTCCAGATGTGTCGGACTGCAACTCCCATCATGGCTGGGCATGATGGGAATTGCAGTCCAACACATCTGGAAGGCACCAGGTTGGGGAAAGCTGGCTTAAAGGATACCTTTTTAGCACTACTGGCTCCCCTTCCCCCAATGTGGAAGTATATACAGATTGAATCAACGGACGAATCCACTTATGATTAATTGGCTAATACGTCTTCAATTGAGTGGCAGCCGTAATAGAAACTTTTTTTAAAAATCCCCCAAAGCGACTCGTTGCAACTTTGTAATGGTTTCCTCATGGCGGAAATCCTTGACGGTTAAAAAAAAGAAAAAGGAACACCCACCGGTGTCCTTCTGTCCCCGCCCAAGGGCAACTTACAGCAAGGAGGGCTCTGTCTCTTTCCACCAGATCAGCCAGCTTGTCCAAGAGGCGTCCCCTTTCTGAGGCATCCATCCTCCTCCACACGGAGCCCAGCGAAAAGGCCAGGCGAGCGGCCCGCACCGCTTTGTCTATATCAAGCTGTTCAAGGGTGTTGGGTGGAGAGAGTGGGAGAAAGATGCTCAGTGAGGAAGAGGTATAGACACCGCCTAGGAAGAACATAATCATATACCAGAAACTGCCAAAAACTCGAGAGGATGAGATTTGGGAGCCTTCTCCTCCATCTGTACTTACTGCAAAGGAAGGTTGGTCTTGAAATAGCTGTATTCCAGAATACTCTTGACTGGGCGCTGAGGTGGGCTGCTCCCTGAGGCCTCAGAGTGGTCCTCACAAGAAGGTCCTCTCTCTTGAAGGCAGTAGCATGGTCTGGATGTTGCCCAGTAACAGTTGGCATCTGGGCAACCATCCACCCAGGCTGCCTGCTTCGTCTGCCCCACCGTGGTGAAATTGTATTTCTATTTAAAGGATAATCATCCTTTCTAAATGTGCATGTTTGCATACAAATGTGCACATGCACCTTTTATGTGAATCGATGTTCTGTTTGTCCTCTTGTTTGGAGACACGTAAGGAGCCACCCTTCTGGTGCCCCAGTGTTCTGTGTGGGACAGAAATGACTCCCACTCATAGTGAATGAACCTTGGGAAGTTCTTCTCCTCAAGGTCCCTGCTCTTCTGGCCATGCTCCTGGCAGCTCCTGTTCCATCAACAGGGCTTGCTTGCTCAGGAGAACCTCTCGACTTGTGTCCTGCACTCTGCTCCAGAGGCAGGAGAAGCCAGGCATTGGCTGGGGCAAAGTGAAGAGGCAGCAGGGCAGAATTTCTCCATTTGAATGTCCCCACCTCTTCCCAGGTCAAAGGAAGTGCATAGATTGGGACCCCTTACACAGGGCTGCTCTCTGGAGGCTGGGCCCTCATAGAGCTGCTCCTAAGAGCCTCCTCCCCTGACCCCATGAAACAGCTGCCTCTCTTAATTCAGATGTCACAGGATCAAAGGTTCTGCCACACCACAGAGAGACACAGGAAGCTTTCCTATTCAGAGGGAGGCCATTGGTCTACTCCACCCAGGCTGGTCTACCCTTACCAATGGTGGTTCTCCAAGCCATCATGACTCTCCCATCACCTACTGCAACCTGACACTTCTGACTGGAGATGTATCTGGGAGCTTCTGTACACAAAGGAGAGGACAACCACACCCCCAACCAGGCTTTCCTGTGCATGGAGGAGGTTGCAATGGCGGAGGAGTGGGCATCAGACAGACACTGCCAAGCCCAACCCATGGCTCAGCACTGTGGCAGGGCGGTCTCACAATGGCCAGGAATCCCAGCCATCACAAGATGTGAAAGCTGAAATCCCATGGAAATCACATCTCACTAGAATGGGATTTGGACTGGCCTATAGAAGGCCTTGCCCACATGGCCTGGGTTCATTCTGGCTGTGGGTGGAAACACAACCCACCCTCCTTTCCTTGGCATGCAGGGTAACACCAGGCACCTGCTATTGGGGGCTGGGAAGGGATGTTTTCATGCTAACCAGGCTGGCTCAGGATTGGCCTTCCCTGGGGTGTCTCCTTAGGAGCTGACATATAATAATGCACTGCTTTCATTTTTAATTGTCACCTCAGCATTTGCATATAACCATGTATTGTTTCTGCATTTAATTGTCCCAATTTGGTGAGTACAGATGCAAGGGCAGGGGGAGAGGGAAGCCCAAATTGGGAGCACTGGGGATGGCTGGGGGGGCTCCCAGCAGACACTGAGTAGTTGATGGGAGAATGGGGGACCCACTGAGATCCAGTTGGGATACTTCAAAATTGGGGGTTCAGGCGTGAGCTGAATGGCCATGGGCCAACTGTGGCATGGACAGAAAGTGGGTGCCCTGGATGAGCTAGAGCAATAGGTTCAGGGGCATTGCAAACTGCCCCCAACTGTTTTCTTCATGTCTGTAATCAAATAAAAGTTGCGGCCAAGTTTTAATGCCTAACATCCTTGATAAATGGCTCCTCCCTGTTGAATGCAATGGATGAATTCCTAGAACACTTTACCTTCTCAGCTTCTTGCACCTCACAGATCTGCTCTCCTGTCGCAGGGTTGTACACAGGGAATATTTTCCCACTCTCTGAGTTTTGCCACTCATTGTTGATAAAAATCTGAAAAGAGGGAGGGAAAGGATTCTTAGAGAGACAACAATGACATTTTTATTTATTTATTTAATTGCGTTTCTATACCGCCCAACAGCCGAAGCTGTTGTGGTTCACAAAAATTAAAACCACAAGATGCAGCCTAAAATATAAAATATGGAAGCTCAGAACGGCAATTTAATGGTATAACCGGAATGAAACTGAGCACCAATGCAGAGATTTAAAATGCAGAGTTAAAACAGCAGAGCTAAACAAAAGTAGGATGCTAAAATACATGGATATGGACCCTCGTTCTTTGCTGGTAATATTGCTGTCACCTTTGCTGTTGTTTTGGCAAAGGCGGAGGCAATATTTCTGAGCGTGGCTCTCGCTTATAATCAAGTTAATTTAACAATGTGTCAATGCAAAGAAATGTATACAACATTTATGTGTAAAATGTAATAAAGTGTATGGAATGTTTATTTTTATGCATCATTTCAGGTGCTCCTGTGGCGCAGAGCGGTAAAGCAGCAGTTTCTGTAGCTGAAACTCTCCCCACGGCCTGAGTTCGATCCCAGCGGAAGCTGGTTTCAGGCAGCCGGCTCAGGTCGACTCAGCCTTCCATCTTCCCGAGGTCGGTAAAATGAGTACCCAGCTAGCTGGGGGAAAGGTAATAATGCTCGGGGAAGGCAATGGCAAACCACCCCGCTGTAAGGCCTGCCAAGAAAACATCAGCGAAAGCTGGCGTCCCTCCAAGAGTCAGTAATGACTCAGTGCTTGCACGAGAGGTTCCTTTCCTTTCCTTCAGGTGTTAATAATACTGCAGAGAACGTGACTAAGGTCTATTTGGAAATAAATGAAATAAGGTTGCAGTCCCAACACGCTGCTTACAACTGAGTAAGTCACAGCCACTTTTGTGAAGTGGGGCATACTTCTGGGTAAAAGCATGGAGGATTCCGCAGTAAATGAAAGAATGCCAACTCTTCCTTTGGCTTTTTAAGTGTGTTATCTTCCCTGGTCTTTCAGAATGAGCGGCCTACAAAAGTAGTGCCTCTCCGTCTGTCTTTTTATTTTCAACATTGTCGTTCTTGGGGAGAAGTCGGTAGTTTTTAATTGCAAAGGCAAAACGACGGTTAGATTCGCTGCATCCACCAGGGACAGGACTGCAGCGCAATACTACTTATGGCAGGACTGCCAGCTCCTGCGAAATAACATGAAAGCCTCAATCCATCTGTCATTCCAAATTAACAGCCCTTTTGCACGGAAATAGGGATCGAAGCCCTTAAGTGGATTGCCTGAAATGGAAATGGGGATTCTCGCAGCACAAAGGGAAATTGCAAAAAAAGGAAGAAGAAAAAAAAGCCACCCAAATTGTCAAAATCACATGACGGCGCTGAATGAAGGCAAAGCCGTGGAGCTCAGTCATCCCAAAACCCCGTCTCAAAACGTAAACCTTTTCGTCATGGGAATTGCCCAGATAATTTGAAATCATCTCCAACTTTGCTCCTGTTCAAGGAGAGAGGCGGCTGATTAATTAAGGGTGCAAATTAAGGGTGGTAAAGAGCTGGGAGGCAGGGCTGGCTCGAAACACTCAGTGCCTGGGGGTGGAAAATCCAAATGGCAGCCCCTTCTCTCCCCACTCGCTGAACACACTAAAGCACATGGGGCACCATTGATGAGGTTGTTTTCTGGTACAGGAAGCAGCACTGAAATGTGCAGGGTGAGTCATGCACTTGCTGAATGGAATGCTCTTGTGCAGCTCCCCTTCTCGCCAGGGGCCTTGTGCAAGAGAACTATCATGAGGGGAGACATGAGAGCACTCTTCAAATACTTGAAAGGTTGTCACACAGAGGAGGGCCAGGATCTCTTCTCGATCCTCCTAGAGTGCAGGACACAGAATAACGAGCTCAAGTGACAGGAAGCCAGATTCCGGCTGGACGTCAGGAAAAACTTCCTGACTGTTAGAGCGGTACGACAATGGAACCAGTTACCACAGGAGGTCGTGGGCTCTCCTATACTAGAGGCCTTCAAGAGGCAGCTGGACAGCCATCTGTCAGGGATGCTTTAAGGTGGATTCCTGCATTGAGCAGAGGGTTGGACTCGCTGGCTTTAGAGGCCCCTTCCAACTCTACTATTCTATGATTCTACGATTCTATGATTCCTGCCACACACTGCCCTGTCCCAGGCCAGATTTGCCTACCCACCTCTCAACTGGTGCCCTCAGTTGACACAAAGAACATTTTTTTGAACAGAGAAACATAGTTCCAGGCATAAAAAGATGGTTGTGGCACAAGGAAGTGGTCAGCAAGGAAATGGCATTTGCGCCATCTCAGAGACAGACCATCATGACACAACAGAACAGGGACCCAGAGGTGATGAACCAATATGGGGACCATGAATACAGGCCAGGAGGAGCTCATCCCCTCCCAGACAAGCCCCATCAAAAGAAGCAGGAGCTGCACTGGCTGGCTTCTGGTTCTCACACAAATTAGCCACCAAGAGGCCTATCCTTGTGTCAGGCCTAGAACCCACAGTGCAGGGATGAGGAACCTCTGGCCCGTGGGCCAAATTCACCCACCAGGCTTCCCTGTGAGGCCTTTCCCACCCTGAACCTTCTCCTTCTCCAAGAAGGCTTCCCATAGGCAGCTGTTTGACCACTGGGTGAACGGAAATGCTGGACTGGATGGACCTACCCTGGACTGAGCCCAACATCAGGGCTCTTCTTGTGTCTTCTTGCTTGGGGTTGCCTCAGAGTTATGGCTCCAAGCTGGCCTGATGGTTTCCTTCTCTGCAGAACCAGAGACATCACTGACAGTGTTCCGGAACAGCCAGAGCGTGCATCCGCCCGCCACCACGGAGCAGAGGGAGAAGGAGGCCACAGGAATTGCTACTGTTAATGGTTAACGTTCATTTCTTCCTGTTCCACTTTCTATAAACAAAGTAGGGTCTAAGCAAGATCATTACTGTAAACTGAGCGCCTTTAAATTGGCAGTAAAATTGGAGTATTTACTCTCCTGCCCATATAAAGTACCTCGTCCAAACTCTTGGAAAAGTTTCAAGTCTTGAAACCCAGCAGCTGGCGGCTTTACAAGCATAACCTTATGTTTAAATAACTCACTTTTTGAAAGTTTTAGGCGTTTGGTGTCAGGTAGTACCATTCCACAGGCTTCTCTCCCCACTGAGACTCCGATCCTTGGACAATAAATTTGCGTTCACTGGGGCCTTTTTTTTTTTTTTAAAGAACTTGTCCATTTCCAATGGTTGTTGATTAAATGTTTAGAGCCTGTACATTTGATCTGACTTTCATTACGGCCAGTTCGTAAAAACGCCACAGGCCTGGACAAGCGATGACACATTGCGCGAACGAGGAATCCCTGGAAAGCCTCAAATTGGGTTTTCGTTCCTCTCTTTTATTGTGCTCTTATTTATAGCGACCATTGTAGTGGGCAACTTTAAATCACGGGGAATATTTGACAGCAAAGGTTGCGATCAGTGGATTATATATAACTCATCCCAAAGACCAGATGAAAAAGGGATAAGCCCAGGAAAAGAAGGTCTTGCTTCCATGTAAATCATGCTACAAATTGGACAACACCCACAGAGGGTATTGTTCAACCTCAATTGTGAAGGCTATTCAACGTTTACTATTCCCCTGGAATCAATGTTAATTAAGGCTGACTGCGACCATAAATCAGCCATTGGTTTTTACAACTTAATTCGGCTTTAAGCGTATATATATATATATATATATATATATATATGTGTGTGTGTGTGTGTGTGTGTGTGTGTGTGTAACTGATTAACCATACCAGTTTCCCAAGAGTTGCTGAGCTCATTTGTTTTGATTTGAACCCCAGAGTTACATTTCGTGGTTTGCAAAAAGTGGGAAATAGGGGCCGGGGGGGGGGGTATTACACCCAGCATCATGTGTTAGCTATGTGGCATTGTGAGCAGTTAAGTAATTTAGTTCGTGGGGGCATGGTCACTGAAACTGAGCCAAATTGGAAGGGGGGCAGGGAGGAGAGAAATGCTTGATATATTTTGGGAGTAACACATACAGCACCTAAGCATTTATTGCTCTTGCTTCTCAGCTAAGAAAATAACTGCAGCCTAGAGCAGAACTCACTCTGTCCTCTCTCTTAGCATCTGGTCTGCAGGATCAAACCCAGGTCTCAGAACGGGGTCCAGGGCCATAGAGCTCCCCCCAGCTCCATGGACACAAATTTTACGGCTATCTGATCGTAATGACAGATATGCCGTAACCCACTCAAGCCTTCAGGAAAAGAGAGGAGATAAATATCCAGATAAGTCACATGTGCTGTTGAGTTGCTCGGCTGGTGTGTTTCCCAGAATCCCTTGCAAAGCTGCTGAGCATGTTGGAGCCCGACTCTTGGGGAGGGCACAACTCCCATGTTGCCGCCCCGCCACAGGGTCTAGGACATTGCCTGGCCTCTGGTCTAGGTCTGGCATGCCTGGGAGGGGCTCTTGCTCACTTGGCCCAGAAAGGGAAGGGCTCCTCTCACCCGGCAGGTGCTCTTGTCTTTCTAGGTGATGCAAAAGGATGGCCCAGGCTGGAGAGAAGCAAGCAGGGTGTAGAAGGTGGAGCAAAAGAGGCCTTGTTGCCACTCCACAGTCCGCAAAGCTGGAAATATGTCCTGGAACGATGCATGAGCAAATGGTTTTCATTCTTGCTTCGCTATGGCTTTGTGATGAGGTCACCAGGCATCTTCACTGACCTCCCAGGCACGCCAGCGGCAAGTTTGGCCGGTGAACAGAAATAAAGGTTGAGCTCTCAGGTCCTCCGAGATGGAATCATTTTCCCATGGATTTAATAAACCACATCCTTGTGCTCTAGCAATTCCAGAAAGTTGTCTTTTTTCCAGTTCAGGAAGAGGATTTTTTTTTAACATCCACATAATAACAGGTTCCCAAAGGAGAAAAGCATGTTTTTGGATGAATCGGAATTTCCTAGCTCCACTGATTTAGTAGCTGGTTATAGTTTCAGTTCCATCAAAGTGATCCCTTTTCATATGAGGCTTGTTCCTCCAAGAGATTTCTAGGCCAAGTTTGGGAGATTGGGAGCGGGCAGGGTGGGGGTAGGAATTAAATGCCAAAGATGCTTATGAAGGAATCACAGCTGTTTGGCCCCAAGCATCAGTCTCAGGGCTGGAGGAGCTGAGTACATAATGGCACTTTTTTGGGACAATTTTGAAGGCATGCAAAAAATCTAGCAGCCCCATTTCCCTTGGTAAATATTTCATAATACTGCTGATTCTAGCAGGCACCTGTGTCTCCGGAAATTTCATATCCTTCATTTCCTCTCTTTTGGGGAACGTTTCAAGGGTTCCAACACTGAGAGGGGAAGGCCTCGTTGATCTGAGATGCTTCTGAATTTCGGAGGGTTCCTTTGCTGTCAACCTCATGGTTGTCTTGATCCAAAACAAAGCCATACTCTCCTGCTGGGAAAGGACGAGCCATTTCTGACATCAGCTCGAAATCAACATCTGCCTGGGTGCAGCATCCCTCCCAATGCATATTTGGCATCCTAGAGGTCAGACAAAGTTTGGCTGCAGGTTCTCAACTGGGGACTCTCAGTCCTTTGCAACACAGATTCTGGCGGAGGTGAATAATCGTCGTCCTGCCTCTGCCACCCACATCCCCAAAATGCCCAATGTCAGGGATGGATCTCCCTTCCTAGGCAGAACACATGCTTTGCATGCAGAAGATCCTAGGTTAGCCCAGAGAATGGAAGACTGAGGCGGGTGGGATGATACTACTCTTCACATCCCGAAGGGGTTGACACACAGAAGGAGGTGAGGATTTGTTTCATGCTACCCAAGGGATCAGCACTAGGGATGTACGGATTTTATGAAATCCCCTCCGTCTGCATTTTGCGGATTGGCAGGTGACTTTCGTACCATCATCCACTCATTGGCAGAACCAGAATGTCCCCAATTTCCTGAATTTGTACAAATTCACATTTATACAAATCCGCACTTGAGAAAATGCACAGATCCCCCCCACTGCACAAATTCTTTCCAAAATATGCATTCCCTGCTTTAGCCTATGGGGGAAATGAGCATTTTCAGCCAGTTTTTTTTTTAAAAATGTTACATCAATTGGTGTACAATTCCAGATAATAAAAAAGCTGGTCCGCAAGTCCACAGGATCCATGCAAGTTGGGAAAAGCAGAATCTGTGGGTTGGATTCATAGAAACCTGAACTCATCTGATTCCATTGCAAACTCCTCCGACAGCCCTAGCTAGGGCTGGACCCAATGGGCCTCCATGCACTGGATGGGGAATCTCCCTGGGCTGAACTCAGGCTGCAGGCTCCTGCCCTGCTCTTAACAATGCTGCATGTATCAAACCCTAAAGAGAGCTTCTATTACTGGAAAATCCCACTTCTGGCCCTCTGATGTTTTGGCCAACGACTCCTATTAGCCCTAGCCAGCATAGGTAATGGTGAGGGATCATGGGAGTTGTCGTCCAAAATATCTGGATTGTCACAAGTGGCCCCCTCCTGATTTACATGTGCATTGTACAGATGGCGCAGGATAAGACCATAAGAAGAGCCCTGCTGGATCAGACCAAGGGTCCATCTAGTCCAGCACTCTGTTCACACAGTGGCCAACCGGCCATCGGTCAGGGATGAACAAGCAGGACATGGTGCAACAGCACCCTCCCGTCCATGTTCCCCAGCAACTGGGGCACACAGGCTTATTGCCTCGAATACTGGAGACAGCACACAACCATCAGGGCTAGTAGCCATGGATAGATAGCCTTTGCCTCCAGGAATTTATCCAACCCCCCTTTAAAGCCATCCAGATTGGCGGCCATCACTACCTCTTGTGGTAGTGCGTTTCATCATTTAACTATGCGCTGTGTGAAGAAGACCTTCCTTTTATTTGTCCTGGATCTCTCACCAATCAGTTTCATGGGATGACCCCGAGTTCTAGTATTTTGAGAGAGGGAGAAGAATGTCTCCCTGTCCACTTTCTCCACACCATGCCTAATTTTGTACACCTCTATCATGTCTCCCCTTAGTCTCCTTTTTTCCAAGCTAAACAATCCCAGTTGATGTAACCTTCCCTCATAGGGGAGATGCTCCAGCCCCTGAATCATTTTAGGATGTCCAAAGACAGAATCCATTGTCAAGCCCTGTCCCTTCTTTATCTCCATTACTCAAATGATGGAGGCTGAAGGGGCGGGGGATTCCCCGGTGTGATTCGCTCTCTTTGATGGGGGATTTCATGTTACACTGGAAACGTGGTTTTCAGTACATACACAAGGGAGTTTGTGGAAGAGAGCTGTTAACACCAAGAGCCCAGGATCATGGGTATAATAGGTGCAAATCAGGAAGGGCTGGTGGACAGATACCACTAAGGAGATTCCTATTCTCTGTGTCAGAGAGATGCATGGCCTCTCTGAAAGGAAAGTTGCAGAAACTGCCCACAGATGAAAACAGAATTCTGGTCTGGTACAGAGGAACTTTGGGTCTCAAGTCCATCAGGAGGGTGGTGTTTTTTTAAAACTCAAAGAAAAACAACTATTTAATTGTCCTTGCATTTAAAGAAAGTCCCATCACTTGGGTCCGGGAAGACCCATTCAAGATCGAGCTCTTGAATAGCTCTTATTCATTACCACGGGGCTTGCAACTGAAAACGTCCTGGTGAATTGTGCCTCTTTCCAGCAACACTGAGATGAAATACGTCTCGCTCTGTGTTATTTTAGGTGAAGACAGTAATTCTAACCTCCCTGTTAATCATCAGCTTTGGAAAGCGCTGTTCTTTACTAGAGAATGCGTCGTTTTTGGTAGGATCTGATCTCTCTCAACATTTATCCCTAAAAAAGCAAAACAAAGAAAGGCCATGGGAAAAGGGTGAGTGAAACCATTCCATTTCACTTGGGCGTCCTCTTCTAAGCACACATGAGAGATGGCTGGAATGTCAGCGTCGTCCCGCGTGGCCCCTTCAGCCCTGATCGCTCTCCCTGGCATGATAAATCACTGGCAACGTCCTCTACCTTCGTCTGTTTGATCTCCGCTCAGCAAGACTCGGTTTTGATGTGAAGAACTCCAGATCTGTTCGGTCAGAGACAAATAGCAGAGGCCCGTGACCCGCACAAGGGCTGCCACCTCTCGATTAGACCCAAGTGAACACTCCGGAGGCTTTGGGATGGTTCAGTCCAGCAAGCGTCCCGCTAGCCTCCTTCACGCCCTCCTCTCCGTCTGTTAGAACATTTCAAAGCCAGCTCTGCAGCGAGCCTGTGACGCATCCTTTTGTGACCAGAGGAGGCTTTACAACGATGTAAAACAACAACAACAACAAAGAAGCCCACCATGGGAAGACCTCGGGAAGGATTAGCTGGTCTAAATGACTTCTGGCATTTCAACACAAACAAGCAGAATGCTCGTCAACACTTATCATGATGCTCTAATGGAGTATTTCTAAAGTTAAGTTTGCACATGTGGTTTCAATTAGCTCCCCCCCTTCCCCGGACGCGCGCACACTTTTCATCGGCAAAAGCATCTTCCCGACGCATGCAAAATTCATCTCTTCAGAAGGACCTTGATCATTACAGTCTACAATTAGTGACCGGCCTGGGCATCAGAGCCTGGCTGGAGGTGCTCAGGATCAGGCATCCCTCATTGTTAGACCTCGCTTCTAAAAGCACACCGGACTTCAACGGGCTCCATGAAACGGGAGAGCATTAATGGGGGTTCAGAAAGAGGCCAGTTTTCGATCCATCAGGGTTAGGTTACATCATATTAAGGAGTGCTTCCTTGCGGCCGGCTTTTGCCACCGGTGACATATTTGGTGAAAGGTATTAAGCAAACTCTTGGCGATGGCAGCCGAATGTGCAAAAAAACAAAAGAGAGAGAGAGAAAGCCACAACTGCCTTGTTCGGGAGTCAGATGGAGGATTTCTTCCAATGACAGGAAGTCAGACCTGCCATCCGGCATTTGGGGGTGATCCACACAGCCACATACATAGTGGCCTAATCTTTTAGGATGCTTTTAGGATGTTTTTAAACAGTGTATACCATGTTTTTAATCCGTATTTTATGCTTGCTGTTGTTCCCTGCCTCGATTCAATCGGAGAGGCGGGTAAGAAAATCATCATCATCATCATCATTATTATTATTATTATTATTATTATTATTATTATTATTATTATTATTATTCCAAGCAGGATATTGCACTATGAAAGTGGTACACAAAAGGCAGGAGCCACACTACTGCTTTATAGCGGTATTGAAGTACACTGACAACTGTTGGGGCCCATTGACACATACGATGTATCGCTTTCATTGTGCTCTGTCCTGCTTGGTGTGGCTCCTGCCTTTTATATACCACTTTCATAGTGCAATATCTTGGCACAGCAGTGAGGAATCTGAGGTTCTCTTCCCCAGGAAGCTAAGAACAGGAGAAGTGACTACTGGATTGGATCATCAAAGGGCCCTATATGCTGTTACCCACAACAGCCAACCAGATGCATCCAACTCACCAACAGGGAATGGAGGAAGGAGCCGAACCTGGAAGTTAATGGCAAACACAGCCTCTAAACATGAGCGTTGCATAAGCTACTGTGGCTCATTCATAAGAACATAAGAAGAGCCTTGCTGGATGAGGCCAAAGTCCCACTAGTCCAGCATTAGAAACACACAGTGGCCGACCAGATGCCACTGGGAAACCCATAAGCAGGATGGGAATGCAACATTCCCGCCCATGTTCCCCAGAAACTGGTGTGTACAGGCATACTGCCTCCGATACTGGAGGTGGAACATAGCCATCAGGACTAGTAGCCATTGACAGCCTCATCCGCCATGAATTTGCCCTATCCTCTTTTAAAGCCATCCAAGTTGGCACCCATCACTACATTTTGTGTGATAGGTAGTGAATTCCATAGTTTAACTCTGCGCTGTGTGAAGAAGCCCTGCCTTTGGTCCGTTCTGAATCTCCCGCCAATCAATTTCATGGGATGACCACATTGGGTTTTATTATGAGGCAAGAGGGCGAATAATGTCTCCCTATCTACTTTCTCCACACCACACATGACTTTGTACACCTTGGCCACAGCTAGACCTAAGGTTTATCCTGGGATCATCCAGGGTTCGCCCCTGCCTGAGCACTGGATCCCCTGTGTGTCACCTAGATGAACAGGTTTGACCCCTGGACGATCCAGGGATAAACCTTAGGTCTAGCTATGGCCCTTCTGTCCTGTCTCCTCTCACTCACCTTTTCTCTAAGCTAAACAGACCCAGGCCATAGCTAGACCTAAGGTTTATCCCTGGGTTGTCCAGGGGTCAAACCTGTTCATCTAGGTGACACACAGGGGATCCTATGCTTAGGCAGGGGCGAACCCTGGATGATCCCAGGATAAACCTTAGGTCTAGCTGTGGCCCCAGATGTTGTAATAGCAAATGATAGACTCCTCCTTCTCCATGAACTTCTGCAATCCTTCTCTGAAGGCCTCTAGGCGAATAGGCAATCACCACATCTTGTGGCAGCGAATTCCATAAGGTAATGACGAATTTGGCTCAGTTGTGGGTTCCTTTGGTTGGTCCTCTTTGTTTCAGGTGCCCTGCCTGGAAGGTGAGTTTTGTGACTCTTGGAGCCATTTCCAATTCTTGGACCATTGGGCACAACCCCCAAAACCTCCCACTGAACAATCAGGTGTTGAGCAGATGGCTTCCTTTGACAGTGCAAGTGCGTTGGGGACAGCTATGTTGGCTGAGCTCTGCATGGCCAGGAGGGTTTCAAAGACTACAACTTGTATTTATCACAGGTAGCTTCTTCCCCTTTCTTTCAAGTTTCCCAAATGTTCTTATCACATTCATGGAACCACTACTTTTCAGAAAGCCAGCAGTTTTGTGCTTTAATTCACATTGTTCCTATTCCTAACCTCCAAAACTTACAAGTGCTGTAACTATTCTTTCCCAAAGAATAGCTTTGACTTCACTACTAAGTCACGTGATTTGGATTGCTTCCAAATCACGTGAGGTACTGGTTCCTCTCTATTCGGCCTTGGTTAGGCCTCATCTAGAGTATTGTGTCCAGTTCTGGGCTCCACAATTCAAGAAGGACGCAGACAAGCTGGAGTGTGTTCAGAGGAGGGCAACCAGGATGATCAGGGGTCTGGAAACAAAGCCCTATGAAGAGAGACTGAAAGAACTGGGCATGTTTAGCCTGGAGAAGAGAAGATTGAGAGGAGACATGATAGCACTCTTCAAATACTTAAAAGGTTATCACACAGAGGAGGGCCGGGATCTCTTCTCGATCCTCCCAGAGTGCAAGATACGGAATAATGGACTCAAGTTAAAGGAAGCCAGATTCCAGCTGGACATCAGGAAAAACTTCCTGACTGTTAGAGCAGTGCGACAATGGAATCAGTTACCTAGGGAGGTTGTGGGCTCTCCCACACTAGAGGCCTTCAAGAGGCAGCTGGACAACCATCTGTCAGGGATGCTTTAGGGTGGATTCCTGCATTGAGCAGGGGGTTGGACTCGATGGCCTTGTAGGCTCCTTCCAACTCTGCTATTCTATGATTCTATGATTCTACTACTACTATTTAAGCAGTAGCATATTGCTTAAAATGTAGGGTATTTTTTAAAAAAATCTAGGGTATATTTTTTAAAAAATATATATACAGTGTAAAGATAGATACAACATGCCCCAAATCATTGGACTAACCATTTCTAGTCTGTCTTTTCCCTTAAAGATACAGAACACTATTAAACAGGGAGAGAAGGGAAGGCCTTGGAGTTGCCCCTGGTCACACAGTCCTCCTCATTCTTCTGTCATAACTTCTCTCTCTCTCTCTCTCTCTCTCTCTCTCTCTCTCTCTCTCTGTCTCTCTGTGTGGGTGTGTGTGGGTGTGTGTGTGTGTGTGTGTGTGTGTGTGTGTGTGCTAGCTTTATTTGTCTGTTGCAACAAAGACAATGAGGAGTCCTGCAGCATCTTAAAGACGACCAGATTTATTGCCAGCTAAGCTTTCCTGGACTAGCGTCTGCTTCAAAATATGCATGAAGGAATATCTTCTACTGGCGGATTATTTATATAGATGGTACTACAGACTGAAGAAGGAGGGATTGCAAGAGATGGGAGCGTCCCATTACGATGCAGAGCAGAGATTCACACAAGATCCAATCAAAAGACTAAAAACGATCCAACCCGAGTAGGTGTGGCCCACTCCCGAGTGGTAATGAATTTGTAAAGCGGGATGAACAGTGTACACAAACATTAAAAGTGTAATGAATGAGCCACTCCCAGTCTCTACTGAGCCCGAAGCAGATAGAGTCAAATCCGCAACTCAAGTCCAACTCAGCGGTTTTCCGATAATGTCTCCCATCATGGTGGTGTCATAACTTGGCAGCTTACGCTGGGAATAAGGCAACCTTTTCTGTGATGCACGCACTGTTTCCTAGAAGATGGCCAAACATCAGACCTCGAGAGCAAAGGTGGCAGCACTCATTCTCTTAAAGCGCCATCTGGCAGCATGAAAAGTGATCATGAAGTGACCTTCACCACAAACGCTGTGTAGGAACATAGGAAGTCAGGCTTGGCCCATGGATCAAAAGAGGTCCCCCCCCCCGCAATCTACATTAATATGCAGCGGTTCTCTTGGCCTTTGGACTTTCACAGTGCCTGTCATTTTGCATAGATGACCACTTTACGGCATTTACGAAAAATGATGAGCTGCCGTTTTTACGCAAAATGGCAGCCCGGCGACGGATCGGGTGCTCACAGACCGCCCGATGACTTGCCGCACAAGTCAAGCAGGGTCAGGCAGCCAGTGTGTGCGACCCTGGCGGTGGTGAGTTTGCCCATCCTAACTAGTGAAGGCATCGCCTGAATTTGTAACACTGTGATGTGACCCTTAAACCAGCAGGATAATTCTCATATCTATGCCACCATTTTGCCAAGGACAGAAACCAAATCTTTGGGAAACTGGAAGATGTCTGGGTCAAGCTGTTTATGGTTGGTTCCCAATGTTCTGGCACAGGTTGGTTCAGGCCATATGAGCCAGATCCTGCCCCTTTCTGGCAGGCCCAAAGCAGAATGAGAGAGAGAGAGAGAAAAACACTGGCAGCCATGTTAGGAAAAGGATCCTCTGTCACTCTTATCCGCCAGCAACGTCATTCAAAGGTACCGACGTGACAGGAGGCCGCCTGAGCGGAAATGCCCTGGTCCTCATCCAGAACCCGCCGGGGTGGATTGCATTTCCTTAGAACTGAAGCGAAAGCACTCTGTCCACGCTCAGGAATCCAATAGCCGAATGCAAGAGGATTAAGCCTCCCTTCCAATGAAGGGATCTCCGCTGGTAATGAGACGTCTGCCTCTCTCGTCTGATGGAGCTACAGGCAGAGGTAAAATGCGGAGATTTCCCATCCCTGAGAAAGAATGCTATGGGGCGTCCAGATGGGACCAGGAGTTTGAGGAGGGCTCCAATGCAGAACCTTTCTCCCTGCTTCCGGTCCTCCCCTCCCCCCATCCTCCTTTGCAGCTGCCTGTCCTAGTTTCCCTGTGAAACATTTGGAGTTGGCAGCCTCGCGTCCAAGAGGCCGGGCCTGAGATCTCACCACGGCCGCGGCCTCCACCATGAGGATTCTCCCTAGGGCCTGCAGCTGCACAGCAGGAGCAACAGACAGAAACAACCTTTTGGCTTCTCTCGCCGACGCTTGTGCTCAGTTCAAAGAGGAGAGAAGCAAAGATTCGGCCATTGCTGACAACCCGAAAGAGGCAGCTACAACGCCGGCCACCTTAGAAAGTCCTGGGCCTAATCTACACCAGATTGCACTATGGAAGCGGTATATAAAAGGCAGGAGCCACACAGCTGCTTTATAGCGGTATTGAAGTGCACTGACAACTGTTGGGGCCCATTGACACATGTCATCTACCGCTTTCATAGTGCTATAGGGTGCTTGGTGTAGATTAGGCCCCAAAACCAGGGTGGGGGTTTTGGGTCGGGGGAGGCTGGAAAAACTGTCTTTGGTGCCCCTCTTCCTGCCAGCTCCAGAAGGGAGCTGCACCGTGGGGTACTGGAGGGCTCAGTCCTGGGCCCAGTGCACTTCAATATTTTTATTAATGATTTGGACGAGGAGGTCCAGGGAACGCTTATTAAATTTGCAGATGACACAAAATTGGGTAGGATAGCTAATACCCTGGAAGACAGAAACAAACTTTAAAGTGATCTTGATAGGCTGGAGTGCTGGTCTGAAAACAACAGAATGAAATTTAATAGGGATAAATGCCAAGTTCTACATTTAGGGAATAGAAACCAAATGCACAGTTACAAGATGGGGGATACTTGGCTCAGCAATACTACAAACGAGAAGGATCTTGGAATTGTTGTAGATCACAAGCTGAATATGAGCCAACAGTGTGAAATGGCTGCAAAAAAGGCAAATGCTATTTTGGGCTGCATTAACAGAAGTATAGCTTCCAAATCGCGTGAGGTACTGGTTCCTCTCTATTTGGCCCTGGTTAGGCCTCATCTAGAGTATTGCATCCAGTTCTGGGCTCCACAATTCAAGAAGGATGCAGACAAGCTGGAGAGTGTTCAGAGGAGGGCAACCAGGACGATCAGGGGTCTGGAAACAAAGCCCTATGAAGAGAGACTGAAAGAACTGGGTATGTTTAGCCTGGAGAAGAGAAGATTAAGGGGAGACACTCTTCAAATACTTGAAAGGTCGTTACACAGAGGAGGGCCAGGACCTCTTCTCGATCATCCCAGAGTGCAGGGCACAGAATAATGGACTCAAGTGACAGGAAGCCTGATTCCGGATGGACATCAGAAAAAACTTCCTGACTGTTAGAGCAGTACGACAATGGAATCAGTTGCCTAGGGAGGTTGTGGGCTCTCCCACAGTAGAGGCCTTCAAGAGGCAGCTGGACAACCATCTGTCAGGGATGCTTTAGGGTGGATTCCTGCACTGAGCAGGGGGTTGGACTCGATGGCCTTAGAGACCCCTTCCAACTCTTCTATTCTATGATTCTATGATCTCTGGAGCTTGGAAATGCGATGCCAACAGGCTGCACCAGATCTAGGGCCGCCTTCCCAACCTGGCACCCTCCAGATTAGGCAGGTGTGAGAATTTCATTTCACTTTGCGAATCACCAGAGCCAGCCCATTTGCAACCTCAGCCGTGATCGGGACAGCATTTTCCAGAAGTTCTTTCAGTCTCTTTTCATAGGGCTTTGTTTCCAGACCTCTGTTCATCCTGGTTGCCCTCCTCTGAACACTTGCAATCACATTCAAAAATGCGTTTTTTAAAAAAAAAATGTGCACTTTAAAATAATAATAATAATAATAATAATAATAATAATAATAATAATAATAATAATAATACAAAGGGTTCTGGGTTGTGCAGATACAAATGCTTTGAATCCACAGGAATCTCCCAGTACTAGTCTCTCAAGTGAGTGCTACAGGGGGCAGAGCTGCATTCCCAGTGCCAGTGGGCTGAGACACATGGGCCTAGTGCTCCAACAGTGCCACTGCCAGATGGGCCACATAGCTGGCCTTGTCTGTGCCATCACAGTTATGCCGTGTCCATTCCTGACACGCACAATGGCATCTGGATGACAGCACTGCAGGAAGAGGGGGGCCAAAGACAGCTTTTCCAGCTTCCCCCCACCCAAAACCCCCACCCTGGAACCAGCTCTTGATCGAAAGACCTTGCTCATAATTCCTGGTGGTTCCACAGGGACCTATGGTCCGATTGGAGCCCACCAGGAGAAGAGCCTTCAGTGTGGTGGCCCCCTTCCCATGGAATTCCCTGCCTTTGGCGGTCAGGCAGGCACCAACATTGTATTCCTTCCGGTGCCTCCTGAAAAGGCTGTTTTTTCAATAAGCTTTCCTTGAATGTCCAGAACTTGGGTTTTTTCAGAACTTTGTTCTTTGAGAAATAGTAATTTTTACTATGGCATTTTTATTCTTGTATTCTATTTGCTGCTCACCGCTCTGAAATCTTTTGGATGGGGAGCGGTATATAAATATTGTAAATAAATAAATAAATTATGGTTGCCCATGATTTTATAAGCCTCTCTCATGTCCCCCTTCCATTGCCTTTTGCCCTCACCTGACAAGCACCAAACATTTTAGCCTTTTCTCCTAAGGAAGTTGCTACCTGGTCATTTCTCAGTCCCACGATAATCCCTTTTTAGCTGTGGTGACCAGAGCTGTACTGCATGTGGCCACCCCAGAGATTTCCATAAAGACCTTCTGAGACTTGCTGCTTTGTTCTCTGTCTCTTTCCTAATCATTCCTGATGCAACCGCCTCTTCCGTTATTAGAATTTCAACCGTCAACACAAAGAGAAGAGAAATGAGACCGAGTGCTCATAAACCAATGAGGGAAGCTTGAAAGCATAAAACGGGGTGATCTGGATTGTTTCACAGCAAGGGAAAAAAAAAGACAGGGAGGCATCTCCTGAAATAGGGCGGATGGAGAAGATTCGGTGGCATCCCATTACTCCCGGCTATAAACTATGAAGGGAGGACAGGAAAGGTTGGGGGAGACATTCCACCACTTCTCTCCGGCAGAAATGTCTGCACCAGAAGCTCTTTGCAGAGCGTACGAGTCTCAGGTCGTAAAATATGAACTGCCTGGCATGGCTCTTCGTGGCCACGTCTACAAAGGTGGCATTTGGAATACAGAGCTCAGGACTGGGAGGGAGGCAGGATTGGAATAGGAACCACCAGGGAAGGGTTACCGGGAACCGGGACAGAATGGCCTCTCCCCGAGGGGATTCTTGATTCGAAGATCATCCAAAAGTGCAACTAGGCAGGACAGGATAGGGCATCTCCCATTCTTGCTGCTGGTTTTATTGTTGGCTTTTATTGTTTTTATTGCTATTTTATTGTGTTTCTATTTCTTTTAATATTTTAACCGTTTTTAATGTATTTTATTGCTGTTAGCCACCTTGGGAGGGCTTCTGCCCTGAAAAATGGCCAAGAAATGTTTCAAATAAATAAATAAATAAATATAATAAGCAGGGACACCCCCTGCCCCAAACTGGATCAGGACCATGGTGCTCAGGGGTGGGGGGAGAGAGGGGGGGCTTACCCTTTCCCCTATGGCATTTTTCCTGATTAAAAATACATGTCCCATGGGACAAAATAGACTGGCTAAGAAAGACAGAGTAAGGGACTGAGAGTCCACTGAATGGGTCACGTGGTCATTGTTTACTTCCTCCTTCTTCCCCGTGTAAAGAAAGAGGAAGTATTGTGGGACAGAAGCGGGGTGGTGGTGGAAGCGACGGTAAAGAAATGTCTGATGAGGCTCCCATTCAGCCATCCCCCCAAACCCTGCACTGGGGTAGCATCGCCCAACCCATCCTCTGCTAAATATTGCATCAAACTCTAGGAAAGGAGGAATGCATTCTTTTCAAGGTCAACACCTGTGAAACTATACATGTAGGCAGAAGCCTGATATTTATCAATGATAAGAATAATCTGCTTTTTCCTATTTCCTTAATTTGACTTTTTCTTTGTGCCACCGCTCTATGCTCATTTGCTAGATATAAAGGCAATTAAAAGGCATCTTGAGATGTGAAACCTTTCTTTTTCCTTTTTTTTCTTTTGTCAAAGGCAGATGATTCAAGCAGCCACTGTGTGTTTTGAAGTTAACGACCAACATGGTTAAATTTCGACATCGCTTACAACAGGGCTGGGTAGAATACAATGCACATGACTTACCACTCCCTGGGGTGCCGTGCGGCCATGCAAGAGGGTGGATTTAATTTTAAAAGGAAGTACATTTGAAACTCCCTGCGTGAAGTTCGGAAATTAGAGCCCGTAGAATCAGCATGCAAGCAGAAGGAAAAACTGGAGTCTCTTCCCGCTAAATGCCCCACCACCGCCCCAAAGGGCATTTCTCAAGCCAAGCGTAGGAAACAAGCTGAATGGTTATGTGGGGAGATGCAAAGTTCTCCAAAGGCTTTGAGCTGCTCTTTGAAAAAACGAGAAACGCTTCTTGCTCTCTCTCTTTCACACACACACGCATAGGATGTTGAGCCAGGACAAACAAAACTCAAAGCATACAAGATAGAAAGTTGGGTGGTTGTTGTTGCTTTTTAAACTTAATACATACTTCATACTGATTTTCTTTTAAAAAATAAATAAAAAGAAGTATTGAAAGGCCAAAGCAATTCGGTTGCACAGCAAACATCAAGAGAAGCGTTTCGTTGGAAAGACACAGCTTCATTCCGAAGCAAATCAGGGCAACATTTGTGAGGGGGAACTCCAGGATTTGAGCCCCAGCAGCTGTTTTCAACATCAGGGGTTGGCCCCTGGAATAGACGAAGGAAGACTAGAAGGCAGGGGCCTTGAGCATGTGCAGAGTGCATTTCTCTCCCTCCTGGCTCCCTCCTGAGGGTCCCTGGATGTCATGTGTGTGTGTGTGTGTGTGTGTGTGTGTGTGTGTGTGTGTGTGTGTGTGTGTGTCCAGACCAGAGAGTGGTCCCTCCAGACATACTTGAGATCTGGCATTCCTGGGGGTTCCTGTGGATTCTCTTGGCCCCCTTCCCAACGATCTATCTATTGATCTAATGTATTGTTTCCAGTGTTTAAGGACATTAAGCAAAATCCAACTCCATATCCTTATTGCACAGAACATCTGTGACAAAAGAGGAAGCAAGGCAGTGGTGGTGACGGCGGCAGAGCCAGGTAAGGGGGCAGGGGGAAGGGGGGGCTTATTCAGCCCCCATTTTGTTCCCCCTTCCCCATTTACCTCGTGTGGCGCAGAGTGGTAAGCGGCAGTTACTGTAGCCAAAACTCTCCCCACGGCCTGAGTTTGATCCCAGCGGAAGCTGGTTCTCAGGCAGCTGGCTCAGGTCGACTCAGCCTTCCATCCTTTCGAGGTCGGTAAAATGAATACCCAGCTAGCTGGGCGAAAGGTAACTACGACTGGGGAAGGCAATGGCAAACCACCCCGCTACAAAGTCTGCCAAGAAAACGTCAGCGAAAGCAGGTGTCCCTCTAGGAGTCAGCAATGACTCAAGTGCTTGCAGGAGAGGTTCCTTTCCTTTCCTTTTCCCCAATTTACCTGCCTCCTCCGCCTGCCACGTAGGCAAGTAAGTAGGGAAAGGGGGGCAAAATCTCGATCCACCCCTCTGGATCTCGCTCCATGGAGCGGAGTGGGGGAGGCTCGGATCAACCCAAAGCGGATCGACCCGATCCGAAAGTTCTGGATCGGGCCACGAAGCGGTTCGGGGGAGGGTCCGTGCACAGCCTTAATGACCTCCAAGCTCCTTTCCAACTTTATGATTCTATGACATTCTTTTGCCCTCTTAAGGACAGCTGGCTGGCGGTCAGAATGATGCAGATGGCAAAGCTGCGTGGTCCCAGGCATGACAAGTTGCAACATCCACAAGGCACGAGTTGTCCTTCCTGCTTGTTACCAAATGCACCAAGAATTCACGACGGAGACTTGTGGGACGCTGTTTGCCTTTCTAAAGATTGCATGAATAGATGGGCGTTTTTAAGGATGACCAGGAGAAATGAGAGGCTAACGTTGCGGAAGCTAACTGGGTGTCACCCTGATTAGCAATCTGGCTGGAAAAGCCAAGAGTGAGGTACACATATAGGGCTCATCTACACCAAGCAGGATATTCCAATATGAAAGCAGGATATAAAGAGCAGGAGCCACACTACTGCTTTATAGCGGTATTGAAGTGCACTGACAACTGTTGGGGCCCATTGAGACATACCATATACCACTTTCAGTCCACTTCCATAGTGTTATATCCTGCTTGGTGTAGATGTGTCAATGGGCCCCAACAGTTGTCAGTGTTCTTCAGTCCCACTATAAAGCAATAGTGATTTAGCTTCATCCCACGTACCCGTTTCCCTCGAATTATCCCCTACAGCACTAAGCTGTCAGTGTTGTTCTTGTTGTTGTTGCTAACTAAATCACACCCCGGGCGCCAGCATTCCTAAGATCCTTTGCATACCAGGAAATGGGTTTAAGGGGGGAAATGTAAAACATCATAAAAAATCAACGGATGACCCAATCCGATTCAAATTTGGTATGCTTAAAGCTCTCCTTAATATCTATTACTGTGCCAATTTTGATGTACCTATCTTTAAAATTTATGCAGATGTAAGCATTTGTTTAATTTTTTTGAACATATCAAATCCTGCTCCTGCGCCCCCAGTGGCCGCTCAGAGAACAACAAATGATTCACTCCAAAATTAGTAGCAAAATAGGACGGGTCTTTTGGCTTTATAGCACAATTAAAGCAGGATGCATGGGCGTAGTTCACAGTCAAAGCAGATTATATACTGGAAAACTTCAGAGTATTTCACAATCAAAGCAGATTATAAGATGGAAAACTTTGGAGTCCTTTGCACGCAATTCGCAGTGATTGCACAGTATAACCCTGGTGTGATAAAGCTCTCGATCCTGTAGTGCACTTCAATACTGCTGTAAAGCAGGAGTGTGGCTCTTGCCTTTTATACACTGTTTTCATACCGCTTTCATAGTGGATTATCCTGCTTGGTGTAGATGAGCCCTTGGGACCTCGATACTTGAGAGAGCGCCTCTCCTTATATATGCCTGCCCGAGACTTGAGATCTGTTGGAGGAGCCCTTCTCTGCATCCCACCAATGCAACATATACGTTATGATGGGACAAGGGAGAGGGCTTTCTCTGTGGTGGCACCCTGACTGTGGAATGCCCTCCCCTTGGAGGCCCGATTGGTGCCAACATTGATTGCATTTCGACACCAAGTCAAAACATGGCTTTTTAACAAAGCCTTTGACGGTTAAACTCACTGGCACATTGTTTTAACTGTTTTAACTGCATCTATTGCTTTTAAATTATATATTGTTTTAACTTGGATTATGGTTTAATTTGTTTTTAACTGTGTATATTTATTGTTTTATACTGTATGTTTTTATCTGTACACCGCCCTGAGATCTTAGTGATATAGGGTGGGATATATTTTAAATAAATAAATAAAATAAATGTATCAATAATATATTTTTTTTTAAAAAAAGACAATTTCACATATTATAGCGCCACAAACCTGCATTTCCCATCGACAAACTAAAGAGGGAGCTGCAGCTAAGCCCACCTGTCTGCCCAACACCAGTAGGATACAGGATAAACACCTGTTCATCCCATTCATCCTTTACGACAGGGATGGACAACTTGTGGTCCTCCAGATGTTTTAACCTACAGCTTCCATCAGTCCCAGCCTGCGTAGCCAATGGTGAGGCAAGGATGCAACAGATCGCAGTATTATGTTGTCTTCTTTCTAAACTCCTGAGCATCAAACTCCTCTCCCTTGAGAAGATGCTCCAATTCCCTGATAATTTTGGTCGCCCTTGTCTGCAACTTCCCCAGCTCTTCCATACATTGTCAGACCCAACTTTAAACCTTGCTAAAGACTGCTGAGAAGATGGACTCATCCCCCAGGTGGAAAAAGAAAGCACGTTGACAAGCCGTTGCTGGAGGCGGCCTTCTCGCAGGAATATAAAAAGGGAGAGCTGTTCCCTTGTTGCATTCCTTCAGTATTGGTGCCTCTTGACTGTTTGTTTGGCCAAATTGATAGCTTCATTACACCAGCGCTATACTGTGCAATCACTGTGCAAAGGACTCTGAAGTTTTCCAGTTTATAATCTCCTTTGACTGTGAAGCACGCCCATGCATCCTGCTTTAATTGTGCTTCATATATAAAAGAACCGGCCTATTTAACTACCTCTTTAGGAGCGAATCTTTTGTTGTTCTCCGAGCGGCCACTGGGGGCGCAGGAGGAGGATTTAAGATGTTAAAGTACAAATTAAACAAATGCTTACATCTGTGTAAGTTTTAAAGATAAAGACATCAGAATTGGCACAGTAATAGATATTAAGGAGGGCTTTAAGCATACCAAATTTGAATCGGATTGGGTCATCCATTGATTTTTTAATGATTTTTTAAATTATTTTTTACATTTCCCCCTCTTAAACCCTTTCCTGGTATGCAAAGGATCTTAGGAGCGCTGCCGCCTGGGGTGTGATTTAGCTAACAATAACGACGATGACAGCTTTACGCTATGGGGATAATTTGAGGGAAACGGGTACGTGGGATGAAGCCCTGAAGTGGCTACTCAGGTCTTCTTCAGCGCCCTTGAAAGCGGCAAGAGGGAAGACAGGAGATGGGGTTTGTGCAGGAGACCTTCCCAGCGCTTCAGACTCCGAGGCTGAGATCAGCGTGGTCTTCACTCGCTCAGTCGCCCTTAACGGAACCCAGACTTTCCCCTAGGATTGGGCAGCCTCTGGAGAAAACGACTGACCAACGGCATGAAGAGAAGCAGTTGCAGAAGCCACAGCGTGGTCTAAGCAGACCTTGACATTGTCACTCAGCACACTCAAGCCCTGGCGCACCTTCTTCGGAAGAGGGGTGGGAGAGGAGTTGAAATCCCCCTTTCCATCCTTCTTCTCCACCTTCCTCCCTTCAAACGTTTGCCTACTGGAAACCACACACTCCCTTGACCACCGGCTTGTGCTTACAATTCCACCAGCTCCCCTGAAAGTGTTTATGTAGAGTTTATACAGCTGGGAGACAGAGAGAGAGAGAGAGAGAGAATGGAGGCTCTTGCTTTTATGCCGCCACCCACCTCCGGCCAATTAATCCTGGCTCATCTCCCTTCCTGTGCTGAGGCCTCCACTGATGTCTCCACAACATTGTCTCTCCATTCATCACACCACTTCGTCTTCCTAGACCAGGCTGTTTATCTGAGCATGTAACAGAGGTGCTTCCAGACGGAGGAAGGCTCCTCGCACTAACTATCAAATGGGTATTGCACAGCAATTCGGCCTTTTCTTCCCGAACTGATCGTTCCTGGAAGAAGTGGTGAGAAAACACAGGATGGAAGTCGATGCCTTCTGGGCCTTTGTGAATGAGGTGAGGTGGTTGCACGGTAAAAGCCTTCTCCGGAGGCAAGCAGAGGTCCGCCGGTCGCAATGGGCAGGAAGGAATGCAGAATGGAATCCAGAAGAGCTGTGCTAACTCTCCCCTCCAATGGAAAGGCTGTAGCTGAGTGGTAAACAACCTGCTTAGCATGCAGAACATCCCTGGTCCAGCCTCTCCAGGTAAGGCTGGAAAAAAATCCTGCCTGAAACCCTGGAGAGCCGCTGCTGCCAGTCAGTGCCAACAATACTGGCCTATGTGGACCAAGGGTCTGTCTTGACATAAGGCAGCCTCTAGGAACATAGGAAGCTGCGTTACACTGAGTCAGACCACTGGTCCATCTAGCCCAGTATTGTCAACACTGACTGGCAGCAGCGGCTCTACAGGCTTTCAGGCAGGATTCTTTCCTCGCTCTACCTGGAGAAGCCGGGGGTTGAACCTGGGACCTTCTGCATGCAAAGCAGGTGCTCTATCACATTCCTATGACTCTTGCGCAATCACATCGCCTGCTTCCCCACCACAGTGACTTATTAAACTGCTTTGACAATATGATTCTTGTTGGTTGACTCCATCAGACTAAAAATGTGCTAAGCCTCCAGACAGATTACAACTTTTTTAAAAAGCCACTTACAACGGGGGCCAAGAAAAAGTGTTCCAGTCCAAGCAGAATTTATCGGCTGAAAATATTTCCTGTTCATTTGAACTTTCTCCAAAATGAGTTTTAAAATCATCATCATCATCATCATCATCATCATCATCATCGTTCAGGTTCATAAGAACATAAGTGGTGCCCTATAGCTGGGTCAGACCAAAGGCCCACCTTATCCAGCCTCTTGCTTCTTTGCCACAGCAGCCAACTGGATGCCCCAATGGGAAGTCCCCGAGGAGGGCAAGAAGGCAACAGCACCTTGCTGCCCCTCTCTTACTGCTGTTGCTCCCCTGCAAATCGTATCCAGCAGCATCTCACCTCTGTCTCTAGATAGAGGTTCCATACAGCCATGCTCGCTATTAGCCCTTGACTGGCCAATTCTCCATCAATCTCTCCGTATGGAAACAGCCAGCACGATCTTGATGATTTTGAAAAGCCTCAGAAAAATACGGGAAATCAACAAATGAAAGGAGGCAGGCTTCGAATTTAAAGTCAGCTCGGGAAACATCCTGGGGCAGCTAAGCAAGCTCTCATTCCTCTACCTTGGGCCACTCCCAGTATCATTGCAACGGTGAGCTATCAGTTGGACTGCTCAGAGCCTGATGATCCCACCGCCATGGTTCTCCATCATGTCCTGCCCCCCCAGTGGGCATGCAGAGTCAAAGAAGCTGGCAGGCGTGCCCAAAGGGCCAGGAATCAAGCATGTGGAATGAGGCCCACGCAAGAGAGCTACGGCCAGGGCCAGGCAGGGCCAGGCAATCTGTGTCACTGCTTTGGCTCAGGCAAAACACAACTGAGACAGCCCTACAACACTCGACAAGCTGGCCTCTGTTTGCTGGAAGATAGAACCCCGAGGACATCGCTGGATTCTCCCTGATCTCCCCTAGGGATCTGGTTGGCCGTTGTGGGGACAGGACATTGGACCAGAGAGGGCTTTGGTCCGATCCAGTAGAGCACTTATGTTCTTCTTTCAGCGCAGTCTCCTTGCAAATAAACACACACGGACATCCTAGTGTCCTAAAGCACACTTAGACGGAAATGAGATCAACTGAAATCCTTGGAATTTACTTCCAAGTAAATGTGTCCAGGTGCAAAACCCCACAGTGAAACATGTACAGATATCAACAAGAGGAAATATCTGGCAAAGAGCACACCTGGTGCAAAGCTAGGTCCAGAAGGAACCTTGCCTGTTGCTCCTTAAGGGCAAGTGTCTCTCTCTCTCACACACACACACACACACACAAGAGCAGGCAACACATCTCCAGCGACAACCGGTTCTCTTGCTGTCAACACCTCTGTGTTATCTGGACTGAGCTTCAGTTCATCTTCCCTTGCCCAGGTAAGTGTTGTGTTATTACTGTGCTAGTTTCCCTAAAATGTATGATGGTTCAACCGATGTGCAGGAAGTGAAATGCACAGCTGTGATACATAAGCAGCCTTTGCAATCAACGTGGTGCTCCCCAGTCTTCGACATCGGCCAATGTTCCCTGAGCAAACCGATCCACCTCCTGATGTTTCAAAGATTTATGCGTCACCGAGGATTGCTTTCTTTCAATGCGCATTTTAACATGCTGGATTTATTTAATGCAGACCCCTCGGCAATGTAAACAGCTTGTAGATCTAGCAAAATATTTCCTGAACCTTTCCCCGCCTCCCTGCGCCCCCCCTCCCCAAATCTTAGACTTTGGTTGTTGGGGGGGGGGGAATGGACAGGCAAACGCAGTCACTTCCACATTCAGCTGTTGCTGTTGCTCTTGAACAACCAAGTAGAAATTGGTGCATCTCCTCAGATGGCCTGATCCACACCAGCCGTCCCTGCATTCAGGACAGGCAAAAGAAAGTGCCTCTTTGCACACAACGCTTAATGAATATATGAACTCGTTGTCACCAGAGGTGGTGATGGCTGCTAGGACAGGTGGCTTTAAAGAGGAATCTGAAAAGCACCCGAGCCAGAACTACACCTTGTGTCAAATCAATACGATCCCTTCATGGAAACGCTATAGCCCTCTTGTGCATTAGTGACATATGTTGTAGTATTTTGGATAACGGGGAATAAAAAGCAGGAAGTAACACTATGAAAGCACCCTGGAGAATGGCTCTGTTGAACGCTCTTGGCCTAGGAACTCAATGGAAACTCCAGGTGCAGAGGAAGTCTACCTCGGAATATGAGAGGCCTGGCTTGTGAGCTACTCATAACAACCTGGTTAGCTGCCCTGTCCTCGGGATAGAGAATGCTGGGATAGATACACCCTTGCAGTCAGACCCAACTGGGCTGTTCTCCGTCTGTCCTCAGGGGAGTTTGTGTTTCAGGTGAGGAGCACAGGCTCAGACATGATGCAAGGTGCCTCTAGAAGTGTCTATGATGCTTTGCCACCATGTCCAAAGCCAGTCCTGCTTCCACCCTTCCAAATGCGCCCCCTGCTTCAACCGGCCTCTTTTAGGAAGTGTGGCCTTTGGAAGTAAGGAGCCATCTGAACCATTTGCAGCACTTGTCAGCACTGACAGTAAGAACAGAAGAGGAGCCCTGATGCTGGATCAGACCAAGGGTCCATCTAGTCCGGCATTCTGCTCACACAATGGCCAACCAGCTATCAACCAGGAACCCACAAGCAGGACACGAGTGCAACAGCACCTTCCCACCCATGTTCCCCAGCAGTCGGTGTACATAGGCTTACCGCCTCTGCTACTGGAGGTAGCACATAGCAACCTCCAGACGAACAATGTTTCAGCGTTCCATCGTAACAGCATCTGGGACCAAGTGCTGCTCGGTCCGATTCATTTTGCTGCCAAAGGACACCCCCTTCTGCTAAGCAACCACGAGCCCAATCCACTGAGAAATTCTCCTGCACAAGTTCTGTGGGAAAGGTCGGGAATTGAACAAGAGCATAGTAGATTGCGCCCTGGGCATCAGATTTCTCCTCCCCCTTTGTGACACTCAAAGTTTCACCCAGGAAGTGCCTCCCTCCCCTTGCCTCCCAACAAGGCCTCCTCTGCACCTCATCTCCCCAGCTACAAATAATTTTGGCTGCCTATCCATCCATCCATCCATCAGTCCATCCTCAGAACTGCAGGAGCTGTGCAAACCACACCCTCCAGAAGTGGCGAAGTGGCGCCAAAAGCCATGCAACAGTGTAGCTGCATCCACAGTGGCAGCAAAAGGAACCCTGTTGCTCACGCAGCAAGGAGAAGGAGAAGGAGAAAGAGAGAGCGAGAGAACTGGTAAAATTTTGGGATGCCCAATGTGCTAGACATAAGGTTTCTCCCACCCACCAAACTCCCACCTGGGACTCCTTCTGAACGTTATGTGTTTCCCTTTTGTTTATAGAAGTTGTCACTTAAGACATAAAAAAGTGACCTCCACTGACTGAAAGAATCCAGTTCCAGTCCGCGATTTTATATCTCATTGTTTTTCTTTCCAAGAAGTGGGAAAGTGGATCGTGGCTAAAAGTCTGGCCAGAGACCGGACACCCAATTAAAGTCTTCAATTAGCTATAAATCACCTGGCATGCCTGGAGAGAGAGAGAGAGAGAGAGAGAGAGAGAGAGAGAGAGAGAGAGAGAGGAGGAGGAGGAGGAGGAGGAGGAGGAGGAGGAGGAGGAGGAGGAGGAGAAGAAGAAGAAGAAGAAGAAGAAGAAGAAGAAGAAGAAGAAGAAGAAGAAGAAGAAGAAGAAGAAGAAGAAGAAGAAGAGAGAAAGAGGTACGATCAAGAGCAAGAGACAGACAGACAGGAAAACAGAGATAGGGAGTTATCCAACAAAGGATGAGCCCCACATTCCTCCCCCCCACCACATATTTCACTTTTCTTTTGTAAAGGCAACCTCATCATCCCAGTCCAAGATGCACAGAAACATTTAGAGAAGGTTTTTTGTATGTGGGGTGGTGGTGGAGTGGGGGATGACACCTAGGATGGTTACTTACTATTATATAAATAAGAAAGGCTGCTGTCTGCCCCGGAGTGGTTTGCAATCTACATGGTTTCACTCCTGTGATTTTAATGCCTGCTACCACTCATTCACCACGTCAGATCAACACTCTTTTCCAGGACAACTTGTCCCATCCTGTCCCCCCCCACACACACCTCCGGTCCCCCTTCCTTATGACCTTTCCTCCCATGCACGCTTTTTCTCCTGTGCAAGTTACCCCTGTGTCCTGGTCCACTCTTAACATGCGCATGCATCTTTTTTAGGGCCTGAAACGGGTTCGAAGCTGGGCATTTTTGCAGGTTCCCATTTTTATATCTGCTGTCTTAGGAACAGACCCATCTCCCTCAATAAGGTCTGCCTGGAGTGGGTCACTTTTCTTTCCCCGAGCAAAAAGAAAAGGAACGCAGCAAAGCCTGTAGGTTGAAGCCGAAGATCTGCAACACAGCCAATTCTAGATAAACTTGCTTGTGAGTAAGCCCTGGCCAGATCTACACCAAGCAGGATAAAACACTTTGAAAACATTTTGAAAACTGTACATGCAGTGTGTCCTGGGCCCCAACAGTTGTCAAAACTGTTATAAAGCGCTTTAAAGCAGTAGTGTAAATCCTGCCCTGGTGTGACTTACATCCAGGCAAAAAACCGCACCATACGGACATATCACTGACTTCACTTCAATTTCACACACACACACACACACACACACACACACACACACACATGCGGCTGTCCTGGACTCTTTCCTTCCCCAGCTGTTGCCCACTCCTTTGTCTAGATCTCAGCTGTAAGCACCTCGGAAGCAGGGACCTGTCTGAATATCCCTGGGGCTAGAAAAATGGGTGGCTTCCAGGAATGCCTTAAAAAACTTTGAAAGGAGGTGAAGTCCCATCCAAGGAGTGTTTAACGACAAAGAAGCGTCGCTGTCACTGAAGTCAAAGAGATGCAAAGATGCTTCATTTTGGAGCACAATTCATTTCCAGCACAATTGCTTCCACAGTGCAATAGGACACCCGATCAGGAAGTGACTTTTGAATACCATGATTACTGTGAGCTTTATCCACCCATAGTGAAGCATCTTCACATTCTTTTGTTTTCAATGAGAGCGTTCCTCACATGCTTAATTCTTTCCCATTGAAATCAATGAGACCTAAAAGTCTCTTAATTTTTACTTACTACTGTGGACAAATAAACCAAATACTATGCAGAATGTTAAGCATGTTATACTAGGGTACAAGGAAACTCCACTGAAGTAATTCAGTGCTCACATCTTTTATCTTTGATTTTAAAAAGGGCTAATTTGTGTGCATTATCAGCAAGCCATGATGGGGCTACTGCAATTTGATATGGGCTAGTATGGGTTATGCTCAATTTTTAAAATTAAAATAGGGGAACAGCAGTAACGAATGAAAGTGGAGATTTTGGAATAGCATGATTTTTTAAAAGGAAAACAATCATATAATTTTTCACATCATTAGTTTTTCTTTTTAAAAAGCTGCACATTTAGTTTTGTATCTGCTTTAAAGAGAAGTATCCCTTGCTTACAAGCCTGAAGTATCTAATGACCCTTTGTAATTAAAATAGAGAGAATGTTGCACTTTGGGAAGATCTCCTGCACAAGCCCCATTGCATAAATGCTGTGGCACAGTCCCCCTTCACCTCAATGATCTCCCCCACTGGATCCCGCCCAACAGAAATTCATAGCCAGAACGTGGGCCAAACCTTTCTGAAACTAGACTTTCGTTTTTGGATAACTGTGTCCAGACATACCTTATCAAAATCGGCAGATCTGTATCAAGCGTAATTACACCTTAGTCCGCAGGAGATATTGCCATCAGCCCTGGGCATTGGCGAAGTTAACCCGCAACCCCAGTGAATGCTTCAAAATAAAAGAATGTTTTCCTAACAATATGTCTTGTAGATTATATTCGCCTAAAATGAAAATGGATCCCTCTTCCAAAACTGCAAAAACTTGGCCGGATGGATTAGATTTTTCTACAGGAATGATAAAGGAGAAAGTCCCCGGAGTTATTTAGACCACTTTAAAAACACACACACTCACACACACACAAAAGTTTATCTTTCAATAACATATACCACGCTTCAGGAAATCATTTCCTCTAACACACATCAGGAACAACTGGAGAAGACCCTTTTTCTGGAAAGAAAAAAGAAAGGGAAAAAAGAGAGAAAGAAAACGGACCCAGGGAGTTAAAATGGTACCCTCGGTCCTAGGAAACATTAATTGCAGGTGGGTTATCCTCTCTTGTTTAAGTAAATAAATAATTAAATAAAAATCAGTTTCTTGCGCCTGGGATCTGAAAGAAAGCACTTTTGAATGGGGGGGGGCGGGGAAGAGAGGAGAAGTTGGACTTTTCAGCAGGAAAATAGAAAAGAAAAAAGAACCGAGAGAAAACGCGGCGCCTCCCCATCTTTGCCGGGAAAGAGGAGCCAGGCAGCCCCGGGTCCCTTACCTTGGTGTACTTGATTTCCAGGTTGAGGGTGGGAGAAGGGAGAAGATGCAAGGATGCCATCAGCGCCGCCGGGTCCGCCTTCACCCCACCTGGCATCTCGATTTTGCTCGAAGTCATGGTCCCGGGAGCGAGCGTCTTCTTTTCCGTCCCCCCTCGAGTTCTCCGATCCGAGAGATCTTAGGTCTAAAATCGGGACTTGCCCCCCCTCCCTCCTTCCTCTCCCCCAAGATCAGGGCTGAAGATTTTGGCTGCCGCCCTCCGTATATAGGCAGGTGTCAAGGCGGCGATTTCTCATTGGCCACGAGGGCAGGGCGAGAGAGGGGGGGGGAGGGCAGGGCTGTCCTACCTAGCAGGATGGGAGCATCCTTCAGGCGCCCCGTTCGCACAAGGGCCTGAGCCCCAAGTCTCTGGAGGGGATCAGGGGCCCAGGGGCCCTCCTGGCTCTGGCTGAGAGTCCAGCCCACCCAAACCCTCTCTGGTCTGTTGGGCTACTGGTCCAGTCGCGAGCCACTTAGCCAGAAAGGGAAGAGGTGTGGCAGGAACCTCCTTTCCCTTTGGGCTGATAAGCAAGGATGCAGGGGAGGGGGTGCGAGGGAGGGGCTGCTTGGGAGGAGGAGGGAGGGGGAGAGGCAGGGAGGGAGGGAGGACCAATGGCAGAGGATTTCCTCGTGGCAATTAAAAGAGAATTAGCACCTTGGTCTTACATGCAACCCAGAGGAAAGGGACCTCGGAGGTTGGGGTTTCTAAGCCCAGGCTCCAGGAGAGGAGGGGTCTTGCTCCAGCAGTCCAGAAGGATTTTGGGAATCGAATTAGAAATTCGCTGCCAGAGGAGGGAAGAAAAGGAGCAGTGAAATAAATAAAAAAGGCAGACCCAAGCAATCTCTCCTTCTCCCTCTCCGGCGCGCAACTGCAGCTTCCAAGCAGGTGTTGGCTGTGGCAAAATCTTGGCGCAGGTCTAGAGGTCCCGCAAGCGGAGAGGTGGGTGCGTGTGTGAAATCAGCCTCAGTTTGCTCATCTGTAAAATGGGTGGAAGAGCCCTACAATACAGTCGAGAGGAGGCCACCAAGAAAGATGGGCAAGGGGGTGCATGGATTTGACCAGTAGTAGCAGAAAGAGGCGTTTGAGTGTTGATGGAGAAGGCCTGAAGGTTGGAGGGTGGCTTTCGCCCTCTCAGTGACACATCGCAGGGCTTGGAGGAGGCGTGTTGCCCCAGCCACTTCCCCTCACCCCATCCAGGTGATGAACTCATTCCACCCAGATGTCATGTGTCGCGAGGAGGGGGGGGCGGCCTGTCTACCTGCCCATGAGGTTTTCTACACTGGGGTGAGGTGGGGTGGGGGGAGCATAGTCAATGCATCTCCTTGGGCAATTCTTCTGACCAGTTGGGTGATTCCAGGAGAGGAAACCCCAAAACGGATGGACACCCACCCGCCCACAGGATGTGATATACTCCAGGGTTGTGGGAAGAAAAAAAGAAGAAGCTGCAAACAGATTCAGGTTGCAAAATTAAGGGACATTTCAGAGAAGGGAGTTCAGATAGGCTTTCCGGTGGCTGGGTGGGGTGGGGCGGGGAATGATGAACCCAGTACCTACCCTGAGACTTTGGGATGAGGTGGGCTAGATGACGAGAAAGAGAGAGAGATTTTGTGGGAGCTTGTAGGACCCAGTGGCCCTTTGGTGGGCCAAGGAAGCCCAGCAGAAGGGCAGACCCCTCAGTTCAAGGCCAAGGTTACTGGCTTCTGAGGAACCCTTCCTCCCCTTGTCCCCCCACAGCGCCTTCTGCGTGGCTGCTCCCTCTCTACACAGAAGGGAAGGCCAGCCGTCCCAAAGAGCTGCCAGAAACAGATGGCGTGAACGCTGAGGAAACCATGGTGGGTAGGTTTGCAGAAGGCCCCGAGAAAACAAGGGGACGAATGAGAAATGTGCCAAGCCTGGGCCTGTTTATGTGGGTGTAAGTCCCATTGGGCTCAGGAGGATTTTCTTCCAAGTAGACCTGCCTGGGATTGGGCCTGGGTTTCACGCCCAGGAGATGCACCCGTAACACTGGTTGCCTCTAAAATAGGGAGAAAGCTCAGCAAACCTCCCTGAAGCTGTGAGCCCACCAGCCCAGCCCGCCCCACCGAAGCCCTTTGAAGTCTCCTGGCATGGCGTGGGAGAAACGGACGCACACGCCTCCCTTGCCGTTTGAAATCGACAAGACGGCCAAGCGTGGTCCTCTCCTGCTGGTCTACTTGGAAGCAAGTCCCGCTGTGTCTGTGGGGCTTACTGCCATGTAGGAGTGCCTACGAGTCTGCCTTTAAAAGGGTTGGCTTTGGCTGGATCGTGCCCACGGGGAGCAGGACAGAATCTTTGGAAGCCGCCGGGAAACAGCATCCAGACCGAGGTGCACTGCAGTTTGGGATGGTCTGGGGTGGAGGGCGGGCAACTGGACTGGCACTACCTGCCTGGCGCTTATTTGCTACAGCAAACTCCCTCACCTCTTTCTCAGGTCCCCTGCAGGCCTCCCCCTCCCTCTTTTCTCATTCCTTCCTCCTCCTCCTTCTCCTCCTCTTCTTCCTCCTCCTCCTCCTCCACTCCACACTGCCTAACTAGTCCAAAGATGCTGTAGACTTGAAGACCTCCCCTTGCCTTAAAAGCTCCCCAAGTCCACTGCTCTCAACTGGGGCCTCTTATTTTAGAGTCTCAAAGGGTGCAGAAAGCATAGCTCCATTGCCCCCCCATCACCATGCACAGGGCCTCTGCTCCCCCCCCCCCAACAACCATCCTTCAGCCCTCCTACTGTTGTTGCATTGGTGGTTTCACAATTTGGTAAACAAGGAGTTTTCACTCCAGCCTGCTGAGATTCTCAGTCAGCCTCCAGTGCCTGAACCAGACCAAGCCCTGGGCTCCCCTCAGCAACTTCCATCCAAGCGGCTGGTCCTCAAGGCGCCCGCCACAACACAGAGAGGAGTCTCAACGGAGCACCTTCCAAAGAAACCACGGAGGTGGAATCCGCAGACGGCAGCATCAACCGAGGCGTCGGCCGTGGAGTTGCTGCCATCTGCTGGGTCCCACTGGCCATTGCAGTGCCGCAACGGGTGGCAGTACGCTCCTTTTTAGAAACTTTTGGAACATAGGAAGCTGCCTTACCCTGAGTCAGACTCTTGGTCCATCTAGCCCAGTATTGTCGACACTGACTGGCAGCAGCTCCCCAGGGTCTCAGGCCTGAGTTTTTCCAGCCCTACCTGGAGAAGCCGGGGATTGAACTGGGGTCCTTTTGCATGCAAAGCAGGTGCTTTGCCACTAAGCCACAGGCCCTTTGAGGGTGCCGTCACCATCTCGTTCATGGAAGTTGATGAGAGGGCCAGACACCGTGCACTCCATCAGACGAGTGTTTTATTGCCTGCTCATTACTGGGCACTTAAGGATTTTCGCAGGTCCCTCTCATGAAGTCGTCTGCCTCTTCTAGCCTTCTTCGTGCCACAAAAACCCCCCACCCCAGTAAGTCTGACTTATTTTTAAAAATGGAAGTTGCTGCTGTCTCCTGCGCTGTGCAGGAGAAGCAGCGGGATCAAAACGGCCCACTGAATGGGCCACACGCTTGTTATTTACTTCCTCTTTCAAAAGAGGAAGTAATGAAGGACAAATGTGTGGGCAGAGAAGCGACGGTAAGCAAATTTGATTTCCCTCGTCCGATGGAGCTCAATGTCTTCTATCCATGACCCTCCCATGTTTTCTTTCTGCTTCTTCCGACTTTTTTCCTTAACACAGAAAAGTCTTGTAAAGAGAGAAAGACCGAAAAGCGGCATGAGGGCTCCATCTGGAGGCCACTCAGAAACAAAGCAACTAAGGGCGCAACCCTATGCATGGTTAGATGTGGGGGGGGGGGGCAGAGGTCTACAACTACCAACATGCCCCAGCATAGGATTGACCTTAAAGAACTCTTCTCCAGCATCATGCCCTCCAGATACGTTGGGTGCAGTTCCTATCATCCCCAACCAGCAAGGCCAATGGGAATGAAGGCAGTTGTAGTCCAACACATCTGGAGGGCACCAGGCTGAGGAAAGCTAAATTTATTTATTTATTATTTATTTATTAAATGAAAGTCTGCAAATGTAATCCCCTAATTGACCAGAGTGTAAGTCCTATTAAACAGTGGGCTTTATTCCCTGGAAGGTGCTTAAGCTTGTATTACATGGAGGGACGTGATGGAGTTTTGTTAAAAAATATGAACTGTGTAGAGAGAGTTTGTGTAGAGAGAGTCTTTCATAATACTAAAACTGGGGGTCCTGCAGTGTAGATGATTTGTGGTGGGATCAGATCAGGTGAAAGAAATTCACTGCTGCACATTGGGTATAAAATCCAATGTAAGTCCCACTTGGAGTAGACCCATTGAAACGACTGGGAGAGCTAGCGTGGTGTAGTGGTTAGAGTGTTGGACTGGGAGTCGGGAGATCTGAGTTCCAGTCCCCACTCAGCCATGGAAGCTCACTGGGTACCTCTGGGCCAGTCACAGACTCTCAGCCCAACCTACCTCACAGGGTTGTTGTTGTGAGGATAAAATGAAGAGGAGGATGGTTATGTATGTTGCCTTGAGTTCCTTAAGGAGGAAAAAGTGGGATATAAATGTATAAATAAATAAATAAATAAATAAATAAATAAATAAATGTGTAATTAACTTAGTTACTCACAAGATGTGGTGATGGACAGCCACTGAACCTAACAACATACCGTATTTCTTCAATTGTAAGACACCATCAATTGTAAGACACATACAATTGCAGGATTCCTGCATTGGACTCGATGGCCTTGTAGGCCCCTTCCAACTCTGCTATTCTATGATTCTATGATTCTATACTAATTTCAGTACTACCAACAGGAAAAAAAAAACCTAAGACACACCCACGATTCTAAGACGCACCCTATTTTTAGAGATGTTTATATGGGGAAAAAGTGTGTCTTAGAATCGAAGAAATAGGGTAATAGTAGTTTTGAACGTTCAGAGTGAGGTAGTCCATTCATCTCTGCTGGTGTCCACCACCCTCCCTCAGGGGTGGGCAAGTTGTGGCCCTCCAGAAGTTCTTGGACTGCAATTCCTATCATCTCTCACCATTAGGTGTGCTGGGTAGGGCTGATGGAGGAGCCCTGCCCTACCCTGTGGGAGTGAATTCTGTAAATTCCTGAACCGCTGACTAAGAAATCTGTCAACGAGGATGAAATGCGTGCACGGCCTGCCAAGGCCTGTGATTCTTTCTTCTAGGAGGCAGGCACATACAGTGCTGAATGGTGGAGTTGAGCCCTAGGCAAGAAGGCTACGTATCCTCGCTCCGCTTTCGATTCTCCCGTTGGGGCATCTGGTGTTGGCAACAGGTGGACTCGATGGGCCCTCGGCCCAATCCAGGAACAATGTTGACATTCACTCTTCTGCTCCCTTACTTAAGAACCCGTCAAAGGCAGAAGCGTGCTGTGGACATCAGAACAGCAAGGAAAATCCTCAGGCTTGCCAGCATTCGACATTCAAATAGATAAAGGTTGAGGTTCCTTTCCTCTGCATTGAAATCCCCACTCCATTTGCAGGAAGTAAAACCAAGGAGATCTATTAGGCTGCCCTCGTTCAGATGATATCCCCCAAATAATGCTGAACTCCCCAAGCTTCCTATCACTTCTAAGGTTGCCCACCAAATTTAAACTCTAACACAGAAATCGCCTGTTTTGCTTGGTGATCAAAGGTCTCCATCCAAGGCCTGCTGCCAAGAAGATGGGCTATACCAGCAGCTCACATTTAGTTATTTGAAGTTCGTCTACAGAGCTCTTGGGAGGAGCTCTGCTTTTTAAAAGGCATGCAACCCACACTTACGCAGGCTTACCCAGAAGTCAATCCCGCGGAGTTCAGTGTGGCTCGCTTCTAAGTCAGGACATGGAACTCACTACCACAAGATGCAGAGAGCTTCGGCTATTGGGCGGTATAAAAATGTAATAAATAAATAAATAAATAAATAAATAAAATGCACTGATGGCCACCCATCTGGATGGCTTCAAAAGGGGGGTGGATAAATTCCTGGAGGCAAAGGCTATCTATCCATGGCTACTAGCCCTGATGGTTGTGTGCTATCTCCATATTCGAAGCATTAAGCCTGTGTGCCCCAGTTGCTGGGGAACATGGGAGGGAGGGTGCTGTTGCACCATGTCCTGCTTGTTCATCCCTGGCCGATGGCTGGTTGGCCACTGTGTGAACGGAGTGCTGGACTTGATGGACCCTTGGTCTGATCCAGCATGGCATTTCTTATGTTCTTATGATACATAAGACTGCAGTCCATTTCTCCAAGAAAAAACCCAAGCGAAAACGAGGCCAATGGTGCAGGCAGGAAGTAGAATCTAGGTCCCTATAAGTTTGGGGGCATTAGTAAGTCACCCTTCATCGAGGGAAGGGTTCCTTCCAAGAACCCATTTTCTCTTGCTCTAAAGAAAGCCGCGGCGGCTGCAGCTGTCAGCAACAGGCGCACATTAAATCTGGTCAATTAAACTTCATGAGATACCATGCTGTTCGGAGGGAGGCTGTGTTGATGCCTTTCTACATTCAAGACGATGCGTGAGACACCCCACCCCCCTTCATGGGCCCGGGTGCTATGAACCCTGCCGAGATCGGCCATAGCTGTGGGGAGGGGACGGCGAAGTAGGTGTGAGAATTCCCCTGTGGCAGAAACAAACATGACAGATCAAATCACCATCAGAAGAACTGAGTCACCGTTAGGGAGCGAAGCGAATGCTAAGAGAAGGGATCAAACGGGCCTGCAAATAGCGGGGCAGCAGTCTTAATGATGCAGCGGCAGGACTGGCCCAAAACATTTGGCCGTGGGTGCGCAAGGGTGCATTTCTGCAAGACTGAATGGAGACACCCATGCTCTCTGGAGACACCCATGCTGCTTGGGTTGGTGGCTTGTGCAAATCTCTGGGCAGGGATCACTAGAGGCCGTGAAAATGTATGCCGGAATTGTACAGCTGGCTCTGGGTCAGCATGGCAAGTCAGCGGTTGACTACTGCGATGCATTAGATGTGTGGTGGCCCTTGAAGAGTTTTCAGAAGTGGGCATGAAGAGAAATGTTAATGAGAGCTTGCCAAAGCCATCCCATTGTGCCAGTCCTGAAAGACCTGCATCGATGTCCAGTTTGTTTACGGGCACAAATCACAAATACCTATAAAGCCCTAAATGACCCAGAAACCCGGGGAGCTCAGTGGTGTGATTTTAGACTCTGGAGCTGAAGGTCTTACAGCCACCTTGCATTAGGAAGAAATCCATATTTCTTCACTTACTTCCAAATGTGGTAAGCTAGCCCTGCTCAGTTTGAGGCCCCTGCCACGACACAGGCTCTGAACAACAGACCCAGCCGCGGCTACTCCCTGCTCAAGCCAAGCACCACCGCTTGATACACCTGAGGTAAGGGACAAAACCCACCTTCCTCCAAACTATGTGGAGAAAGGGGTTTAAATGGAGAAGGATTTCAATATATAAAATAAAAACACTGTGAGTTATATGTGCCGATGTGAATTATTGTCAGAGTGGGTGCTAAATGTGTAAACTTCAGATGATAAATGCCAAACAGACACGCAGGATTTTTGTGGTAGTTAAAAACAAAACAATCAAAATTTATTTTTAAAAGTTCACAAGCTTTGTTTCAAATAAAACATTTAAAACCTTTTTGAAACCTTTCATCCAATCCTTTCACTCATTCACATATGCACTTTCCTTTTTCTCACACAATCAATCTTGAACTTTCTTTATTATCAGTATTGATTAATATACATCAACTACGTGCACACCACACTCTAAAGACACCACTCTCTACACTGACCCTCAAATTTCCCAGAACTTAAGTACTCTAAACACAGACAGCACTAAAGATTCTACGAGTACCTAACAAGTTCCCCACAATCCCCTCAGTCATTCCTTTATATATCACTCCTCCCCCCTCCCAAGACATTCTAACTCCACCCACTCAGGCCAACATTCTAAAACCCACAGACTTACAAACTGCAGACATACATTTGGGAACTGCCAGAAACCCGGGGAGCTCAGTGGTGTGATTTTAGACTCTGTTGCTGAAGGTCTTATAGCCACCTTGCATTAGGAAGAAATCCATATTTCTTCACTTACTTCCGAATGTGGTACGCCAGCCCTGCTCAGTTTGAAGCCCCCTCCTGCTTTTTTTGCTGAGTGGGTCCATGGACCTCTGCCCCAAAGTGCTGCCCTGATGGCGCCAGTGGAGGCTGGTGATTCCAATGTCACTGGGGCGGTGAATCTGCTCTGGGTGTCAGTCAGAACTCTGAAGGACCTATCCAAGATGGGGAAGCCAATTGGAAATGCATAGCCATAATCCAACTAAGAAACCCACTAGCACATGATGGAGAGATGGCCGCTAGTTTAGATGGTTTTAAAGGGGGGATGAGAGAAACTCATGGAGGATGTACCTATTACTGGCTAGTAGCCATAAAAGGCAAATGAAACCTCCAGGTTGAGACACAGTCTATCTTTGAATAGCAGACACAGGGGACAAGAAACAGGAGATGACCATCACCTTGTGAGGTTCCGGCAACATCTGCCTGGATGCTGTGGGCACAAAATGGAGCCAGGGTGTTATCTAGCAAGGCGTCTCTTACGGCCTGATGATTTTTACGTTCTATTATGTCTCAAGTGCTTTAGCCTTCGATGTCCCTCATTAATTACTTGGCACTCTCGTTATTCGTCACATTGGCAGCAAATGTTCTTCAACAGATACTTGTGTTTTAATTTTAGTGCAGGAATAAATCACAGGTTATAGCATCTCCCCTCCACCCGGACCCTCTACCTGGGTTAATTGAATCAATTCTTTAAATGCCTCCAAGCCCTGCTGATGATTTGAGAGCAGGTCAGGATTTGAAAGCCCCAGCAAATTTATCGACTTTGGGCTGGCTGCAAAATGAGCCCGGTGCTGAGTGCAGCGAGAAAAGCGCCCCACCAAATGGTTCCTCTGTCAAAATATTGGTCTTCCGCACCTTCCCTTGAGAATGATGGCGCTACATGTTCATTTATTTATTTACTACATTGATATCCCACCTTTCTTCTGTCGTGGAACTCATGGTGGCTACGTGTCGTTCCCGGGTGGTCTCCCCTCCAAGCTGTGCCCAGACCCAGAACAGCTTAGCTTCAGCAAGATGGTGGCCTCATATGCCTTCAGACCATTGCATGCCCTTTCCCACATGAGTGGGAGCTGGGCAAGAGCATTTAATGAGCAGTGCCTGCAGCGTCTCCTGCTCATTTCGATGGGCTTGCACAGCAAAACTTCCCAGGGGATCGGGCCACATATTCTTTGGAAGAGGGAAGGCAACTCCTGGATTTCCCACCTTGTAAGAGTACAAGGAGATCCCTGTTGGGTCAGAGCAATGGTTCATTCAATCCAGCAACCTCTTTCCCAGAGGAGACAACCAGATGCCCCAATGGGAAGCCCACAAGCAGGACAGGAAGTCACTGTTGTCCCCTCCACAGAACCACCATGACTAGGAGCCAGAGTTGGGCCTCTCATCTTCCATCTCCATGTGGCCTTTGCACAGCGGTGGCTAGTGCATCAATTGGGCCTGTTCTTAGAAATGTCTACTTTGGCCACGGTCACACATAGGGACGTCGGGGAAAAATGCAATGGACTCAAATGAGTTTGTATTTCTATGAATCCAACCCACAGACTCCACAGCAGACCAGCTTTTCCTGAGTCACACAAATTCCAGTGAACTTGCAGACCAATTTTTTCACTTTCCAGAAATTTGCGCATATTTCGTTGTAGGAAAAATACATAAAGTAAAAAAAAAAAGGTCCCCAAATTCACATTTCTCCCATAGGCTAAAGCATGGAAATGTGCATTTAGGGGAATTTGTGCATTTTTGGGGGGGATATGCACATTTTAGGGGGGATTTGCCTATTTTCGCAAGTGCGAATTTATGGAAATGTGAATTTGCGCAAATTTGGGAAACTGGAAAAAATATTATTCTTTCAATGAGCGGACAATGGAAGGAAAAGGACCTGGCAATCTGAGAAATGCAGATGGAACAGATTTTACAAAACCCGCCCATCCCTAGTCGCGGACATTGGATTGTTCTTTTAGAGCTCTGACTAGTCCTGACTGAAGCCTGCAGCAGATTCACCATCCCACAATTGGACCCTGATGCAGAAGACTTAGAATTCCTGAGCCCAGAAACTTGCTTTGAGTACCTGGACTGAGCAGAGATCACAGTCCTTCTACACAAAACCCCACTCCTGGTTACCCTGAACTTTCTTCATTTCAGTTGTATAACTTAGGGCAGGGAGAAATTTGCTTGATGCTATCGCTAAACAACTGGTTGTTAGAAATAACCCTTACCAATTTACTCTGAATTGTGCAAAGAACTACCAGTAGATCCAGATCTACCTGCTGCCTGCTCCTAGTTTGGAGAACATGAAAGCTTGCACAATGTTGTGGAATTTTTGTTGGCTCGAGTTAAGGCATTGCCCAACTGTGGAATTTGTACATGGCTGGACTTTTTTTTTTAAAGGCCTGACAGCCCCAAAGAACAAGTCCACCATTTCTGACAGGCCTGGTGACTGGGTAGTAACACGGCCTGCCCTGTGCCATGGAAGGTAGACCTGGCGTTTGAGAAATTTGTATACCAGTCTATTTCTGTAGTTTCTCAATGGGTAGACCTGGTGTTCCAGACAATGGCTTTCCACGTACAGCTGAAACCCTCAGTTCCCCGCCCCCCCCCCCCCGGCTCCCTTCTCTGCCATAATCCTTGAGTATCGGGATGAATATTGGAGGTTCGGGGTGACCTGCTGAGCTTGCAGTCCATTCCGAGACTCCGTTTTCTAGAGAACACACAATAAACACAGGTCCCTTCACAACACACCCCACACACCCCGACCTAAAACTTGCATGTTCTCTGAAAGCTTCACACACACTCATATATCCAACGAGCCCCTCTGAGCCTTCATAAACCACACTACTGCTATGATCAATTTCATGGCTCACCCTGGAAATCCCTAAATCAACCAACAAACCAGGAGACAAGATAACAATGCTGGACTACACTACAGTGTTGTCACACTACTTCTCTGTTATCCACCCTCCAGTAAAATGGGAATAACAGGCATAAGAACGCTGGACTACCTTGCAGGGCTGTGCGTAACCCACACTCTCTCAGCAACGGCCCTGACTCCTGTAAGGTAGACATAATAATGATGGGAATTATTTGCATGCATTGCCATGGTCATTTTTAAAAGGTTTACAAATGCAGGGGGGAAATATTACGAAGACCTGAGTTAGAAAAGCTATGAAACCCTGCCTTTGCTCCTATTTTTTTCCTTTTGGGGTAGACACGCGACTGTCCAATCTATCTACACTAAAATCTTAGATGTCTGAGTTGATTTTTTTGAGGTATCAATCACTTCCCACTGGGGAAGACCCCCTCCCACCCCCGGCTTTAAAATGAACCAGGAAGCTCCTTCCTCAGACAACGGCCACAAGTATTCCTATGACTTCATTCATTGGCTGAATACCCTGAAAGGCAGAGCAAGCTATTTTGGCTTACAGAAGAAATAGGAAGAATAGTGGCCGTGTGTTTTGCCTCATATCTCAGGTTCTACAAGGCCTAGAGGCTACTCTTTTCTTCTTTTTAAAATGAAAGCTGGGAATCTAACGATGATCTGCCTTTCCCCTTCCTACAAAACAAAACAACAGGAAGTCAGAAGAGTGTCCCAGAGTGGCGAAGATTCAGCTCATAGCCTTCATGCTGATTTCAAAATTCAAGTTCTTTTAATAATTTGCGTCCACCAAAAAGAGGAATGGATGGATTCAGGCAGATGTCATGAGGCAGGAAGTTCCAGAGGTCAGGTGCCATCACTACCATCAGTCTCAAGATCCAAATGGATGGCACACAGTGCCAGGGGTGGGTGGGCTTCCTTACAGACATTCCCCAAGAGCAAGATGAGATTTTAGGACTCTGCTACACATGAGCTGATCTGGCCCTGCTGCTGCTTGCGAAAACCCAAGCATGGACCAGTGAGTGACCCAACGCCAAGTTCTCCACGCTCAGCTCTTCCTCTTTCCCACCGACACACCCACTCACCCCCCCTTTTCAAATTTACTATCTGAGAAATGCATCAAGCCCTAAAATGGACTGACCTTTCTGCTAATGTATATCGCCTAATGAACGGATGCCATTAACAACATTCATATTGGAATATTGCACTTTCCCAGTTCCCATTCATCATCGCTAAATGCTTGCTCTCGTTCGCCTGCTTAAATTTTTTATTTTTACCCTTTAAACCAAAGAAATAAGTCTTGTGTCTAATTAGGCAAACTTACATATTCAATTAATAGAGTCATTATGGCTTAATGAATATGGATCATGGGTTACGGGGATGGAGATTTTCTGCTTGCAGTGCAAGGGCTCCGAAAGATCCGGAATTGATCGTGGAGCAATCCCTCTCCAGAGAGGATGGGAGGGCTGAGGTCAGCGTAAGCCCCCCTGGGCCCACCACCCACTTCAGAGCAGCCAACGGTCAGAACAGGCAAGAGGCATTGGCAAGGTTAGGGTCCTGGTGGGCATTTTGGGGACCCAGGGCGAACGGGCTGTCCATCCCACACTGGCCCAGATGTGGATGTACGATCAAAGCCAGGCAGAGGTCAAGTTCCAGGGTGGCAACCGAGGACAAGAGCTCAGGAGTGCAAAAGATAAAACACACACAGACGCAAACACACAGAGCCATGCAGAAGTTCTGAGGAGTCCAACAAAGAGTAAAATTAACAAGGCAAACAGCAGATCACACGTTAAAAGCCAGCTGGCATTTAAACAGTCTTTTCCAACCGTCTAATGCCAGGAGAAGGGGTAACCTGGCCAATCATTGCTGAAAAGGAGTGCCACAGTCTCTGTGCCATCACTGAGGAGGCCCCGTCTCCTGAGTAGCCCTGCCGGATCTCATTTACGGCCAGCAGGACCTCCTCCAAGGAGGAGAAGGAGGTTTCTTTCTAGGGATAGGTCCTTAGGGTCAGCTGATGGGAGGTTTGGTCCGGCTAGATGGCGCCGTCGTGGAGCTCAGTCTGCCAAGCTTGCCCGTGGAAACAGAGCACCAGCTGTGGCGTCGCAGGAAGTAAAGCGCTGGAGCTAGACTGAGGGGAGCCTCACACACATCCCTACACACACCAGTGCCTTACGCTGCCCTAAGCTGAGTAGGAGCACGATGCAATTGCACCGTGAAGTGTGGAGCTGGGCTTGGTGCTGACAACTTTTTCAGACCCCCCCCCCCCCAAGTCTGGGTGCTGCTGCTAAAACTCTGTGTTACTCATTCAGACTGTAAAACCCAGGCCGGTTGGTTAGCTTGTCTCTCGGGGCAGACGGCTTTGGTCTCCCTCCAGTGTGGCCACGTGAAACACCCCCCACCATGCCCTTTAACACACTCCACCATGGCCATAAATCACCGTCCCTTTATTTAACGTTGCCGTCTGAAGAAAAGCGGCAGTAAAAGGAAATGGGAGTTGCATAAAAGAGTAATTGAGGTCTTAAAGGATTACTGCTCTCCCGCTCCGCCTTGTGTTCCTTTCTCGCATCTTCCTTGTGCCGTGACATCGGCTGGAGATCATAAAATGTTTCCACAGGAGGAAAAAGCGTTCTTCCTTTGAATAGTCCTTCGGTATGAGCTGCAGCTTCAGAGCCTTATTAGATTTCGTTTCCTGCACATGCCTTTCCCGGAGACATTCCCTGCAAAGATGGAATGCGTGTGCAGGCCACAAAGGGAGAGAATAGGGGTGGAATCAGCTTTAGAAAGTATGTCTAGAATCCAGTCATTATCCGGTAATTGAGCCCCCCTTATTGTAAGGGACGTGACTCTAAAAGGCCATAAAAGTCAGATGACTTCCCCCCCCCTTTGGGGCTCTTTACACATGGTTAGTCCAAGAGCAGGTGATGCAGCTCCTCTGACAACCAGTGTAGTGCAGCGGCTAGAGTATTGGACTGGGATTTGAGAGATCCGGGTTCTAGTCCCCACTCAGCCGCGAAAGCCCATTGGGTGACCTGGGGCCAGTCACTAGCCCTTGGCCTAACCTACTTCACAGGGTTGATGTGAGGATAAAATGGAGAGGAGGAGAAGGATCACGTACAACACCTTGGGATCTTTGTTGAATAGACCTTGCTGAAGCCAAGCAGGTCTGGGACTGGTTAGTGGCTGGAGGGGATACATGTACATGTTATAGATACATGTACATTCATGAACTGGGCCTCCAGATGCATCAGTTCCTGCACCACCCCATGCTCTGTTCCGACAGCCAGCTTGGCAGACTGAGAGCCAAACGGGACATTACTTCAGCTGTCCCCAACCTGCTTCTGGCCTCCAGATGTGTTTGACTACAACTCCCATCATTCCTGAAAAGGGCAACCTGTGTGGAATGGCAAAAGCAAGCTCCCTCAGCCTGGTGCCCTCCATATGTGTTAAAGACTGAGGAGAGACATGTTAGCAGTGGTCAGTTACGTGAAAGGATGCCACAGGAAAGATGGTCAAGGGCTATTTTCCATGGATGCAGAAATGAGGACCTGAAATAATGGGTCTAAGTTACAGCTACCTAGATTCTGATTAAATATAAGGAAAAAACCTCCAGATGGTAAGATCTGTACAACAGTGGAACAGTCTACCTACGGAGGTTGTGGGTTCTCCATCTCTGGACATTTTTAAGAAGAGGCTGGACAGCCACCTCTCATGGTTTAATTGGTTTTCCTGCAAATCGCAAAGGGTTGGACTAGGTGATCCTTGTGGTCCCTTCCAACTCCGTGATTCTATGATTCTATGACCTGCAACTCCCATCATCTCCATTGGCCATACTGGATGGAGTGATGTGAGTTGATGTCCAACACATTTGCAACAGACAGAATTGCGGAAGGCTGGCTGAAGTCTTTGGAACTACTAAACTTAGGGGGGGGGATTATGAAGGAGGAGGATATAATAGAGACTGTGGACACAGTGTGGGGAAAGTGGAGGAAGGCTGAATTTGTGCCTCCCTTTTTCATAACTCTGGAATGCAGGATCATCCAGGGAAATGATTGGCAGGAGGTTCAGGATGAAGCAAAGAAAGGCCTTCTTACATAGGGTGACCCTATGAAAAGGAGGACAGGGCTCCTGTATCTTTAACAGTTATATTGAATTTCAGCAGGTGTCATTTGTATGCATGCAGCACCTGGTGGAATTCCCTCTTTATCATAACAATTAAAGCTGCAGGACCCCTGCCCTCTTTTGTAAATGGCCACTGTTGTGATGAAGACAGAATTCAACCAGGTGCTGCATGCATGCAAGTGATACCTGGTGAAACTCCCCTTGCAATACAACTGTTAAAGATACAGGAGCCCTGTCCTCCTTTTCATAAGTACCTAAATAGAAGGAGGCGGTGGTTGGAAATACTGCAAACAAAGTTGGGGTAAACACCCTCCAACCACAAGCAAGAAAAACAAATAGTCACAAAAACTGTTTAAATAAACGTATATATCAGTTTTGCAGTGTGTAATCATTCAATAACAAAACAATTTTGCAGCGTGAAAAAATCAATAGCAACAGGAGTCCGGTAGATTAACCTGTTTCACCAGGGACTGCTTCCTTGGGAACACGCTATAGAACATATATATATATATATATATATATATATATATATATATATATCCATTACTCACATAGTATTTAAGACCAGCAATTCTCCTTAACATTCTTATTTAAAACAAATGAACTAACAAAAATCTCTGACGTTGTTTCCTACCTCATTTGAGACAATTAGCCAAGGCCTTTCATAAAGTCTCCCATTATATATAATCTCTGAAAAATAAGGTCACCCTATCTTACACAATGCATGATTAACTTACGGAACTCCCTGCTACAAGATTGGTGACGGCCACTAGGTAAGGGGGCTTTTAAAAGGGGATTCGTCAAATTCATGGAGGGAAATCGGCCTATCAACAGCTAGTAGCCATGAAAGCAAATGACACCTCCAGTCTCAGGGGCAGTATGTTTTGGGGTACAAGGCTTTTGGGGAACAAAGAGGAATGTTGCCCTCATATCCCACGTTTGGGCTTCCCAGAAGGCATCTGATTGGCCACTTGGGAAATAGGGTGATGGACTACCTGGACCTCTGGTTTGATCCAGAAGAGCTCTTCTTATGTTCTTAAGACCCAGAAGATGCGATGTAGCAGCGAATTGGTAAAATGAACCAAGTGTAGTTAGCTGTTCTTGTCTGCCATTTCTTGAGCTCACCTGGGCATGTGGGGGCAGGATGCATTCCTGTAAACCAAGGGAGTAAAGTTTCTCTCACCTGTTCAGAATGCACATTTTCTACACTGGCTGAATACACCTCTTGGCAGATATCCCAGGGTTTGTTTGTAACCAACCAATGCCTGCTGTGCTTTTTGTATCTGGCAAACTTATATAACCAATCGTTTCCCGGTCTTGTTGTCTTCCCCCCACCTCTCTCCTCTTGTTTAATAGCACAGGGGTTTATTTGGGATGATCGGGTAATGATTAATTCGGTCAGGAAGAAATTGGGAGGAAAAGAATCGGTCCACTTCTGAGCGAAAGCTTAGCAGCTTTATCTGGGCTGCCTGTTATAAATAGTGCTGGCGAGACCCAAGTGCTGCGGGAGGAAGGCACATGATGGAAACTCACAATGCACGTTCAGAGAATGTAAAGTGGGCTCCATAAATCCCCGGAACAGTCAGATGATTTTAAGGGCTGCATAGGGGCACTCCAGCGCTCATATTTCAACATATTAGGAGGAGTGTCAAAGTTCAAGAAAGGCAGGAGGGGATTACAGAGCAAATTTTACGGCTGCCCTTCACCAGTCGAAGCCACCAAGGAAGAAGCCGCCAACATGACCAAGAAAAGAGAAAGGAGTTTGAAAGAGAAATTTGCCCTGGAGAACAGCCTGCTGAAGGAAGCTCTGGCAGAATTCCTGGGGACGTTCATAATGATAGTAAGTCATAGCGGCTTCTGTCCTTCCAGCCACGCTATCCCGTTCTCCCTTCCCTCTTTCCTTCCAAGCAGGGCTATCCCAAATTGTTTTGCTACCAAGCCATGGCGCAGCGCGACCCATGAGCTGTGCTCCTGCGTCTTCTGCAGCAGATCAGCAAAAGATTTGGCAGTGCGCCGCTCACAATCTGCACTGCCCGCCTGGTGCTCCCCCTCCAAACATTGCTGACTTTGCTTGCTGGCTAAACGAATATTGGGCAGGCTGTGCAAAAGGGCACGAGCGCCTGTTGTACCCCAAACTTCCGCAGACTGCTTAAACTTCCCTGATACGATTTAGTTTATAAAGTGCCTTCCGTGTGCCTGGTGCTTTGCACAGGACAAGGGGACAGACAGGTCCCCGTCCCAAGGCGCTTACAATCTAAAATTCAACACAGGGAAAACAACAGAGGAAGAGAAAGGAAATTTCACAGTAACTAAGAGCACTTTATTCCTAACATGTAAGGAATTAAACTTTTAAATATTAACTATAATTAATCATGTTTACAATTATGTACTATATAATCTACTTAATATTTGTCCTTGCAATGGCCCAGGTTGTGCAGGCAGGGGATCATGGCAATTGATTTTTAATCCACTTTCCAACACCTGTGGATTGGTAGAATTTCCATTTTACAGACTGGGGAACTGAGGCTGTAAGATAATGATGTGCCTAAAAACACCCAGAATGGCTTAGGCAGGATTTGATCACAGGTCTTGGCCCACCACATTTTGATGCTTGAAGCAGAGAAGCCTTTCATTAATGCATGATCTAAAATACACCAGGACATTCTCCTGCACCACCTCCATTGAAGGGATCAGAGGCTGCAAATGTACAGCATTTCTCTGGTCAATCTGACTTGGTATACAGAACCACATACATTTCCCAATCCTAATTATTTTAGTGTTTTCCTAATAATCTGTTGCACACACTTTTGTCCGTGCACAGTTCTGAATGTTATTCAGTTTCATGGTAAACCAGGAGTAAACAGCCAGAGCAGGAGGGTGGGAGATCTTTTCCCTGTCAAGGTCCATGCTCCCGCGATCGAAACCTGTTGGGATCTGCATACCAGGAGCAGCTGTGGCCAAGGGCAAAAGTGGGTACAGTTAAAGACCGGCCTCTTATCTTTGTTCAGTACGTAATGGGGGCATGAGGGGTGGGAGAGGCATTTGCCTCCCGGCATTCTCCTTACCCAATTTGTGCAAGGTTCTGTCCATTTTGCTACCAGAGGCAAAAGACAAGACGTTGCCTCCCCGTTTCCACTACAGATGTCAACTGGACTGGCAGCTGTATCTTACTGGGACACTGGGGATGGGACAGCCCCCTCTGCTGCACCCGAGGGTGGCAGAAACGCCTAGGGGGAGCAGGGCAGATACCCTCTTTCTTCGATTCTAAGACGCACTTTTCCCCCCATATAAACATCTCTAAAAATGGGGTGCGTCTTAGAATCTCGGGTGTGTCTTAGGGTTGGGTTTTTTTTCTGTTGGTGGTACTGAAATTAGCGTGCATCTTACAATCAATGGCGTCTTACAATCAAAGAAATATGGTAGTCTGGAAAACACAGCTCTGTCCTCCAATGGGAAATGGCCAGAGGGCTGCTGCCCTGTCTTCTCCATGCTACCCAGAATCTACCGCCTAAGGCATCTGCCCCCTCTGCCTCATGATAGGGCCGGCCCTGGGCTAGAGGTCAGCATTTGGCCCACAGGTCAGAGGCTCGCCTCCCCTGGGCTAGAGTAAAAAGAGACTTCAAAGAAGAGAGAGCTTTACTAAGAGTTAAACACAGGACCCCAGCCGATTTTCAAGGGAGAACTAAGTTATCAAGTCTCTGACAGTGCATCACTTGGTGGCTGCACGCATTTCAAAAGACTTGCTGGAACCTGCAAAAAGACGTCTTCTGGAATCCTGTCAAATACTTAACAGGGTTGATGCCACTCAGGACTTTTCTGCTCTGCATTCATTCCACTCTGCCCTAATTCTTGACTGGAGATTCCACAATCCACTCCATGCAAGTCCAGAGAAGCCTAGTTGAGGCCAAGGACCTTCCTTCTTCTCACATCAGTCCGTTGGTTTCTGTTCACCACTCTGCCGCAAAGATCATCTTCTTGGCTCGCCGCTCCGACCATGTTACTCCGCTTCTGAAATCTCTTCATTGGCTTCCAATTCACTTCAGAATCCAATATAAACTTCTCCTGTTAACCTTCAAAGCTTTTCACGGTCTAGTTCCTTCCTATCTCTCCTCTCTCTCTCATCTCACACTATTGCCCCGCTCGTGCTCTTCGCTCCTCTGATGCCATGTTTCTCGCCTGCCCAAGGGCCTCTACTTCCCTTGCTCGGCTTCGTCCATTTTCGTCTGCTGCCCCTTACGCCTGGAACGCTCTTCCAGAACATTTGAGAACTACAAGTTCAACCACAGCTTTTAAAGCTCAACTAAAAACTTTTCTTTTTCCTAAAGCTTTTAAAACTTGATGTTGTGCAGACTTCTACTGTTACTTTCTACTGTTAGTTTTTCCCTACCCTGTGCCTGCTTACCCTACCCTGTACCTGTCTGCATTCTCTTCCCCTCCTTATTGTTTTACTATGATTTTATTAGATTGTAAGCCTATGCGGCAGGGTCTTGCTATTTACTGTTTTACTCTGTACAGCACCATGTACATTGATGGTGCTATATAAATAAATAAATAATAATAATAATAATAATAATAATAATAATAATAATAATCCCTACACTGGGGAGGGGCTATAGCTCAGTGGTTAGACCCCTTGCTTTGCAAGCAGAAGGTCCCAGCTTCAATCCCAGGTAGGGCAGGAAAAACTCTGGCCTGTGATCCTGGAGAGTTATGGCTGCCAGTCCGTGTCAACAATACAGGGTTAGATGGACCAAGGTTTTGACTCAGTCTAAGGCAGCTTCCTATGACGTTCCTGTCCCTCACCTTGGGAATGACCTGATCTTGAGCCCATTCCAGAAATCCTTCTGCCCCAACGAGGAGCTGGGTTCCTGGCTTGACTTCTAACTGAAAACAAAGTAAGTTTAAGAAAACTGATACAACAATATATCAAATTTAGGTATAACTATGCTTATTACAATAAAATCATATTAGTAGAAAATATTTTTAATCTTAAAGCAAATACGTACATTTAAAATTTAAACAAAATAGTCCACATACATCAAACATTAAACAAAAATCCCCAAGCGCGTTTCAACCATGCAGGTCTTCATCAGTGGAAAAAGCATATGTGGATATATATATATATATATATATATATATATATATATACACACACAAATATTAAAAAACAACTTTTTATGCCCCAGATATAGGGAGTTCCTATCGGACCCAAAGTTGACTCTTGTAGATCTTCAAGCTTGTAGCAAAAAAGCCTCCTGTCTTCAAAAGGCTGGTGGATAAAGACACCTAATTAGTTATTGTAAAGTTGGCATAATTGAAACAACCCTCCCACAACTTGCTCACTCTTAGAGAAAAATATATAATATTGAGTAATCTTACCTTGGCTTTCAGTTATGCCAACTTTACAATAACTAATTAGGTGTCTTTATCCACCAGCCTCTTGAAGACAGGAGGGAGAATCTAGGCCCCCTTCTTTCTTGCTACAAGCTTGAAGATTTACAAGAGCCAACTTTGAGTCCGATAGGAACTCCCTATATCTGGGGCATAAAAAGTTGTTTTTTTAATTTTTGTATAATTTTTTTTTTAAATAATCCACATATCCTTTTCCCACTGATGAAGACCTGTATGGTTGAAACGCATTTGGGGATTTTTGTTTAATGTTTGATGTATGTAGACTGTTTTGTTTAAATTTTAAATGTGTGCATTTGCTTTAAGATTAAAAACATTTTCTACTAATATGATTATATTGTAATAAGCATAGGTATACCTAAATTTTATTTATTTATTTATTTATTTATTACATTTTTATACCGCCCAATAGCCGAAGCTCTCTGACTTGAGATATATCAATATCTCAAACAATTTGATATATTGTTTGTATCAGTTTTCTTAAACTTACTTTGTTTTCTGGTTTGGTTTTGGTTTAAGATAGCACTTTTTCATATTTCTGTTGACTTCCAACCGAGCCAGAATTCACGTCCATCCCTACTGCTCAAAAGCAACCTGTGTCCTGGAGTCACTGTAATTCTTTTCCCAAGCCCAGGAGGGTGGCTGCCCTTTTGGGCCCATGTTGGCTTGGCTGCCCTAAGACCAACCCTTTTGGAAACATCTTCTCGGCTGTTTTCCAGGACAGATGAACCTCAATGACACATGACATCAAACAGACACCAGAAGTCAACAAAGTGCACAGACAGAGTCAAAGGTTAGGAAAGCAGAGGGGAGCCTTTGCTAGCACACCACGATGGACCAGGGGAGATTTTATTTTGGGGGGGGGTTTGCCCCGCATGTACGTGGGGACACCCACCCACCCACATACACACCCAAATTTTAGAAAACAAATAGTTAGGGAGGTGAGGTTTAAACCTCTGCATCCCACATCTGGTGGTCCCGATCTGGGTCAGGGCTTGCATGACTACCTGTGATTAAAAAAGACAGAGAAAGTCAACAGCCTGCTATGTATTTATTATTTAATGGATTGGGTAGTATGAGCTTTAGACTTTCTTGTTCCATGGTGCTCTTTTACTGAACTGTGACTTGATGGGTTTTCTTTACAATCCGAATAGTTATGCTGAATGGTTTTAATCACTGTTTGTTTTATGATGAGTCTGTGTTTTTAGGTTTTATCCAATCACACCTGTCGCTTTTATGGCTGTCGGTTTGATGTATTTTGTTTTAACCTGTTGGATTTCTAATATTGTTTTTACCGCTTCGGGGTGGGGATGTCGTTTTAACTTGAAAAGCAAGCGACAGATATCTGAAACAAACAAACAAATAAATAAGCAAGATGCACGGAGGGTGGGGGAGGAGATAACTAAATATTTGCCAAGGCAGCCAGAGAGCTGGAGCTGGCCCTGGGCAGGCCCCGGTTGTGATGCTGCAGCTTCCGGAGCGAACTCAGCGCATGCCTAGAGAGCTCAGCACTAAGCCCCTCTTCGTTCTTCGCCCGTCTTCATTTCGGCTGCCTGCTTTGGGATCCAGGGCCAGAGCAAAACGACTCCCGCCAAAGCGTCCGCCTTTGTTTTGTCTCCGTTACACTTGGCACGGCAGCCTCACTGGCGGCTTCTGCTCACGGTTCACTGTGGCCCACTTTCAGGCCCCCGTCTTCAGTCAGGGAGAGGTCAGGAATGGACGGAGCCAAAAAAGAAAAAAGAAAAAAAGAGAGAGAGAGAGCTGCAGCTCCCAATGTAGACATGTTGTCTTAAGGGCTGCTAAAAGGGGATCGTTTGCCGGCCCTCGGAGGGAGAAGCCGCAGATTAAACCTGGAAGGTGGGACGGCGGCACGTTTTGCACGGAGGCACAATCAGACCAGAGTGGCTGGAAAAATGTTCTGGAAGTAAAGAGAAGCCGGGCGGCAGGCCAGGGCTAAGATCAATTGCACCCTGGGCGAGGAGTGTCTTTGCTGTCTTCCCCCTCTCCTCCCCATGTGGACAGCTTTGGAGGCTCCCTCAGCTCAGCTTTGATTATGTAGTTAGGGTATTCAACTTGGGCTAGGAAGACCGGGCTCAGATTCCCTGCTTGAGCTGCAAAGAGACCTTGAGCCAGTCACTTTCTCTCCAGAGCACCTGACCTACCTCCCAGGGTTGTTGTGGCAATAAAAGGTCACCCCATCCACGCACACTACTATGACCTAGAATCATAGAATAGTAGAGTTGGAAGGGGCCTATAAGGCCATCGAGTCCAACCCCCTGCTCAATGCAGGAATCCATCTCAAAGGCATTCCTGACAGATGGTTGTCCAGCTGCCTCTTGAAGGCCTCTAGTGTGGGAGAGCCCACCACCTCCCTAGGTCATGGGTTCCATTGCCGTACTGCTCTAACAGTCAGGAAGTTTTTCATGATGTCCAGCTGGAATCTGTCTTCCTGTAATTTCCTATTCGGAAGAAAGGTGGGATATTAATGTGGGATCTAATACAGAGAGAAGGCACAAGAAATTTGAATAGCTGTCCCTGGCTGCGGGATTTGTGGCTAACAGAATGGCCATGAGTGTTGCTATTTTGCTTTCTTCTCTGCAACACCTGTTCAAACGCCTTGGTTTGCTTGCCTGGCTTGTCTAAAAAGAAGAGACGCTTTTTATCATCCAGACCTCAATCTGTATGAAAGAGGGCATCCAGCTCTTCTTTGTCGTAGCAGAAACTCTCTGTGTGTGCATGTTTATAATTGCTTTTAATTAAGAATCAACCATGGGTTGTGCAGGGGGAGATCTTCCTATGATTTCCCTCAGCTTTATTTCACAGGATCAATTGCCCCGCTAGTTCTGGTAGGGGTGTACAGGGTCTACCAGGGTGACCATATTTGGGAAACCAAAAAAGAGGACACCTAGTGTGCATGTGGGGAAGCAGCTTTCTGAGTCCTGCAGAAAGTACGTTATTCCCCCGCCGCCTTAAAGAACCCGATTGGAGTGGAGGAGGGGAAAGGATTTCATTCTGCACCACCACCATCCACTCCAATTGGGGCCTTTTCTATAATGTCCACGAATGACCCACTTTCCCCTTTAAGACCTCAATTGGAGCTCGGGGTGGGGGAATGATGTGCCTCAAGAAAGCATGTCACTCCCTCCTGCCATGCTAATGACAGCCTTAAAGGGGAAGGTGTGTCATTCCAGGACATTATTGAAACTTATAGAAAATCCCCCCTGACACCATGGAAAGAACAAAAACCAGGACAAATCCGGGGAAATCCTGACAGTTGGTCACCCTAACCAGGGTGGCAGAATGGAGTTCTGAGTGAATTCCCCACTCATTCTCCTTCTGCATTTGGAAGGGCATTTTGTCCCTCTTGCAAATAAACCCATGCAACCCAACCCAACCCAACCCGTTATGTGATGCTTAATGATTAATCCCACCTCTAGCTAAGAAGTGGCTTTATTTATTATTGCTTATTGAGAACCTTGATGTTTATGCCTCAGTTCTGATTCCAACTATCTTATGGGGTAGTGCTCAACTCTTCCTGTTTTACAAAACGAGAACTGAGGCCAATGGATCCCACCCTGGCCAAGCGGCCACCCAGGGAGGAAAAGGCTCTGTTATTTCGAAAGCTGTGGGCCTGGACCTTTCGGAAAAAACCCTATTTATACTGGAAAGCCACATTTATGTATCTTGGAAAGACTAATACATACATCCTGAAAACAGCAGAAAGAAAAAGACACTGATCTTTAATCTCCCCTATGAGTGGGATGCCGATAAAACACTGCAACTTTCCAGGGAATAGCGGTGAAGTACACTCCACGGAAGACCAATTGTTTTCCTTCATGCGATGTTTGCCTCGTTCCAGACAAAAACAAGGATCTGATGTCTGTGAGGCAATGTTTTCTGGCAGAGGTGGTGGAGGCGGCCATCCCCACCACACCCTGCCAAGCTAAACTTTCATTTAATAACTACCACCTCATGTATCGTTGGGTTGAAAGTCAGCCTTGAACAGAAGAATCACATTTACCGCTGCCATAGACAACTGGAAGGAATACAACCCTTTTCAAATGATGTGGTGCGGATCTGCCATGAGCTCTGTCAGCCCATTTCCTGCCAAGAATGGTGAAAGCCCAAGACTAGGCCCAAGCCATGACAGGAAGCTGCAGAGGGGCCTGGATCCTGAGACCATTTTAGAGACGTCAGTGACTACTGGTTGCCCCGCTCCCACCCCACCAGTGCTGAGTGGCTTCCCTCCTGTCCTGACTGATTTCCATGCGGTTTCCTCCATATGGAGAGAGCCCAGGCCTGTGACTCAGTGGACAAATCCCTGTCAGACATCCCTCAGGCCCTGTTGGAGGCCTGGCCTAGGAATGTATGAGAATTTTTGCTTGCAAAAACTTCCAAGCATGCCCTGTTCAAAACTCTGAATGCGAGCGCGGGCCAAAAATATTCACAAATTGTCGAACACAATTTGCGCAAATGTCTCCAGTAGACGAAATCAACTTTGCTTTAGCCTATGGAGCCAATTTGCGCAAATTCAGGAATTTCTGCTAATTCAGAAAGATTTGCACAAGCCTTCCTTTCATGCAGAGTATTAAAGAATCATGGCAATCTCGAACATTGCTCATTCATCCATCCCTAGCCTGGCCAGTTTTTATACCTGTATGTGTGTGCGTGTTTCCATTTGGGAGGAAAACCCATTGTTTATATAAATTGTTTTTAGCTGTTTACATTGTTTAAATTTTTCTATGTTAAATGTTTTGGACTATTTTTTATTATATTGTAGTTTGTATTTTTATGAATTGTTGTAAATCACCCAGAGAGCTTCTTCTATGGAGCGGTATAGAGATGAAATGAAATAAATAAATAATACACAAATGCAAGAATGCTCCTGTTCTCATCTGTGCAACACTGGGCAGGGTGTGTGTTACATCTCACCAATCCATATCAAATTGCCACTTGGATAATATCATGTAATACAAGGAAATGGACCACATAGGACTGTATTAGACTAATCACGTATAGCTGCTAAATAAAAAAAAAGGGCTCCCTTTTTCAGACCAACCCATGCTTGTGTTGCTAACATCTTCAAGCGCTACTAACGTGGGACGTAATCCATCAGTATGAGCCTCAGGGAACGAAACGGGAGGCAGGGCCACACCCTTGCAAAGTCACCAAGAATCCTGGGGCGCAATTCCCGGCCTTGCAGGAGCCTGGGCCACGACTCCCAGACCACGTGGTGGTCTTTTAGTGGCACCACTAAAAACAGGGCAACTCCAAGTCAGAGCTTAAATTCGCTTGGATAATCAAGCTGGTTTGGGGCCCATGGCAGTCCCCTTCCTACTTGTGGGGAGTCATTTGTAGGGTGGCTGGGTGACGTACTTTACAGAGGACAGGCCTCTATTTTGGAGAGCTGAAAGAGATCAGGCCTCTATTGGAAGGTGCCCTCTATTTAAGCCAGACTCTATCCCAAGTCTGGCTTAAAGTCAAAGAACCATAAGGATAGAAACCAGCAGGGCCCATCCAAAGGTAGCACCTGAACAGCAGACTGAGCCAGGAGGCCCACAGCTCACCTGGTCAGTCATATCCATTACGGCGAGATGGATTGCATTCCTATTCAAATGACAGCAATTATTTCTAAATTTGCAGCTATACCTAGAAATCCGCATATACAAACGTCACACCGCCACCTTGAGAGGGTTTTCTCTTTAAAGGCAGCCTAAAAATATTTTTAAATAAATCATGCAAATTGGTGTCCTCTTTCATCCTCTTCTCTCTCTGGCCTTAGCTAGACCTACCTGCTATCCCGCGACGGAGGAGGGAAGATCTCACGTTGTGTTTAACGCGAGATCCCTCCTCTGTCTACACATGACACACGTCCGCCATTTTTTTTTAAAAGGACAAGCAGCGCACGAACGCTCATGCGCTAAAGGTAAGTCCTTTTTAAAATTTAAATTATTTTCCCCGCTCCCCCCACCCTACCCCTGAAGGGCGCAGTTCCCGGCTCCTCGCGAGTAATCGCGCGGAGCTGGGAAAACCTGCAGCACCTGGCCACATGTTCTGCAGTCTCGGGCTCAGCCCGGGACCACGGAATAACCAGGGCCAAAGGCGAGGGCTATATCCCAGGGCAAGGGAGGGATGAACCCTCCCTGATCCTGGGATCCCCTGTGCGTCATGTGGATGCACAGGGATGATCCTGGGGTTTGCCCTGGGATAAAGCCCTGTCTAGCTATGGCCTGTGTGTGTGTGTGTGTGTGTGTGTGTGTGTGTGTGATGAATTTCCTCTTTTTTGGCCACGTACAAGTGGACACCCTACCCATTTTCCACAAACAAGAGCTGCTACTTTTGCAGGGTGGGGGGTGCTCACTCCTAAGGAGGGAACTGCCACAGCCGGGAGGAGAGATTAACTACCACAATAAAGGAAACGTCAAGTCGCCCCTTATTTTGTCAAAGTTTGAGGAAGTGAAATATGGCCTGGTTTTACAGAGATTTTGATTTCGTGCAACTGCTCAGAACTAGACAGAGTTTTAGCACGAGAAGTGATGGACACTTTTATAGGGGAGTCCATGAAACAATACCCTGAATGTGGGATGTAAGGAGACTCAGAAAGGATTGGGTTTCATTGACGTCTAATAAAACAAACCGTATTCTCATGAAATGTTTAAGGTTGTGGCTGGGGGTACGGAGGGATATGTTATCAAACAAACCAAATGGTTTATAGAGGAGCTTTCATTTTAAATCAAATTTTTCTCCATGGACCCTGGATTAAGGATTTTCTAAACACTCCAGATCCTTTTTTTCTTCCCCAGGAAGTGATAAAGCTGGCTAAAATGTTCAGGTTTAAGCTTCATATGTCTCACGCAGGTTCCCCCAGGGACTGCCAATTGATTAAACAATTTGTGATTGACTGCACCTTTTCCTTTTTAAACAATTAATGGGTTAAATCGAAAATATATCTGCATACTACGACAACCTGAACATAGGTGGCCTTTTTGAGATGTCAGAACCAATCAACTAAAGCTTTAGTTGATCCAGTCAATGACAATTTGCAGCCCTAATAACAATTAACCATGTTCAAAGATTTTGGGAGCTGAGACTGAATGTGGCAGAGCATATGCAAAATGCCCATGATCATCTATAGCAGAACAAAGTAATCCCATTCTTTACACACACACACACACACACACAGTGCCTCAGAGCATGTGGAGAATTCCTTCCCTTTGTGAAAGGATCTGCCTTCCTTTTCTGTTTGTTTTCAATGGCCCTAAGAACACTGTGCTGGTGAGGTATGTACAAACTGCCTTTCACCAGAGGAAAACAACAACATAAAAACACGTCACAGACTTGGTGAGCCTCCAGATCAGGGGCTCCTGGCACTACCACCCAGAAGGCCTTGCGAAGCAATTCCACTTTGTTTTCTTAACAGTTTTCTGCAGTAAGGAAAAAAAGCAAAGTAGGTTGGAAAGCATGGGAGGATTACAAATGGAAGACAAAGTTGTGTGTTGCCTGGTGTTAAATTCTGTGAATGAGGCAAGGGGGCATCTTCATGGAATCATAGAATCATAAAATAGTTGAGCTGGAAGGGGCCTACAAGGCCATTGAGTCCAACCCCCTGCTCAATGCAGGAATCTACCATAAAGCATTCCAGACAGATGGCTGTCCATCTGCAACTTGAAGGCAGTGGGAGAGCCCACCACCTCCCTAGGTCATGGGTTCCATTGTCAAACTACTCTAAACATCAGGAGGTTTTTCCTGATGTCCAGCTGGAATCTGGCTTCCTTTATCTTGAGCCCGTTATTCTGTGTCCTGCACTCTGGGAGGATCGAGAAGAGATCCTGGCCCTCCCCTTTGTGTCAACCTTTCAAGTCCTTGAAGAATGTTATCATGTCTCCCCTCAGTCTGCTCTTCTCAAGGCTAAATATGCCCAGTTCTTTCAGTCCTTCCTCATACAGCTTTGCTTCCATGACAATGTGTTGAGAATAATTTTCATCTTTTCTCTGCTTTTTCCTGAAATTGGCTTTGGTCAGTCAGTGGCACACTAAGCTGAAAAAAGTGGACTAGACCCCTCCCAAGCCAAATGCTTTCACGGGGCACACTGCACTCTAATCCTCATTACTTTAGGGTTGGGTGGGCAGAGTCCCACCCATCAAAATGAATACCATGAATGACATATAAGAGGCTTGGTCCTCACCCCGCTCTTTCTCCTGCTCGTGGAAAGGAAATATTGTAAAGGATATCAGGCATCCAGAGGAAAGGTGTAGAGCCTTTTGTCTGGAAGCTTCTCTACATCCCACCAACAAGTGTGCTTTCCAGTCTTCCTCCACAGAAACGAAACCCCCATGTCCCTCCGGCGAGATGGAACCATACAGCCATATCATGCATACCGGGCCACCGTATATCACCATATTGCTAAAGCGCTAAAGCTGCTACAGCCATTGAAGATAAGGCAGCAGGAAAGAAGAGGGAGGTGGAATTGTTAGGCTCCTAAAAGTAAAAGGTGCAGGTACAAATGAAGAGCAGAGAAGGGAGATGCAGGAGAAAGCTCCAGATGCTGCTTTAGTGATTTAGCGCTATAGCAATTTAGCTGTATGGAGACTTTAGCGGTAGAGCAATTTAACGATTTTGTGATTTAATGATGTTGGGATTTTAGAGGTTTAGCGATTTAGAGACTTGCAGAAAATTAGGCAGCTAAACCTAAATCATTTACTTCAGAGGGGTGGAGAAGGAATGAAGATTAAATTACAGGGAGTGACAAAAGTACAGAAACCTGACCTGTACGTTTCCCGGGAAATGGCAGAAAAACACAACAGTGGGGGAAAACAGGGAGGGCCCCCACTCCTTGACTGAGGTCACAACCAGGTGAAAGACACATTCCTGGGCATGCCATCATGCCCAGGGATTAATCTGAAGGAATGAGGCATACAGCATCTGAACTTCATGAGAGTTGCATTATGGGGGGGAGGGGGAGGAACAAAAGTATTCTGCAAAAATGTGCCTTTTCCAGAGGAAATATGCGGGGTTGCTGCAAATTGGCCACAACGTCATGTGTCGCAAATGACCCAAAACTGGTTCCCTTCCATATGAAATCAGCTGTGTAAATTGGCCCAGGAAGATGGCGTAATAAAAGCATCACCTGGAGACACCCACAGGGAAAGTGGGCAGATTACAGTGAAAACACTGGACACACTGCTTGGAGAGTGGGTGTGGGTGTCCTCTTCTAGTATCTGGACATGAGGATAAAATTCCAGCTGGTATTCTGGGATTTCAGATTGTGTTTAGCCTGTTTTTCTCTCTCCCAAACTGCAGACCCTCGGATGCGGGTGTATCGCACAATCGGTCCTTAGCAGAGGTGCCATGGGAGGAGCACCAGTGATCTCCCTTGGTTTTGCTATGGCAGTCACCATCGCCATATACGTAGCTGGAGGCGTTTCTGGTAAGATGGCCTTTTTCACTGCATTGCCAGGGAAGTTTGGAAGAGAGCTGTTGTTGGGCAACGGTATGTGGCCTGAAGGCTTTCAAACCATGGCTGCCCGCAAAGGCTTCTGGGTGAATGGCTGCTTCTGCTTCCAAGCTAGCAAATGGTTATTTCAGTCTGTACCAGTCAGCAACATTTCTTTGTGTTATGAGAAAGATGGGTCAAAAGCACAATTACAGGGATCTCATGAGAACAGCAAGTGTCTTATATGTAGCCTGGTACTGTATCTGGAGGCTCTAATGAACTGACATTCCAGTTGCCATCCAATTAGTAAGTGCACCTGGGCGAAGAGGATGCCAAAGAAATGCCAAGTACTGCCTTGTTTATCACAACAATGTAGACTTATGCTATAGATTCTTATGATGAGAAGAGCTGCTTTGTTATTAATCGCATGCAATGAATCACTTGCTTAACTTGGCAGCAATGCCAAGTTTAGTTATGCTATAATTGTTCTTGTGCCCAGAGGTGGGGGGTCCAAATTTTGCCGAAGGGTCTTTTGTGCAGGAAGCTTTTGCAGTCTAGTCCACTGTTGTTGGGATATGCGTGAATATGCTGAAAATTGTGCTAATAAATTAGTCTCCTTGTAAGCAAAGCTATGAATCTGACTACTTTGGGCGTTACTAGACGAGGCTCTAGCGCGCGTTACCTTCCGCAGTCACGTCGAGGCTTCCAGATGACGTTCACGAGGATCCGCCGTTATCCCGCGGTGAAGCCTCTTTCTCCCGACTTTAAAAAAGTGAGTTTTAGGGCGCCTTTTCCTGCTGTCCCGCGGTAATTCGGAGTACGTGTGGGAGGATGTGAGGTCACTGCGGTCGGCACTGGTCAGGAAAAGGCGTGCTAAGGGGGAGTGGTCAGCGGCTTCGGTCAAGCCGCCTCCGCCATTTGCGCGCAGTCCGCCAGCTGGGGCAGCGCGGCGGAGCGGCTTTTTTTTTTTATTTCCCCAGTGACAGTTTGCGCAGGACTGGAGGACCGGAAAAGTGGCTGGTGACTCCTTGCGGTGGGCAGCTACCGTGGCCGCATAATGGCGGTGCTGTACGCTGCCTGTTAGTGTGGGTACCAGGCTGGCAGAGGGCAGAGCTGTTTGTGGGCTGCTGCCATGGCTACGGCCAGATGTGGGTTGGCTCCTTGGGATGGGGCAGAGGGCACAGAGGCGATCATCGCCGCCGACACCTCAGAGGCATGATGGGAGATGTAGGCACAGAGTGGCCATGCAGACGATTGACCTCGGGTCATATGACACCCGCCACGACCCCCATCAGGAAGTGAGCGCATCAATGTTGACCCTCAACAGCACCAGCAGCACTTCAGCTGGCACTGGCACTGCCGCCGCTGCCGCCGCCAGGGCCGGCGGCGGCATCGCTGACGGCTGCGCAAGTTTGCGGTCTTTCGGACGTGCGCAAACCGTGCAGCGAGCGAAAAAAAAAGCCGCGGCAATCAGGCCGGTGTGGCTGCGCAACCGTTCTCGCGGCGGCAGCAGCACAACCGGCGCAAACTTCCGCCACAAATCGAAGGCAGGTGTGGAGCATGAGGCGTCACGGCTGAACGGGAAAAGCCGCTTTCACCGCTCCTCAACGACGGAACACCCGGTAGGTCTAGCAACGCCCTTTGTCTCCTTGGCGACAAAGCTAGACAAATTGGAACAAATGGCTAAAAGATTAAGCTGTGATGCATTAAGTCCCCAGGTTGAATTCCATCTTAGGCAAGCCACTTCACTCTCTCTCAGCCTCAGTTTCCCTATCTGCAATATGTGGGAAGAATAAGACTGGTTTACCTTCTTGGCTGGTTGTAAGGATTACAGCTAGAAAATGCTTATATAGCACTTTCGATGCTTGAAAGCACAATGCAAATCTTAAGTATTATTATTAGAGTCTAGTTTCATAGGGTTTACATCAGCCATACATTTAATAAGCCCTGAAATGTTTAGTGGTTTATTTATTTATTTATTACATTTCTATACCACCCAATAGCCAGAGCTCTCTGGGTGGTTCACAAAAATTAAAACCATTCAAAGTATAAAACAACAGTATAAAACCATAATATAAAATACAATATAAAAGTTCAACCAGATAAAAACAGCAGCAATGCAAAATTACAAATTTAAAACACCAAGTTAAAATTTATTTATAGACTGTTAAAATGCTGGGAGAATAAAAAGGTCTTCACCTGGCGTCTAAAAGCATATAATGTAGGTGCCAAGCGAACCTCCTTAGGGAGCTCATTCCACAGCCGGGGTGCCACAGCAGAGAAGGCCCTCCTCCTGGTAGCCACGTGCCTCACTTCCTTTGGCAGGGGCTTGTGGAGAAGGACCCCTGAGGATGACCTTAGGGTCCGGGCAGGTACATACAGGAGGAGGCATTCCTTCAGATAGCCGTTTAGGGCTTTAAATGTTAATACCAGCACTTTGAATCAAGCCTGGACCTGGACCGGCAGCCAATGGAGCTGGAAAAGGACTGGCATGATGTGGTCTGGATTAATTGGCTGGATTAATCCATTAAAAACGTTTGGATTGAATAAAAAGATGCCCCCAGTAAACTGGGCAGCAGGCTTTTTATTTGTTTTTAAGTGAATTGTTTTTTATTTGTTTTATTTATTTATTGCATTTATATCCCGCCTTTTTTCCTCCATGGAACCCAAGGCAGCATACATAATCCTCCTCCTCTCCATTTTATCCTCGCAACAACAACCCTGCGAGGTAGGTTGGTCTGAGAGTCTGTGACTGGCCCAAAGTCACCCAGTGGGTTTCTATGGCCGAGTGGGGACTAGAACCTGGATCTCCCGATTCCCAGCCCAATATTTTAGCCACTACACCACACACTTTCTATGTAACACAAGTACATAGAAAACTATAATGGCAGGCACCATTTTCAAAGAGGCATTATCCCCACTCTCTCATATATAAATGAATGTTGGCTGCAGCTACACATGCCTCTATGATCTAAAAATAAATAATTCCCCTTTTTCAGAAACTATGGGTTACTTGAACAAGTCTAGATCAAACACTGGTTTCTGATCCTGGTTTGTTTCAATAATAAACCATAGACTAACCACAGTTCTCAATTTAGGCATAACAACACACTGTGTTTACTTTAAGAACTAGAAGCTAGAGAGCTGGAATTTGAACAGCAAAATACTGTGTTGTCCCCTGGGAATAGAAAACAAATGCCCAACAAATAAAACCAGAAGAGTTGGAAAAGCAGCAATATATTGAGAAAGCTGTCAAAATTATACCGGGTGATTAATTGAAAAGGGAAATAAAACCTCAAAAGTTATTCAAGGAGGCATTCACAAAAAGGTATACTATCCAAGAGAGATAAAGTAAGAGAATGGCTTCATTTGGCCCAGTTTGAACTACAGTTGGAGTTACCAAACAGAAAGTAATTGAGAAGAGAGCTGATAATCAAACTGCCTTGTTTAATTTTATGTAAGCTGTTCCGAGAGTCCTTTTGGCTGAGGAGTGGCACAAAAATAATGCAAATAAAGAAAATGATTAAATAATAAGTGCGTTGCAAGAATAGACTTGAAGGAGAAGCTGCCAGGAGCTCATTGCCCTCTGCCCCCCCCCTTGCCAAACTCAGCTCCACCAGTTACCCTGGGGCTGCAGATCTAAAGATAAGCTCTATTTCATGCAATGGCAAGAGTACGAATGGCATCTCTGCATTAAGGGGGAAAACCACACCCTTACCAGGCTTTTTTTCCTTAGGTCTTTCGAGGTTCACTTTGGGTTCTTTTAGACAATGCACAATGGTCCATACTTTATTATAGAGATGTTTTGCAAATGCATGTCATTTGCTTATTATACCTAACAGATGAATTAGGCAATAATTTACAGGGTCATATTTACAGCCTTCTTGGAATATGGGAACAATTACTAGAACCAACCTCAAAATGAACAACTTATGTGGGTTGAGAAATTGTTAATCAATTACACTACCACCCAATGTTGCAAAGTGAGTTTATTCCCCATATTGTTCTCCATTAGTTATGCCCTTCAATATTAACAATCCCCTCCTTCTTGTGAATTGTCTGATTCCAGTACACAATGATAGCGGGTATGGCCTGGTGGCTGGCAAACCATGGCTACCTACAAAGGCTTCTGGGTGAATGGCTGCTTCTGCCTTTAAGCTAGCAAAGCTGTTATTTTCAGTCTGTACCAGTCAGCAACATTCCTTTGTGTTATGGGAAAGATTAGTCAAAGCACAGTTACAGCAATCCCATGAGAACAGCAAGTGTCTTATTTATTTATTTATTTATTTATTTATTTATTTATTTATTTATTACATTTCTATACCGCCCAATAGCCGAAGCTCTCTGGGCAGTTCACAAAAATTAAAATCATAGTAAGACAATCAACGGGTTAAAAGCACAAATACACAATACAATATAAAAAGCACAACCAGAATAAAAACCACGCAGCAAAATTGATATAAAATTAAAATACAGAGTTAAAACAGTAAAATTTAAATTTAAGTTAAAATTAAGTGTTAAAATACTGGGAGAATAAAAAAGTCTTCAGCTGGCGACGAAAGGAGTACAGTGTAGGCGCCAGGCAGACCTCTCTGGGGAGCTCATTCCACAACCGGGGTGCCACAGCGGAGAAAGCCCTCCTCCTAGTAGCCACCTGCCTCACTTCCTTCTTCAAGGGCTCACGGAGAAGGGCCCCTGAAGATGATCTTAAGGTCCGGGCAGGTACATATGGGAGGAGGCATTCCTTCAAATAACCTGGCCCCAAACCGTTTAGGGCTTTAAATGTCAATACCAGCACTTTGAATCGAGCCCGGACCTGGACTGTGTAGCCTGGTACTGTATCTGGAGGCTCTAATGAGCTGATATTCCAGTCTCTTCATCCAATTAGTAAGTGCACCTCAGTGAAGAGGACCTTTATGTGTGCCAAAGGAATGCCAAGTAGTGCTTTGTTTATTACAACAATGTAGAACTATACTATAGATTCCTATGATGAGAAGAACTGTTTTGCTATTAGTAGCTCTGCAATCCATCACTTGCTTAACTTAGCAGCAATGCCAAGTTCAGTTATGCTGTAATTGTTCTTGTGTCCAGGGGGGGTGGGGGTCCAGATTTTGCTGATGAGTCTTTTGGTGCAAGAAGCTTTTGAAGTCTAGTCCCCTTGTAATAGGATATGTGTAATATGCTAATAAATTAGTCTCCTTGTTAGCAAACCTGTGAGTCTGGCTACTTTTGGCTCCTTGGCAATCCTGGAAAACTGCAAGCCCACGGCCGGGGCAATACATAGCGGGCATATGAACTTGCACGATCAGTTCCCATACGTGCCTTAAAATCTCCTGCAATAATAACTACTACAGTAGGGTGGGAGGATTCTAAAATTTCTACATAGTTCTCTCATTTTGCTTGAATATTGTTCACAATTGATTCTGGGAGCACAGTAGTATGGAAACATTAACCACCATCAGAGAGATTTCTGAGAGCATAATACAAGGGAACACTAGGAGTCATCGCTGTTATGGTTACCTTAATATTTGTTGAGGTAAGACATGTTAACCCTCCACTGGTCGTTCCACCCTTTATTGATGGGGTACTATTAACTACTTAGGGTTTGTCTTGCCAAGTCTTTTGTAGATGTCTGTTGTCAAAACAACTTTAAAATCCACGAGTTGATTATTATGCTGTTTAGAAGACCATGTTCCATGATAGAAATTTAAACCTTGGATCACTTGGGACCCTAAATCCATTAATTCTTTTTTTTTAACACACACACACCCCCAGCAAACCTCCATTCTTTTTAACAGAAATAGGCCATAGCTAGACCTAAGGTTTATCCTGGGATCATCCAGTGTTCGCCCCAGCCCGAGCACTGGATCCCCTGTGTGTCACCTAGATGAACAGGTTTGACCCCTGGATGATCCAGGGATAAACCTTAGGTCTAGCTATGGCCATAGCCTTTCCTGACATGTTTATGTCATTTTCTATTGTTGGAGGACTTCCTAATTCCAATGAGGTTTGAGTTTGATAATGCATATTATCTAATCTGGGTTTTGCTGAGCTATATTCCAAAGGGGATTGCATTTGCAACTTGGCTTCTATAACTTTAAATGTTATAGCTCTAGCTTATTCTTTTTTTTACTATGCATTTGGGTGAGATAATTGTTTGAAAAGATATTTGAATATATTTTGATTACCAGCTATTCCCTGTACTTTCCGATGACTATTCTGCTCAGCTTATTCTTCAGCTGTGGTAATTTACTTATAATTTCCTGTTACTCCCTTTCAGGGAGACTAACAAAGGAGAATATCAGTTTTTCTTCTACAGGCTCCAACAGGTCCAGCAGATCTGGAAAGGAACTCTTACTAGCTGCCTTACTTGGGTTTATAAGTGACTGAGGCCTTAGCTAGACCTAAGGTTTATCCCAGGATCATCCCAGGGTTGTCCCTGCCTGATCCCGGGATCCCCTCTGTGTCATTTACATGAACAGGGATGACCCTGGGACAATCCCGGGATAAATCCTAGGTCTAGCTAAGGCCTTGATGATCGTTTTAGGGTGTTTCTGGATTGCCATTATACACCCAGAAAATTCTGTAAGTGGTTCATTTCAGTGGATAAGATCTTCACTTCCACCTAAGCATTCATGGAGGTCTGCAGGTCCTTTACATGATGCTGTAAACCTTCAGGATGGTGCTCGTGTTTCCCCCCACCCCAATAATCTCACTTTAAAAAAACACACAGAGGTAATCCAGTATTTTAATAATGAAACACTGCCTTACTGTCCTCCTTGAAAGCAGGAAACGTTTGCTAATCCATTTCTGAATAGAGTAGGCGGAAATGATTCCTAACTGGAATGACAAACTCCCCAGTGCCAAGCTTATCTCTTGCTGGCAAGCAAGAAATATTTGCTACGTTTCAAATTTGGTAACGCCATATTATCATCTTTATCTACGCTTCTGGGTCTTTTAGATTTTCCCATCTCATTAATCCCTAGCTGCTGTCAAGAGCCCTTTCTCTTTCAGAGTGGTGCCAATCTGATAGGAATCTGTTTTTCTTTTCTTTTGGTGGCTTTGCACACCTTGGCTCTGGCACCTGGTGGGAAGGGGGAGAGAGCAGCCTTAACCAGGAGCAGCATTTCCCAAAGTTAGAAGTTGCAAAACGTTAAGGAGCAGCCTTGACCTGTAAGAAATTCACAAGGAAATTGGACAGAGTAGTACGTGTTCCTATTATTTCCATTTCTATACCATCCCATAGCCAAAGCTTACTGGGCAGTTTACAAGAGTTCATAAGAATTATAATACAGAATAATAAAAAAGTCTAAAAAATTAACCCAGAAAAATTAAAGCAATGTAAACAGCAAAATAATAATAATTTAAATAACCAATCTTTTTCCTAATAGACCTGTTCTAAAACAGCAAGCATAGATGCCTCGTCTTATACCATTAAATGTCTGGGAGTAGAGGGTGGTTTTTACCTGGCACTGAAAAGATGACAGTGTCGGCACCAGGTGGGCCTCAGCGAGGAGCTCATTCCAAATTTGGGGGGCCACCACCGATAAGGCCCTCTACCTTGTTGCCACCGAGTCTTCCTTGGAGGTGGCACTTGAACGGGGACCCCAGGTGTTGTTCATAGTGTCTGAGTATGTTCAGGTCAGGAGAGGTGTTCCATCAGATATGGATAGCACAGACCACATTTTTCATGTATTTGGTGCCTTCCCCAGTTTCTTCTACTGCAGTGTTAGCACACACAATGGCTGCATATCTTGAACAAGAGTATTTTGAGTATAGCTGCACCAATGCATTGACCCATCAATTAAATATGCCTTGATTGGCTAAAAAAAAAGTGTCATTAACCTCAATTCATTGGGCAGCAGGTCTTATATTATTGAAATTATTTTTTAATATAAGTACTTTTAAAAATGGCAGGGGGCAAGGACCATCTTAGAAGAGCCATTCTATCTTGTGTATCCCTTCTGAGATCATACAGCGAATGGGTGCATCATGAAAAAATAAAGAGTATTTCTTCTTTTCTATAACCATAGTGTTCTCATATGCAAACCTATGCGTTTGCCTCTAGTTGTAACATGGGCATCACCAAAATCTATTAACAGCTCATGAGGAAGAAGATAAAGAGTGTAAGACAAAATTCATAACATTGCTACCTAATGACAAGTGATTGTAAAACTGGGGTTTTTTAACAAAATATATCTGCCTTATCTGTTTCTGGCCTTTTGGAAAGACGATGCAGAGATCCTGGGCCAAGGTGTGCTTCCTTGACTTAGATCATAACTGACTCACTAGACTGGGAAAGAGCCAAATCCCATTAAAGCTCAAGGCAGAGATAAGTGGGAGTCAGCTGTATCGTGCAAGGTTAACTTGGCTGGGGTACTGTTCTCTTATCAGAGACAAAATGAATTTCAGCTGTTGCTTGCAGTGCGAAAGGAGCTGTTGCATAGGAACTCTGTAAAAACAAACAGGATAGCCAAAATTTTATTACCCAAGAGGTGACTGCAAACCCAGCCAGGGCTGTGCATGTAACCCCAAGATTGTTTATGTTGGCAGTATTTTTAGGGGGCTCCATCAAGATAATATGAGATGGAGAGAAGCATCCCACAAATCTTTGCCGTGTCTTCGTCAATGGATGCCAGGATTGGGGCATGTAATGCTCAGTTCATCCTTGGTATTTTCTCTGAATGTGCAGCCCTTTCAGGAGGCAAACGTCTCAAGCCAGCCCTGGCAACAGGGGATAGTTCATGTCTGCATTCAGCAGGGGCTATTCTGCAGGTACACAGCCAAAGGAGGAAGAGGAATTAAGTAGGGCTGTACTCTGCTCCAATTCGGATCGTGAATCCGAAGCGGAGTGACCCAATCTGCCTCTGCCAAAGGTGGATCCGAATTGGGTTGGGGAAGCTGCAGATCAAGGCGAAGCGGTTCGCCTCCATCCGGAGCTCCGAACGCAGGTAAGGGGGAAAGGGGGGCTCACCTGGCACCGGCGTCAGCGCTGTCCGTGCGACGGTGGCAGTGGAGCCAAATAAGGGGGCAGGGCGGAGGGGGATTATTTGCCCATTTTGCCCCCCTTCCCCACTTACCTTCCTTCGCTGTCCGCCGCGGAGGCAAGTAAGTAGGGAAGGGGGGGGCAAAATCTCCATCTGCCCCTTTGGTTCTCACTCCGTAGAGTGGAGCGGGGGAGGGTCGAATCGATCCGAAAGTTCCGGATCGGGTCACAAAGCGGTTCGGGGGGGTGTCCATGCACAGCCCTAGAATTAAGGTTCATTCTCTTCTCATGGATGGGTTTCAAGACCCAAAAGCTGCCTTAGATCACTGGTCCATCTAGTCCAGTATGGTCGACACTGACCGGCAGTAGGGATGTCAGAGAAATCTGCAATGGAACCAAATGTTCAGGTTTCTATGAATCTGATCTGTACATTCCGCAGCAGACTGTTTTTTCTCAAGCCACACAAATTCTGTAGGCTTGTGTACCATTTTTGTTAAAAAAAAAAAACTTTCTGGATTTTATGCAAATTTTGTTGGAGAAAAATACGTAAAATAAAAAATGGCCGAAAATGTGCATTTCCCCATAGGTTAAAGCAGGATAATGCACATTTTTGAGGGATTTGCACATTTTGGGGGGAATTTGCATAATTTTGGGAAATTGGAAAAAAAAATTGTATCTGCCAGCGAGCAGACAACAGAATGAAAGGAACCTGGCAATCCATGAAACACAGACGAAGCAGATATAATAAGATCGGTATACCCCTAACTGGCAGCAATAGCTCTCCAGGGTTTCATGTAGGATTGTTCCCCAGCCCTACCTGGAGATGCCAAGGGTTGAACCTGGGACCTTCTGCATGCAAAACAGGGACTCTACCACTGAGCTGCCACCCTTCCCCTGTTCTGCACATGGCTCTAAGCCAGGGGTGTTGAACCCAAGGGCTGAATTCCATTTCAGAGCTGACCTCGGGGGTCACATTCCAGTGTGAGGAGGGCCAAGGGCCAAAGGGCAGAGCCAAGGGCATCCCCCACTCTACACTACCAGGATGTCCAAGATTGATTGACCCATCATTTTAACTGTGACCCTATCTGGCAACATTATCACAGAGCAACCATAGCAGGACACACAATGTCCACACTAGAGGCCTTCAAGAGGCAGCTGGACAGCCATCTGTCAGGGATGCTTTAGGGTGGATTCCTGCATTGAGCAGGGGGTTGGACTCCATGGCCTTGTAGGCCCCTTCCAACTCTGCTATTCTATGATTCTATGATTTTAAAATAAACCATTCACAATAAATAAGGCCCTTTTTTTTAAAAAAAATGCACTCTTTAGTCCAAACCATAATGGGAGCCTTTTGCCACATAGAAGCCACATTTGCAATTGCTGAAAGAGGGGAAAATTGTTGATGTGATTAAAAGAAAACCGAAAGACGAGGAGAATTGAAAAGCCACCTCATGGCAGCGTGGAATGAGCAGCCATCATCTCGAGATGAAGAATTTGAAAGACGAAATCCAAAGTTCAGAATTAATTCCCTGCTGCCCGTTGTAGGTCACACCATTTTGGGGAGAATACAATGCCGGTCTTTATCCAACTTTTGTTATCTGCGTTTGTCGGCTCGTGATACATCAGAGGTGCTCTGGACACCTGAGATAACACACTGACCCCCAGTGCAAGCAAACAGAGGAATCGCACACAGGGGGCCCTTTTCTCCACGGCTCCCCTTTGACAGACAAAGGTCGCTGTTATCAGAAGCATTTTATTAAAGTCAGAAGTTGGCCATTCTTCCTTCCCTTGAAATGCTCCTCAAATGAAACCTGGCTGCAGACAGGACACAATGCTGCTGTTCTAAGTAATGCTGTTTAGACCAACAGAATATGGCCAAAAGCGCTCTAAAGAATCCGTGAACAACCATGAGTAGGGAATTGCAAGCACACAGTACATGCCTTGTGTAGAAAAGCCCTGGCTCTCTGCTGTTGAGCAAGCAAGGGGTTGTCTATATGCCCTATTTAACCCGAGATGGCTGCGCGGTGGTGCAGCAGTGGTTATACGATGCAGCAGCCCACTCACAGCCACCACAGGGCTTTCCCCGGAAATGGACCCTTTAAAAAGTCATGGACTTACTATGACTTTTTTTTTCCTCTGAGGCCATTGCCAGATTTTCACTGTCTGTCGGTGGGGACCTCACTTCATGTTGATGGGGGGGTGGCATTTCAGGGGCGGATCGAGGTACTCCGGAGCACAAGAAGGCAAGGGGTAGGGCAATGGAAGCGCACTCCAAAGCCCGCTCCCTCCTGCCATGGGGATTGGCTTTTCCCACCCCACACTTGCAAAGCTGTGGGGTTTCTAAGGAATTTGCAGCCAAAGCACCACCTTAAAGACACCCCCCAAGTGGTAGTGAGGAAGAGAAAGAGCACCTATTGACCATGGCAGTGAGAATGCAGACTCACTGAGGGAGTGGGGGGCTTGCTCAAGAGTCCTCAAAAATCTGCAGCCAGACCTGACTCAGTCACAGGGCCAAGTATGGTGGCTTTCTAAATATGACCCTTGTATTCTTTCTTAACCAACTTTTATGTGCAATAGAGAGAGAGCTTCACCAGTGCATAGTTAAATTATGGAACTCACTACCACAAGATGTAGTGCTGGCCACCCATTTGGATGGCTTTAAAACAGGGTTGGATAAATTCCTGGAGGCGAAGGCTATCCATGGCTACTTGCCCTGATGGTTGTGTGCTATCTCCAGTATTCGAGGCAGTAAGCCTGTGTGCACCAGTTGCTGGGGAACATGGACGGGAGGGTGCTGTTGCACCATGTCCTGCTTGTTCATCCCTGGCCGATGGCTGGTTGGCCACTGTGTGAACGGAGTGCTGGACTAGATGGACCCTTGGTCTGATCCAGCAGGGCACTTCTTAAGTTCTTATGTTCTTATTGGGTGATATAGAAATGTAATAATAAAATAATAATAAAAAAAATTATTAACTCCATCCTGCCAATTCTCTTTCAGGCGGTCACATCAACCCAGCTGTTTCCTTCGCCATGTGCCTGACTGGACGGTTGAAATGGGTCAAATTGCCCGTGTATGTCCTTGCTCAATATATCGGTGCCTTTCTTGGAGCAGCTGCTGTCTTTGGGGTCAATTATGGTAAGTGGGGAAGACATTTTTCTCCACAGGAAATTTTCCAACAAAGCAAAAAAGAAAAGTCATGCTGAAATTTAAATCCCTTCGTAAAACTTGAAATTTGCCTGCAGGAATCCCATTTCATTTCTACAGGACTTCCGGCACAAAGACTTTCCTGCTGGCTCAGGTCTTTTTTGAGGGCCCAACTGAAATTGCAAGAGATGGGTGAAGGGAGATTTATTTATTTATTTATTGCATTTCTATACCGCCCAATAGCTGGAGCTCTCTGGGCGGTTCACAAAAATTAAAGCCATTCAAAGTATAAAACAATAATATAAAATACAATATAAAAGCTCAACCAGATAAAAACAGCAGCAATGCAAAATTACAAATTTAAAACACCAAGTTAAAATGTATTTATAGACTGTTAAAATGCTGGGAGAATAAAAAGGTCTTCATCTGGCGTCTAAAGGAATATAATGTAGGTGCCAAGCGAACCTCCTTAGGGAGCTCATTCCACAGCCGGGGTGCCACAGCAGAGAAGGCCCTCCTCCTGGTAGCCACCTGCCTCACTTCCTTTGGCAGGGGCTCGCGGAGAAGGACCCCTGAGGATGACCTTAGGGTCCGGGAAGGTACATATGGGAGGAGGCGTTCCTTCAAAAAACCTGGCCCCAAGCCGTTTAGGGCTTTAAATGTTAATACCAGCACTTTGAATTGGGCCTGGACCTGGACTGGCAGCCAATGAAGCTGGAAAAGGACTGGCGTGATGTGGTCTCGTTGGCCAGTCCCTGTTAGTAACCGTGCTGCCCTGTTTTGGGAGAAATTTGGGATTTGGGAGAAATTCCGGAACCCTCTCACAAAAACTCTTGAACAGTTTAGCTACCATTTTTGAAGCCCAGAAGCCACACTTCCTGAAGGGATAAATATATATATATATATCCAGGTAGCTGTGGTCTGTTAGGAAAAACAAAAGGAAGAAGCACAAGGTAACAGTAGGGCAATGCCATTGTTGGGACCAAGGAGAAGGTCACCAAAAATGACTTCATCAGACTGGATGTTAAAATCATCAGGAAAAACTTCCTGACTGTTAGAGCAGTACGACAATGGAATCAGTTACCTAGGGAGGTGGTGGGCTCTCCCACACTAGAGGCCTTCAAGAGGCAGCTGGACATCCATCTGTCAGGGATGCTTTAGGGTGGATTCCTGCATTGAGCAGGGGGTTGGACTCGATGGCCTTGTAGGCCCCTTCCAACTCTGCTATTCTATGATTCTATGATTCTACCCCCACACACTCACACACACATGCAAAGTGGAACGGGGGGAAGGAGAACAAAGGATGTGGCCGGAGAAAAACCCAAGAAGGCCCTAGTTTGTGAATTGGAATCATCAATCTGCAGTTTAGGATTGCTTCCACAATAGCAGCTTTCTCCAGAATCCTCTTCGTTAGTTGGTCTCTCGGGTTTTTATGGAGAATCTATAAAACATTGTTGCCAAACAGTACGGCGGCTCCTAGGTTCTCCGCCTCTCTCTTCTTGGAGCTGTGTTGTGGTTGTGTGTGTGGCTGTGTGTGGGTGTGGTTGTGTGTGCATGTGCCATGTAGGATGACCATACGAAAAGGAGGACAGGGCTCCTGTAACTTTAACAGTAATGTAGAAAAGGGAATTTCAGCAGCTGTCAATTGAAGAGGGTGAAATTCTCTCTTCATCACAACAGTTAAAGCTACACTAGCTATAGTAGAGTGGCCAGATACAAAAGAGGGCAGGGCTTCTGCAGCTTTAAGTGTTGTGATGAAGAGGGAATTTCACCCTCTTCAATTCACACCTGCTGAAATTCCCTTTTCTATATTACTGTTAAAGATACAGGAGCCCTGTCCTCCTTTTCATATGGTCACCCTAGTGCCATGTACACAATGCAACATCAATGCATCCAGTGTGGATTAGCAAAACACCATCGGAACTTTTCAGGGCTACTGTCCCTTTACTTGGTAGATTCCTCCTTGCCCCTTTCTTCTAAAATTGCTTCTGCCCCTGTAATTAGTTGTTTCTCCTCTCTTCTGTGACCAACATTCCCGAATGGGGTCTAAATCAGTCAGTGCCTGCTTCCTGCCACCAACGGGGGACAGCTCTAATTACTGGTTTCCTCATTGATTTTTTTAATTATCACTATTTATAATAATAAATAAAAGCGTTAAAATATGAGCAGTTCCTCTGGCTGCAAAGAGGAAACGAGTAATTAGATCTCTCCCCCCCTCCTCATCCTGTGCAAAGAGAACAATTATGGGGTCAATTCAGGAATGCTGCCACATGAGAGATTTTTATGGGGAACATAGCATTATATTAAATGTCGGGTAGAACCAATGTTTTAATTTTGCTTTGCACTGATTGCAGGAAAGCAATGCTGTTGCCACAGTGTTTAAAGGCCCTTGGGTAAAAGCAACTCTTGGCTTTTTCATCTTGCCCGAGCTATATACTTTTCTCTCTCCCCTTCTCTCTCTTTTTAAAATACTTTATACCCAGTCTGATGAACTCAAAAGCTTGCTCCGTTCTTCTGGCTGATAGCACAATTCTATGCACTTCTACGCAGAAGTAAGTCTCAGTGTTTTCAGTGGGACTTACTTCCTAATAATGTGTTTAAGACAGCAGCCTTAGGCCATAGCTAGACCGAAAGTTTATCCCAGGTTCATCCTGGGTTTGTCCCTGCCTGAGCGCTGGATGCCCTGTGTGGCACTTAGACGAACAGGTTTGACCCCAGGATAATCCTGGGATAAACCTTAGGTCTAGCTACGGCCTTAGTTGGTTGGTTGGTCCTACTAAAGGTGTTCGCTTACAGTTGCGTTTGGATCCCTGAAGGATGAAGTTTTCAGACTATTACTTGTGGAACAAAGTGCAAGAAAAAGAAGTTAGTTTAGATTGAGGTAGCGGAATACCGGAATGAAAAGGCAGGAGAAAAGAACTCATCAGACTTTGGGATTCTTTAGATTAAGTGGAAATCATGTTTATTATTTATTTATTTATTTATTTATTTATTTATTTATTGCATTTGTATACCGCCCCATAGCCGAAGCTCTCTGGGCGGTTCACATAAGATAAAAACACTTAAAAACAATATACAAAGATTAAAAACCACAAAAAGAAGCAAAATTCACATACATTTAAAACCACTATAACAACTTTAAAAACAATGAGCCAAAAAACCAGATCCACGGTCATTACATATTGCTAAATGCCTGGGAGAAGAGAAAAGTCTTGACCTAGCACCGAAAAGATGACAATGTCGGAGCCAGGCGGGCCTCGTGAGGGAGATTGTTCCACAGTTGGGGGGCCACCACAGAGAAGGCCGTCTCTCTTGTCGCCACCCTCCGAGCTTCCCTCGGAGTAGGCACCTGGAGGAGGACCTTAGATGTTTATTTATTTATTTATTTATTACATTTCTATACCGCCCAATAGCCGGAGCTCTCTGGGCGGTTCACAAAAATTAATGTTGCCTTACCAGGCTCTGCTTCCTGCTTCCCTTGCACATTTGTAAAGAGCTGCGTTACACAGGCAGAGCGGGGCAACCATGTGATCTATAAATGAAAGCTTCCCCTCCTCTCAGTGCTCATAGCCTTGAATGGGACAGCACCCTCTAGTGGGTGCTTTGTAGCACAACTTCAGCTGCACATGGTAGGAAATCCCAAGATATTTCAGAAGAATTGGGATATCCAGAGGGGTTTTAAAGAACAGAATAATTGGAGGAAAGCATGGGTGATGTGCAGGAAGTTGATGTCGTTGTCAAAAGGAGCCGCAAACGTCTGTGAGTGGCCAGTCACGAGCGTGCCTTATTTCACTCGTGTGAAGAGCCCTTTAGACAAGTTGTATGATCAATTTTATTCTTCAAGTAAGCATGAGCTAGTGATTTCTGCCTTGCGACGTTCATTCATATGCAACAAGGTTATTGTAAAGATCATTGAGGACACAAATATTGAACCCTTGAAGCGTGCTGTATAAATGTTATTTATTATCATTGTTCCTTAGATGCGTTGATGGAGTACAATGGCGGGGAGCTGACCGTCACAGGACCAAATGCTACAGCACATATTTTTGCAACCTACCCAGAGGGATATTTGTCCCTGACAAATGGACTTTTAGATCAGGTAAGAAGCACGCAATTACACTTTGCAGTTTGGCTTGGCTGGCGTTCAACAGCCAGCGTTAAAGTAGCTGCGGTGATTTAAGTGAGTATTTTGCTTTTAATTTGGGGGATTTATTTCTTTAACTGTTGCTACTCATCCTGAGCCTCTGGGAAGGGGTGCAGTAGAAACAGGAGGGATTTATTAATTAAGGGTGTGTGTGTGGAAAATGAGATATCATTTTAAGATTCTCTCCTGCTCCTAATTCTGCTGTTGGTGAGGATTTACAGTTGTTTTTAACATTACAAAATTTAACTTTTAGTTGTAAGTCGCCTTAGTGGCCCTATCTGGGCTGAAAGGGAACTCATACATTTATAATTCAATGAAAAACAACATATCAAGGCTGGAAATATATTCCCACTTCCCAGAAACCAGTTATGCCAAATTCCAGCTTAATTTTATATTTTCCAGCCCTGCAAGATGTATTTGGAAATGTTCCGGCACAAAGTGGCTTAAGGGAGAATGTTAGGATCCAAAGAAGAGCTTCCCTACGGGGGAACGTCAGCGTAAAACCGGTCATGACGGAGGCAGGCTAAAAAAATAGGGGGGGGGGGAAATACAACATCACTCTGGTGCAAAGTGTCACATGACCTTCCGCCCCCTTCTGTATCATGGAACAGGTGTTTCTGACCTCCTACACTGGTGATGAACCTGGGTTGGACACAGGAGTTGCATGGTTTGAGGGCACCTGAAGTCCTGCTCTAGTTGTACAACCCCAGCACTCTTTATGGGTTGTAGCCAACCCTTCACTAAACAGGCAGGCATCCTGTCCATCAAGGAAAATGGACAGGCCTGAGTCATTCCTGCAAAACCAGAAGGCACATTTGATGGCACTGAAGGGCCAGTGCCAGACTATTTTGCACCCTAGGCTAGGTGAGCTACCTGCACCACCACCCAAAAAATTGCCAACTTTGATTCAGCTGTTCAAGAAGAGTTTCTGAACTATTATATTTTCCTTTTATTATGTTTCCCCCCCTTAAAACAGCTAATTTGTATAAAATTGTGACCCTTAAAGGGCAGTACAGCACCCCTCTGAGGAACCTTCCCTTTCTCCCACAAGGGCAACCAGGATGATCAGGGGTCTGGAAACAAAGCCCTATGAAGAGAGACTGAAAGAACTGGGCATGTTTAGCCTGGAGAAGAGAAGATTGAGGGGAGACATGACAGCACTCTTCAAACACTTAAAAGGTTGTCACACAGAGGAGGGCCAGGATCTCTTCTCAATCCTCCCAGAGTGCAGGACACGGAATAACGGGCTCAAGTTAAAGGAAGCCAGATTCCAGCTGGACATCAGGAAAAACTTCCTGATTGTTAGATCAGTACAACAATGGAATCAGTTACCTAGGGAGGTTGTGGGCTCTCCCACACTAGAGGCCTTCAAGAGGCAGCTGGACAACCATCTGTCAGGGATGCTTTAGGGTGGATTTCTGCATTGAGCAGGGAGTTGGACTCGATGGCCTTGTAGGCCCCTTCCAACTCTGCTATTCTATGATTCTATGAGAGGGAACAAACCACCTCGATATGCTGCTGTGCTGACCCTAAGCCTTTCCCACCTACTCTTAATAGCTTGACCCTCTAGCCTATCTCTTTGGAGTTCAGATATGGAGGGGGAGATCTAGCTAGAAAACACGATCTGGAGGAGGAAAGAAGGTGCTGGAAAGAGACCAACCAGGCGGGTGGGTCTCCGGCGGGGCCCGTGGGTTTCCCCAGCCACGGACAGTGTGGCTCTCAATGTGGGGGACTCAGGTGGTCTGGCTGGGGGGGGGTACAGGGCCGGCGCTGCCATAGAGGCCAGTCAGGCAGCCGCCTAGAGTGCCAAGGTAAGGGGAGCGCCGAACACCGTGCCCAGAAGTCACCCTCCCACTCCCAGAGCCGCTGTGGCCGAGCGAGGGCAGCTTCCGGGCGCACCATTCCGAAGCTGCCCTTCCGCCCCCCATGCTTCGGATGGGCGCCTGCCCAGCCGAAGCCAAGCCGGGACGCTGGGGGCGGGGCGGGCGGACAGCTCCACGTTCTGACTTCCAGCGCTTGCTGGAAGCCAGAACGTGGAGCCGTTCTTTCGCCCCACCCCCAGCGTCCAGGCTTGGCTTCGGCTGGGAGGGTGCCCAGCTGAAGCCAAGCCAGGGACGCTGGGGTGGGGAGTGGGAGGGCGACTCCTCATTCTGGTGTCCGGGCATGCTGGACATCAGAACGTGGAGCCACCCGCCCGCCCCACCGCAGCATCCCGCCCAGCCGAAGCCAAGACACATTCTGACTTTGGGTGAGGGAAAGGTAATGCGGCCGCCATCCCCGCCTGTCTCTGCCTACCTGGGGTGGGGGTGGTAGGTATGCTGGTGGGGTGTGTGTGAAAGCAGCTCACTTTGCCTAGGGCACAAAATAGCCTGGGGGGGGGAGGGAGGGGCTGGGGGGAGGGAGGGGGCTGGGCCAACCCGCGAAAGAGAAGCGCCTTGTTCCAGTGCCCTGCCTGCCATCTGCGCTCTAGGCAGCTGCCTAGTTGGCCTAGTGGTAGCACCGGCCCTGGATGGCACATTTTAACCTGCTGGGAATTCTCTCTGTGAGCCAGTACCAGAGTGAATCCATTTGCTTGTCACTCATCAGGTGATGTCGACGGCATTTCTTCTCCTGGGCATCTTTGCCATCTTTGACGCGGACAATCTCCGCGTGCCGAAGGGACTGGAACCTATCGCTGTCGGCCTTCTCATCGTATTATTGGCTTCTTCCTTGGCCATGAACAGCGGCTGTGCCATGAACCCCGCCAGAGATCTGGCCCCGCGCGTCTTCACGTACATTGCAGGATGGGGTTCAGAAGTCTTCACGTAAGTCGGCTGGACTTGACAGAAGGAGGGGGTTGGAGTCGCAGAACCATTTCTCAGGCATTTATTCGTAACACCCGCTTGATGTCCAAAGGTGTCCAAAGCACTTCCCATGCATTATCCAGCTTTAATCCTTACAGCAAGCTTCTAACACAAGTCAGTCTTATTATCAACTGTACTGCAGATGGGGAAACGGAGGCTGAGAGTGAGTAGCTTGCCTAAGTTCACCTAGTGAGTTCCTAGCAGAATATAGAGACAGCCTAAGTCTGCAATACTAGTATGTACACTCAGTTCAAAGGAAACATTGCACTGTAAAATAAGATTTTCCAGGGGGTGACGGTTCTAAAAAAGGGGGGGCACTAGGACAGCACTGTCTGTCCAAAAGCAGACAGTGATGGGCCAGACAGACCCGAGGTGTCTATTCCATGATCTGGGCACTGCAAAGGAAAAGTATTGCCCTCTCCAGGACAGCTGAGCTCCCCCACCTCCAATGGCAGGGGAACACAGAGAAGACCCTGAGCAGTGGAGTCCTCAGGCAAGTTTATATGAGAAGAGGCCATTCTCGTCCCAGTATCCCATACACACTTACCTGGAAGTAAGCACCATTGAACTCAATGAGGTTTACTTCTGAGTAGGCCTGCATAGGTGTGCATGGTAGAAGATCAAAAATGGTACTTTGAACTGAACCCAGATACCAATTGAAAGTCAGCCTAAGATCAGGATAACAGGACTCAGTCTCCTAATTAAGTCAATAATCATTCGAGCATTCGTTGGCTACAACCATCTTGCAGAAAAGTTCCCCAAAGGTTTTCAGACAGCCATTTGGCTTGTTTCATTGTGTTGCAAGGGTGACATCTGGTGGACAGACGCTATTAGAAATAGGAAGTGGTAAAATGGCAACTTCTTTTATTTACAGAATTCCCGCTAAGATCAAAGAATAAGAGGTTATTCCCAGCTTGTTCCACTTCTCTCTCTCTCTCTCTCTCTCTCTCTCTCTCTCTTTTTAAACATGGGTAGCATAATTATATCTTAAGGCAGTTTCTGTTCAATTTCCAAAGAGGCAGTGTGGTGTAGCAGTTACAGTGTTGGCTTAGGACTTGATAGGTGCAAGTTCTGGTCCCCATTCTTCCACAAAGCTCCATGGGTGACTTTGGGTCAGTCATAGACTCTCAGCCTAACCTACGATAGAGTTGTTGTGAGGAGAAAATGATGCAGGGGCATCATATACACTACCTTGAGCTCCTCAGAGGAACAGCAGGATATAAATGTATCCAAAACTATGTCAAGAACTTTCCAAATTAAGGGGATTTTGTCTGCAGATGGTATAGAGTTACCGTTGTCCTGAAGTACCAGCAATGCTTCAAGTAGAACTGTGATCCCTGAGCTTTTAGGGTTGGTGGACTCTTCTGGAATTTTGTGAGAGTGTTGTGTGTGTGGGCTTACCATGGGAGTAGCTTGCCCATTTATAAAATGGCTGTCATGGCGGGCGGGGCCAGTTACAGAACATTCATTTCCTAGAAGCACCAAGAGATATGTCCATGGGCTCATTGGAAACCGTGGGCACTATGTTGCAGACCCCACAGCTAGAAGGGGCTTCTACACCTTGACCTCATCAATGATGGCAGCACACAAATAGAACAGGCAACAGGACGTGCCCCATAAAAACAAGCACCGCCTGCTACTGTTGTTTTCAGTTTGGTTTTGCTACTTTGCCGTTAACAATAGCCTGGGCAGCAGGGGAAACTTTCCCTACAAGCAAGAAACTCTTAATTAAAAGCACAGTAGCCAGCCTAAGCTTCAGTAATGTTTTGCCTGGCCACACAGGGCATAAAGCATTTTATAGCCAAAAAGAAAAATCGTCACAAGTCAGGTCTACAAAAAACACCAACAACCGCAAGACAAAATAGTGGCGGGTGGGTGTGTATGACTAGTATGCAGCAGTGTGATCATATCTAGGGCTTTGCATCACCACCCCAAACTGCTTCGGATCCCAATCCGGACCTCCACTGATCCGCTCCAGAACCAGATCCGGAGCGAGATCCCGAGGTCCGGATCGAGATTTGGACCCCATTTTGCCCCCCCTTCCCCACTTACTTGCCTCCGTGGCAGACGGTGGAGGCAGGTAAGTGGGGAAGGGGGGACAAAATGGGGGCTGAATAAGCCCCCCTCTCCCCTTACCTGGCTGCACCACTGTTGCTGCACGGACTGCGGCGGTGGCAGTGCCAGGTAAGCCCCCCTCCCCCCCACTTACCTGGCTCCGTCACGGTCTGGGCGGTGGCTTCAACTGAGGCCCAGGCCTCAGCCTCAGTTAAAGCCGCCACCCGGACCGCGACAGAGACAGGTAAGTGGGGGGAGGGGGGCTTACCTGGTGCCGCCGTCCGCCACGGTCTGTGTGACGGTGGATAGCGGAGGCAGGTAAGGGGGGAGGGGGCTTATTTAGCCCCCATTTTGTCCCCCCTTCCCCACTTACCTGCCTTCGCCGTCTGCCTTGGAGGCAAGTAAGTGGGGAAGGGGGCAAAATGGGGTCTGGATCTTGCTCCAGATCCAGTTCTGGATCAGATCAGTGGAGGTCCATATCGACCCGAAGCGGTTCGGGCCCGATCTGGAAGGTCCGGATCAGGATCCGAAGCAGTTCGGGGTGGTGGTGCACAGCCCTACTAATCATATCATTGTGTGATTCAGTGCAAAAAGTGAGTGAGCAAAGAATGACTAGGGTGGGAACCGTCTAAATAGTCTTATAGCAAAATCATCACCATCATCATCATCACCATCATCACTCTCTCTCTCTCTCTCTCTCTTTCACTAACAGGGCTGGCAATAACTGGTGGTGGATCCCTGTTGTTGGCCCAATGGTTGGCGCAGCTTTTGGAGTTGGTATCTACATCCTCTTAATCGAAATTCACCACACCACTCGGCGGCTACCCCAGAACGACACCGCCCACAATAAATACGAACTCTCCAATGTGGACGAAGAGAAGCCGTTCCAAGGAGACTATCCTTAACCTCTCCTTTGAATAAAACAGACCAACCCATTTCCCAAATCACCCCTCGTTCAAGCCACAAAAAAGGCTGAGCTCTTCTGCGACGGCTTATGGCAGCTGGCAAAATCCATTCCCTACCCCCCAGTACAAAATTAGTAGCCCCAAAATCTAGAAACGACGCATCACCTTGAGAGGGGCATTTGCAGCAGTCCTTTCTGTATCCTTGAGGTCAAATTTCTGCCCTTCCTCCTCCCAAATGAAAGTCTAAATGCAACCCGTGCAGTTTAAATCATGTTGCCCTAATTAACCACAAATGGGCAGAGCTGGTGTCAACAAGCTGCAGACTGAGGCTGTTTAATTGTCCCCAAGTGACACCAGCAGAGATTCATTAGTGGCATTAGGATTTTATTTTATTTTTTATAAAGACATCTATGGAAAAGGTTGAGCTTTATCCAAAGTGGTTGTTATTGTTGTGCACCTGAATTACAAAGCCTTAAGTGAAGTCGGGCTGTGTGCGTTTGAACCCTAGGCACTGACAGCTATCAAATGCCCACTAAAGTAAAAGGTTTGAAAAGGGGATCAGACCAATTAAGGGAAAATACCATAGCAAAGCTCTTCGTCACAGTGACTCAGGAAAATTGCCATGATCAGATGCAGTATACTGCTCAATAAATTCCCTCCCCATGCCAGGCTTCTGATTCCCCCCAGAATAGATGGAGATTGGTTTGATCCTGTCCACAGGGCTGGCGCTACCATTAGGCCAACTAGGCAGCTGCCTAGGGCGCAGACCTCAGAGGGGTGCAGTACTGCCCTTTAAGGGTCACCGTTTTATACAAATGAGTAGTTTTAAGAAAAAACATAATAAGTTCAGGTTTTGTGCTTTTTCTTTTTTCTATGAAACATCTGTTCTTAAAAATCAAAGTTGGCAATTTTTGGTGTGTGTGTGTGTGTGTACAAGTAGCTCACCTTGCCTAGGGCGCAAAATAGTCTGGCATCGGCCCTGCCTGCCCAGCAATTCTTGCGTTATGCAAGAATGACAAGGGTATCGCTGGAGGTAGCTGATGCTGTAAGTGGCTCTGCGGTCAAATCTGGGACAGAAAAATACAGAACGTTTTTCCTCAGGGACTTCGGAGTGCTCACATTTGCTTTCTACACAAGTTATCTGATCTTAATGCAATCTTTCTTTCTTTTTAAGAGCTAAGCTAGGATGCCCACCCTCAGTTTCCCTGCTGTGCTTTCTAGCAGGATGTCAGCACCACCTAATTGTAATACGTTGAAGTGCAGGCTGCCAGTAGAGAGTGCATTACACACAGAACATTTGGAGTTCAATCCAGACGGAAGTAACGCACCCTTAAATCCCACTGAAATTTTAGGATCTAAATATGCCCATACCTTTTCCCCATTTGTGTCCTCCTTCCAGAGATTTTAATATCAAAATATTCCAGACTTAATGCTGTGACAGCTCTTAGAGCTAGTAATACTTCCTTGGAGGTAGAAGTGTTTTGGAAAGTCCTTGAATTCTGGCCAGTGTCTCCAAGCACTCCCAGACTTGGGTGTGTGTGTGTGTCAGTCATCAACACCTTTTGCTCAAAACGCTCCTGAGTTCTAAAATAATTTCTTCATATTTTTTTATTACCATAAAAAATCCATTCATAAAAAAAGAAGACAGAATAATTTCTGGTTGTTAGCACTAGGACTCTCCCTCCGGAAACACCCACTGTGTGACCACCCCCAAGAATGAGCCAGAGTGACTGGAGAATAAAAAGGTTCATCTGGAGGTGCCCATGGTGATGCAAACCCAACCAGGATTTACAAGGGGGCAAGTGGTGGCAGCTGCATCAGGCATGGGTGTCCATTGCCATTAAGAGCGGCACATTGGGAGGCAGGTAGATGTGAGCTGCAGGACACAGTCCACTAGGAATTTCTCTTGTGCAAGCCCCATTGAAATCAGCAAGGGCTGTGCAGGAACCCAGAAGAGCTCTTGTTCATTTCAGTGAGGCTTGCGCAGGAGAAATTCCTCGTGGACTTTGCCCCTTGATAATTAACGGGGCAGGGGGTATTTCCAGCTGGATTTGTCCTCATCCTCAAGAACCAAACCATTTGGCCCAGCCTTGATTAGAAGGACACTTTCAGCTGAGATGGTTTTCCCAGGTAGGAAGCTCTGATGGCACACTGTGGAGCCGTTGCTACGAATTTAGCCTTGCTGAATGAGGCAGAGGGAGACATGATGTGCTCTCTCTCCTTTTCTCCTCCCCTGAATGCCACTCGTAGGCAGGAAATGCCCATAATTTAAGAGGGTTTAAAACTCTTTGCATGGCCACCTCGCCAGACACTGGACACATTTTCTCCGTCATGGAACAGGCGGAGATAACCCGGATTGAGTGAAAGGTGTGAGATTCTGCCAATATGTGCCTTTCTCATCATTTCCTATTTCCAAGTGTGGTGCAGAACGAACATGGACCTGTCTCTGATTTTTATACGTACTGGTTGTGACCACAAATAAACAGCATTTTCACTTTGCAGTAATTGTGAAGCTTTCTTTGGAGGAGAAAAAAATTCCAGGGGGGGGCGTTGTTTAATCTTGCATAACCTGCCATTTCCTTGTTTGCAATGCACCATAAGATAAAGGAATTACAATACACTAGGGACTCTCCATCACCACTGGTGACTGCATGCCATTGTGTTCTTGTAGGGCTTTCCCCCTGAAATATTATTTGTACTTCTGCATACTTTGGGGTTTCTCCAAGTCTGCTAATACCTCCCCCTTGGTGCTGTTTTAGCGACATAAGGCTGGCACTCGGATAACTGGTCTATGAATGGCTGTTTGATATGATAGCTAATGGCAGGGCCGGCCCTGCAATGAAGCAAGAGGATGCAGGTGCAGCGGACGATGGGAAGAGTGGCACTTTCCCCCTCCAAAAGGACAGCTGCCCCGTCTCTCGCTCCTTCCCTCACTTGCATGCCATGGTGCCCTGTGCACCTCCCAACCCAGCTGGCTCCATGTGCCTGGCTGCTGGCTGGTTGGCTTACCTCAGGTGGCACCGATGGCCGCAGTGGCCAGTCCCAGTTTAGGCGGCCACCTGCCTTGGGCCAGGCCTGGCTAATAGATCCACCATGTTCAGATGCCTATAGCAATGGCAAACTCATTCTCCTAGTGTCGACCCTTATGTATTCCTGCATTGAGCAGGGGGTTGGACTTGATGGCCTTATAGGCCCCTTCCAACTCTACTATTCTATGATTCAATTATTCTAATGAACGTGTTATCATCCTCACACAAAAGAGAGGTTATCAGCAGGCTTGGGGAAACCGCCAGGTTTGCAAAAATACAAAATCATTTTGGGGTAGAAGTAACCTAAGGAGAATTAAAGCACAATCCTGTGTGTGTTTAGGCAGCAAAAAGAGGTTTCTTTGTAGGGGATCCACCTAATTGGATCAGGCCTCTCATACGTTGTGTTGAAATCTCAGAAGGCTGTGAGGTGCCTTCGCTTTTGGGGGGCTGTGACCACAGGCCAAATTCAAAGGAGTCGTGCTTCTCGATCAGGGAACGTGCGAGAGGGAGGCTGAACATTTCACTAGCAATTCCTGTCACAGTGGAGATCTTTTGCTCCCCAAAGTGTTGCAAGTCACATTGGGCCTGAACTTCAAATGCTTCTTTAAAGAGATTTTTTTTAAAAAAAAAACTCTTGCAGGCACCCTGGGCTATTAGGTGCCCATTCCCTTGCCTGTTGGGCTTGCAGAAGTTGCTCTGGATGGCTTTACAGTGGCACGGGAGGGCAACATTGCACAAGTGTGGCTTTTCCTGGCAGTGAGAGGACAGCTGCACCAGTGGGACTCCTGCCTTTTGTGCCACTGTTAAAGACTCCTCCCTTCTGGTGCCCCTCCCAGCATCCGAGTCCTGTGAGCAACCAGTTCCTCCACCGGCGAGTTTATTCAGAGGTAAGTCCCTCTGCAATCAATGGGATTTACTCTCGGGTAAGTGTATATTGGATTGCAGCCTGGCAGCACAGCCTTTGAGCTTCATCCCACGTACCTGCTTCCCCCGGATTATCCCCGTAGCGCTAAGCTTTCATCGTTCTTGTTGTTTTTGCTACTGGGCGACAGCGATCCTTTGCATACCAGGAAGTGTGTTTAAGGGGGGAAATGTAAAAAATCATAAAAAATAAACGGATGACCCAATTCCATTCAAATTTGGAATACTTAAAGCTCTCCCTAATATCTATTACTGTGCCAATTTTGGTGCCTTTATCTTTAAAGCTTACACAGATGTAAGCATTTCTTTAAAATCCTGCTCCTGCGCCCCAGCGGTGGCTCGGAAGATACGCTCAAAAAGTAGGGGCTAAATACGGCGAATCTTTTTTGCTTTATTGCACAATTAAGGCAGGCTGCATGGGAGTACTTCACAATCAAAGCAGATTATAAGGTGGAAAACTTCTGAGTCCTTTGCATGCAATTCGCAGTGATGGCACAGTATAATGCCGGTGTGATAAATCTCCTATTCAAAAGAGTTCGGTGGGGCTTCCTCCCAGAGAAGTAGCTCTAGGATTGCCGCCCGAGTCCGTTCATTGTTGATAACAACCCAGCAGAGAGACAAAGCGGTGGTGTTGCTACCTTCGTCTGTTGCCACAAACATTTCCCTAGCAGAACTTTGGCAAAGAAGCAGCACCCCGAGGCCTCGCCTGCAGTAGCTGTTCCTGGAACAATTCTGGGCTTTCCTCTCCAGGACGTTGCACTGGTGAGTGACGGGCAGCTCCAGGCACCCTCCTGGATTGCGCTGTTCCCCTGCCCACCCTAAAGCCCAGCCTGATGGCATGGTAAACGTCACCGCTCTGCCTTGCCCATGATAGGGCCTCCCACACTAAACACCCTCCTATGCCAGGTTTTAGACATCATTTCAATCATGTCCTCCTATTTACTGTGCCGGCATTTCCCAACCTGTTTGGACTTCAAGTCCCAGAATCCCCAGTACCTGCCAGTAACTAAGCCTTAGGAGAGGCATTTGAACCTTTTAGGGGGGGGGGGAGTGTGGCAAAACCATGAAACTGCCAAACAGGCAGCAGCCAGGGAAAGGGGGTGGGGCTAAGGAGATGGGTGGGGCCATCAGCCCCCTCCCCCCGTAGGCTAGTTTTGGCCCGTGGGCCTAAGATTCAACATCCCAGATTTAACTCTTTTCTGAGGACAACCGTGCCTCCCACACTAGACACATTCAAGAGGCAGCTGGACAACCATCTGTCAGGGATGCTTTAGGGTGGATTCCTGCCTTGAGCAGGGGGTTGGACTCGATGGCCTTGTAGGCCCCTTCCAACTCTGCTATTCTATGATTCTGTGATTCTCTTCTCCAGAAATCTCACTCGCTCACGTATGAACACGCTGCAACGGCTGCCCAGAAAGGGCATTTGAGCAGGAGATAATCCGCTCGAGCAAGAAAACAGAGAGGATCCCCGTTGCGGAGATTATAAACGGCTGCCGTTGCTTTGTTGACTTTTTCTTCCCTATCAATTGACGATTTTTAATCAAAGTCAAAGTCTTGTTTGTACAAGAACCGCACAAGCCTGCAAACATGATTACGGGAAATGAGACTCTCCCGTTCATGACATAATTAACCATCGAAATGTGTGTTTATAGCAAACATTTAATGAAGAACTAATGAGTTCCCAGGATAACTGAAGTTAATATTATAACAAAATCTGCATCTCTCTCCAAATGCTTCCCTCTGCTTTCCTTCAGTTTGTTTGCATTTCCCCCCAGTAATGTTTCTTAGAAAGACGGGAGGCACAAATTACTTCATAATCACTTTTATTTCTCCCTTCTCCCTTTTGCCTCAGGTTAAAAATAATTTTAAAGGACGCAAGTGGCGGCAGCCGCGGCAGCGGGGTGGGGGTGGTATGCACAAGCAAAACCGGAGCGGCAGAAAATTCACGTGAAACAAATGGAAGAACAAAGTCCTGAGTCCAGTGAAGCTTGATATGGCCATGAATCAGTGGAGGTTGGTGACTCCGACGTCAGTGGGGCAGTGAATCCGCTCCGGGTTTCAGTCAGTACTCTAAAGCAGTGGTCCCCAAAGTGGGCGGTACCGCCCCCTTGGGGGCAGTGGGATTGCACAGGGGGGTGTTAAGAGGCAAGCGGGCAGCAGGTGGGCGCTCAAGATGGTCTTTTCCGTACCAGGAGTTTTGGTTACAGAAGGACATTTCTGGTCACTATCCTGCACTATGGAGAGTGGTTCAGAAGTTCCTGGTTGCATTTCCAACATCATATTCGGTGGAATGTGGTTTTAGTGTAGTCTGCCTATTCTCTCCAAGCAAAGACATCGACTCCAGATTACTAAACGTGGTGATTTAAGACTCATGTTAAGTGACTTTAAACCAGACATTGGGAAATTGGTATCACTTCATCAAGCCCATTCATTACATTAAGAATTTACAGAATAGTGAGGTACTCTACCCTAGTTACTAAATGTGATCTCTAATATTCTTGCTAAAGGACTATCAGACTTTGAAAAGATGATATCACTGGATCAAGTTCATCAATTATGTTTGATTGAATAAACTAAAAAAATGTAATTGGATTTTGAGTAAATATTCAATTAATTGTTACTATTTTGAATTTTATTGTTATTATCTTCCTTAGTGGGTCGTTGAAAACCGCTAGTCTGCATAATGATTTTTATAGGGTAGGGTAGGGGGGCGCTGGGCGTGAGTTGGTGGAACCAAGGGGGCGGTGACCTGAAAAAGTTTGGGAACCACTGCTCTAAAGGATCTCTCCAAGGCATCTCACAGTCTTCTTTGGACCTTGGATAGCTACTTTAGAGTCCTGATTGAAACCCAGAGTAGATTCACTACCTCACTGGCATCGCAGCCACTAGCCTCCACTGCAAGGAATCAAAACATATCTAAACAATCCGACTTGTCTCTTTCAGCTTAAGGGCTGAATTCCATTTCAAAGAACCTCCTGAGGACATGACCGGGAACTCACAAGCAGGACATGGGCACAACAGCACCCTCCCACCCATGGTCCCCAGCATCTGGTATATACAGACCCCCTGCCTCTGATACTGGAGGTACCACACAGCCATTGCTAGCCCTCTCCTCCAGGAATTTATCCAACCCCCTTTTAAAGCCATCCAGATTGGTGGCCATCACTACATCTTGTGGTGGTGAGTTCCATCATTTAACTGTGTGAAGAAGTACTTCCTTTTATTTGCCCTGGATCTCCCACCAATCAGCTTCATGGGATGACCCCATTGGGTTCTAGTATTTTGAGAGAGGGAGAAAAATGTCTCCCTATCCACATTCTCCACACCAGGCATCATTTTATACGCCCTCAGGTCCCCCATAACGCTCCTTTTCCCCCAAGCTAAACAATCCCAGCTGTTGTAACCTTCCCTCACAGGGGAGATGCTCCAACCCCTTGACCCATTTTAGTTGCCCTTTTCTGCACTAAATAGACAGAGCCCATTTTATAGTGCAAGTGGTGTGACCGTGCTTGGTTTTGCAGCATCCAGTAGCCATTTCGGAAGGCATGGCCTCCTCGCCAGTCTCTGGTCCTACCGAAGCCCAGCCTGGGAGCCAAACTGCATCCCTCAAAACTGAAACTCAACGTCTGCTGAAGGCCGGAATAAACTTTTTCAACGCTAACCAAGATGGCTGGGCTTTGGCCATGTTCAAAAAGGCCTACCTGCTCTCGGGTCGCCTCCCAGAGTCTCCCAGCCAAGCCCGATGCCTCTTCAACCTCGGCGCAGCCTACATCGCCACCGGGAAGCCCAGCAAAGGCCTCAGATGCCTGTGGAAGTCCAGGGGAGCTGTAGCCCAGGAGGAAGACGGCGACTTCTACTTCAACGTCGCCGCTGCTTACGACTGCCTGAGGGAGTACGCCAAAGCCGCGGACTTCTACAGAAAGGCCGTCCACGAATACGGCACGGATCAAACCCGAAGCGCCGCTGAGGCCCTGACCAAGTTGGCTTATTGCCTGGTGAGCACAGGCGACACGGCGAGGGCCGCACAAACGTTTCGCCAGGCTGGCCGGGCCTACCAAAGGGTGCAGCTGCTGGAAGACGCCGCCATGGCCATGAGGGAGGCAGCCAACTATTTCCTACGAAGCCCAAATTACTCCCAAGACGACGTCTTGGAGACGTTGGAGGCGTGTGGCCAGCTGTGTACTGGCATAGCCAACCAGGAGTTGCTAGGTATGTCCAGGTCCTTCCCTGACACTCATTTGGTCTCCTTAAAACACAGTTCTGCCACTGGAATAGTCCTAAGATTGCAGGGGGCTGAGTGCGCCATCTAACAGAACCACAAGCCTCCACACAGCCTCTGAATCACTTATTCGGAGTCCACCGGGGAAACGTCCACACGTTCCCACTCGCCCGTGTTCAACTTCCCCAACTCTTTCTCCCTCCAGCTAACCTTGCTTTTCTCACCTGATCTCACGGCCAGGCAAACTCTACAATGACCTGGGGCTGCACTATGCCGAAATCAGGCGCTTTGAGCAAGCGGAGCGGCATTTTGACGCAGCTCTGGAGCTCTGCGACCGCCGGGGGAACTTTTCGATCCAGAAGAGAGCCGTCCTGCTGCAAAACTTGGGTGCCACCTGCAACGCCCTGGAGCAGTTCGCAAGGTCCCTGAGGTTCCACAGCGAGGCGGCTGACATGTATGGTGAGTAGTAGCAGGGAGTCTCTCACTCCAGCCGGATTGTCTGAGCGTCCTGCTGCCATGAAGGGAGTCAGGCTGATGACCCATCTACCACAGGTGCCTGCCTCCTCTTACTGGCCTTGGGAGGGTCAGTCCCATCACCGGCTCCCTGAGAGCCTCCTCAGTGAAGGTGTCAGCAAATGCATCACCTGGGTTCTTCTCAGGGAAGGCTGGTGGCTTCAACTTCTGTGGGGCGGAGATTCCATTCTGGGTTTTAGTTACAACCAACCCAAAGTATAAAGGAGCGATCCAAGGTGCTGAATCATATCCCTAAAATGCATCCAACATCTTGGATAGCAGCTTTAGGCTTCTGACAGATTGTAACTAAAACCCAGAATGCAATTTCCGCCCCACCAAAATTGGAGCTAAAAGCCTCCCTTGGTTCTTCTCCTTTAGCCAGTCATGGCTCTGAAATGCGGTGCTGTCCTACCCTGTTAAGCCACTCCCAACCCACCTTTCCACAGCTCCACCCACCTGAAGCTCCTCCTACCTTCTCCACCTTTGTTCTGCCTCCTATCAGCTGGCTCGCTAATTAGAACCTCCATGTTCAGAGACAGTATACCTCACAATAACAGGGGAAAATGAAAAAGAAGTACCGTCGCTTTGCTTGTGAGCTGCCCAGAGATATTTTTGGCTGTCCACTGTAAGAAGCAGGATACTGGGCTAGATGGAGATAAATAGCTTGCCCAGTGAAGCAAACTGAATACCAGGCAGAGATGGGGGATGAGCCCCAAACACAGGAACATTGGATGCTGCCTAAGCTGGAGTCAGAGGCTTGGTCCATCTGGCCCATTTTGACTAGCTCCCAGGGTTTCAGGCAGGAGATTTCTCAGCCTTACCAGGAGGTGCTGTGATTCAAACCGGGATCCTTGCGCTTGCTAAGAGGGGACTCTGTCACTGAGCTACAGCCCTGGGAGCACCCAAGCACAGCTCGGCTCCTACATTTGCCACTGAACCCATTTTACAGAAAAGCAATTTAAGGAAACTGAAAGCAAAGTGACTGGTCCAAGGCCACAAATTATTGAGCACAGGTAGGGGGGAAGCGGGAACCCCAGTTATCAAAATGCTTAAATAAATAAATAAATAAATAAATTGAAAAGAAATAAATATTCATTTCTTTTCAATTTGTTTATTTATTATTTAAGCATTTTTATCCCGCCATTCAGCCCAAAAAAGCTCTCATGGCGGCCTACCAAAATCTTTCTTGACAGCCCCTGCCCACAGGCTTACAATCTAAAAAAACATGACACAAAAGGAAAGGGGATTGGGAGGGAGGAGGGGGGAAAGCAAATTCAGGCATCACATTCTTAGTTACAAAGTTCAGCCGTGACAGTGGACAGCAGGAGGGAGGGGGCTCTCAGCTGGAACAATGGAGAGGTGCCTGGCTGCTGCTTCCTCCCCCACTGGTGGTCTCTGCAGTGACAGTTGGTAGCAGGAGGGAGCGGGCTCTCACCAGAGTGTGGCCATTCAAGACTTCCAGAAGCCGGAAGCGGGGTTTCGCATCTTTCGTTCACCCTCTTCTTAGAATCCTAGAATAGTAGAGTTGGAAGGGGCTATAAGGCCATCGAGTCCAACCCCCTGCTCAATGCAGGAATCCACCTTAAAGTATACCTGGCAGATGGTTATGCAGCTGCCTCTTGAAGGCCTCTAGGGTGGGAGAGCCCACAACCTCCCTAGGTAACTGGTTCCATTGTCGTACTGCTCTAACAGTCAGGAAGTTTTTCCTGATGTCCAGCTGGAATCTGGTTTGCTGTAACTTGAGCCCGTTATTCCATGTCCTGCACTCTGGGAGGATCGAGAAGAGATCCTGGCCCTCCTCTGTGTGACAACCTTTCAAGTATTTGAAGAGTGCTCTCATGTCTCCCCTCAATCTTCTCTTCTCTAGGCTAAACATGCCCAGTTCTTTCAGTCTCTCTTCATAGGGCTTTGTTTCCAGACCTCTGATCATCCTGGTTGCCCTCCTCTGAACACGCTCCAGCTTGTCTGCGTCCTTCTTGAATGGGTAACAAAATGCCAATCAAGGCAGCAAAACCGTAACGGAGCAAAATACGTGATACAAAATAAAAGGAATGGTGGCGAGAGATGGAATGCATATGGATTGGCACAGGACCTGTGTGCCTCCTGCCCTGGTGGCAGACCAGCTTTCTTGGCAAGCCTGCACGATTGCTCAATGCCAAAATGTTCCCTACCGGGGATGTTTTTAGAATCCCGTCATTTTGGGAGCCGTTTTCTAGAGCGCCTGGGAATGAGGTTAATTCACTTACCTCACCGTTTTGGTGACATGATTCCTGCTGATCTTTGCATCAGGTGCGCTGGGCGAGGGTCAGAGGGCTGCCCAGGCTCAATGCATCTACAATTTGGCCACCGCTCACAGGCAGCTGAAAAACTACAACATGGCAGAATTTTACTATCAGCAGGCGCAGAAAGCTTTTGCAGAGGCAGGTAAGAGATTGCGTGAACTGGCCTTAGACCAGTGGAGGCTGGTGACCCTGATGCAAGTGGGGCAGTGAATCCACTCTGGGTTTCAATCAGGACTCTAAAGGAGCTATCCATGTATCCCAGATACTGCCACATTATCTCCATTTAAAAAAAAAAAGCGAGATTCCCCAGGGATAGCGTGGGAGAGGTCCTGGATGTTGATGACATCATGTAATGGACCAACAAACTTCTGTGAGTGGCCAATCACAAGAGTGTTATAAACCACTAATTCTGAATGGACCAGCTTTGCATACCCCTACTTGTCATGACCTGACTGATCCTCCAGATGGCCTGCCCCCCTCTCTTTCTGCAAGGTAGCTCAGTTCCTTTACAAGCTAAAGAGCTGAGCTATGTTGTAAAGCAGAAAAGATAACAAACTGCCCTTAAGGCTATCCCAGGAGCTGAGACAACTGGCCCCCAAGTTCCTCGCTTTGTCCTAGTCTACCTGGTCATCCTTAGGTGAGCTCCTTTGACTGCCTGCGCTCCTTCTCCAGGTGACTCGGATGGTGAGGCGCGTGTCTGCGAGGAGCTGGGGACGACTCATCTCTGCCAGGGCCACTTTGATCAGGCCATCCGGGATTACACACACGCCCTGGGTCTGTTTGAAAAGTCAAAGGTACATCTGTGTTTACTGGCCTTGTTTGCTTTGCATTGCACACCGAAGGCACCAGAGCAGGGAAGTTGGCTTTGCAACATTAGGAAATGGCCTTGATGCTTTCACCCCCTCCCTCTTTTATGCATAGAGCCCCAGTTTATCCATGGGGGTTGAGAGGAGGGGACTTCTAAGCCTCTAGCAACGGGCCACAGAAAGGGATCGCCCAACACTGCAGCCTTCTCCACAAAGCCCTCCTTCCCACTGGAGTTGGCCACTTTGATGTCTGACTGGTGTTAGGGAAATTCCCTTAACCTAGTAGGAAAGGGATGACTTCACAACCGGTCCAGAAACTAGGGCTGTGCTCCTCTCCGATTAGGATCGCGAATCCAGAGCGAACCGACCCGATCCGCCTCTGCCAAAGGAGGATCTGGATTGGGTCGGGGGAGCTGCGGATTGAGGCTAAGTGGTTCACCTCCATCCGGAGCTCCGAACACAGGTAAGGGGGGAGGGGGCTCACCTGGCACTGCCGCCGCCGCTGCAATCCATGTGGCGACGGCAGCAGAGCCAGGTAAGGGGGCAGGGGGGCTTATTCAGCCCCCATTTTGCTCCCCTTTCCCCACTTACCTGCCTCCGCCATCCGCTGCGGAGGCAAGTAAGTAGGGAAGAGGGGAAAATCTCGATCCGCTCCTCTGGATCTCACTCCGCGGAGAGGGGGAGGGTCAGATCGACCCAAAGCAGATCGGCCCGTTCTGAAAGTTGCAGATCGGGCCATGAAGCAGTTTGGGGGGTCCGTGCATAGCCCTACCAGAAACAGAGACTCTTTATTTACTGTGCACACAGGAGAAAAGCCCCATACCTCGTCCAAACCGAAGGCAGAGACTCTCTACCCATCAGCCACATCAGCATACATTTATACTTCATCCTAGTTGCTCTGATGAAGTCATACTTTTCCCTCCTCCCTCCTGTGACTGATCACAAGTCCCATACATGCTCTATAAACAGAAACCCATTCATACATAAGCAATGCCATATTTTGGCAGCCTATGACCGGTACAAAATGTTACATTCTGTTCCTTGATAATATAAGAATTCTTGATAACATAAGAATTGATAACATAACATCCTTGATAACATAAGAGTTCCAGAGTATGCTCTGACCCTTTAGAAATCCCTGGTCAGAAGGCTTTCAATGGTAAATAGATTAAACAATGCGCGTCTCCAAGTCTGTGTTTCAAGAAATCAGGACAGCCTTGGAGATCTCTGTATCTTGATGTTGGTGGGGGCTAGAGGGAAAGTGTCAGGAGTGTGTTTGAGCAATTTATTCACATTAAATTGAGGGGCTTTAACAGGGGCATTTTCAGATTTCTCTGACACTGGCATCCATAGCTAAAAGTGGGATTAAGGTTAAAAAGTGGGGACCGTCCTGCTATCTCTCCCCCCCTTTGCTTGAGGTGGATGTCAGAACATCAGAAGTCCAAGGGCCCTGCAATAAAACAATGGTCACACAGAAGCTTTGGAGGAGCCTAAAGTCAGGATGTGGAGACCACAAGAATCCTCTCTCCTGCTGCAGCCCTCGGCGACTGGTAGGATGCAGCATCTTCCATATACAAATGTAATGTTTTAAGCTGGACACCCCACTCCTCTGAAAACGCTTTTGCTTCATGTGGAGAGCGGCACTGGCCAAGTCAGAAATGGGGCACGGCTCCCTCTTGCGTTGCTTCCAAACTAGCCCTCATCCCACAGAGGCTTATGGGAGATGCAATTCAGAATCCACCAGTTGGGCACAAATGCCCTAGAACACAATTGGGGGTTGCAGAAGGTAGAAGTCCAGCTGGTTTGTTATTCAACTCCCAGCAGTCCTGCCCATTGGACATGCTGGCAAGGACTTCTGGGGGTTGAAGTCCGAGACATCTGGAAGTCTGCCTTCTGCCCAACCTGAAGAAGAAGAAGAAGAAGAAGAAGAAGAAGAAGAAGAAGAAGAAGAAGAAGAAGAAGAAGAAGAAGAAGAAGAAGACCTTCTCCTGGACAACTGTTCTGTTTTTAGTTCTGTGCACTGCCTTTGCATTTCGCTCTTGCCTTTGAAGTCTCAATGTTGTTACATGATGGCTTCCATTCCAGACAAAATGTGTTTTCTTAACAGCCATCTAGAGAATCACATTTGTTTGTGAATTAATGACTTCCCAAAAGCGATCTGATGCAAAAAAAACCAAAACCCCAGAGTATCTCTTAGGCAGCAGCAGCAGCAGCCTCAATTGGTCAGAGGAGCCCAGAACAGAATTGAGCTGATTCTCTCAAGTTCTGCAGCAGATGATCTAGAAAAGAAGCTGGTTCTCCCAAGTTCAGCTGGCATCTCTAGAAAAGAAGAGCTGCAAAGCAGCAGCCTAGGTGGGAATCAGAGGGGTGTCTGCACGCGCACGCGTGTATAGACTCCTGCTTTGAAATGGAGATTTTTTCCCCCACCCAAAAATTCAGCTTTGCCGAAAAGGTCAACAGATGTCTTTATGCAACACACCCCTTCCTCTTTTCTTTTTTTTAAGCTCAAGCTGTGATCTGGAGCTCAGAAGCAGGGAAAGACAAAAGGAGGCCAATCCTTTGTTTCTGGTTCAAATTGTTGCTGATTTCAGCAGCTGGCAAACTCAAGAACCCAGGACATTTTGATGTTGATCATTCCCCAATCTGCTTTCTGGTGTACTACCCCAAGGGAACCCAGAATTAACAGAAACAAGATGAGCACTCTTCCAAAGTCTGATCACCGCCCTGAAGTTGAAAGAATACTACAAACGAGAAGGATCTTGGAATTGTTGTAGACTGCAAGCTGAATATGAGCCAACAGTGCGATATGGCTGCAAGAAAGGCAAATGCTATTTTGGGCTGCATTAATAGAAGTATAGCTTCCAAATCACGTGAGGTACTGGTTCCTCTCTATTCAGCCCTGGTTAGGCCTCATCTAGAGTATTGCGTCCAGTTCTGGGCTCCACAATTCAAGAAGGATACAGACAAGCTGGAGCGTGTTCAGAGGAGGGCAACCAGGATGATCAGGGGTCTGGAAACAAAGCCCTATGAAGAGAGACTGAAAGAACTGGGCATGTTTAGCCTAGAGAAGAGAAGATGGAGGGGAGACATGATAGCACTCTTCAAATACGTAAAAGGTTGTCACACAGAGGAGGGCCAGGATCTCTTCTCGATCCTCCCAGAGTGCAGGACATGGAATAACGGGCTCAAGTTAAAGGAAGCCAGATTCCGGCTGGACATCAGGAAAAGCTTCCTGACTGTTAGAGCAGTATGACAATGGAATCAGTTACCTAGGGAGGTTGTGGGCTCTCCCACCCTAGAGGCATTCAAGAGGCAGCTGGACAGCCATCTGTCAGGGATGCTTTAGGGTGGATTCCTGCATTGAGCAGGGGGTTGGACTCGATGGCCTTGTAGGCTCCTTCCAACTCTGCTATTCTATGATTCTATGAATCTCAAGCAGAACGCTCAGCATAAGGAGGGGAAAAGTGGGACCCTGCTTCCCGATTACTTCTGCACTGGCACCACAGAATAATTATGCACCCTAAAAGAAGCACCCAGCCCTCACGCTGCCAGGAGACTGTGTTCTATAGGGCTTGAAGAACTAGGAACTACAAGGAAGCAACTAAGGAGCAACACCAGCCTGGGAGCTGCCTTCACTGTGCTGGGTTGGTGCTGCTCAGCCACCAAACCCTGCGTTATCGCTTGTGCAGGGTGGCAGTGAGTAATCTTCATGAAGGGAGGCAGCATGGGCTTTCTGGCAGCCGTTAGGGTCTCTGGGCCTGCCCCCTGCCTGGGCAGTTGGGAACTGATTAGGGGTTGCCACCCATCAGGCCATGCTGCTGCCCATGACGCCAGAGCAAGGTTAGACAGCGGATGTGCCATACTCACCTCGCTCCGGAGAAAAAAATCAGGGTAAGTCCGTGACTTTTTTTCTCTGCAGCTTCACCAGAAAGCCCCGGGATGGGTGCACGTTGGCGCTGCATCGTATAATCGACAGCACCACTGCACACCCACCCCCGGAGCTTTTTGTGCATTTAGACAGCCCACTGGAGAGGAAGAAACAGCAGCGAACTCTTCTTTAATTTCTTTTTACAGACAGATTTACAACATTTTTGTAGAAAAGATTTAAGAGTGATCGATACCCCCCACCCTCACCCCCCCAAAAAACCTGCCATTATAGCTGACAAAACAGAGAAAAGGGGTGAGTTATTCACAGGTAGTTAAAGCAGTTTAAATACCCAGGAGAACAACAAACTTTCCAATGAGAGAAGGATCATTAAATGAAAAAAGCTGAAGAACAAAACTGTAGTTTAATGAGCAGAGACCACAGCAGCAAATGCAAGGGGAGCATTTATCACGGGCCGAGTTCCTGTGCCGAATTGATGAATCGGCCCATGGCCTTGCCTCAATGCTCTCATCACTGCTGCCTCCTCCAGGAGCAGGTGACCATCTGGGCCAGGTGAGCAGAAGGTGTGAAGTCTTGGATGTTTCAGGAAAGTGGGTCCACCAGTCCCTCAAGGCGGAAAAAAAAGACCAGCTCTAGACAGAGGGACACTGCAAGTTCCTTACTAAAAGAGATTGAGGTTCATTGAGTCCAGCATTCTGGTTCCCACAGCAGGTATCCGGTGTCCCAGTAGAGCTAAGTTGGGGACAGGGTCAGCCATGGGGCAAATTAGGGGCAAATCCAATTAGCAAAGTCAATAGCAGGCAGAAAGGTCAAAAGCACAATGCTACCGATCCTGAAAAAGAGCAGTTTAAAAGCAAAGACTTATCAGGAGTCTAGAGGTGCATAGCATGAGAGCTCAGCTGAAGGAAAAGCAAGGTTTCAAAGAACTGGGAGCTGAAATAAAGGTGTTGTTCCAGTAGCTAGCAGGACTCAACCGAAGGCTCATATAGCCAAGTTTTCCAGCCCACACTCCGACACAGGCCCCAAACCACACCAGGTGAAGCCGGGCAGGGTAGAAAGAGGGAAAGAATGAAGACCGTGAACCAGGAATGAAGACCCTGAACTCTGCAAAGCACAGCAGTCAGCCTTGTACACCAACTCCTTCCCCTGGAGATGGTCATTTTTTTTGTCTCTACCACCCTGCCAGAGTTTGCATCTCCATAGATTTCATTTCCTTCTCCCTTCCCTAAACAGGAAATATCTGATGGCCCCCAAGAACGAATTCGGGAGAAAATGGCAGATGTTGAGAACCATCGAGCGAATGCCTCCCAGGGCCACGTTTCCCACAGCGATGGCTTTTTGGATTCAGACGCAGATGTGAGAATGGGGGCAGGAGTGGCGAGCAGGTTCCCAAATGATCTTTAGTGCCCCCATCTCAGCCCGCATGCATTTGACGGTTGGCTCAAACAGGCAGGCAGCATTAGTATTTCAGTATTTCCTGCCTGTCATCCATAGGCTCCAAAAACGCCCAAATTTAGAAAGCCCCTGTCATCCTCAATCACAGCCCCTATTTGTGCTTTTCTGCCTTGTTATCATTTTATTAGTGAAATATGCTCGTGTCGCCATTCTTCATGGTACATCTCCCTCCCCGGAGACCCTGTAGAAGTGAAATCTTCAGCTGGCACTTGGGGCTGAGTGGGCGGGGAGGCCAGTTGGATGCATCTTGCCTCTAGCATGCATACCATCTAAACGCACCTGTCTGAACGTGAATGTGCTGTATAGTGCTCAGCCTGTGGTTTCACGCAGTGGCCAGGGCTTATTTTCCACCGTTGAGAACAGATGGCAGGTCCCAAGTCCTCATGGCTTGTGACGCTGTGCTCTTGCAAAAGAAATGAATCCAGCAGATTGGGGAGAGCCATGGGCAATGCCTATGGAAACACACACACACCGGCAGTGATCCTTGGCATGGGCATCGAGGTGCCCCCAGTGTGTTTCTGAGAAGCTCTGGAGGAGACAGGAACTCGGGGAGGAGTATGTAGGGGTTCCCAAGCAGCCTCCCATCTAGAAATAGCTTCAGCAAAGTAGCCATCTCCCAGCACATTCACTCCATTCCCTGGGCCTGTGCGTGGCAAAAGGAAGGAAGGAAGGAAGGAAGGGAGGGAGGGAGGGAGGGAGGGAGGGAGGGATATTGAAGTGCATAGCATGTCTCAGCAGGCAGGCCAGGGGTCCAGCCATCAATATGGACGATAGCAAGTGTCTGGATCAAGGAGAAGGAGGACATCCATGGGCAGAGACTAGGGATGTACAATGCTGGAAATTCCGTTCCATTTAAGCCTGATGAGATTTTACAGTTTTTCCATTCTGATATGCAGCCGCGGACTGTAGTGGATTCTGTCCCCGCCCCCAATTCCAAAAATGTTTGTATTTTTATTTTATTTTTGTGCACATTAAATAAATAGATATATTGGGGGGGGGAGGTTCTGTAATTTGTGCAAATGGGATAATGTGTTTTTAAAAAAAAACCAAAAAAAAGTGTTTAAATTTGCAACAGTGGGATCATGGTTGTTGTTGTTGTTGTTGTTGTTATTTGCTTGGGAAGTGCCAAAGTAGAGGAAGAAACTGACAAGTTCTTTGACAAGCAGGGAATATGGCTCTGCCGGACTAAATAAAGTAGTGTTTGGAGAGGATGAAACTGCAAAGGATGTTTACAACAGGAATACACAGCAGACAGACAGATTTGCAAAAGCCCAGTGATTAAAAAAAATAAACCCATAAAATTAGAGCCCATTTGCACAAATTTTAAGACCTGGGGGGAAAACCATGATCCTAGGTGTGCAAATTTAAATACTCCCAAAATAATTTTAAACACACACACACACAATCCCCCAAACTCAAAAAATACGTAAGGCTTCCCCACTTATAAAGAGAAAAAAACTCCCTACAAGTTAAACATGAGTGTATTGGAGAGAAAAGTCCAATCCCAGCAAGTCCCCCTGTGGGCGTTTCCTACTTGTCTGGGGGCGGGGTTGGTTTTTTAAACTGAAGGGGAGCACTCAAACATGGAATCTCCCTCCTGCAGTGGTATGGCCCACTTTGCCAGCTCAGGACTCCACTGTTCATTCTGCTGATTGGGTGGCATACACGGAGCGTTTAGATCTTGCAGCTGTGATGTCCGTCAAGTTGAAAACATCTCAGCATGTTGCTTTGATCCTTAGGGTTCCAGACTGTTCCAGTGGCAGGAGCCCGAGCCGTGGTGAAAATGTTCCATGGATCGAAAGAGGCACCATTTGAAGCATGCTCATGTGTCCTCTTCTTGTCTGCCAACTGCAGGGAAAGAGGAGATGGAGCCTGGGGATTTCTAGTTCTAAACAGGTTCCTGATTCCTCACCCTGTGCAAGAACAACCACAGCAAAGCCAGGAGGGACAGTCAAGCTCAGACCCACCTTTCCAAAAGACAGCTCATGCATCATACGCCACCCATACGCCACCCATGCGCCCCATTAGACAGCGAGTCAAACGAGTCATGGGACATTGAGTGCACATCGCTTTCATTAGTGGGGACGATCTCATAATTCACAGGGCCCTCGATGCGTTTCCCAAAGCCACACCACAACCGGCAGCACCGCTGCCTCTCCATCTCAAGCGGGTTTGCCTTTAGACGTGCGTGGCGAACCTGGCTAATGAAACGTGTTACACAGGCAGCAGCTATTTTTAATTCAAAGGCAAGTCCCTGGAAATCTGGCAATTTAAATTCAACTCGTTTTGTCGGTTCTTATTATCCGTTTCCTATGATACGGGAGGTGAATCTGCAAATCGCCTTCTTTGCCGAGAAACAGGGGACGTGGGCCCAGCCCTCTTTGTCGTCGGCCCCCAGCCTGGGAGGGGCTGCTCACGCTATGGGTCCAAGCCCCCTTGACATGGACAGGAGCGGTGCAGGAGTGGTCACATGCTTGCATGTACCTCCCAGCCATTGCAATAAATGAGTCTTTTACAGGACAACTTCCTGGGCCCATCTTAATTAGCAGGAAAGGGGGAGCTATTTGAATTCCCTGCCGGAGGCAGCAAAACATATCATTTTTAGAGATTCTCTAACAATGTCATGGAATGGCTAGAACTGTGCGTGTGGGTTTTTTTGGTTGTTGTTTTTTTTACAAAAGGTCTCTCTCTCTCTCTCTCTCTCTCTCTCACACACACACACACACACACACACACACACACACACACACATCCTCAACTTCTTCAGTTTGTTATTTATTTTCATTCTTGAAGTTGAATGCTCATTTAGGAAGAAAAGGAAGAAGAAAAGTTAATTGCCTTCCTGATTCAGTTCTGCTGACTGTCCCGATGTCTTAGTAATTAAGATTGCATTTCATGATTCTGGACCGTATTAAATTAATGTTTACAGTTCTGGATGGTACAGGGGGAAAATAATAAGTTGTCATTTTAATTAAATTATTAATAAATGGCGTTGGTTCCACTTCAGAGGTCAATCTAATGAGGAGGGGATGGAGTTGTCCTCATCGATCAACAGAGTTCCTGATGAAATTCTCCCCCCCCTCCTCTTTGGCTTCTAATTGGAATACTTGGAAATCCTCCGATTAAAATGCAAATAAGCTCCAGTTTCTAACTGCCTTCTCATTTCTTCAGTGAAATGTCCTCCAAACGTCCAAATCCATGCTTGATTTCCCATCAGCATTCCATTTTGCCACTGGAAAGCACCACGGGGACAAACTGCTGTACAAGAGACCCTAAAAAACTGGCAGGGAGTAAAGGCGTGTTTTGTCTTGTCTAATGGAAAGTGCATTTTTTTCATGTGATATTTATACTATTTTAATTGTATTGTAACCTGCATTGTGGAGCCTTTAGGGGGGAGGGGCTGGAAATGCATGGCTAACTGGGGAAGTTTATAGGACTTTTTTCCTGCGTAAACTTGCATAGGATTGTATCATTAAATGAATAAAATAAATAAAAGGATCATGGTCAGTGAGAGGTGGAAAGGAGGGAGCCAAGAGGCTGGGCTGTCCCTTGGGCCATCCCTGGGGACTCTGTGGCTTATCCTCTGTTGGTCCAGGTCCTGGACAGGTCCAAGTCCATGCCAAAGGGCATAAGGAAAGTTCTATGAGATCAGTTCAAGGGTGCACCTGGTCAGCCTATGTCAGCCTTGGGCAGCTACTGGGGGCCCAGCACCTCAGGGTCCACAAGCATAGAGGCCTGGCCTGGGCCAGCCACGGAGAACTAGGTCTGCTCTGGAGCATTGTAGGAAATTCAAAATGGTGGCTCCTAGCTGCCCACCATGGCCGCCAGGTTAACAGTCAGGGGCCCACCAGAGAGCTTCAGCTATTGGGCAGTATAAAAATGTAATAAATAGAATAAATAAGGCTCCGCAAACAGGATGTTGGGCCTGGCAATGGTGCCAACCTCTGGCATTGGCCATGTCTTTTGACTGGCATTTACTCCCTCTAAATCCATCCATTTCAGTGTGGACAGCAAACGCTACACCACCACACAAACCAACTATCTTCAGACTGGATTGCCACGAAATACTGTGCACGGGGCTGCCTCTGAAAATAGTGTGGAAACTTCCGCCAGTGCAGAATTTCAGAGCCCGCTCATATCAGGAGACAAGCAGTCAGAAGGCATCGTTCTCCGCTTCTGAGCTCACTTCGAAGTTTACGTATCCATTAAGCCGTTTCTTCCCGGCTGCTGGCTGAGGATGATGGGAGTTGGAATCCCAAATACCTGGAGGGCTCCAGGTTGGGGAAGGCTGTAATAGTGGAGCAGCTGGGCTATCCTTGGAGCAATTTTGGGGGAGCTGCATGAGAGGAGGAGGGAAAAGAAATGTCCTATTGAACGAACAGAAGTCCACCTATGAAATGAGGCCTTAGAACTGCCCCTCCCCCTTTGAAGGTGCTTATTTTTTATTTATTTTTTTAAACTAAATTCCACAAACTCTGCTGACTTAGCTTTTCATTGCGACTTTTAACCACTGCAATCACACCCAGGCACGCAAAGAATACACACATAGATAACACGCATAGGTTGAATCGGCCTTGAGTTTCTTAACAGAAAGCAGAATACAGATGAAATACAGATGACTACAGATGAAATACAGATGAAATCAATGAATGTCAGCAAAGCCCTCCAAACAAGCCGAATGGCACTGCTGACGAGATGAGCATGGGGTTGTGGGGTGGGATAGGGAGCCGGAGATGCTGTGATTTTCAATATTTAACGTTGTGTTCTAAGAGTGTGGCCCCTCGATGTCACAGGCAAAAAAACAGATGCTAAACCCGGGAAGTGGGTAAACACTCCCAACAAGACCAGAAGGGACCTGATGTGACTCAACGCCTTTTGGAAGCTCGATGCAGCTGGTCTCAGGAAGCAAGTGCCAATTAACTGGCAATTGAGAGTTACAAATAGTATTTGCTGAAAAACAACTCCCATTTTTATCTCCAAAGAGAAAGGGATCCCTCCAGAAATGGCCAGTTTGGGTTAAAACCTTGTAGTGATGGGTGAAACGCACCCCAAAGGAATCCGTTACTGCCTCAGGAAGTAATGAATTCCTCCAAGTAATCTTGGGAAAGGGGAGGTCAATGCCCAGGAGACATGAGGGTCTTTCCTGATGGTAGAGAGTTTTGAGGCTTGTTGGGAAATACTGCCAGGGTGGAGCTGTAGGAAGCTATCACCTTGGAGCCAGAGGCTGGCAACCAGAAGCCAAGGGTCGTACCAGGAAGTCAGACACCCAGGGACTGAAGCCTGGAGTAAGGTACTGGAGCTGTCCAGCAGGGTCAGCAACCAGAAGGCCTGTGCTGAGCAGGAGAGGAGCTGTCCAGAAGTCAGCTAGACCAGGAGCAAGTCTGCGGAGGCTGTTGTATCAGCAACTTCCAGGCAGCCTGTGAAGGTTCAAGAACTTGGCTTGGCTCCCTCACTGTTCCTGGGCCAGATCCTGACTAAGTAGGACTCTGATATGAGATACCCAAGAACATCAGAAGAGCCCCAGTGAGAAGCCCATAAGAAGGACACGAGGCCCAGCGCACCCTCCTGTGGCTACTTCCCAGTTACTTCCTGTAGCCAAGCGAGTGCTGTACTCTCAGGATCAAGCCTCCGTTCAGGTTCGTTGGCATCCCCATTCTTGAGGACACAGAGATGACTCTGGGCTCCATTGTTGGGGGTCTATCCAATTGCGGCCCTTTAAACCCCTGGATTTCACTGGATCTCCTGGATGTGGTGTGGCTCAGAAGCATGGTGTTGGGGGTTCCTCCTGGGTCCCACTGACAAAGATGAGAAAAAAGGAGGAAAAAGCACCACTAAGCAGTGTGAGAAGAGAGACTAGCTCTGGTGCTGTGAAGGATGATGAATCTTTAATGGTGTTTGTCTAAAGATAAGACTTTTATTTTATTTTTAAATGAGCTTTTTGAGTGTTTTAAAATAAAAGTCTTATCTTTTGACAAATACCATTAAAGATTCATCATCCTTCACAGCACCAGAGCCAGTCTCTCATCCCACTGATAAAGACCTTAGCGGTTGAAATGCATCTGGGAGAAGTTCACATGTACTAGTACAGCTAATAGTGTTGTTGTTGTTGTTGTTGTTATTAACCAGCAATGTCACCATGTTTGCAGACTGTTACATTTTTCTTTTGGTATCATTTCATATGTTTTAATATATAACTAAATACTTTTATAAGTACTTTTATACTTAGTAGGATAGATTAGTTGTTTTATTAAGTGTTATTAAAGTTGATTTTATGGTAGCTCCGTTCTTATTTTGCATTATCTGTAAGTTCTCTCAAACCCATTTTGCTTATTCTGTGCATTACATCCAACACTGTTTCCAAGCCTTGGGCGGGGGGGGAGCTCAACATCTGGATTCCCCCCTTAGGAACCAGCTTGTGGCTCTTGCTGCTTCCATTCTCTGAAGTTCATAGGTAACATTTGCATCTGCTTTTTCAGGTAGCTTTGTTACCATTTCCTCCAACTTGCAGAAGTATTCAGTGCAAAATCACGGGAGTCCCTTGAAGAAGAGTGGATCAGCCCTCTTTCTTAAGAAAGATGAATCACCTGCCTCCTCTGGTGTCTTCCTACAGAAATAGGCACTCGCGGGGCAGACGATAGAGAAGATGGCCCATAAATCTTTGTCCTTCCCAGAGTCCTGCCTTATTTCTCTGCATGGGGTGACAGTTCTTGGAATCCCAGGTCGTGCCTCCTGCTACAGTGAGTGCTGGCCACAGATGCTGCTGGGCGTTCTCTCCCCTATTACCTGCTGCCTACTACCTCCCAACATCTGGCTTCCTTGGCATTATACACCCGGGCACATCTCCATCCCCCTCTCAAGGCTAAAATCACTCTCCAAGCCATGGGTTTGCTTTGCACCCATACGCATTAACTCAGAAGCCAATTCATATTTGCAAGCTAATGGATTAATGACAGCAACATCTAGGGCAATGGGCTTGGGTTAATGAGTTGTCAGTGATGGGGCATAGCTAAGTGTGAGAGTACCTGCTATGCAGGCCAAAAGCCCCAGGTTCGATCTCCATGTAGGGCTGCCTGAAACCACGGAAACCCATTTCCACTCAGCATGGACCAGGGGTGGTTGAACCTCATTCAGCCGGAAGGTTGGATTCTTTTCCAGAGAAGCTCTCGGGGGAGGGGGGGCAGAATACCAACAATACCAGCACATAGAATCATAGGATCATAGAATAGTAGAGTTGGAAGTGGTCTATAAGGCCATCGAGTCCAACCCCCTGCTCAATGCAGGAATCCACCCTAAAGCATACCTGACAGATGGCTGTCCAGCTGCCTCTTGAAGGCCTCTAGGGTGGGAGAGCCCAAAACCTCCCTAGGTAACTGGTTCCATTGTTGTACTGCTCTAACAGTCAGGAAGTTTTTCCTGATGTCCAGCCAGACTCTGGCTTCCTGTCACTTGAGCCTGTTATTCCGTGACCTGCACTCTGGGATGATCAAGAAGAGATCCAGGCCCTCCTCTGTGTGACAACCTTTTACGTATTTGAAGAGTGCTATCATGTCTCCCCTCCAACTTCTCTTCTCCAGGCTAAACATGCCCAGTTCCTTCAGTCTCTCTTCCTAGTGCTTTGTTTCCAGACCCCTGATCATCCTGATATCTACAATCATGCAGTCCCAGTCATGCAGCCACCATACAGGGTCAGGGACGGGGCGGCCAATGCCACATTGTCATCCCCCCCAGTGCTCGTCTGAACCCAGACACTGTGCTGTACTCCTGCGTTGTGGTCCCTGGCATGGGGGCCTGGAACTCTGGATTGTTGTGGGAGAAACAACCCAGAGTTTTAACTTTTAATTTTTATTTTTTGTGTGTGACCCGCCTGCTCCTACATGCCGTTACACAGAGCAGCAAGTCCCACGCTAAGTGTAGCGCGAGTCTGAGCTACAAAAGAGGCTGAAGCAGCCTTCCCCAGCCTGGTGCCCTCCAGACAATTTGGACTTCAACTCCCATCAGCCCCAGCCCAATCTCTTGCTGGGAATGATGGGAATTGGAGGGCAATCATGTACCAAGGTTGACTGGGAATCAGAATGCAAATGAAAGCAGCAGGCATGAGTAAAGTGGATAAATCAGGGAGACACCCCAAAGCGTCTGGCTCGGTCAACACGGGAGCGCTTCAAAGTCAGAGGGTGGAGGGGTGACGGGAATGAGCTGGAATGTGCTGCTTTTAAATTTTCCAAATGGGCAGGTATGCCATTTCCAATGCTTCCATCCAATTAGCATTGCGTTGTGAATCAAAGCAGGCATCCCGCTTCAAAATTTACAGCTGGGACTGTAATTAAGCAGAGAATTGGGTCTCCGTTACCGGATGAATTCAACACCAGAACTGTAACGTACATTTTCCCCTGAGCGATGACTCCTGAGCCTGGCCGCTTCATCCCCAAAGAGAAATCCTCACACCAGCGTTCCCCCACTGTGATGATAGATGTGCAGCAAAAAATTCCATGCGCCCTACAGAGCAGGCTGCAGAAACATCTGGGCCCAGGCAAAAGAAAAAAGGAAAAACCCACCTTCCACACCGAAGGCACACCACAGGCTCAGAGATAGATCAAGCCGCTTTCTTTCATCAGACATAATAATACTGGGGGCGGGGGAGAGTCTTCACATCGCTGTGGCTTTGCCACCTCAGGAAGCCAGCCCAAAGCCAGGGGCTCCTTTTCAAGTGGCTTCGCCGTACGGGAGATTGACTGATATGCATGCCAAAGAACGCGCACTGAGGGAATGGAAGGCTACAAAATATGAAAGGCATCGTAGCCCACATCAGCATACCTTTGATCAGCAAGATCAGCCAAGGAATCACACTTTCCACTTTGCGCCAGCTTGCTTATCTATATTGTATGGCGCTTGTGGCTGTGACGCTTCTAACGCTGATCAGCTCAGCTGGTGCAATGGCACAGAATGTGCACAAAGATTCCATCTGCTCAGGCAACAGACCTCCGAGGATGTTTGCTGTCCAGTTCCTGTGAGGGATGGGGAAGTTGTCAGGTTGTCTTTACACAGATCATACAAACTGAACAGAGGTATCTTTGTATGGCTGGCTAAAGGCTGGGAAGAGGTCACAGGAGAAAGGGAAACTTTGGGGCAAGGAAATTTGGAATTCCAATCAAGGATTTGGAGTAATGTGCCATTGGTATGCTGCCTGGAATACTAATGGTTTGGATGATGGCCAATATACTGAAACTCAATCCCAGCAAGATGGAGGATCTGTGGGCATGTGCTTCATCCATTCATCTTTTTAGAGAGATGGTGTTCAACAGGTTCTTGATGAGATTTCATTCCCTTTAAAGGATCAAGTTTACAGGTTGGGGTAGTTCTGGGTCCACCTTTGTCACTGGAGGCCCAGAGTGCCTTTAATCACCTTCACCGGATGTACCAGCTCCTGGAAAGAGATATCTCGGCTGCAGTAATCAATGCTTTGGTAACATTTAGAATTGACTAGCCGTGGCTCTAGGTTTTGGAGAGATCTTGGGCAAGAAACCCTCAATGGGGGCTCTCCCTCAGTGAGTCCACCTTCTCACCACCATTGCCACAAACTGTTCCACCTCCTCCTCCTCCTCCTCCTCCTCCTCCTCCTCCTCCTCCTCCTCATTGCTACCACTTGCTTACTTGACAAGGCAGAGAGCCAGGAAGCAAATTAGCAGGGGCATCTGCTGCTGCTCCTTCTCACCAACTCCGTCATCTGGGTCAGAACAAGAGGCAGGTGAACAAACAGGTTGCAAGGGTGAAGAGGAGGAGCAACTCTGGGGGGGGTCTTGTCAGAGGGCCCCTACTGGAGGTGTGGACACTTGGCAGGTGCCCAACCATGTCTATCTTTGCCCACAACCTTGGGATTGACTACTGTACTGAGTTGCACATGGGGCTGCCATTGAAGACTGTTCAGAAACTTCAGCTTGTTCAGAACAGAGTCAGCAAACTGTTGGCTGGGAGTGGTCAGCGGGAACATATCTTGCAAGTATCAAAAAGACATCTCACATCAGCTCAGTGATGTATCTGTGATTCATACATGTTATTAAGAGATAATTAATTAATTAATAATTGCTAATAGATTTTACTCAGGCTTGGTTTGTGATCCACCACACTGGGGAGTGTGGACTAACTGAAGCTAAACACAGATAAAATGGGATTTTTCATGGCTGGTGACCTATGAAATTAGGAGAATTGAGGAAGAGTTGGGCGGGATATGATCACACCCTCCAGTGAAAACAACTCCACTTCGCTCAAGGGGATCGGTTTTAGTCTACGCTTCTTGCTTAGAAGAAGAGCTAGAAAAACCACCATTTGGTCCATTTCTGTGATCGTATCCCAGATTGCACCATACCGTTTTGGACAAACTCGTGCCTGCGGTTTTCCAACAAAAAATACACTCAACGGCCAAAGGGCAAAATTGCATAGCGGTTCTATGAGGCCCGCCTCTTCCAACCTGGAGCATTTCCAGATGTTTTGGACGACAACTCTCCTTCCTGACCATTGGCCCTGCTGCCTGGGAATGTTGGAAGCTGCAGTCCAGCACATCTGGAGCGCCCAGGGCGAGGGGAGGCTGAGTGAGGCCCGTTATCAGCTTCTCCCCAAATGCCAACGAGTTCTGAGCTGTCTTCTGGCTCCTCCATTGCTTCTTCTTCCCCAGAACAAGGCAGCTGCATGGGAAGAGCTTATGCTGATTCTGTATGCAGCGTGTGGAGAAGAACTTCACATTCTCCAAGCCTCAAGTGTATACTATTTTTTATCTAAATGGTAAGTAACCGCCTGAATAAGATCGTGAGTGGGATTAAAGCTTAAACCTTCCGTAGAGCTTCTAAAAACATAAATTAAAGGAGGAAGAAAAGGAAGCAGAAGCAAAGAAACAGAATACCGCAATGGCTGTGATATTCCGCCATGCAGTCTATGGAGGAACTGTGTTCCCTATATGGGAGCTTGCACTAATTCATTGGGAGGGGGGGTTAATTGCTTAATTGTACAATTAACAACAACGACGGTCCTCAACACATATTTGGGCCCAACCCTTGCCTTGATCACATCACCAGTTCGAGACCCATTGGGGGTCCAAGTCCTGATGGCCAGAGTGATATGGCTACAAACTCTGCCTCCGTTTGCCCATCAAAGGAGGGTATGTGCCCCTCCCCTTCAGTGCCACTGTGGCGATACCCACCTTTCTGTCCCTTAGGTATGTCTGGAGTTTGTATGTCTAGCGAGTGCGGAATGTTTGACTGAGTGGGTGTGGCTAGTGATGCGGTGAGAGAGGGGGAGGGAGGAGTATAAATAGGTTGGCTGAGGGGATTGTGAAGTTAGTTTGGTTTGGTTTTAGTCTGGGAGTTTTAGTCCAGCTTCTGCTTCGTGAGAGAGTTTGGTGTGAGGAGTGAGAAGAGACAGAGTTTTAAGGGACTTGGGATTGTTGTTTTAAGCATAAAAATAAGCAGGGTTGATCTAAATTGAAATACCAAAGATCTGTTCAATTTCAATAAACTTTACTTTGTGTTCTGTCACCACAAACCATGCGTCAGCTCAGATTTATTACCTGCTATATTACACAGTGTAAAAACATCTAACAATACACCTGCAGTTCAGTACCTCAACAATAGAACCTATTTTCCAAAACTCTTTACTTTCTTCCTTCACATAGAGGGGAAAGGTTGTGTTGTTTTTACCCTTTCCTCAGGCTTGAGAAGGGTGTGCTAGGCAAGGCCTTCTGGGTGACGTCGGTGCCATCACAGCCACCAACACCATTTCCAATCCTGTTGGCCTAAGCACACACTGCCAACGGGGGTGGCATCAAGGGTAGGCAGGAGTGGGCACCTCTAAAGAACTTACATCCCCACTTGCAAGAGTGCCCTGGACTTGCTGGTTCTCTCCCCATTGCAACCTGCTTGTTCACCTGTTCTTGCTCTGGCTCGGACAACAGCGGCGTTGGGATGGCAAGGCCTCCTGCCTCCCTCCATGCTCCATCAGATGAGTGTTATATTGCACGCTTGTTACTGGGCACTCACAGATGTTTGCGGGTCCCTCTCACGACATTATCCGCTTCCCCCGCCCCTCCCGCCCCTTCTAGCCTTCTTCGCACCACAAAAAACACCCCAGTAAATAAGACTTATTTTTAAGGACGGAAGTTGCCGCTCTCTCCTGCTGTGTGCAGGAGAAGCAGTGGGATCAAAACAGCCCACTGAATGGGCCACATGCATCTTGTTTACTTCCTCTTTCAAACGAGGAAGTAACGAGGGACAAACGCGCGGGCAGAGAAGCGACGGCAAGCAAACGTGATCTCCCCCTCTGTGATGACACTCTTCGTTTGTCAAGCAAGAAAGCAGGAGCAGTGACGAGAAAGAGGTGGGGCAATCCCAATGGTGCTAAGCTGGTAGACTCACCAAGGGATGGGCCTCGTGTCTTGCCCAGCCTAGTCCAGCTACTCCATTCCTGTGCTGGTTTGATTTTTATTGTATTTCCCCCCCCCCCCCCGTAACGAAATAGGAATGTTATACCTAACCTATGTCAGCAGCCCCAGGGCAACATTACAAAGGAATTGATTTCCCACCCACTCTTCTCCCCACAATTTTAAGCCACCACACAGATGTTCTATTTGTGTACACCAACACCTGGGCCTGCCTTTGAAGATTTATTAGCAATTCGACTTCTGCTCTTCCCCCCCCTCCCTTTTCAGGTCAGGGTGGTGTTTTTTCCTTTTCTTTTCTACTTTTTTAAAGCATGGTTGTTATTCATGAAATGTGTTCCTTGGCCAGACTATGCACTTATCCACACAGGCGCTTTGCCCCTGGATTGCTTCGGAGTGGCAGCAGGTGATCTACATGACGCAACCGCCACTCTGAATCAATCCAGGGGCAAAGCCCCGAAGCTCCGCACTAAAGACATCGGGGACTTACCCCAACTTTTTTAGATTGGAGGAAGGCTCCACGCCTCTGCGGAGCCTTGTTAAGGAGCAATAAATAAAATTTAAAGGGGGGGGTTGGAAATCCCTCCAGGGAGGGAACACCCCATTCCTCCCCCCTTATCCCCTCCTCCATTAGCTGTAAAAGCAATCCTTTGCATTTACAGCTAAACAAACAAAAACACGTCAGCCCCCATTTTCCCATTAAAAAACCCACTTACCAGATCAGAGGGGACGCGGATGCTTCCAGGTGCCCCCAGACCGGCCTCGTGAGTGCTCGGGCGGGCGGGCGCAGTGGTGGGCGGCGGTGGGTAACCCTCAACTACGCTCCTTCCCATGTAGACTCCGGGAAGGAGCGTCAATGCAGCTGCGCCATGGCTTGCACCACCGAGCGCAGCATTAAGGAACTTGTATAGATGAGGGCCATGTTATTCATTAACTAAATCGCTTCAGGGTCATTTTCTAGAGCAATGGAAGAAACCAGGGTGGGTGAAAAAGATGTGGAGGGCCAGGAACCTCACAGAAGCTGGAAGCCCAGGGAAGAGGCAAAGGGGCAGGAGAGAGAGAGAGAGAGAGAGAGAGAGAGGAAAGGCAAAAGCAGAAAATGTCACCCATGCCACTGCTGCAAGATGTGCCAACATCCCGCCAGGCTCCCCAGATGGGCCGTGGCTCAGTGGCAGGAGAGCCCCACTTTGCATGCAGAAGGTCCCACGTTTGATCGCTGGCATCTCCAGGTAAGGCTGGAAAAACTCCTGCCTGAAAGAAATTGCTGCCAGTCAGTGCTCTAGGTTTCTAACTCGTGCTTTTCTCCATTATAGAGACCGGATGCTTCCACTACAAGATGTAGTGATGGCCACCAATTTGGATGGCTTCTGTCTCTTCTGCCAAGACTCTCGTTCACGCACTGGTTATCTCTCGGTTGGACTACTGCAACCTTCTTCTCTCTGGCCTTCCTTCGTCTCACATCAGTCCGCTGGTCTCTGTCCACCACTCTGCTGCTAAGATCATCTTCTTGGCCCGCCGCTCTGACCATGTCACTCCACTTCTGAAATCTCTTCATTGGCTTCCAATTCACTCCAGAATCCAATATAAACTTCTCCTGTTGACCTTCAAAGCTTTTCACGGTCTAGCTCCTGCCTATCTCTCCTCTCTCATCTCACACTATTACCCCTCTCGTGCCCTCCTCTCCTCTGATGCCATGCTTCTCGCCTGCCCAAGGACCTCCACTTCCCTTACTCGGCTTCGTCCTTTTTCTTCTGCTGCCCCTTACGCCTGGAACGCTCTTCCAGAACACTTGAGAACTACAAACTCAATCACAGCTTTTAAAACTCAGCTAAAAACTTTTCTTTTCCCTATAGCTTTTAAATATTGAGTTTGTTCTGACTCTATACTGTTAGCTTCACCCCACCTGGTGCCTATTTACACTTCCCTGTGCCTGTTTGCATTCTCTTTCCCTCCTCATTGTTTACTACAACTTTATTAGATTGTAAGCCTATGCGGCAGGGTCTTGCTTTTTACTGTGTTATCTGTACAGCACCATGTACATTGATGGTGCTATATAAATAAATAAATAATAATAATAATAATAAATCCCCGGAGGAGAAGGCTATGCATGGCTACTAGCCCTGATGGCTATGTACTACCTCCAGTAGCAGAGGCAGTAAGCCTATATACACCAGTTGCTGCAGAATATGGGCAGAAGGGAAGATGTTGCACCCATGTCCTGTTTGTGAGTTCCAGGTCGGCAGATGGTTGGCCACTGTGTGAATAGAGTGCTGGACTAGACAGACCCTTGGTCTGATCCAGCAGGGCTCGTCTTATGTTTTCCAGTATCAGAGGCAATAAGCCTATGATTTGATTTGATTTGATTTGATTTATTACATTTATATACCGCCCCGTAGCCAAAGCTCTCTGGGCGGTTTACAAAAGTTAAAAACAGTGAACATTAAAAAGTATACAAAATTTAAAACCATCAAAAACATAAACAGTATAAAAACAACGGTATCCATTTAAAAACAACAGTGGATGGGGAACATGGGTGGGAGGGTGCTGTTGCACTATGTTCTGCTCTTGGGTCCCTGGTTGACACAGCTTGGACTAGGCAGACCCTTGGTCTGATCCAGCATCAGGGCTCTTCTTATGAGCCAGGCATATTTGAGACAAGTTCACTCAAGGTTAGACAGAGGGTGTCCACCATCAGAAAGGCTTCCAGCGCCAGCCCCTTTGCATAGAATGAATGTTTGATCAGACTCACTTGGTTAAAAAGGGAAAGAAAGAGAAATGTGGTCGGGGGATTCTGAGCACGCTGCTTTTTATCATCCTAAGCTCTACATCTGTTGCAGCGAAGGGCAGAGATATCTTACTGTTAACAACTGGAGGCCGGGAGCCTTTCCAACGGCTTTTGCATAGAAATTAGGAGTTAGAAAAGCTCCTAAAATCCACATTTTGCACAGATGTTTCCACTGCAATAGACTAGTAAACAATTTAACATTACAGGGGCCCCTTTAAATGCCCACTAACCTGTTTGAAGTTCTGCTTTACTGCTGAAGGGTGAGGAAATTTATTCCTATTCTGCTTTGGTTTTGTTTTGGGGTGGGGGGGGGTTGTAGGTCCATGGGTTTCATTTACATACAGAGATGAAACCATGATGGCTTGAACTGTTTGCCCATCTGGAAGTGATGCTAATTGGGGAGGTGTGAAAAGTTGTACAGGCAGGCAGGATTGTGTCCAAAGGATGCTTTTTGCAAACGTCGGTTTCTCCAAGAAATTTGGTTTGGCTCTGCTGGCTTTGGAGCAGTTTGTATTGGCTTTGCTGTGTTATTATTAATTCTTAAATTTCTTAGGCGCCTTTCTCAAAAAAGCACCGCAACGTCTTTCAACAACATTAAAACATACAAAAAAATTTAAACCGCTAAAAACAATTATCTGCTAAAATATTACCGAAACACAAAATAACTAAAACACCAGTGCCAACCTTAAACAATTCAACTGGTTTTTTTAATTATTGCATTTATATCCCACGTTTTTCCCTCCAAGGAACCCAAGGCAGCATACATAATCCTCCTCCTCCTCTCCATGTTATCCTCACAACAACAACCCTGTGAGGTAGGTTGGGCTGAGAGTCTGTGACTGGCCCAAAGTCACCCAGTGGGTTTCCATGGCCGAGTGGGGACTAGAACCCGGATCTCCCAACTCCCAGTCCAACACTTTAACCACTACACCACACTGATGCATTGAAGAGCTCATCCTATCAAGTGCCTTGGAATAGAGGGATGTCTTAACCTGTTGCTTCATTGTATTTTATGGTTTATCAATTTCTATTGTAAATTGCACCAAGCTATGGTTTTGGAAAGGCAATAAACGAATTTATTATTTATTATTTATTTATTTTATTTAAAGCATTTTTATAGCGCCGCCTCACCATTTCTGGCATCGAGGCGCATTACAAGAACATATAAAACAATTCCATTAAAAGTCTCAACCCACATTAAGACAATTCCATTAAAGCCCTCACCCTCAAACCATTAAAAGCCCTGAACCCCAATCTAAACCACCCCCTCCCCAAACTCTTGTGAAAATAAAAATGCCTTACAAGGGCTTTTGAAGCAATTGAGAGTGGGAGCCTGTCTAATCTCCAGGGGCACATTATTCCATAACAGGGGGCCAGCCACTGAAAAAGCCCTGGCCCTGGCACATTCCAATTTGTAGCGGGGGACTGTCAGGGCACCCTGCTCCTGAGAGCGAGTCTGCCAATGGTGAGACACAGGAGAAAGGCGAGCGCTCAGGTATCCAGGACCCAACCAATGCAGGGCTTTATACATGGTCAACAAGACTTTGTAGCGCACCCTAGCAGCCACTGGCAGCCAATGGAGCTCTTGAAGCACCAAAGTGATAGAAGACCACTTTGGGAGCCCCTTGACCAACCTGGCTGCTGCATTTTGTACAGCCTGTAGGTGTTGGATTTGCTTCAAGGGAAGCCCTGTATACAACCGTTTGCAATAGTCCAGTCTGGAAAGAACCAAGGCCTGGACTGCGGTGGTAAGATCAGCCTCTGACAGAAAGGGGCAAACTTGGCAGAGCACATGGAGTTGATAAAAGCAACTCTGAACCACGGCCCCCATCTGTTATGACATAGTTAGGGAATAAATACTCAAGTGGCTAGTGTAACCTTCGTGTGTTGGGGATGGGGATACATGCAAGATATGCAATGCCCACAAATGAACACACGCTGGGGGAATCCGCACGTCGTACCGAGATTGCTTCTAAGCGACCCCAGTGCGGCGTGAAAGCGATCGTGTAACTTGCCTTTGGAAGAGCCGACGAAGAGATGTCCTTGCCGCCGCCGCCGCCACCCACAGACCTCCTCGCCGGCTGGGACGGAGAGCTCGGGGGAAGAAGGCGGGGTGGAGAGCTTCTTCCACTCTCAACCCCGCCTTCTTCAGCCGAGCTCTCCTCGCCGGTCGGCGAGGAGGTCTGTGGGTGGCGGCGGCGGCAAAGACGTCTCTTCGTCGGCTCTTCCAAAGGCAAATATCACGATCGCTTTCACGCCGCACTGGGGTCGCTTAGAAGCGATCTCGGTACGACGTGCGGATTCCCCCTCTGTCTTCCATATCTCCTCCTCCATGCTGTGTTGCCACGAGCTTTATCACACCAGCGTTATACTGTGCAATCACTGCGAACTGCGTGCAAAGGACTCCAAAGTTTTCCATCTTATAATCTGCTTTTATTGTGAAGTACGCTGAAGTTTTCCAGCTTATAATCTGCTTTGACTGTGAAGCACTCCCATGCATCCTGCTTTAATTGTGCTATAAAGGGAAAAGACCCGCCCTATTTTGCTACTAGTTTCCGAGCCTGTTTTCCGAGCGGCCACTGGGGCACAGGAGCAGGATTTGATATGAATTAAACAAATGCTTACACCTGCGTAAGCTTTAAAGATAAAGACTTCAAAATTAGCACAGTAACATTTGAGAACTACAAGTTCAACCGCAGCTTTTAAAGCTCAACTAAAAACTTTTCTTTTTCCTAAAGCTTTTAAAACTTGATGTTGTGCAGACTTCTACTGTTACTTTCTACTGTTAGTTTTACCCTACCCTGTGCCTGCTTACCCTACCCTGTACCTGTTGGCATTCTCTTCCCCTCCTTATTGTTTTACTATGATTTTATTAGATTGTAAGCCTATGCGGCAGGGTCTTGCTATTTACTGTTTTACTCTGTACAGCACCATGTACATTGATGGTGCTATATAAATAAATAAATAAATAAATAAATAAATAATAATAATAATAATAATAATAGATATTAAGGACCGCTTTAAGCATACCAATTTTGAATCAGATTGGGTCATCTGTTGATTTTTTTATTGATTTTTTTACATTTCCCCCCTTAAACCCTTTGCAAAGGATTTTAGAAGCGCTGTCGCCCGGGGTGTGATTTAGCAACAACAACAACAACAACAATACCGACAGCTTAGCGCTGTAGGGGATAATTCAAGGGAAACAGGTACGTGTTTCCAGGAGGAGGGGGGCAAAGCACACACCAAAAACCAAAAACCATGACACCCAGGCCCAGGGCTCTTTTTTGCCTGCCTGCTACAGAATCCATGGCAGGATCTACACTACTGTTTTATAATGGTTTATAATGGTATTGATCACTGTTGGGGCCCATGACACACTCCATTTACTGTTTTCAAACCACTTTCAAAGTGTTATATCCTGCTTGGTGTAGATCTGGCTCATGTCTCTTTCACTGCCAAGCTGTTTCCTTCTAGTCCCATCAACCAACAAAGTGAGTGGGTGGGTGGGTGTACAGTAGCTAATAGCCACCAGCAATAAAAGCTGTGAAGGATCATTCAAACAAGCATCATTTAGCATATTTAGCCATTCGACTACCCAAATCCTTGAAAGAGGCATCACTCTGCATTACTAAAAGAATATCTATCTATCTCTTACTCATGGTTCTAATATATATCCTATAGAAATAGCAAGAATATCTTTAACAAATGTTATCAAACACACTGTTTTGTCTTTGACAAAACCCGTGAGAACTACTTGAGAGGAAGATGAAATAGCCAGTCACAACAGCTGTGTCCTTCCTCACTTACGCAGGAGTGCAGGAAACACACGGGAGGCACAGAATCTTTAGAATTTCCACTTTCATTTGTTTTAAAAAGGAAGTTTCTAGCCTTGAGGATTGCAATGCACAATGCAAGCAAAGGGCTGAAAGGCCTCTCAGTGGCTGGGAACAAGGTTCTGTGTCACCAAACTGCAACTTGGCTCTTTCTGTGCCAAGCAGAAGCGGAATTCGTTATTATGCAAAATCGTGGCACCATGTACAAAATGAAAGGGATCCTGCAAATGTGTGTAATTTGTGGGATTACTAGGGTGACCATATGAAAAGGAGGACAAGGCTCCTGTATCTTTAACAGTTGCATAGAAAAGGGAATTTCAGCAGGTGTCATTTGTATGCATGCAGCACCTGGTGAAATTCCCTCTTCATCACAACAGTTAAAGGTGCAGGAGCTATACTAGAGTGACCAGATTTAAAAGATGGCAGGGCACCTGCAGCTTTAACAGTTGTGACGAAGAGGGAATTTCACCAGGTTCACCATATATACAAATGACACCTGCTGAAATTCCCTTTTCAAAACAACTGTTAAAGATGCAGGAGCCCTGTCCTCCTTTTCATATGGTCACCCTAACTGTTGAGTCACAGGATGGTGATGTGGGCCAGGAATTTTCATTTTTGAGGTGTGAAGTCCACGCACCATGTGGGTTTTTGTTGTTACTCTACACTCCGCTCTCATTGATGCCTCAAATATAAAATGGCCACCAAACCTCTTGGGCACCCTGCTGGCTCCCCCCCCCCTGCAAGACCCCCTTTCATGCTTCAGATCCAGATCCTGCAGCCACTTTGAGTGCTTCTTTTTAAACCTGCGCTTTGTTTAAAGACCCCGCTCTCAGATACACCTCCTTCCTCTCTCTCTCCCCCAGCCCGCCAAACTCCTGTGTTGAGATTTGGGGTTTGCTCTCCTAAATGTTTCACCTCTGAAGCATCCCCATCAAAAGACACCTCAAACGCAGAACGCCTTTCAAGATCCTCCCTCGCGCCCTCTCTGTACGTCTCCTTTTGAAGAACCCCTTTCAAGCCTGTCATCTCGAAACACGTTGCCTTTGCAGCCAGCCCTGCCTGGCTTGCGCTCGCCGCCGTCAGAACCATCAATCCCTTGCTGAAACGGATGATCGCCTCGCCTGCGAGTCTCAAAAATGTGTTTTGCCTTTCCACCTGTAGCACTTGAAAAGGGAAGCAGGCCAGCAGCGAGGGCCATTGTCTTTAGCAAGACTCTCTGATGTTCTACGGCTGGAAGAAAGTGAGATGCATGAGCAGAGCAGCTTCAAAAGGAAAATGCTGTCCAACTTTGTAGGCTGTGCTGCAATTCTGTTCCTGGAAGGGAGAAGGGACAGGCAGGAAGCATAAACTGGGAGAATCACGATCGGACAACAGGGCCGGCCCCCAAATACAGGTCAGTCAAGTAGTTCTTTGGGTACCAATCTTATTAAGCAGCACCAATGAAGCAGTGGCTGGGTTCACACAACATGCTAAACCACTGTGGGTTATCGTGTTGTCTGAACGTAGTGCGTTTGCCAAAAGGGGGCTTGTTCTCCGTGCAGTGTGGTTTGTTATTCTTGAACAAGCCAGCTTGAGAACCCGTGGCTTGTTGCTGGGTTGTTCAAGCCACACTGCATGGTTAACGAGCAACCCAGCAGAAAATGCCCAGGCTGACTTGAGCCTGTATCAGATTGCAGCGTTGTTGTTTTGTTTTTCCTTTTTGCGTGAAAATCCGTGCGTATTTTCCCCAATGTAAGATCAATTGTGCAATATGTGCATTCAATTCTACAAAACCGTGCACACGTTTTTGAAACGTACACCTTCTTTACCCATTGATTAAAGTGTAGTTGTGTGCATTTTTTCAAATATATGCATGCTGTTGGTTTTTTGTTTCGTTTATTGGCCTACGAATCACCTTGCAAGTTTGGAAATATACAGACTACGACCGCAGATGGTGTCCAAGTCCATGTCCAGTCCGGAAGGTGCGTACTTGGTAAATCTTGATCAAAAGTGAACTGTAATGAATTTCTCATACATCCCTCCTCTACCCTTCCCTGGAAGACTCACTCTCAGAAGGCGGTGCTAGCTGAACTCTGTTCCTGCTATGAGCTTTGGTTGATATTAGGATACCCACAAGGTCCCCTCTTGCCTCCTATGCAATTTAACATGAACATGAAACTGCTGGGAGAAGTCATCAATGTGTGACCAGGATGCAGATGACACCCAGCTCAACCTTTCTTTCTCATCTATAAATCTCAAGGGAACTATTTCCAGTTCTACATCCAAATGATACACAGTATTTATTTATTTATTTATTTATTACATTTTTATACCGCCCAATAGCCGAAGCTCCAAAATATAGCTGCACCAGACACACGCTACGGGCATTCGTGTTTGTGTCTGTAGGCTGACTGGAGAGGCTGGTTCCTCTGAGCATGCCCAAAGTGCCTCAGTGCAAAACATCACAACAGCGAGATCCCAGATCTGCAATGAGCTGAGCGAAGTTTCCAGGTGACAGGCCAGGATTTGACCTTCCTTCACCATTCTCCTTTTGCAGATTTTAACATTAGTACCAAATTTGGGTGCGTGTGCTCTCTGTTACCACACATTTGGCTGTCTGAGAGATAATGAGGATGAGCTGACAGTGTGATGTGGCTGCAAAAAGAGCAAAGGCTATTTTGGGCTGCATTAATAGAAGTATAGCTTCCAATTCGCGTGAGATATTGGCTCCCCTCTATTCAGCAATGGTTAGGCCTCATCTTGAGTATTGCGTCCAGTTTTGGACACCACACTTCAAGAAGGATGCAGACAAGCTGGAGCGTGTTCAGAGGAGGGCAACCAGGATGATCAGGGGTCTGGAAACAAAGCCCTATGAAGAGAGACTGAAAGAACTGGGCATGTTTAGCCTGGAAAAGAGAAGGCTGAGGGGAGACATGATAGCACTCTTCAAATACGTGAAAGATCGTCACACAGAGGAGGGCCAGCCAGGATCTCTTCTCGATCATCCCAGAGTGCAGGACACGGAATAACGGGCTCAAGTTACAGGAAGCCAGATTCCGGCTAGACATCAGGGAAAACTTCCTGACCGTTAGAGCAGTATGGCAATGGAACCCATGACCTAGGGTGGTGGTGGGCTCTCCCACACTAGAGGCCTTCAAGAGGCAGCTGGACAGCCATCTGTCAAGGATGCTTTAAGGCAGATTCCTGCATTGAGCAGGGGATTGGACTTGATGGCCTTATAGGCCCCTTCCAACCCTACGATTCTATAATTCTATGTGGGGAACACTGGAGTTTCCCAGCCAACCCTTTTGTCATCTGGACTGACTTTGCAATGTTTTCAGAGGTGCTTTGGGCAGGACCGCGTACAGCTTCTGGTTGCGCACTTTCCGTTCGCGGTGAAAGCAAACGCCTCGTTTTGGATGTGCAGGTTTGCTGATAATTGGAACGTTAGCCAGGAAGCAGATGGAAGGCCCTGATTAAGAACAGCCCTTCTGGTGATCGCAGACTCTCACAGCCCATAAGGCAGGAGAGAGAGAAAAATATCAGGAGAGAACGAGACCTGGTAATGTATGCAAACTCCATCTCCAGGGAGAGGTGAACCAGGGACTCAGCCGTGCAAGCGAGGCCTTAAAATGAAAGCAAATTTGTTACCTTTAACACTTGGCTGGGCTGTGCGAAGAAGAATTCTGCTAATTGGTTCCACCTGATGTTGAATCAAAGATTTTGGGGGAGGCAGGGAGGTTCGTATGCATCTAAGTGAGGATTATTTTATTTTATTTTAAATTATAATTTTAAAAAGTGCTCGCAACTTGCTATGGATGATGTAGCAAAATGTCTACTGTTATGCTGGGCAAAGGGGTGTGATCGTTCTAATGGGATGCTCTTTTGTGGTACTAAGTGAAGAGGCAAAATATCTCCCACACAAAATATCTCCCACACTCGAGGCATTCAAGAGGCAGCTAGACGGCCATCTGTCAGGGATGCTTGAGGGTGGATTCCTGCATTGAGCAGGGGGTTGGACTCGATGGCCTTGTAGGTCCCTTCCAACTCTGCTATTCTATGATTCTATGGTTCTATGATTCTCCAGGTTCTTAGATTGGGGAATGCTTTTTGAAAAGGGTGCGTGGATGGCTAGAAGCTGCTTGTTCAATGGCTTTTGATGGCTTTGGGCTACTAGCTACTGCATTGGATCCAGACTTAAAGCTTCATCCCAAGTACCTGTTTCCCTCGAATAATAATAATAATAATAATAATAATAATAATAATAATAATAATAATAATTTGTTACCTGCCTCTCCCTCTGGATCGAGGTGGAGTACAACACAAATAAAAACACCATAAAATACATAAAACTAATTCAAACGTTTAAAACCTGTGCCTCATTAAAAGCAGCACATTATTAAAAAGGCATATTAAAATTCAACTGGGTAGGCCTGCCGGAAGAGATCAGTCTTTATGGCTTTCTTAAATTTTGGAAGACAGCCCTAAGGTGGCATCGTTGTTGTTGTTGTTGCTAAGTCACACCCCGGGCGGCAGCGCTCCTAAGATCCTTTGCAATGGTTTAAGGGGGGAAATATAAAAAAAAATCATTAAAAATCAACGGATGACCCAATCCGAATCAAATTTGGTTTGCTTAAAGCTCTCCTTAATATCTATTACTGTGCCAATTTTGATGTCTTTATCTTTAAAGCTTACACAGATGTAAGCATTTATTTAATTTTCTTTAAACATATCAAATCCTGCTCCTGTGCCCCCAGTGGCCCCTCGGAAAACAACAAATGTTTCACTCAAAAACTACCCGCAAAATACCTCGATTATTTTCCCTTTATAGCACAATTAAAGCAGGATGCATGGGAGTACTTCACAGTCAAAGTGGATTATAAACTGGAAAACTTCAGAGTACTTCACAATAAAAGCAGATTATAAACTGGAAAACTTTGGAGTCCTTTGCACGCAGTTCGCAGTGATTGCACAGTATAATGCTGGTGTGATAAAGCTCTTAGACATCCTGTCTGTAAGCCAACTGGGGAAGACTGGAGACTTGAAAGATGTCTAAGAAAAGCATTCAACAAACAAATAATACAGAGTGTACTCCCTCTGGAAATCAATGGGACTTCAATGAATCATGGCTGACTTGTCCTACTGAATTTTTATGGGTCTACTCTAAGCACAGCTCAGTCTGGATCCAACACACAATGCCCCAATGGCTCTTCACTGATCAGCAGTTGGTCAATTGGAAGGAAGCCAGCAATGAGAGAGAGCTTCGGCTATGGGGCGGTATATAAATTAAATAAATAAATAAATAAATAAATAAATAAATAAATGGCTATCAAGCCATTTGGAGTTGGCTGGCAAGGAGGGGCCATAGTTGGAGTAGGAAGGAGGAAAGCACTGAGTCATTACTGACTCTTGGAGGGACACCAGCTTTCGCTGATGTTTTCTTGGCAGGCCTTATAGCAGGGTGGTTTGCTGTTGCCTTCCCCGGCCATTATTACCTTTCCCCCAGCTAATTGGGTACTCATTTTACCGACCTCGGGAGGATGGAAGGCTGAGTCGACCTGAGCCGGCTGCCTGAGAACCAGCTTCTGCTGGGATCGAACTCAGGCCGTGGGGAGAGTTTCAGCTGCAGAAACTGCTGCTTTACCGCTCTGCGCCACACGAGGCTCTTTGGAGTTGGAGTAGAGGGCTACTAATGTATGATGCTTGCTTTTGTAGGATGATGACCATATGAAAAGGAGGACAGGGCTCCTGTATCTTTAACAGTTGTATTGAAAGGGGAACTTCAGGTGGTGTCATTTGTATGCAGTCAGCACCTGGCGAAATTCCCTCTTCATCACAACAGTTAAAGCTGCAGGAGCCCTGCCCTCTTTTGTACCTGGTCACTCTAGTATAGCTCCTGCAGCTTTAACTGTTGTGATGAAGAGGGAATTTCACCAAGTCCTGCTGAAATTCCCCTTTCAATACAACTGTTAAAGATACAGGAGTCCTGTCCTCCATATGGTCACCCTAGTTTTAGGGAACCTGGTGGGAGTTTATTCCATTCCATCAGGTTGCAGCAAAGGAGGGAGAGAAGGAAGGCAGGGCCACCTGCAGGCTTTGTCCCTCCCCCAAACACCATCGAGCAGCCATTGCATCAGGCTGAAGCCGAGGGAGAGGGAGGGAGAGGGGCCAGCCACCACTCAGCTGATAAACCAGCAATGTTTGCCTCTTCCTTTCCTTGAATTGCCTGCAGCCAATCATGACCCAGCTTACTGACTCACTGGTTCCTGCCCCTGAGATAAAGCATGCTGATGGTTTTTGGGGTGGCCACAACACATTTTATATGGGTTTTAAGGGTTTTATTGCTATATTCTTTTAATTTCAGTTAAGGACTTTTATTAGAATTATTGTATTTATTCCATTTTTGTAAACTCCTGACCTATTTTATCTCATGTACAGCGCTTTGTTAGAAAGCGCATTATTATTATTATTATTATTATTATTATTATTATTATTATTATTATTATTGCTATGGAAAGGGAAGGAGTGATGAAATCTAGCAATGAATTGCTGCTATGGGAGATCCCATCCAGAAGTCAGGGTAGAATGTAGTTCCTCACTCATAACTTAGAGAAATGCGCTCTGCATATGGTCAGAGGTGTTTTATTATGCATCACATATTCCAGGGATTTTTTAAAAAAAAACACCAGGCACTCAAAGCCGGTTCCTTTTTGCTAGTCAATTCACCATTTGGATTCGTGAAATAGGGACGCACACAGAAACCTGTCCGCCGCTGAGGTACTTTTTGCTGTAGGCTGACCATTCTTCACTTGATGACTGCACATTAAAATTAATTGGAATTACTCATGTACATCAAATGGAGAAAAGGGCCATTTTTTTAGAAGCAGAGGCAGACGCTCACTGGGAACACATATATCGTGATAAGCCAAGAGCTGGGAAGGAGGAGGCAGAAAACAAAATGAGAGAGAGACAGACTAAGGTGTTCATTGCTTGCAATGTTGTGATACAGGAGCTCTCTCTGGAACAAGCATGCCCAAACATCAGTGCATACTATGGAATGTTTACTTTTGAACAAATGCAGTTCAGACCTCAACAGTGTCACCGCAATGATGTTATAATTTGCTTCAGCCTTGAGCTCAGCAGGGGCGAGGGGAAAATGAGAACCCAGGGCACCTCCAAACCAACATGCCCAGACCCTAAGATCATTTTCAGGGGTCCTTCTCCGCGATCCCCTCCCAAAGGAAGTGAGGCGGGTGGCTACCAGGAGGAGGGCCTTCTCTGCTGTGGCACCCCGGCTGTGAAATGAGCTCCCTAAGGAGGTTCGCCTGGCACTTACACTAGACTCTTTTCAACGCCAGGTGAAAACCTTTTTATTTTCCCAGTATTTTAACAGCTTATCATCTAACTTTGTGGTTTTAAATCTGGATTTTAAACCTGTATAAATCTCTGCGTTGCTGCTTGGTTTTATCGTGGCAGTGCTTTTATATTGTGTTTTCTTTATATTGTGGTTGGTTTTATACCATGAATTGTATTTGATAGTTTTAAATTTTGTGAACCGCCCAGACAGCTTTGGGTATTGGGTGGTATAGAAATGCAATCAATTGATTGATCAATCAATAAACATGGGCGGCCCAACAGAAATCTATGGGAGTACGTGTCCATCCTCATAGCCCGTTGAAGCCAGATGGGTGTTTTTTTTTAAGCCACTGGTTACACATTTCCCTCCAATTAAGATGTGCAAACATCTTATCTGGAGCCAGCTTTGGCGTGTCTATATGCCTCTTTCCCCTGCTGTGTGGCTTCACTTCAGTTCCTTAACTTCACAAAACCCGCTTTTTTTTCCTGTTCAGAGACCTGTTTCTGCCCCATAACATGGAGAGGAGGCTTGCAGAGTTCTGTGGAGTACTGTATTTTTTCCTCTCCTGGGACTCTCTGATGTTTGGCTGAATGATGTGTTTCCTCGTCTGCTTCAAAATTCTTTCTGTAGCTTGTTCCGTTGCTAATTGATTTTATGTTGTATTGATTTAAAAGATTTAGACCTTGCTTTTCTTTACAAGATAAACTCCGCGCAGCTTAAAAGAAGTCCACAAAACACAATAAGAACGGTTGAAATTATAGTAAAAACAACTCCAATTACAAAAACCAGTTCTTATACTAAAACCAAGAACAGGATAAAATAATTCTGAATAAAAATAAGGAGACAGACCTTTCACCCACACTAAAAGCATGGCGAAATCAGCTGAGATGTAGCTCGAGAGAAAGGGAGCTGGGCCAGCCAGACCTCTCAAGGGAGAAAGCATTAACCATTTCTGGCATACTTGTGGCCAACTTGGGATTTGAACTCAAGTTTCTCACGTCCAACTATTACACACAGTGTATCAGACCAGACTGGTTCTTTCCCAACTGTTCCCTTTTTAGCTTCCCCTCAATATGGTAAACAAATTAGCCTTCATTTCCTGGGTCCATTTTGCAATATGTTCAGATGAAGATGTACAAAAACAGAGCACTCTGCCCTATGACCTTCAGCAGTATTTCATAAAAGAAAATACACAATCACCAAATACACACAGAACCGAATGGAGTTTAAAAAAAATCAATTCCATTTGGGTTTAGGGGTATAAAATACAACAAGAGGAGTCATCAGACTGAGTTGGTGTTTCTTTGGGGGCACAGAGGAAAAGACAGTGGATTCCATTTCCAAGGTTAATTATTAACATGCCGCTAGTCCTCACTAGGCATTGGTGACCAAGGGGGTCTCCTTCTTTCCTTCGTGTCCCTTCACTAGCTGGAATTAACCTTCTCTTTCCCTGCAAAAAGGCCCGGCTATGAAGAGTTTCCAGACACTCTCATTTCTGTTCCTTTTTTGCCTTGTGAGTCATGGGAATCCAAATGGCAGGAAGAAGAAAGGTGAGCTCTTGACTCTCTGGGTTTGATCGTGTATTTTGGGACGCCGCGTTGCGCTGCGGTGATTAGCAGGGAGAAGTTTTGGAGGTTTCCGGCAGCTCTGCAAAAGAACTGTTCTGGTGGTTGGCTTAATTAGGGGCCTGGCCCTTATAGAGAGATATCATTTCCTCTCTCTTCATTGGGGAGTGGAATTTTCTATAACAAGAACCGAAGAAACCCCGCAGCTGGCTGATCTCTCAGCCAAGAAATGTCTAGTCTTGAACTGAGAGATGTTTCTGCTCTGAGAAGGAAAGATGATTTCCAAGGAATGAAGAACATTTTCCTGGCAATAAAGGTCTTTTTGGTACTCAGGTGAATCACGTCTAGCCTTGCCTTTCATTCCTCGTTCCTTTTCGTTCTTTCGAGTTGCTTGAGGTAACACAAGAAGTTCCCTCAGATTGAGGTATCCTTTTGAATCAAAGGCACAGCGGCAAAAGGATATTGTTGTGTGTAAAATTCTCCTGAAGTGATTGGAGCTGCTGAACTGTTTGGCTTAACCTGAAGATGAATAAAAATAAAATAAAAAGGTGAAGACCATTTTTATTTGCCCAATACTTTAGCATTTTAGCATCCTAGTCTTTTAAGCTCTGCTGTTTTACGTCTGCATTTTAAATCCCTGCATTGCTGTTAGTTAGGGTTGTTTTTTTTCTGGTTGTACTTTTATATTGCGGGTTTAAGCTTCTGTGTTTTAGGTTTTACGCTGTACCTTGTGGTTTTCATTTTTGTGAACCATCCAGAGAGCTTCAGCTATTGGGCAGTATAGAAATGAAATGAATAAATATTCACTTGTGGGACACTGCCAAGCTGAAATGGGGCAAGCAATTTTTAATCACTGGGACAGAGGGTTAAGTCAGTGGGAGTGGGACCCCCCTCCTCTGTAACCAGGGGTTCCTCCCTCCACGACTTCTCCTCTGAAAGTCGGGTTTGATTTTTCTTTTTCTTTTAAAGCCCTGGTGCTTTATTACACGCCTTGGGTTGGATCCAGCCTCAGTCAGCCTCAGAGTAGACCCACTGAAATCAATGGGGCAGGTTAATCAGGACTAACCTAAGGCCTGTTGATTTCAGTGGGTCTCCTCTAAGCATGCCTGTGCCTGGACACAGCCCACGGCGGCCTCCCAGTGTGTTCTCAAAGTTCCACCTAGTGTCACCCAGTTCAATTGATCAGTGCTAGATTCGGAGCAGGTGAGAGAAAGGCAAGGCATCTCCTGTACATATGGGAGCTGCTGTCTGCAGGGGGCGTGAGGGGTGGTCCTTTAGATGTCATTAAAAGGGGATTAGATAAAAAAAGATATTTTTGTCAGCAGGATGTCTGAAAATGCCAATTGTTGAGTGGGAGGGCTGGCCACTGGGGCAACTGGTTGGCCGCTGTGGGGAGGAAGCTGGATGCTAGGTGAGGTGGAACTTTGGTTTGATCCAGTTTCAGGGCCCGTCTGTTCTTGTGGGAGTCAGTGGACCCTCCTTGTAAAGAAGCAGCCTACCTCCGAGTATGACCCGATGGGGAACAAGTTTCAGAGAGAGCTGGGGCTATCCTGCCCTGCATGTGGTTTTCCGAGAGGCGTCCAGCAGGACACTGTGAGAAGCAAAGGTGCTGCACAGACAGACCTTTGGTCTGATCCAGCAGGCCACGTCTGACGTTCCCATGAAAATAGTGTTGGAAGTCAGGGGTGAGCCTCTCAAAGGTTTCTGGTCCCAGGGAAAAGCCCAACCTGCCCTCTGCTGAGAAACAGGGGGCCATTCATAAAGACGTCTGTGTCACTTTTCAAAAATCAAGACGGCAACGTACACTCACTTGGTGCGTAAGGGAAGGAACAAGGCCAAGGGGCACAGTAGACCACCCTGACTTACGAATATAAGAACATAAGAACAGCCACACTGGATCAGACCGAGGCTCCATCTAGTCCAGCACTCTGTTCGCACAGTGGCCAAGCAGCTGTCAGTCAGGGACCAATGAAGTAGGACACGGTGAAAGAGCACCCTGGGCAGTATTTGATTTGTGGCATGAATGTCTGCAAAGCTGTTTTCATGCAGGCACCAGTTTTTTATTGTGTTGGTGGGTTTTTTTTCTGTTTTATTATACATTTGTGGTTTTAGAGTCATGATTTTCATGTTGTTTATGTGGTGTACTATGTTTCATATAGGTTGTTAGGCACCCTGGGCCCTTTGTGAGGAACGACAGGATAGAAATCAAATAAATAATCAGGGCCTACCCAGAGCATTGCAACTATTATCACGTGTGTGTGTGTGTGTGTGTGTGTGTGTGTGTGTGTGTGTGTGTGTGTGTGTTTTCCTAACAGGGAAAATCTGGTATTTTTTCTCAGTGGCATTCTAGAACCCTCATGTAATTGCTTAATTCTGCTATACCACAGCACCATCTAGTGGTTATGTAATGGAACATGCAGAGAGGCAGAGAAAGAAAAACATCCCGAACAAAACACATGTAAAGGCGCCAATTTTAATCCCACAAAGAATTCGGAAGCAGAAGCTCAATAAAGGTGCGGGTTAAAAGCCTCATGATGAAAAGCCCATAGTTCTTCCCCACATTTCACCTTTTTATAAATGTTTAGGATACACTAGCTTTCCTTCCACTATGTTAGAATGCTGACCTTTTAAAGAGGAAACTGTCATGGTTCGTTTACTAACATGTCTTGTTTCAGAAGCCAAACAGCAACAAAGAAGCTATTGCATTGCCAGTAATTACCTAGACCAAGAGTTGCCAACTTTTCAGCTGGCTCCACCAGCTGTGCCTTTAACAGCGGCTGCAATCAAGAGGTGATAACGTTCATCTTCAAGCTGTGATCAAGCCATGCTTAAAGGCACAGGAGCAAGGGCTGGTGAAAACGTTGGCCGCCTTACATGTAGCAGGCACTTTGCAATTGTGGAAGACGGCAGATGTGTGATTCTAGTTCAGTGGTTCCCAAACTTTTTCAGGTCACCGCCCCCTTGGTTCCACAAACTCATGCCCAGCGCCCCCCTACCCTACACTATAAAAATCATTATTCAGAATAGTGGTTTTCAACGACCCACCAAGGAAAATAATAACAATAAAATTCAAAACAGTAACAATTAATTGAATACTTTATTCAAAATCCAATTGGTGTACCCTGCTATGCTGGCTGCAAACAGAGGCGTTTGCTCTCTTTTCCCTCCCTCCCTCGGCAAGCCTGGGGCAGGTGCTTCCCATTTAGAGGGGATTCTAGGAGTTGAAGGACTTTTTTCTGTCTAAACATGCATAAAATTGTGCCTTTAACTTATCATGTCACACTAGCATGAATACAGGAATCAAATAGGATTTCCTTCTTCAGTGGAACACACTTACTTAGGAGTAAGCACCATTTCGTTATAGGAAAGGATAATGTATTTTAATTAAAAATTTAAAATAATTATCTGCCACCCGGTACAGAGTTCTCCTATGGAAAATCTGGCTGGGACTGAAGTAGAGGGGCACTAATTTTACTGTACTTATTGTCTTTAAATATGGTTAAATATCCCACAGTTACCTTGCTATTCTATTTCTACAATTCATTTTCGCCTGTCTTTTCTTCACCCTCTCTTCGTTTTCAGGCTGAATCCTATGCACATTTACCTCAGAGTAAGTTCTATTGTTCTCAGTGGAACTTACTTCTGAGTAGACATACTTAGGATTGTGCTGCAGCTCTGTTTTTATGGTGACACAAGATACACACATACCATGTTTACCAAAAGAACACTTGCAAAAAGGGGGTTGGACACCCTGAAATAAGCAAGGGCAGATAGGAATGGTTTCAGCAAGCATTCTGGAAAAAGGTGCTGCTGAATCTTCTTTAGCCAGGAAGGACCTGGGGAATTGCAATTCTCTCACCCTCCCCCTTTTCTTTTCTCTCCCAATCCTATCGTAGTCCAGATATTTTGGGGGGTGGGAGCACACACACAGACACACAGCATATCTCTCTCTCTCTCTCTCTCTCTCTCTCTCTCTCTCTCTCTCTCTCCAACTCCCCCTCCCCCCAAGCCTCACAATAGCTGCCGGGCTGATAACGACAGGAGGGCAGCAGCTCAGAGGGGAGATGGCCCCAATCTGCAACTCCTGACAGAGGAAGGGAGCCTGGTGATACCTTGCAGCAGCACAAGCAGTCCGGCTCCCCACCCAGCCTGCCGGCTGACTGCTGTTCTTGGCAGCTGCTCTGCCGCCCGCCATCCTCCACATGCTCCTTCCTCTCCGCCACATGGTTGCTGCTCCTGCCTTGTGCAGCAACTATCGCGAGAGGTCTGCCGGGGCAGCTTGTAGGAGGGAGCAGCTCTGGCCGAGCGAGCGAGCGAGCAGGCGGCGGTGGCTCCAGCAGGAAAGAAGCCCTGGGCCCTCCTAGGCAGGAGAAGAGTGGGCAGAGCAGCTGAATTCGCCACTGTTTCCTGCTCTGCTGCCTCCTGTGGGTACTTCCCCCACCCCCTACTTCTGGTGGGGCCGCTGTGGGCTTGAGATAGGAGGAGAGAGCGGCTGTGTGAGTGAGAAAGTCCTTCCTGAGCAGGAGCGGTGTGGGGAGAGCAGCTGAATTTGCCACTCTTTCCTGCTAGGTCCCTGAGTTTTAGGACCTTCTGGAGAGACCACCTCGAGCGCCCCCCTGCCGCCCCTTTGCCTGTTAGTGGCCCCTGCCAGCGCCCCCCTGCCGTCCCTTTGCCTCTTAATGCCCCCCTATGCATTCCCACCGCCCCCAAAGGGGCAATACCGCCCACTTTGGGAACCACTGTTCTAGTTTATTGATACCAGTCATTCTGTTTTTATTGTTTTATGATGTTTATTTATTTGTTAGCTGTTTTGATGGCCCATCGCTAAAGGAGCAACCTGAAAATATTAATATAAATCAGGGTGGATTTGATTTAAATCAATTTGATTTAAATCATGAATTAAATCACAATTTAAATCACTACTCAGAAAGACTCGAGTTAATCATGTGACTCCCCCCCCCAAAAAAATGCACTCTTCCTCGCTATATTTTACACAACTCAAAGTTACCAAAGACTCATTCTTGCTGGTATAATCTTAATATTTACAACCAGATGAAGGTTTCATTTTTAGAATAGCGACTTTTCAGACTACTTTTACAGTTATATATAAAAAATACTGTTTTGGTTATACTATTAGAAACACATCATGGATAGATAATTATGAAATTATTGTGAGGTGAACTATCTCCAGTTTAATAGGTTAATCATTCATATTTGGACAACTTTTCTGCTGTACTTTATTGGAAGGAGAAAAATAATCTTACAGAAACCTCTGGAAGAGCATGACATTGTGAATGGATTAATGGAATACATTTACCAAAAATTTTAAACAGCCTCATGCTACATAATTAAAAACTAATCCTTATTTCATGATGAATAACCTTTGGACTATAATGTATATTAAATAGAAAACTATCTTTAGATAGATTTTTCCTTAGAAAGCATTTTATTTTAAAAAATCCGATTTAAATTTAAAAATCCGATTTAAATTTAAAAATCCAATTTAAATTTTAAAAAATCATATTTTTTAAAAAAAATAATTGATTAAATAAATCATATAAAAAGTCTTCATAGGAGAAGATGATGAGTATGTGTGAAATATCAGAGGGGATGCAAGATGACCCTCGGCCAGATCCAGCCAGGCTATTCTTTGTTCTTCACTGTTGTAGCAACCATTGCCTGCTGCTCTGCCATAGCTGGACACAGGGATATATCTGTAGGACCCACACTCAGGTTGTAATGAGACCAAGGCCTAAATTGGCTAGAGTTTAGGAGTCTCCCTGAATGAGGAATGCCCCTGGTGTCTTTTTCTCTCCATCTCCTTGCTAAATTTTTAATAAGGATTTCTTATTATTGCACAAAACCCACCCTACCTGTTCAAACTCGGTACGTAATTATCACAGCAATCAGTTCAGCAGGAGAGAATTTCTCTGGGGGAAAATCATCCTTTTAAAAGAGCCTTCAGCCTGCACCAGACCTGTTATTTTCATTCAAAATATCTCCGCCTAGTTTGTGCAAACAAAAAGAGCCGCCTCGCTTGCTTATGTCCTTCTCAACAGCAGTACTGCCGAATAATGCATTGAGCTGATTCCGTTGCAAAAGGCACTCTCGGTGAACAAAAAAACCTACCATCCACTTGTAGAGGGAATGCACCTTTAAAAGTACAGCACACCCTGCTCTGCTGGGCATAGCGGCAGATCACGTCTGAAGCCTTTGTGAAAGCAGGAAAACATCAAGGCAGGATTTAATTTTGTTGGTTTCCTGAAATGAGCTGGAAGCCACATTAAAACAGAAGTTCTTCTCAACACTTAATATAGAGCTATATTTTCCAGTGATGCCTTTTTACAATGATAAAGATCCTCCCATAATTTTTACTCGTAAGTCTGATTCAGCAAATTACTCCCTAGCAAAGTCAGTTAAAGTTTCCTGTGGAAGGGTGTGTTTTAATTAAAGGGACAAGGGACCATGAAAATCCTCAACAGAGCTTTGCCTATTCACATTGGGCAAGCTGGTAATGCAAATGCATTTTTATTACCTCCAAAATGCCATGAATTGGGTCTGAAATAACACAAGGGGACAACCCAGAAGAAACAAGAATACAATGATTTGCTGATATCTGTGTCTGGATGCTCTGTAAAAAGCAAGTGGTGATTCCAAGGAAAGGGATGCAAGCTCATTACAGCCAGACTGAGGTCTGGAAGCCATAGCGTTATCACAGACTGGCATGAAAGCTTAATGGGACAGCCGCTACATTCTGCATCACTGCAGGCTAGGGATGCTGGATAAATTCAAGACAGAGGAAAATGAGTTCGGATTTCTAAGAATCCGTCCTGTGGAACCTGCTGCCGACCAGCCTCCCCAGGCCGTGCAGAGTCTGAATCAGGCCCTTGGTCCAACTAGCTCAGTCTTGTCGACCTTGACTGGCAGCAAAGGGGATAAGGTGGTTTGTTAAAGAGTCCCTTTTGAAGACGCAGCATGGAAGACTGGCAGGGTGCATTTTCAAAACACACAATCATTCTTTATTTGCAAAGCTACAAGCTGAGCAGCCGAAAGCAGGTTATGACCGGAGAGGACAGGAGGACGGCTTTTAAAGCAGCATCGGTCCATCCCACAAAAGCAACCCCATGCACGGGCCATCTCCTCCAAGGCTATTCTTTGCCATCTGACAGCAACACCCGCTGCCTCTTGCTGCCCAGCTGCGGGTGCCCATAGGCAGAGCCCCTCCCTCCCTCCCTCCCAGCCCTTGCACTGCCTGGTGAGGTACTGGTTGCTCTCTACTCAGCCCTGGTTAGGCCTCATCTAAAGTATTGTATCCAGTTCTGGGCTCCACCATTCAAGAAGGACACAGACAAGCTGGAGCGTGTTCAGAGGAGGGCAACCAGGATGATCAGGGGTCTGGAAACAAAGCCCTGTGAAGAGAGACTGAAACAACTGGGCATATTTAGCTTGGAGAAGAGAATATTGAGGGGAGACATGATAGCACTCTTCAAATACTTAAAAGGTTGTCACACAGAGGAGGGCCAGGATCTCTTCTCGATCATCCCAGAGTGCAGGACACGGAATAACGGGCTCAAGTGACAGGAAGCCAGGAACATCAGGAAAAACTTACTGACTGTTAGAGCAGTATGACAATGGAACCAGTTACCTAAGGAAATGGTGGTCTCTCCCACACTAGAAGCATTCAAGAGGCAGCTGGACAACCCTCTGTCAGGGATGCTTTAGGGTGGATTCCTGCATTGAGCAGGGGGTTGGACTCGATGGCTTTATAGGCCCCTTCCAACTCTACGAATCTATGATTCTGTGGTCAGTGTGAGCTCTGGATCATTTCAAGTAGCCTCCAGCCATCCAAAGCATTCACGCAGGCCCGGGAGCCAAGGTACAAAAGCCAAGCGCGACGGCCACCTCTTTGCAGGGCACAGCGCTGCCGCGTTCCCGTAATGCCGCTTTTAATGAGAACTTTGTACGCAAGCCTCTGAGCCAGTGCTTTTATCTCTGGTAGGCGAAGCTGAAAAGTGTTTGCTTAGCAACGGCAATCCTGATGTCAAATCCTGCGCTCACTTTCACGTCAGTTAATTGGAACGCTGCTGCCCTGGTGCAACAACCATCGACACGATGCGTCCTTTTCCAAGGCCGGGTGTATGTGTGTGTGCGGGGAGGGGGGAGGCCAGGGACGCAAAGGAAAACAAAAAGCAGGGGGAGTATTTGGAGCTGCATGACGACACCAGAGGAGCTGATTATAGGTTCTGTTTAAGGTCCTTTGCCTTCATGGTTGAAAGAAGATATGGGGCTTTTGTATACTGGGATAGTTGAAATAGGAAGCTAGTCCTAAAATATTATTTGTCAGGGCCTGGGGAAACACCCACCCACCCACCCACCCACCCACAGACAAACACACAAACAAACCCACACCCAGGTTCCTAATAATGTTTTGGCAGTTTATACAATTGGAAAATATGCCCGCTGCTCCACAGTGCTGCTGTCCGAAATACCTTTGAGACATTTCACAAACAGAAATAAGGACTTGCTTGTAATATCCCCATTATCACACCAGGGATTACTACCCCCCCCCCCCAATCTCTCCTGTTACACATTTATGGCAGGGGTGGGTGGGAGGAGCTCTCTTAAAAATTCTGCAATCTCCTGTCCTCCGCTGGTTTAAAAGCCACGAGATTGATGGTTCTTTGGGGTAAAGATGTACTGGAACATATAATTGTCTTATGATATATGATCAAGAGCAGCTGCCGTGTGCGAAATAGCAGGCTTTGCTTCTGTGGGGCTTTAGCATTCATGCACAAGCATATACCCACTTATTAAAGGTTGGATTTCCTGAATCGGCAAGGGGCTGAACTAGATGACCTTTGAGGTATATTCCAAATCTATGATTAGGAACATAGGAACAAGAAAGCTGCCTTATACTGAGTTAGCCCCTTGGTGCATTTAGCACAGTATTGTCGGCACTGACTGGCAGCACCGGCTCTCCATGGGGTCAGGCAGGGTTCTTTCCCAGTCCTACCTGGAGATGCTGGGTATCGAACCTGGAGCCTTCTGCGTGCGAAGCAGGGGCTGTATCACCCTGAGCTACGGGCGCAGAATTCTATGATCCTGAGTATGCTGGAGATGAGATGCCTCCACCTAGCTACCCAACTCAGAGACGTAGCTTCTGGAGAAGCCAAAGGTGCTCTCTGTGGGGAAGATGACCAAGGTCCCATTCAGCAGAATTAACAGGACGGTCCCCAAATGCAGCAGGGCTGCCTTACCACATTGTGAAATAATACACATGATCTGATTGATTATTTGATTGATTGCACTTTTAAACTGCCCAATAACGCAAGTTCTCTGGGCACTGTACAATTTATTCATTCATTTATTTATTTATTTATTATTTATTTATTACATTTATACCCCGCCTTTTTTCCTCCAAGGAACCCAAGGCAATATACATAATCCTCCTCCTCCACTTTATCTCACAACAACCCTGTGAGGTGGGTTGGTCTGAGAGTCTGTGACTGGCCCAAAGTCACCCAGTGGGTTTCCATGGCTGAGTGGGGACTAGAACCCAGATCTCCCGATTCTCAGTCCAACACCTTAGCCACCACACCACACCGGCTCACCACATTAAAACATAACAATGCAAACAATGAAACAATGAATGAAAACAGCACATGGCCCACTGAAACAGCAGAAACCGCTGGCGAAGCTGCCGTGGCCGGATGTAGGAAGGGCAGCTGGGCTGCCTTCTGGACCGTGGCTGTTCCTAGTCACTTTCCAGGCAAGCCCCTGATGATTAAAAGCAACAACAAACCCCTGAACCTCCAGCAGATTATGTCTCCTGTAATTATCTGCAGCATCTTCATGGGGATAATAGCTTCTGTCTTGACTTCAGAGTGACACACCAGAATTTGGATGAATATTTAATGAAGCAGAGGAGAGAGAGAGAGAGAGAGAGAGAGAGAGAGAGAGAGAGAGAGAGAGAGAGAGAGAGAGAGAGAGAGAGAGATGGCCCTACTGGAGACACAGATCAGAGGGACCTATTCTTGTGGAGCTCCCACTCATCTCAGACGGATGTAAGAAGATGGATATACCTGCAGTTTAGGCCAGCTGAGTCTAATTTCTCTGCCTTCCCCTCTGCTGTCATGAGGAGAGGCTGCACTTTGGGCTTTAAGAACATCAGGAGAGCCCTGCTGGATCAGACCAAGGGTCCGTCTAGTCCAGCACTCTGTTCACACAGTGGCCAACCAGCTGTTGACCAAGGAACCAAAAGCAGGACATGGATGCAACAGATCCATGTTCCCCAACCCATGTTCCCCAACAACAGGTGCACACAGGCTTCCTGACTTTCTCAGGGCATCCCCTGCGTGCCAGCTTTGGCATCTACTTCCAATGCCAGGGCTCTGCTCTGAAAAAGAAGAAGCAAACATTTATGAAAATGCTCCTGAGCAGGTGCAGAGTGCATTGCCCTCACCGCTAAGTACCTATAGAGAGTCCTCATAGATCAGGGGTTGGGGGAAAGAGAAGTAAGCCAGTCAAAGGCCTGTTCAGGGCCTGTTCAGAAGACACGCAAAGCCACGGTTAGGCTGCTAACCCGTTTGCAGCAAATGGTTAGTAAGCATGTTTAAACCATGGTTATGTAGTCACCATGGTTAGGAATGGTTCAACGACGTGCTAAGTCATGGTTCACACAATACGCTAAGCCATGGTTCACTCAAAATACTTAACCGCAATGGCTTAGCGAGCCGCTTGAACAGTGTCAACGTCTAGACAGACTTGAGCAGCAGCTTTTAATTTCATTTTTTTAGAAATTAATAGCGAGGTTTTCCACCACAAACACCAACATGCTGGGGAGCAGGTCAACACCTTGGAAGACTTCTATTTTTCCATGCAGAAGGAGGCTATCAGTGGCTACTAGTCCTGATGGCTATATGCTACTGCCAGTATCAGAGGCAGTATGCCTCTGCACACCAGTTGCTGGGGAACATGGGCAGGAGGGTTTCCCACAGGCAGCTGGTTGGCCACCGTGTGAACAGAATGCTGGACTAGATGAATGCTGGACTCTGATCCAGCAGGGCTCTTCTGATGTTCTTACGTTCAAAACCCCGAACCCCTGACTCCACGGGAGTTTTCAGCTTGCTCTCATTCTTCTGTTTACACAGCCGTTTTTGCATTTGGCACACTGCATGGGCTAGAACTGTAACATTGCTGCAGCTGTTCATAACGACGCAGAGTTCATTCCCTTTACACGGAGACCCTCTACTCTGAGTAGCAGGGACCTGAGCAACTGCCGGGTCTGGTTGAAGGAGAGGGGGAAAGAAGTAGCGAGGAAGGAAACGCCGGCCTTAGGGCTCCAGGGTTTCATCTGCTCCCCCCAAAAATATAAAGTCGAAAGTCATCCCTGCCGCTGCCATCTTCCTCAGGGACTGTTGTGATGATGGTGGGTTTGAGGCTTTTCGGGTGGGGCATTTCAGATGGCGGAAACCAGCGCCTGTTGCAGAGGTTAAGCCGAACCTCAGTCAGAGAGGGGGGGAAATGCTTGGCAGCAGGTCATTGTCACGCCTGCAGCCATTTCCGAGAAGCGTAATTAAGATTTCCTGGCAGTCCCTGGCAAGAGCGACAGAAGGGTCCGGCTCTCTGCCCACACCAAGGCCAGCTGAGAAGGCCCACACTGGATAAATGATTTTCTGATGGTACAGGAGAAGGATGAAACCGGCCACATGGTCGGCCTTTATCTCCCCCCTAGAGATTGTAGGGCCCAGGTCTACTGTACGTGAAATGGGGGGGAGGGCAGCACAGCCCTGTCCCATGTCCTCTGTGCTTACCAGTAAGTACATTCATGTGCTGAATGGATGTGGCTGGAATAACTAATGCGTTGACTTCATGTTAATAGTATTTCTTTAGTGCATAGAAGAAGAAGCCAAAATAATTGTTCTGTTCTGCTAAAGAGTCCTCCTACCAAGGCCTATTATAACATTATGGCTAACAAACCATTATGCTGCCGGAAGTTGAAATCCTGCCTCTGTGATGAACTGAGCAATTGGACGTAGGGAAACTAATCTCCTCAGCTTCCCCTTCCCCTCATCTGCGATATAGAGATAATAACACTGACCTACTGACATTATTCATATGAAGAGGTGTACAATTATTTTGAGAGTTGTCAGTGCCACCCCACCATTTTTCTCCCTCTCTCAAAATACTAGAACCCAGTGGGGTCATCCCATGAAGCTGATTGGTGGGAGATTCAGGACAAATAAAAGGAAGTACCTCTTCATACAGTGCATAGTTAAATTATGGAACTCACTACCACAAGATGTAGTGATGGCCACCAATCTGGATGGCTTTAAAGGGGGGTTGGATACATTCCTGGAGGTGAAGGCTATCCATGGCTACTTGCCCTGATGGTTGTGTGCTATCTCCAGTATTCGAGGCGGTAAGCCTGTGTGCACCAGTTGCTGGGGAACATGGGTGGGAGGGTGCTGTTGCACCATGTCCTGTTTTGTTGGTCCCTGGTCAAGGGCTGGTTGGCCCCTGTGAGAATTGGAGCACTGGACTAGATGGACCCTCGGTCTGATCCAGCATCAGGGCCCTTCTTATGGTCTTATTAGGCAGAGTGATGCAGCTGATAAACTTTGGCTGACTGGTGGCCCATTTACAGTTAACTGAACAGCATTAAGGTGCCTTGAAGTACACTGTGAATCTTTCTAAAACAAACAAGTGTAGCTGTTTCCATTCATCTATAAAGAACACTGATTAAAAAACAGTAGATGAATAGTAACTACAAGAGTACCGGAAAACAGATAGAGCGAAAAGCCCTGGACTGTAGTTTCAGCCTGCTCTTATGATTAATGGCACCCTTTGCACATGTCCTCAGTCTCGTACGATTAAAATCAAAGGACTTTTCAAGATGAACTTCTTCTACTCACGGCCTCAGGGACTCAGGTTATGGCCAGATAACAAAGTGGCTCGTCTTCATAAAACCTGTGTAGCATACGATTGCGCTGAGATTTGAAGAATGAGATTTTCCATGCACCCGGCGGTGGTGAAAACTCTCACACCATCCTCTTGCCCACTCAGGTTGGACACACTGAATTAATGAAGCTCGACTGAATTTGCCATTCACTCCTTTCCTTCCTGGCTTTCCATCTCTCTATTCAATTATTCCAAAGGCTGCAAATAAGAAATACTAGTTGGATAGAATGTGTGAAATATTCGTCCTGGTTAATTATGAATGGAGGGGTTTAATTTCTCCCCTGGTCTTCAGGCTCTAAATTCAATTATTCCAGAACTTGCAAATAAGAAATACTAACTAGAAATGTGTGTGAAGTATTCACCCTAGTTAATTATGAATAAAGGATTTAACTGCAACCCAACAGTAAATAAGTACTGTACACTTTCTGAATTAATACATTCCAACTGCTAGAATCTGGTTTTGGTTCGCCCTCCATCACTTTTGACTCTTTGTGAATGGAGGCAGAGTGGGAGACAGCCAAATAAGACATACAGGGTACCTACCATCCACCAAGATATTGTCCTTCACAAGCCCCATTGAAAGGAATGGATGCGGTACAAGAACATTACTTACTTTTCTGCCCCCATTACATCCTCAAGGAGTCGTCCAGGAGAGCTTTTCTGCATGGTCCCAAGTTTGTTGTCATCTAACCTGGTGAATCCCTTGCTGGAACTCTTAGAGGCCTGCTGAAATCATAATTTTGTGAGCTTGGGCTAGATTTCAAAGGCTGCTAGTTTAGGGCAGAAGATCCTTGACACACAGGTTGCTCCATGTACAATGAATGCACGGTGGTCAACTGCGGAAAAAGAGCCCAATCACCCTCCCCTCCCGTGTGTGTCTTACACACCATTTCAGTCCATGGTGAAAGGGGTCAAGTCCCTCTTTACAACCACCAGCATTAAGTGGCAAAGTCTGCCTGGAAGATCCAGCTTCAAGCTGCAGGTCGAAAGCTGATGTGTTCGAATGCTCCCCACCCCACAAAAGAGCATGGCAGGAGGACCATGAGCCCTTTCCCTGAGATGCTAGACTTCTTTATGAAGGGAGGGTCTTTTTCCTCTTCCATGAGAGAGAATTCAAACATTCAGCAGACTCTGCTATACATACAAACATACTTGCAGCCCAATATACTTTAGAAAAAGTTTTACAATTTGCTGATTGTATAAACTAGACTCAACCTTTGGGTATGGAGAGGTTACGAGGACCACTGGAGGCCACGCATGAATGTTTAACCATAGGTGTGTAAACCCTTCCTTTCCAAAGGTTATTCCAATTAGTAAGGGGCCAGGAGGGTGGAAATCCCCCCATCTGTTTTTTCTTTTAAAACAGCTCAGACACAAATACCTCTCCTCCCCATTCCTTTTGAACTCATTCATAATATTCACAGTTAACATTTACAGAGCTCTTTATCTTGTTGAAATGTTATCTTATGGTAATCCTTATACCAACAAGGCCAGCAGGGAATATAGTTGTCCTTATCTTCCTGAAAAGGAGCTGAGCTTTATTCACACACACACACACACACACACACACACACACACACACACACACACACTACTTCTGCTTTTGAGCCTCAAACTGTTCTTGGATATAATGGATTATACTGTACTACATTTGATACTGCCTCCTTTATAACATGGCTTTGGTTGCCAACCTTTCAACTGATCCCTGTAGCTGTGCCCCGCAGCAACTAGTGGTGCAACGCTGATGATGGCTTTATTTATGTCCTGCTTTTCTACTAAAAGTGTGGTGTAGGGGCTAAAGTATATCCTACCTTTTTTCCTCTAAGGAACCCAATGCAGCGTACAAAATCCTCCTCTTCTCCATCTTATCCTCACAACAACAACAACCCTGTGAGGTAGGTTGGGCTGAAAGTCAGTGACTGGCTTAAAGTCACCCAGTGAGTTTCCATGGCCTAGTTGGGACTAGAACCCAGATCTCCCGACTCCCAGTCCAACACTCTAGCCACTACACCACACTGTCTCTCACACTGGTTTAATGTGTCCGAGGCATTTGTAACAACAGAATGTGCTGTATACATGCTAATTAATATTAATTATTAACAACTCCATGGGCAATTAGAGTAACATTTCCACTACATGCTTCTCAGCTTGTCCATTCCTTGCTTTTATTTGGCAACGAAAATGTTCAGTAAAACATTAATTTTTAAATCCTATCTTCTCATTATACTGTGAAATGTCTTAAGATGGTTTTGAAGCTCAGCCATTTCAAAGACGATCTTGAACACATTTCAGCTGCCGGTGTCTTTGTGATGGGGCGGGGGGGCGGGGGGGGGGGAGAGAGGTACCTTCTTCCAAGTCAATGTCACGAACTAGAAACCTTCCTCCAACTAGATTCCGCTAACTAAATTATTTCCATGCCACCTCCTGTGGATACTGAAAAATGTTTTAAAACTGATCGCTCTGTTTTTGAAACAGTTGCTGGAATGAATTTCCTAGCCCAGTATCCCTAATCAAGATGCTCTCTGGGGGATTATGGGTCTTGTAGTCAAACACTTTCGGGGGGGGGGTATTTGGACAAGCCCATTTGGCAGGGTGCCAGGCCCACAAACATAAAACGTGCAGGCAAAGAACCTGTTGAAAGGGTTTTGTCCCTGTTAATCTAGGCAAGGGCCATGTAACCCCAGCGCTTAACCACCTCTGAATATATCGCCTTGAGTGTAATACCGTTAAAAGACCTTTTTAGAGAGATCAGTCTAAGCTTCTACGCCCTCCACTCAACAGAAAGGCTTGTGCTTTTTTTATCATTAATTTGAGCCATCCTCGGGTGCCAAGAGACCTCTCTCGCCCCGTCGGGACGGGCTGCCAAAAGCCGACCGCTTCCTCCTGGCTTCCGAGTGCCATGGCAGGTCACGGCCGTTATTATTAGCTCTCATTAGCATCCCCACGCGCGGCTCAGCCCTCCACCTGCAGCGAAGTGACGCCGGGGATGAGGTGGCAGAAATGCACTCCAGCCTTTGAAAGCGCCTCTGTAGCAGCTCCCAAGCTGTTCCCTTTGACGTTTCAGGGGGGAAACTGGAATCAATCCAATGTGGCTTCCACCAAAATATGACGTTGTGTATTGAACCAAAAAGTCTTTCAGAAGCAGATCAAGGATCTCACCTGTTTTCGTCAGGCACCGATGATTTAAACCCCACTTTCACCCTTTCTCTGGCTCAAGGCAGCCCTTCCAAGAGTAATTTTCCTGGAAGGAGAGAGCTTTGGAGTTTTTGCCCGTCTCTGTGAAAATCTGCTCTTTTGTACATCTACAGGCTGTTGAATTAACTGTACAGGGACTCCTTAAGTAGAGCCTCCCTCAGGCTAGAAGGAAACCAGCTGCAGTCCTGTGTTAAGATCCCTGCCAGGGGTTTGTATATAACCAGTGTTGAGAAAGATGTTGATATTGTAGAGCTGGAAAAAGTGCAGGAGAGGGCAACTAAAATGATCAAGGGGCTGGAGTATCTCCCCCATGAGAGTTGGGATTGTTTAGCTTGGGAAAAAGGAGGCTAAGGGGAGACATGATAGAGGTGTGCAAAATCTATGCATGGTATGGAGAATGTGGCTAGGGAGACATTTTTCTCTTTCTCCCATAGTACTAGAACCCAGTGGGGTCGTTCCATGAAACTGATTGGTGGGAGATTCAGGACAGACAAAAGGAAGGACTTCTTCACACAGCACATAGCTGAACAAATCTCACCTCTGCTGTGAACTCATTAGTGGCCTTAGACAACTCACTCACTCTCACTCTCTCTCTCTGTCATAGAATCATAGCAGAGTTGTAAGGGGCCTACAAGGCCATCGAGTCCAACCCCCTGCTCAATGCAGGAATCCACCCTAAAGCATCCTTACAGATGGCTGTCCAACTGCCTCTTGAATGCCTCTAGTGTGGGAGAGCCCACGACCTCCCTAGGTCATGGGTTCCATTGCCATAGTGCTCTAAGGCCTTAGCTAGACCTAAGGTTTATCCCGGGGTTGTCCCAGGGTCGTCCCTGCTTGCTCCCAGGATCCCCTGTGTGTCATTTACATGAACAGGTATGACCCCGGGATGATCCTGGGATAAACTTTAGGTCTAGCTATGGCCCACAACCTCCCTAGGTAACTGATTCCATTGTCGTACTGCTCTAACTGTCAGGAAGTTTTTCCTGATGTGCAGCTGGAATCTGGCTTCCTGTAACTTCAGCCCGTTATTCCATGTCCTGCACTCTCTCTCACCGTAACCTTTCCCTATCTGCAACATGGAATATAAGAATAAAACTGACTTACCTTGCAAGGTTGTTATAAGGATGAAAACTAGATAATGTCCCACTTCGCACGTCACAGCAACCCAGGTTTGTTCATTTGTTTTTTAAACCCTGAGTTGTTTTCAACAAATGGTGTGATAATGCAGGCAGCGGGAGCATTTTGGTCCTTGGGTTGTTTGTCATGTTGTACAAATCTAGAACTCTGGCTTGTCTTTCACCTGACAAGCCAGAGAAAGAACCCAACAACAAACCCGTGAAAGCTTAAGCCATAATAAAAGTGTGAGCCTTTAATGTGCCACAGGACTCTGCACATGACTAACGACACCCTTGCAGAGAGGCCCAAGGGGTTCCTCCTGGATCTCAAGCATATCCTTCCCGGTTCTGCCTTCTCCAAGCACCCCTCCAAAACCCAGGTCTTTGCTCATAGGAAAAGGCACCTCAACGTTTTTGCCACAACCTTCTGGCTGCACAGATTGGAAGTCGCATTGCAACATAGCCCAATGAAATATGTATGCCATGTGCTTATTCCAAAGACCTAATAAAAATCCTTCTGCTTTATTACATTAAAGACAGGCTGTCAGAATAGTTCGCAATATTGCAGCAAAATGAAAAAGAGAGGAGCAAGAAAAAGGGAGAGGCCTACAAAGGGATTTTGAGGCAGTAAATAAAAAAGCGTTGCTTCTTAGTTTTATGATGCTAGTCCGCCGCTGTTGTGAATTGGATGCTAAAAATAAAGGCCATTGAGCACAGAAGTGGGCAACCTTCAATCTGCAGAAACAGCGTCGCCGTCATCACTTTCTTGGCCCAGGATGTACATATTTCAGTGTGTTTAGCAGCAACTTGTGGCTTAGTAATATGTTAGGTTAACAAAACTGAAAAAAGAAAGTTCTGACTGGAGCAAGGTTTGTAATATACACAAAGACATAAAAACAGACTCTGGGGGAGAACCCAAGAATTCCAGATTTAATCAACTGTGTGGGTGAGACTCTACGAGAGCCGGAATATACGGGAGGGCTTCCGACTTTCTTCTGCACAGCATGGAAGCATTTGAACAAGGCTGCTTAATTCAGAGGCTGTAAATGGAAGCACTTATCCGATTAAAGATCATACCTGGGTGTTTGCTGGATGCCTATTGAGATGCAAAATGACTTGCAGAATTTCTCCTCTGACTTCCGTCTTGCCCCCAGGAAGTCATGATTAACTTTAAAGCATAGATGTTGAGGCAGGATCTTGCATCTGATGAAGTAGGCTGTTGTCTGCAAAAATGCCTTGGTTGGTCTTCCCAGTGCCCCAAGGCTCTGGGCTCCTGCCAGGTGCTTGGGAAAAACTGAGCACTCCCCTGGATTCCTGATTCAGATTCTCCCCTGGGTGTGTTAATTACCTTGCCAAGGCCAGGATGATGGTGTAGCCCTCTGACTGCTTCCCAAATAGCTACTCCGATATTTTACATACAAGATTTAGATTCTAGCAGCGGAGGCTGGTAGCTCTGATGTCAGTGGGGTTGTGAATCTGCCCCTGGTTTCGGTCAGGACCAGCCAGAATTCAAAAGCAGCCTTGCACTTCAGATAGCTCCTTTAGAGTTCTGACTGGTTCTGAATGAAACCCAATAAAGCCGTGTCTAATAATTGCAACACACACCCAGCAGCCTTCCACTCATCACAAGGGAACCAGGGTGGCCCTTTTCAATGATGGGTTCTCGGAGCGGCAAAGTGTCTTCAGCTGGCTGGCCATGTGGAAGCCAAATAAGGGACTTGCTCTATCCATAGAGAGCCTTGTGTGGCGCAGAGCGGTAAAGCAGCAGTTTCTGCAGCCAAAACTCTCCCCATGGCCTTTCAATCCCAGCAGAAGCAGGTTTCAGGCAGCCGGCTCAGGTCGACTCAGCCTTCCATCCTCCTGAGGTCGGTAAAATGAGTACCCCGTTAGCTGAGGGAAAGGTAACTGCGACTGGGGAAGGCAACGGCAAACCACCCCGCTATAAGGCCTGCCAAGAAAACGTCAGCGAAAGCTGGTGTCCCTCCAAGAGACAGTAATGACTCAGTGCTTGCACGAGAGGTTCCTTTCCTTTCCTTTCTTCTATCCATAGAGCTTAACTTCAAAAACAAAAAAAACAAGGGAGAAATGAGAGAGAGAAGCATAGAAAGTGATGCCTGGTGTGGAGAAAGTGGACAGGGAGACATTTTTCTCCCTCTCCCATAATACTAGAACTCAATGGGGGTCATCCCATGAAGATGATCGGTGGGAGCTTCCATGCAGATAAAAGGTAGGACTTCTTCACACAATGCACAGCTAAGTTTTGAAATCTGCTAGCACAAGATGTAGTGAAGGCCATCAGTTTGGATGCCTTTGAAATATTAGACAAATTCATGAAGAGGATTATCAGTGGGTACTGTTCCTGATGGATATATACTAACTACATTATCAGAGGCAGTATGCCTACATACACCAGTTGCTGGGGAACATGGGTGGGAGGATGCTCTGGCACTCATGTCCTACTTATGGGCTTCCCACAAGCAGCTGGTTGGCCACTGTAGAACACTAGACTAGATGGATCCTTGGTCTGATCCAGCATGGCTCTTCTTATGTTCTACTCATAGAATCATAGAAAAGTAGAGTTGTAAGGGGCCTATAAGGCCATCGAGTTCAACCCTGTGCTCAATGCAGGAATCCACCTTAAAGCATCCCTGACAGATGGTTGTCCAGCTGCCTCTTGAAGGCCTCTAGTGTGGGAGAGCCCACAACCTCCCTAGGTCACTGGTTCCATCGTCGTACTGCTCTAACAGTCAGGAAGTTTTTCCTGATGTCCTTATAACATTCCCCCTGCCCTCAGCTCCAATACTGTAAACCTGCCATCACCGCCAATACATTTATTCAGAAGAGCATATTTATTCTTGAGTGAATTTCTGATTTTCAAAGATAGAAGCTTGGTTGGACAATTATGTTTTGCAGAGGCAATTTTTCCGGGCAAGCTACTAGCAAGAAACTGAACCCCCATGCAAATTCCGCAAACCGTGGAACTAATATGAAAAGGGGAGCGAAACTGTAACAACCGATCAAATGGTTTTTCCTCTAGAAAAGATTGTTTTCTTCATAGAAATTTCAAATTACAATTACCCCTATGCCTCTACCCAGCCAGTAAATGCTGCACCTGCTAAAATGAAAGTCTTGCATTGTTTTCTGTACTCAAATCACCGGAGGAAGGGTTCTTCTGCAAGCAAGGAGTTACTGAGAACTACTCGTGCTCTGTATATTCCCTTTGCCTCTAAAGGTCCTCAAGCTCGCTAAAAGAGGCAACTGGTTTTTGTCAAATACGGCTTTCGGAGAGAACTTGTCTGGGATTGTTGCACCACAGGAAGGCCGTTTTGGGCTCTGTCGTTTTTTTGCAGATTAATGTAGCGGCTCTGATCTAGAGTAGGCCACGCTCCCAGATGCCACCCTAATGGGCCTGCAAATAAATAGGACCATTTACGGGAGACACTCCAAACGAGATACCTCAGAACAAGCTTTAAATGGGATGCATTTCTCAGCGGTAATTGAGGAAATTGGCATAACGAACAATTCCAGAGCATCACTGCAGAACTGGGGAACAGGGTAAAAGGATTCATCAGAGACAAAATGCACACTGAGAGCCATGTTGCAGGCCATACCTGGCCCACCCAGGAGAGCTCTTCAGAGCAACCCCACCTCCAATATGGAGGTGCTCACTGTTGCCAAACTCTTCTCAAGGTTTTCCACACACACACAAAAGCCCATCACCTGGTACCTGCTCCTTTTTAACTGTAGATCCCAGGGACTGAAACTGAGACCTTCTGTATGCAAAGCAGGTGCCCTGCCACTGACCTATGGCCCTTCCTCAAAAACTCACATGTTTCACGTGAACCTGCCATGAACCAGCTGAGATCATTTGAGAACTTCCGTTTGCTCTTCTGCTTGGTCAAAAGTTGATGCATCTTCCAAATCCATCTAGATGCTGGTTCTCCATTCTGTTGGATCCTTCCTATTGGGATCGAAGTGAGGATTGAAAAGATGGTGAAATGGAAATGATTAATCGCCGAAGATGCTTTGCCCATTGTTTCCAGTTTGAGATTGTGTGGCACATGCAGAAGTAGTTAAAGTGACCCTGGACTGGATGAGGGCTAATAAACTGAAACTCAATCCAGACAAGAGTGATGGTTGGTTTTCCTGACTGGATGTAGAGTGCTCATAGGAACATGAGAACATAAGAAGAGCCATGCTGGATCAGACCATGAGTCCATCTACTCCAGCACTTTGGCCTCACAGTGGCCAACCAGCTGTTGACCAGGAACCCACAAGCAGGACATGGGTGCAACAGTACCCTCCCACCCATGCTCCCCAGCAACTGGTATATATATAGCTTACTGCCTCTGATATTGGAAGTAACACATACTCATCAGGACTAGGAGCCATTGATAGTGCAACCTGTTTTGGATGGCACTGCACTCTCCCTGAAGGAGCAGATTTGCATCTTGGGAGTCCTTCTAGAGCCATCTTTGTCACGAGGCTCAAGTAGTCTTAGTGGCACAGAGTACCTCGTACCAACTTCAGTTGGTGGCCCAACTATGCCCGTATCTGGACAGGGATAACCTGGCTTCAGTTGTCTATGCTCTGGTAACCTCCAGGCCTTCAGAGATTTATTTATTTATTAAATGTATATACCGCCCCATAGCTGAAGCTCTGTGGGCAGTTTACAAAAGTTAAAAACAGTGAACATTAAAAAGTATGCAAAATTTAAAACCTCATTCAAAAATATAAAAACAACAGTATAAAACAGTAACCATTTTAAACAATGACAGTTCTGGGGTCCATTAAAAAACAAAGAAACTTAGCATACGTTGTTAAATGCTGTTAAATGCCTGGGAGAAGAGAAAGGTCTTGACCTGGTGCTGAAAAGATAACAATGTTGGCACCAGGCAAGCCTCATGGAGATCATTCCATAATTGGGGGGGGGGGGGCACTACTGAAAAGGCCCTCTCCCTTGTTGCCATCCTCCAAGCTTCCCTCTGAGTAGGCACTCGGAGGAGGACCTTAGATGTTGAGTGCAGAGTACAGGTAGGTTCCGTTCCATCAGGTATTGTGGTCCCAAGCCATGTAAGGCTTTATAGGTTAAAATCAGCACCTTGAATTGGCTCGGAAACGTATAGATGGCACCTGTTCCTAAGGCCTTCGCATTTCACCAGGGCAACAACAACCCTGGATGGTTTACAACCCTGCGACAATGGACTGGATGAGGGCTAATAAACTGAGACTCAGTCCAGACAAGACTGAGATGCTGTTAGTAGGTGATTCCGCTGACAGGATGGGGGGGTGTTCTACCAGTTCTGGATGGGATTGCACTCCCCCTGAAGGAGCAGGTTTGTAGCTTGGGGGTTCTTTTAGACCCATCATTGTCACTTGAGGCTCAGGTGACCTCAGTGGCACGGAGTGCCTTCTACAAACTCCGGTTGGTGGCCCAGCTACGCCCCTATCTAGACAGGGATAACCTGGCTTCAGTTGTCCATGCTCTGGTAACCTCCAAGTTAGATTACTGCAATGCGCTCTACGTAGGGCTGCCTTTGAAGACAGTTCGGAAGCTGCAGCTCGTGCAAATTGCAGCGGCCAGATTGATTTCTGGAACCAGAAGGTTTGACCATATAACACTTGCTCTGGTCCGCTTGCACTGGCTGCCTGTATGTTTCCGAGCCCAATTCAAGGTGCTGGTTTTGACCTATAAAGCCTTACACGGCTTGGGACCACAATACCTGACGGAACGCCTCTCCCAACATGAATATACCCGGTCACTACGTTCAACATCTAAGGTCCTCCTCCAGGTGCCTACTCCGAGAGAGGATCGGAGTGTGGCAACAAGGGATAGGGCCTTTTTGGTGGTGGCCCCCAGACTGTGGAATGATCTCCCTGATGAGGCTCGCCTGGCACCAACGCTGCTATCTTTCCGGTGCCAGGTTAAGACTTTCCTCTTTGCCCAGGCATATGGCGGCACATCCTAATTACCCACATGTTTAGTTTTTAATCGGTTTTTAATGCTTTATGTGTGTATGTTCTGTGTTTTAGAGTTTTAAATTTTGTATACTTGTTTTTACCTCAATTTTAGAATTTCTGTAAACCGCCCAAAGAGCCCTGGCTATGGGAGCAGTATATAAGTGTAATAAATAAATAAATAAATAAATAAATAAATAAAATTTATTGTAACTCTTTGTAGTGCCCTGCCTGCCATCTGTTCAAAGCAGCTTATGACAAAAGAGAAACCTTGATAGAACAAATAAAATCATAAACCTTTGAAGTATTTTTTTTAATTAAAACAACCATTCTGTAAGCTCTCCTCTGTCTGGGTGGCTTAGCACCAGCCTTCGCACAATCAACGCCAGCTGCCGTGGCTGGTCGTTTTGCACATGGCTAAATTCTGATATGCAGGGCCAAGCTTGGCTCCGAGGGTTGGAGCTTTCATCATTTTACAGGTCAGGGACATTCCAGCATTTTCTTGTTCTTTTCTTTGATTTAAAAAAAGAAAGACGGTTTCTGGCTCCGTTCCCTGCTATGTTTCAAAAGGCGCCGTCCTCCTGGCACGCTCGTTCTCTAACTCTGCAATGCAGATCTGATGCTGAATTTGTGGCTTTTCAATCATTACATTGGAACTTGGCACCACACAAGAATACCTTGCCATGAGATCACAGTGCAGAAGGAGACAGCAGAACTCCACGGAGGGGATATGGTTTCTCATGACTAATGTCACGTTGATACTGTTGTCGCTTTCTACCAGAAAACTCTGAAAACTCTTGCATCCACCTTAGCCAGGGTTCAGTGTTTTGAAAACTCCTGCACACCCACTTAAAAGCGAAAAAGACAGACGATACTTACAGCCATTGAGGTCTGAGGTAGATCAATATGGACAGGATGGATGAATGAATGACAAATTGGTCCCAGCAGCACCGAATCCTCCCTGTGCACACATCTGCCTATCTGTCAGTCTCCACATCATAGCATCCTTTTTGGCTCAGTTTTTGTTTGGTTTTTGTGCATGTCTGCCTAGGACAAAATCAATCCCACCCACCCACAAATCTGGTTGCATATGTAGGGAGGGAGGGAGGGATGAGTTTCTTCTGGATGGGTTTTCCTTGCAACAATCTTCTTCTTTCTTGCAAATTTTCACTAAGGAAAAGGATTAAAGGAAAAGGAGCCACGCAATGATCCAGAAGGCCAAGGGGTGAAAACTGGGTTTCTCTTAAAGAAATTTCCCTGTTACCTCTGGAATTCTGCTGCCCCCACCCAGCGGCCGCTTATATGGCTTGGAAGGTTGGGCGGTTGTAAGCCATTGCTTGGTCCACTTTGGGTCAAATTATTGTCATTTTTAAAAGTTTATAAAACAAACCAAAAAAAATTGTAAAAAAAACCAACCCTAAAAATCAAACTGGTCCTTGCCATGTCCTCTCACAAACTCCTTTGGCTGCTGAGCTGCAGCCTGCCCAGGAGAACAGTTTACAGGGGAGCTCCAGAATGGCCAAAAGGCCTCCATCATCCCTCCACTTATAACCTCAGGTGCCAACCAGACACTGAGGAACTCTGCCAGCACAATCTGGCCTCCTCCTCCTGCACAAGAGGCCTCAGGCCCTTCCAGTCTTTGCAGAAGCAAAGTCAAACAAGCATGGCCCATTCCTGGTTCCGCCTTGCTATTGAACTCATCCGAGGTCTGATCAGGTCCGTCCTGCCAAAACACACAAAGCAAAGACTGGAAAGACAAGGGATGTGGAAGCACCACGGACAGCACTGCAGCTACCAGCCCAAGACTTGGATTTAGTTCAGGACCACGGAGAACAACCCCACAGCAAGAAGTTTAACAGACCTTAACAGACCTGAGATCATAGAGTCATAGAATAGCAGAGTTGGAAGGGGCCTACAAGGCCATCGAGTCCAACCCCCTGCTCCATGCAGGAATCCACCCTAAAGCATCCCTGACAGATGGTTGTCCAGCTGCCTCTTGAAGGCCTCTAGTGTGGGAGAGCCCACAACCTCACCAGGCAACTGATTCCATTGTCATACTGCTCTAACAGTCAGGAAGTTTTTTCTGATGTCCAGCTGGAATCTGGCTTCCTTTAACTTGAGCCCGTTATTCCGTGTCCTGCACTCTGGGAGGATCAAGAAGAGATCCTGGCCCTCCTCTGTGTGACAACCTTTTAAGTATTTGAAGAGTGCTATCATGTCTCCCCTCAATATTCTCTTCTCCAAGCTAAATATGCCCAGTTGTTTCAGTCTCTCTTCATAGGGCTTTGTTTCCAGACCCCTGATCATCCTGGTTGCCCTCCTCTGAACACGCTCCAGCTTGTCTGCATCCTTCTTGTGCACAGATCTGTCAGAGGAGCCCTTCTCCGTGCCCCACCAACGCAAGAAATACACCATGATGGGACATAGGAGAGGGCTTTCTCTGTTGTGGACCCCTGGCTCTGGAATGCCCTCCCCCTGGAGGCCCGACTGGCACTGGCACTGGCTTCATTTCAGCGCCAGGTTAAGACATGGCTTTTTAACAAAGCCTTTGATGGCTAAATCCACCCGCCTGCACACTGTCTTGCTTTAATTGGCTTTTACTGTTTTAAAATTTCATACTGGTTTTTAACATATCAATGAATGAATGAAATCTCTACTTCCCTTGCTCGGCTTCATCCATTTTCTTCTGCTGCCCCTTATGCCTGGAACGCTCTTCCAGAACATTTGAGAACTACAAGTTCAACCGCAGCTTTTAAAGCTCAGCTAAAAACTTTTCTTTTTCCTAAAGCTTTTAAAACTTGATTTTGTTCTGACTTCATACTGTTAGTTTTACCCTACCCAGTGCCTGTTTACCCTACCCTGTACCTGTTTGCATTCTCTTCCCCTCCTTATTGTTTTATTATGATTTTATTAGAATGTAAGCCTATGCGGCAGGGTCTTGCTATTTACTGTTTTACTCTGTTCAGCACCATGTACATTGATGGTGCTATATAAATAAATAATAATAATAATAAGCCATCACAATTCGACATAATAAAAACAAGTAAAAAAAAAGAAGCTAAAATAAATAAGTTAAAAATGGATAATTTAAAGTAAAATAAAAATAATGAACACAAATGGAATATAAAGATAAAAATCACAGTAACATACATTAAGAACTCACCAGTGGGGAACTAGATCAGTACATATACAAGAACAAAATCTCCAGCTCTGGGTATCTTGGTGCCTAGCTCTGAACTTACTTGCAGCTAAGGTGAATTTTGCAACCAGATCAGTAATAAATACATTATTGCCAGCCAGCAATGTACAGATTTGCTCAAGGGAAAATCGGTCAGAAAGATAATGAAGAATGTAATAGAGAATTTTTTGTCTAGGGGACGTATACATAGCGCATCGCAACAGATAATGTTGAATGTCCTCCACTGATTCAATTTGTTTTAGAATTGTATATTTATTGTTCTGTTTTATATGTATGATTTTATCTGTATGCTGCCCTGAGATCCTTGTGATATAGGGTGGGATTGTTGTTTATTCATTCGGTCACTTCCGACTCTTCGTGACTTAATGGACCAGCCCACGCCAGAGCTTTCTGTCGGCCGTTGCCACCCCTAGCTCCCCCAATGTCAAGTCTGTCACCTCCAGAATATCATCCCTCCATCTTGCCCTTGGTCGGCCCCTCTTCCTTTTGCCGTCCACTTTCCCTAGCATCAGCCTCTTCTCCAGGGTATCCTGTCTTCTCATTATGTGGCCAAAGTACTTCAGTTTTGCCTTTAATACCATTCCCTCAAGTGAGCAGTTTGGCTTTATTTCCTGGAGTATGGACTGGTATCTTCCTTTGCTCAACTTTCCTTATGGTCCAGCTCTCGCAGCCATAGGTTACTACGGGGAATACCATTGCTTTAACTATGCGGACCTTTGTTGTCAGTGTGGTGTCTCTGCACTTAACTATTTTATCAAGATTTGTCATTGCTCTCCTCCCAAGAAGTCAACGTCTTCTGATTTCCTGGCTGCAGTCAGCGTCTGCAGTAATCTTTGCACCCAGAAATACAAAGTCTGTCACTGCCTCCACGTTTTCTCCCTCTATATAAATGTTTAAATAAATAAATAAGTTATTCCAACGGTTGCAGGGAGCAACTGGTGAGGTGTAACAGCAAGCCCAGCAGGGTCCTTCCGGAAGCTCCACCTCCAGAAGTGTTTCGTGTTTTAAAGAGCCAATTATCTTGTTTAAAGTACGGTGACCAGAACTGTACATGGTATTCCAAGTGTGGTCGCCCCATAGATTTGGGTAAAGGCAGTATGATACTGGCAGTTGTATGTGTGCTCTGATGAGCATGTGGGGCTTCTCCTTTTTTCTACACTGTGGGCTTGGGAGCCTTTTCGTACGTGGAGTAGAAAGAGAAAAAAGATGAATAGGTCTCTGTACATTAGAGACCCTGTGCTTGAAGAGGTTGCAAGATCAGAGGGCTTCCCTTTAAATAAATGATACTTAAATCAGTGTAATTCTAAGTAAGAATTTCTTTTTAATTAAAGCGATGAAAGGAATAGCTTTGTTCTGACATTTATGGCTCACAGCTTGCCTTACAGCCTTATGTAGTTAGCGCTTCAGTACTCGGCTGCCAATAAAGTCTTCTTGTTAAAAGTCGTATCAGGGTGCAAATCACACCAATGCTTTAGGAATTAAAGAGGGGATGGACGGAGGACGTAATCCATTCAAATGAAGCCACACACAGGACCCAAAAAATAAATGGAAGTTTGCATCTGCTTCTGAAACACACCCGATATTTTAAATTAACAAATCGAGGGAAAGTTGTGGACAGGAAAGAAAAAGACAAGTGCCCCCTGGAGGAAGATGGTCCTGTTCCTTGGCAAAGGATGCAAGCATTCAGGCCCACAAGCCCCATCAAGACACGAAAAGAATTTTTCTCCCTCTCTCAAAATACTAGAACCCAATGGGATCATCCCATGAAGCTGATTGGTGGGGGATCCAGGACAAATAAAAGGAAGGACTTCTTCACACAGCGCATAGTTAAGTGATGGAACTCACTACCACAGGATGGCCACCAATCTGGATGGCTTTAAAAGGGGGTTGGAGAAGTTCCTGGTGGCAAAGGCTATCAATGGCTACTAGCCCTGATGGTTGTGTGCTATCTCCAGTATTCGAGGCAATAAGCCTGTGTGCACCAGTTGCTGGGGAACCTGGGTGGGAGGGTGCTGTTGCACCATGTCCTGCTTGTTGGTCCCTGGCCGATGGCTGGTTGGCCACTGTGTGAACAGAGTGCTGGGCTAGATGGACCCTTGGTCTGATCCAGCATCAGGGCCCTTCTTATGTTCTTATCAGAAGTGACAATGAAGGCTAAAGCAGGTGGAAGATACAGGGGTACTTTTTGAGGGCTTCTAATCGAGTCTTTGACATCCTTTTGCTGCACTCTCATCAGATGGGCCTTGGAGGTGTTGTTCAGCATCTAGACGCCACTGAATGAGAGATCCAAAGTAAGCTACAAGGTTCTCTGTTGTTGGATTGGGACCCTTAACTAGGCTCCAGCAAAACCCAGCTATTTCTTTCTCGCCCCGTGGCAAGGCTCTGGAGCTCTGACCAGCATCGCAGCACATAGAAATTCATCTCATCTCACACTATCGCCCCGCTCGGGCTCTCCGCTCCTCCGATGCCATGCTTCTCGCCTGCCCAAGGACCTCCACTTCCCTTACTCGGCTTCGTCCTTTTTCTTCTGCTGCCCCTTACGCCTGGAACGCTCTTCCAGAACACTTGAGAACTACAAACTCAATCACTGCTTTTAAGACTCAGCTCAAAACATTTCTTTTCCCTATAGCCTTCAAATATTGAGTTTGTTCTGACTTTACACTGTTGGTTTTGCCCTACCCTGTGCCTGTTTACACTTCCCTGTGCCTGTTTGCATTCTCCTTCCCTCCTTATTGTTTACTACAACTTATTAGATTGTAAGCCTATGCGGCAGGGTCTTGCTATTTACTGTGTTATCTGTACAGCACCATGTACATTGATGGTGCTATATAAATAAATAATAATAATAATAATAATAATCAAGAGAAGCTTCCCCTGTTGCTACATCTTCACCCTGGGGAAACGCTCCCCAGCTAACTTTCTGCACTTAAAGGCACAGGAGCCCTGACAGAACAGAAACTGGCAACCCCACCCCCCAAATCTTATGAATAGCATTACAAAATATACTGTTACACTCCTGCGCCCCAATCCTGAGAGGGGTGAACTTGCAGGGGCTTCAGCACTTATTCAGACTTCAATGTCCTAGAAGGAGAGCACTGGAGACTTGTAGAGTTCCTTTTCCTTTTTTAAAAAAGCTATATTTACACTGTGTTCAGGATAAAGGCCTACAAAATCACAAGCCCAAGCAAAACCCTGCTTCAGCTGCCCAGGAATCTCTTTCCGCCAGACAAAAGCCCATCTCTCCTTTTGTCTTAGATTCACTTTTCCCCCACATTTATTTCCTCCTACCCCCTCAGTCCTTGCAGAACAAAGGTTACCCATACAAGATAAACTTTGGGTAACTTGCCCAAAAGACTGAATTGGGGGTAATCCTCAGTCTCTTTGTACTCAGTAGCACTGAATGGAAAGGGATCCCTGGAGGTAATATAGACTGACCCCAATCACATAACACTATTCATAAAGGAATGCTGTATTTTAAAAAAAAACACAAATAAACACACCCAACCAAGGTTGCTACGTTTGCTTCTTCTTTTGCCATGTAGGTGCCTAGGCCTTTAGCAGAAAGAAGGATGGATGAAACCAACCTGCCAAATGAAAAATAAATGTATTTGTGAATCGTCTTAGCAACAGTTGCTGGAATGTTTCTTTTCAGGACCACAGCTGCAGTCAATCCAGAGGAAGAGTGAGCACCAGCGCTTCCAGACCAAATTCCTGCTGTACTCAACTACTGCAGAGGGAGGCTGCCTGATTGAATTTAACCAGAGGGTCACCCTTGAGACATGCCGTTTCAATGCTTCTCTTCCTCTGGTGATGATCATCCATGGATGGTCGGTAAGGAACCTCCTCGTACTTTTATCTTTTATCTAGTGAGGGGGCCCAGATGAGCTGGACTTTGAATGGGAGGGAGGGGAAATACTCCATACAAAACTCTTCCCTTCATTCTTTCCCAGTGGTCACTCTTTGGTCTGTTCTACACATGTGGCCATGCAATGTGGTAGGACTGTACTATCCTGATTTGGTAGGGCTGTACCATCTCCAGGTGGGAAACAGGATGTGTGTGCCATTGTTCAAGGCTCTCCTGCAAGAAAAATAAAAATAAAAAATAAAATCCTGGCTAGAAAAGAACTAGTATAGCAAGGAGAAATGTTTCTGGCTCAGTCCTCTATTTGTTCCACTACTTTTGAACTTGCAAGGAGGTGTTTGGGAGTTGTTGTTTGCTTGTTTTTTTTACAAAGGCAGCATTCAAAAAAGGGATCCCTGAAGTGGTACAGCCCTTCCTACCATTTCAGGACCGTATCACCTCCTTTTGCTGCATGCATAGGCTTAATGTTAAATTCTCATTGCTCTGGAGATGCATTTTGGACGACGCGATTGACATGTGTTTACCCAGAGTTCGCTGTGGTTTCCTCCACTTCATCCACACCATCACAAGCATATCTGTAGCTAAAAGAGACCTGCTCCCCAAAGGTGCCCTCATGACTGCAAATCCAGCTGCTGAGGCTAGAAGACTCTATTTGGGGGGGGGGGGTAAGGGGGCTGCAGGGAATTATCCGAGGGCCATTTAATACATCACACAGAATACACGCAACATGGAACTGCAGCCCATTCTGGACCTGTATACCTCTATGATACACAGGTTTCCAAATGTGTGTTTGTCTTGTTCACACATTACGTGCACTTTTTAAAAATGTGGGTGTTGTTCACTTTAAAACAGGGATGTGGAACCTGTGGCTTGTTTAGAATCTCCATCTGGCCTGCGGAGGCTTTGGCTCCTTCGTGGGCCTGCCTCCTTTACAAGCCCCGTCCCCTGGAGGAATCCCCATGTGACCTCTGACTTAGCGCCAGTGGAGGCTGGTGGCCCTGATGTCAGTGGGGTGGTGAATCCGCTCTGGGTTTCAGTCCGAACATGAAAGGTGCTATTCAAGGTGCGAAGAGTCCTGACTGGTTATGACTGAGAGCTGGAGCAAGGCGAAGGAGCACTAGGTGTCTCCCCCACACCTCACTTTCCCCCATTAGGGAGCATATGGAACGGCTGAAGTAGCGAAGCATCCTTGGCTGAGGTGGTTTAGAACAACATCCAGCAAAAAAAGAAGGAATGTGTCTCGCAGACACGAGCAGCTATGAAATCAGCATGAGGACCACAGGAAGGCGCTGAGAAGCTGATGTATTTGCGGTCTCTGTCATACACTTTTTAAAAACACGGGATGTGTTCTCAGGCATGGCTCCCATTCAGTTCAATGGGTTTCATACACGGAAGACATTCCCATTGGATTGTAAGCACTTTTTTTCTGAAAGAAAGAAAGATTAAGTATTACCATGTCACTGTTCCATAAATGTAAAGACCTATAAAACTTCTGCTAAGAACAGCTCAGGCTACAGGAGATGGACAAAATATTTCCCTTTATGGGGGGGGGGTAAAAGAGCGGAAGGGCAAAATCATTATGGGGGCATCCTCCAAGGCATGTAGGTGGGCGAGCTGGCCAGCTCGAAGCAATCCTCCAGGTGTGTTCTCTCGGGGGCCTCATCAAATGTAGCAGCAAGGAATTTGACAGAATAGATTTTCTCCTACGGCTGCAGGTGGATGGAAGGCTAGAAGGCTGGATTTGGAAGCTAGCCGAAGAGCTGAAATCTCAGCTCACGCAAACCAATGTGATCATCACTGATTGGCTGGCGTTTGCACACGCGCACTACCCCATCGCCGTGCAGAACACGCGTGACATTGGCCAAGAAATTGCTCAGTTCCTAGAATGGCTGGAGGTAAGCGTAAAAGACTAGGATGCTAAAATGCTAAAATACTGTAGAAATAAAAAGGGTTTTACATGGCGCCAAAAAGAGTACAACAGAGGTGCCAGGTGAACCTCTCTAGAGAGCGCATTCCACAGCTGGGGTGCCACAGCAGAAAAGGCCCTCTTTCTGGTAGCCACCCACCTCATTTCCTTTGGCAGGGGTTCATGGAGAAGGACCCCTGAGGATGATCATAGGGTCTGGACAGGTACATATGGAAGTGAGGCACCATCAATGCTACAATCTTCAGAACATCCTGCTGCAAAGTGGAGGATAGTTGCCTACAAGGGGGAGGGGAGAGAGAGAGAGAGAGAGAGAGAGAGAGAGAGAGAGAGAGAGAGAGAGAGAGAGAGAGAGAGAGAGAGAGAGATGGTCCTCAGCATGGCGGCAGAATTGAAGCAGGAGCATAAACCATCAGCAGTATTGATTAGGAAGAGAGAAGAGCCCAGGGTCAATTCTAGCCTGCAGGTTTTGATTCAGATCATGCCCTATCATACAGCCAAGTCAGGTGTTGTGGTCAAGGTGTTTCACATTTCAGATGAGAACTGTGGGGACACGAATCTTGTATTTATTTATCCATTTATTCAATTTATGAGTCACCCTACAGCCGGAGGTCTTGTAACACACCAGTGTCATCTTGGGGCGGCATCAGGGAGAGAAAAGCCATTGCTAGTGGTAATAGGGTGCAGTTAATAAAGTTGCCAGTGTTGACATCTGGGAAGGGAAGGTGTTCACTTCCTCTGCCACAGTAATAAGGAGCAGAGCTTCCACGCTGTTTGGGATGTCGATCAAACCACTCCCTGCCATTTCTGTCCATTCAATGGTGCTTAAATCACAGAGCCAGCCAGATGACACATGCGGAATTCATTCTCATGGGAGGTAGTGATGGCCATACCAGCTTAGGTGGCTTTTGGAAAAGTGTTGATGGAGGATGCTAAATAGAACCTCCAAATACAGATGCAGTCTACGCACCTGAACACCAGTTGATGGCGTGGGGATGGAGTTGGAAACCTCAGTGGGCAGCTCCTGCCTTCATGCCCGGCCTAGTGAGCATCCCAGAATAATCTGTTTGGCCAGACCAGTGGAAAGCAGGAAGCTGGACATTACTAGATGGGCTATTGGGTCTAATCCAGCAATTTTTCTTGGGATAATGCCGATGTTGGCAAAACTGCCACCCAAAAGAAATGACTGCTTATATAAAACATATTTATGCCAATGTGTAAGGCAAAATTCCTCTCAAATGAAAACTATAAATAATTTTAAAAATATATAATTAACTAAAATAGAAGCATAAGACATTCCAAACAATGACAGTTAAAACTACAACTCATCACATGTAGGCCAACATCATGATTCAATTCAAAGCGAGCCGAAATATCCAAGTCTTGTTTTGAAACAGAAGACCATCAGAAGAGCCTTGCTGGATCAGACCAAGGGTCCATAGCCCAACACTCTGTTCCAATCAGGGAGCCTAGCGCATTGAAATGAGTGGGAGCGACACAAGAACAGGGCTGTTCCGTTTCCACAGGAACATGTCCCACTGGACTGTGTGTTGTGTTATTTAGTAGGAGTGGCAGGGAGGTCCCATTTTGATCTTCCACCTCAGGTACCAAAGTGTCTTGGGCCAGTCCAAGCCTGGTCTACAGCAAACATACGTTTTTGACTGACATCACCCCTTGGCTCTTCACGTGCCTCAAACGCATCCGACTTCTGTCTTCCAGGAATCTCTTCAGTTTTACAGAGGCAACGCTCACCTGATTGGCTACAGCCTGGGCGCTCATGTCGCAGGCTTCGCTGGTAGCTTCATTGGGGGCAAAGGGAAGATTGGCAGAATTACAGGTAAGAAAAAAAACCACAGAACTTAATGCAGAAAATATTAAAGACTAATATACAAATGAAACCAGAAGCCTTTCTACTGGGGTTAATGGACAATGAACTGAAAGAGAAAGGGGAAACTTTGTTCTTGTATATGACAACAGCAGCGAGACTATTGTATGCACAGAAGTGGAAAAATGAAATAACGTCAACAATGGAGAAATACATACTGAAGATATTAGAGTTAGCAGAAATGGCAAAATTGACAGTGATAATGAGAGATCAATCAACAGTCTCATTTATATATGAATGGAAACCTCTGATAGAATTTTTGCAAGAAACAGAGAAAAACGATGTATTTGTCTGTGGATTCAATGTATGAGAAGTAGTTAACTTGGAAGAAAGAAATGAATTTGATGATTGTGTTAAATGTATCAACAAGGAGAGAATATAATTTGCATCTCTGATGTGTAGAAAGCCGAAAACATACCTTAACCTTGGTTTATGTATTTCCTTTTTTCTTTGATTTGCTTTCTTCTTATTATTTTTATTGTCTTTTTTACTTTCTCCCCTTTTTTCCTTTTTTCCTTGTGTGTTCATTTGTCTTAGATGTAATGTCTTTATGCAATGCTTTTATGTCATATATGGTTATGAAACAATTAAAAAAAATGCACAATATCAAATGGTAATGCTCAACAATACTGAGACCCAACCGTCCTCAGCTGCATTTCCACCTATAACAAACAGTTTCAAGTATCCTTGAATAATTTTATATATTCACGTATAAACAAGCAAAGATTACTTAAGAATATTAATTAGGGCTGCAATCTTAGTCAATTGGCATTTTATCCAGTTGAGTGCAATGTTGGTTCCCTGAATTTGCCAGTAGAGAGACTGGATCCACGTTCTTGAACATTCTAGATGTTAATGGCTGCTTAAGTTTTACTGTGAAGGGTCTATTGATTGGATCAATAAATTGACTGGTTGACTCCTAAGCATATCTACTCAGAAGTAACTGTGCTGAGGACTGCACTAAAAAAACAATTTATATTGACTAGAAAGGCCTTACATTTTTTTAATTGTAATTTTTTTAAAATAATGATAATGAAAGTAGTTAAAGAATTTCTCCACGTGAGCGATTTATTGCATACTTGTGATTGGTCCCTCAAGGAAGTTTGCAGGTCCTTTTCATGACGTCGTCAGCCTCCAATGCCTTTCCCAAGGTTTTCAAGCGGGATTCCGCCATTATATCAAACCCCGAAAATGCTGTAATAAATAAAAAATGTGCAATAAAACAGCGCCATCTGCTGGTGGTATAATTGAAACATATGGGAAGGAACTGGCAAAATCAGGAAGGAAGGAGGCTTGTATTGTGCCGATTGTTAACCCCACAAAGACTCTGGAAGACAAAGCCTTGTTAAGGCTGTGGGATTTTTGCTAAATGTGGAGAAGCCCTTATACGTGGGGCTGCCTTTGAAAATGGTCCGGAAACTTCAACTGGTACAAAACAGGGCAGCATGGTTATTAACAGGGACTGGCCGACGAGACCACAACACGCCAGTCCTTTTCCAGCTTCACTGGCTGCCAGTCCAGGTCCGAGCCCGATTCAAAGTGCTGGTATTAACATTTAAAGCCCTAAACGGCTTGGGGCCAGATTATCTGAAGGAACGCCTCCTCCCATATGTACCTGCCCGGACCCTAAGGTCATCCTCAGGGGCCCTTCTCCGCGAGCCCCTGCCAAAGGAAGTAAGGCAGGTGGCTACCAGGAGGAGGGCCTTCTCTGCTGTGGCACCCCGGCTGTGGAATGAGCTCCCTAAGGAGGTTCGCTTGGCACCTACATTATATTCCTTTAGCCGCCAAGTGAAGACCTTTTTATTCTCCCAGCATTTTAACAGTCTATAAATAAATTTTAACTGGTGTTTTAAATTTGTAATTTTGCATTGCTGCTGTTTTTATCTGGTTGAGAATTTATATTGCATTTTATATTATGGTTTTATACTGTTTTATATTTGAATTGTCTTAAATTTGTAAACTGCCCAGAGAGCTCCGGCTATTGGGCGGTATAGAAATGCAATAAATAAATAAATAAATAAATAAATAAATAAATAAATAAATACTACAGGAAGCAGGGTGCCAACTCAGAAGAAACATCCCTTTATCTCTCTCACACTAGAGGGAACGGCGCTCTTGCTGGCATGTGTATAGGCTGTGTGCGCCAATCTAAAAATAAAGTAGTTATTTTCTCTAAAATGATTAAACAATCTACAAATTTAGGCAGAAGTTATCAAATATATTATTGATTCAAACTCATTGGATGAGTTGATTAAGGGCTCAATCCTATGCATGTTTAGACAGGGGGGAAAAGTCAGCTATGCTGACTGGAGAATGTTGGAAATTGTAGGACTTTCCCCCCCTGTCAAAACATGCATAGGATTGTGGCGTAAGATGTCTTTGATCGGCTGACACCTAATTAGTGTATATGATTGCTTCAGTTCATAATAATAGGACATTTCTCTACGTTTCACAGATCATATTGAGAAAAATAGGTTCCACCCCAGGTGAAAGGGAAGAGCTGGAAAACCTACACTTTAGAAAGTGCCTTTTTCACTCTTTAGCAGCTGGGGAACTGTCCAGAGGCAGCCCATGCTGGCTCCCGTCTATGACCAGGGCATGGCCTTCTCTGTGTTGGCTCTGCAAATGTGTAACGGCTTCTCCAGTGAAGCCCTCTTCACGAAACAGGTGCTTGGCTACTGAGTGACGCCCCCTCCTCAATCAGGATGAGTCAGAGGATTTTCTTTTGGCTTATACAGTGGTCCAACCAGGGCTGGACCAAACCCACCACCACGCAATTCGCCACCCAGAGACCGGTGCATGACAAAGGCATCAGGGAACAGAAGCACATGCCATGTTATTCTTGTAGCTGTGGTGGTGCTATGGTTTAAGTAAGCTTAAAATGCCAGTATTGAAAATGCAAATAAAATGCAAATATCCGATTTAAAATGCCAATATCAGAATCTCTTTTGCTCGTTCATTTCATCAGGCTTGGCAAATGCTTTAGCATATAAGGAAGTTCGAAGCCATTGTAAAGCATGGAATGGGAGTTGCGGGGCGGAGAAGAGAGATGTTACTTCTGTGTTTGCAGATGTTACTTCTGTGATGTTATTTCTGTGAATACACAAGACTGTCCAATGTCCCCTGGCCCAGCCCATATGACCATTCAACATCATATTACTTAGCTGCAGCACTGGGCACATACACTGGCTTATGCCAAACCCTTGCTATGTAAAAGCACTTGCTATGCTTGTTTCTGGGCTGGGCAATCTTACTAGAATAATTCTGTCTCTGCAGCATTTGCTGATGTCTGGAAGCTGCAAAATCCCCTCGGTGCTTCGAACTAATTGCGCCCAGAATGGCGGTTGTTGTGCCATCCAACGGGCATTTTGTTGACTCTGCAGCAATCATGCAATGTCACGCTAACGAGAGCTCTTGTGACTCACATTGATGTTCCTGGCAAAAGTTCCCATTGATTTTAGGGGGCTGAGAAATCCTGCAAAGAGCACAAATGATCCTTGCATCAAAGGAGATGAAAACCTTGAAAACACAGTTCCAATTAGGGGCTGATGAGTAAAAAGGAACCACAGAATTACATTTTCTCCTCTCTCACCAAAAAGGAAAGGTGGATTTATGAGCAATGTTCTCGCAGGAAGCTGGAAAGCCTCTTGCTTTGGGATAGAACATCCGAATGAAAACAGACCCTCTCAGTACAAAATCCTAAGGCTATCTAATAATGCAGAAATACAATGGACATGGAGAATATGATTTGATATATAGAAGAAGAGGTCAAAAAGTAGGCTTTTGTTTAATCCAAACTGCTAGGTTTAATTGGGTCCAGCCAGATCTCTCTTGGCCTTCAGACCCAGGTTCAAAGTGGTTATTCACAAATCTGCCTAAGTGGTAAAATAATCTCCGGAGGCCTTTCTCCAAATCCCCTGGCTCTGGAGGTAAGACAGGTGATGGCTAGGAAGAGGACTATTTGGTGGTGGGGCATGCAGTATTTCGTGAGTTTGGTGCGATTGTTTATTTCTTTGAGTTCAGTGTGTGACCAGTGTATGATTCTGAATGAGTATGTGAGGATGGGTATTGCATAGGTGTTGATGGCTTTGAAAATGTTTTTAGAGTTAAGTTTGTATTTTAGGATTTGTGAAAGGCAGATTTTATGTTGCATTCTTAGTTGAGTTTTTACAGTAGAGTGGTTGATTTTGGTGTTTTGTTGGAATCCTAAATATTGTTATGTTTCATCCATCATGTCTAATATTTCGTTATTTAGTGCTTTTTCTGTTTCGTCTTCTTTCCATTTTCCTCTTTCTGGGTGTAGCATCTCACATTTTCCTAATCCAAACTCCATTTTCATGTCTGTCGTCAGTTCTTCGGTGAGTCGCAGGAGGCCTTTTATCTGTGTCAATGTCAAAGCATAGATCTTTATGTCATCCATGTACAGGAAGTGACTGATTCTGCACTTTGCTACTTTTTGGTGTTTTATTTGGATGCCGTTGTTGTTGTTGTTGTTGTGAAGAGTGTTGGTGGATTGAGACGCAGGCAAAGCCATAGAGCACTGAATGTGTCACCTCGAAAAATGCCATGTTTAATATTAATGTTTAATATTTTGCCTGTTCTACCTTGGTAGAACAGGCAAAACACAACTGGAGGAGTTTGGGTGGTTATTCTTTTCCTTACGCATTGCATTTCGTTTCCGTTTTGGCTGACTGTTAGGATCATGCAGTGTTCTCGGCCTTGACGCTGCCCATTCGAGCCTTTTCTTCTAGTTTTTGTAACCATTGTTTCACACTAACAGGGTGGTTAGCCCTGACTAGTGATGGTTGGCTAGGGTCCACAGGTCAAGCAGGGCCGGGCAAAGCTGGTAATAGGCCCGGGCCACATGGGAAATGTAGGCCCCATTTCAAACTGCTCATTAAGTATTTTTGAATCAGTTCTAAATACATATGAAGTAGAACGATTTATAGAAAAGGTAATGGCAAGCACTTTTATTCAAGATGTATATAAGGCATCACTTCACATTCAGAAACGCTTTATGTGCTTTCCTTTGGGCAAATGCATCAACAACAACAGAAAAATCAAGCAACTTTAACTGGTCAATGTTAATGTTCAAAGCTGCTAATCCATTCAAATGTTCTTGCACCATTGCAGACCAAAAGTATGATGTGATTCGTTTTAGGACACTGAAGCTCCTCTCATTAGAGGCCACTGTTGCTGGCAATGACAGATAAATGTGCAACGTGATGAGGACATTTATTTATATTTATTTATTTATTTCATTTCATTTCTATACCGGCCAATAGCCGAAGCTCTCTAGGCGGTTCACATTTGGGAAAATATTGCCCAATCTCAAGTTCAGTGTTTGAGCTACTTTGTAACAAATCTTCACCAAAGGGTCCCCCTTTGCCTCTACCAGGGGGACTTGGAGTAGCCCCCCACAAAATCATAGGCCCATGCCAATGGGCCCCACTGCCCGCCCCCTCTGCCCAGCCCTGCACAGGTGTGCCATGCCTGTGTAACTGTGTAAACAGTTACCCCTTACAGGATTATTATTATTATTATTATTATTATTATTATTATTATTATTATTGATGATGATGATGATGATGGCCAAGCAATGGTTTGCATCCCCTACAGGCCTCGATCCTGCTGGCCCCCTCTTTGAAGGCATGTCTCCAACAGACCGTTTATCACTGGATGACGCAGACTTTGTAGATGCGATCCACACGTTCACCCAACAGCAAATGGGCCTTAGTGTTGGAATCAAGCAGCCTGTTGCCCACTTTGACTTCTACCCCAACGGGGGCACGTTCCAGCCTGGCTGCCACATCATGCATGTTTATAACCACATCGTGCAGTATGGGATCACAGGTAAGGAGGGGCCCCTGGAAAAGAAGCCGTCCTACTGTTGGGACTCTGTGGGTTCAGGCCTTCAAGGGGTCAACTGGAAGGGCCAGAGGTGGGAACGTAGTCCTGGTGGGGTCCAAATACCGCTCAGGAGGGCTGAACACAGTTGTCTCATCAGGTTCCAAGAGACAGGGGGTGAAATGCAGGTGTCTGGTGACTCTTGGCGACAAGTTGATCAGACTGAGGACTCAAGCTGGAGGCAACAGTTATGTAAGGCCAGCCCTGATTGATTCCCCAGGTTACCTGGTCTACCTAGGCTGCTGAGCAGCAATAACATCTTTGGCCATTACCTAGGCGGCGCTGCAGAGCAGCAAAGATCAGGCTGCAAGTTGCCTCTGCTGGAGCATTACCCCAGTGGCACGGGATGTCAGGCACCTGGAATGTCCTGCCAGTCTCCCAGGTGCTTTACCTTGAATTCTTTCACACAGGACCTGTCACTTAGCAGAGAGTCAGAGTTTCCTAGAGGGCAGACACTGCTGGGTTTGTTTCCTTGCAAGGATAGAGCACAAGAACACAGTTATTTACAAATACATGATGGATGTAGAAGAGCAAGCAAACAGACAGGGCTATCTCTTAAAGTAACATCAGTCCCCCAAAAGCAAACAATGTGCACAATGTGCAATGTGCACCCGCGGAGGCAGCGATAGTCCAGTGCAGCAAAAGCAAAAACACAAGGAACAGTCTCGGGCCAGATTTATGGTGACGAAAGCTCTCCTGGACTAGAGAGCACTTCATCATTTGCACAAAGTGTTCTGCAAAGACCAGAGACCCTTATCTTGTGGGAACTTACGAGGCCCTCCAGTTTATAGTCTGATTAAAGATGTGGGCTTGGAAAAGCATTTGGTGCAGGTCCAAGAAACTGAGCAAGGCATGACCAGCACTTCTGAGCATCCACTGGGAGAGCTTATGGGGTCCCCCATGGTTCCTTGTTCCTCTCCCAGGGCTCTTAGTCCATGGTCTTGCTTTTAATCCATGGTCATGCTGCCCCTCCAGCTTGTTGGTCCCCTAGTCCAGGTTTCCAAAAAAACATAACCCACAAAGAGGACCATATATGGGGACCCACTAGGAGCTTAATAAGCCTCCCAGGTGTTTGTGCCACATTGCCATGGAGAGTCTGGAATTTCCCAACCCAGAGGGTGAGGACTGATCTCCTAGCTGCTGTCACAATGGGTCTTCATGGTGCATGGAGAGAGCTTTGTCCTTACTACCACTTTTCCTAAAGGAATGGTGTGTGGTTGGTCTCTCTTCCAGGTGAAAGGTCCCAGGTACCCTAAGCACAGCCTGATACCTTCCTGTCCCTCCCAGCTTTCGGAGAGCTCATCTCTGCTAATGGAGTGGTCCAAGACAAAGAAGCAGATACACTTTTGTCCTCAAAATTGGCACTGGGGGTGGAAGGGGCCTCCAGTAAGGAATTCAGAATTTGTTGTACAGCCCCCTCTCTTCCCAATGGCTGAAAAATCACCCCATTGCACATGGCTGTTTTTTCCACAGGGCTCGCTCAAACGGTGAAATGCGCCCACGAAAGGTCCGTCCATCTGTTCATCGACTCACTGCGGCACAGCACCAAGCAGATCACGGGCTACTGGTGCAAAGATATGCAGACCTTTGACAAGGGCCGCTGCCTCAACTGTAGGGCAAACAGGTGCAACACCCTGGGCTACCATATCCAGAAGAAGGGAGTCACCAGCAGCCGGCAGCTCTTCCTGAAGACACGGCCCCAGATGCCCTATAAAGGTGGGTGGGAGTCGGGAGAATTTCATTTCCATTCGCAAATCACTTGAACATGTCCCGTTCCCAATCCCGAATGCGAGCAAGAGCGCTCTTCTCCAAGAAATACTTGCCGGTTGCCGAATTTGCGATTGTGTTTGGAGGGGGGAAAAGGCACATTTTTAAAATATGTGCACTTTAAAATGCAGCGTGTTTTAAAAATGCATTTTCACAGTTTAGTCAATGAGCCAAAAGTGTGCATTTTTGAAAAATACACATGATGGAAACACACGCTTTCCCCGTTCAAAACATGCACATTTGAACGAGCTGAAAAACAAGTTGAAAATGAAAAAGGGAGTGAGCTGAAATGAGCTTGCAGGTGTTTGGGAAAGAATTTAGATGAGCTCGAAAATGGATGGTTCTCCCACCCCTAGGAGTGAGCAGACAAAGAGGAGGAGGAGGAACATTCTACCATGCATGGTGGACCTGCAAAAAAGCAAAAACTTTCTGGATACAAATTCATTCTGTAATTCAAAAAATCCAAAAAATTAATATCCAACTGAAACCAGAATACTTTCTTTTGGGATTTATGGATGAGCGGATGAAAAAGAACCATAGGACTGTATTCGTATATATGATGACAGCTGCAGGATTACTATATGCCCAAAGATGGAAGAGCAAAATAGTGCCCACAACAGAGGAATGGCTACTGAATATGTTTGAGCTAGTGGAGATGGCAAAACTCACGGCAATAATGAGAGAAAAATCAACTTTAAGATTTATAACTGAATGGGAAGCTTTTGTAAACTTTATGAAGGGATGAGAAAAAGATGACTTGTATATCTGGGGATTTAACCAATAATGTCAAAAATGTTAAGAGAGAAATTAGAGATTTGGATTTGACAGTGATAGAGTAAGAAAAAAAATAACAACAACATTGTTACATATTTTTGCTGGGGAGAATATTGGAAGAACATTTTATTTTTATGTTTTTTGTTTGTTTGTTTTTGCTTTGTTTGATTTTTGTGGGTGGGTCTGTCTATATGTATTATATTTTGCTCTGTAGTGTCTTTTATTTATTGGTGTTTGGAAACAATAAAAAAGATTAAATCTGAGAAAGTTAACAAAGAGGAGGAGGAGGCTGCAAGAGACTGCAGCAGGCATTGTCTACCCTGCATGACCTTCTCGATGTGAGGCAGGCTGCAAAAGTCTTTTTTAAATCCCCTCTACCCCTGCTTCCTAGCACCGTCGCCGCTGAGGTGTAAGAACCGAGCTCATTGGGAAGTCCCCAAGCCCCCAAAGTGGAAAGAACATTCCGGAGAGCAAGGGCATAGCCAGAAAGAGTGGGCCTTCTCCCTCTCCAGCATGGCTTCCTCTCCTCCTCCTACAGCTGCTCTGGGTGGAGAATGGTCTGCAGGCAGCTGAAGCAGCTGTCTTGCTGAAGCTACGCAGGTCTGGCCAGGGTCTGGATGGGAGACCCCCTGAGCATGTTGCCTTGAGTTCCACCATAGAAGGAAAGTGGGGTGTGAGCAACATTTGACAACCTGAGCCAACAAAGGATGCTGGTTCCTCTCTATTCGGCCCTGGTTAGGCCTCATCTAGAGTATTGCGTCCAGTTCTGGGCTCCACAATTCAAGAAGGACGCAGACAAGCTGGAGTGTGTTCAGAGGAGGGCAACCAGGATGATCAGGGGTCTGGAAACAAAGCCCTATAAAGAGAGACTGAAAGAACTGGGCATGTTTAGCCTGGAGAAGAGAAGATTGAGGGGAGACATGAGAGCAGTCTTCAAATACTTGAAAGGTTGTCACACAGAGGAGGGCCAGGATCTCTTCTCGATCCTCCCAGAGTGCAGGACACAGAATAACCGGCTCAAGTTACAGGAAGCCAGATTCCAGCTGGACATCAATAAAAACTTCCTGACTGTTAGAGCAGTACGACAATGGAATCAGTAACCTAGGGAGGTTGTGGGCTCTCCCACACTAGAGGCCTTCAAGAGGCAGCTGGACAAGCATCTGTCAGGGATGCTTTAGGGTGGATTCCTGCATTGAGCAGGGGGTTGGACTCGATGGCCTTGTAGGCCCCTTCCAACTCTGCTGTTCTATGATTCTATGTGAAGCAAAGCTCCTGAGCTTCCTGGGCTTCCAATCTTCCTGATACCAGAAATAGTTTCTTTCCTAACCCATCATACAATTTAGCATTTATGTAGCACTTCAGACTGTTCAACGTGCTTTACAAACACGCTCTTGGTCATCCTTACAACAACCTTGTCGGTCAAGGTTATTACGCTGCTTTGGCAGTGGGGAGATAGAAGGTTGTCTAAAGTCATGGCACAGGCAAGAGACGAGAAGACTCGACTTCTGGATTTCCATCTCAGTCTCTGAAGCGCTGCTTGCGCTCACCAGACCCACCCACCACTGTCCTTCTTCCCCCACTCGACACCCACGGCAAACTCGGTGCACTGGGACTGGCGGTGCTGCCATGAAAGAAAAGACATTACAAGCGAGCCAAAGGTCAACACACAGAACAAGAGTGGCCTTTCATAACCGCCAATGAGAGACGAACAGTGCAGCTATTATTTCAGGCTCTATCAAATGATCTGGAATTCCTTTCCTCCAAATGTTGCAAAGGCCATGTGAGAAAGCCAGGCAGGAACGAAAGAAACAAATGACTTCTGAAGGCCGCAGCGTGGATACGTTTTGCAAATGTTCAAAGGAAGGAAGGATTCCAGAGGTGGGAGCCGATGCCCCGGGGGGGGGGGGGTTCTCCCGCTCAAGCCCCTTTGCGATGAGCAGGAGCACCAGCAGGCTATTGCTGAGCAAGGATTAATTCTGAGAACTATTTTTCATACTTGGTGCAGTGTTGGTGATCAATGCCTAGGAAGGAGTCATGTGCTTCGGACAACTTGTTCGTTTGTCTGTTTCAAAGATTTCTGCCCCAGCGTTTGCCAAAAGCTTCCCAGGCAGCTAACAATTAAAAAATGAAAGTTCCAAAACAAGATTTTTTAAAAAATAATAATCACAAAACAATGACACTGTCATAAAGCCAGCCATGAAAGCAGAGACACAGCCGGACTAAAAACCAATCATCCATAAAATGCTCGGGAGAATAAAATGGTCTCCATTTGAAAAGCTGGAGATTTTACTAGCCATTGAAAAGATGGTAAAATAGGCACTAGCCAAGTGTCTCTGGAGAGAGCTTTAAGAACATAAGAAGAGCCCTGATGCTGGATCAGACCAAGGGTCCATCTAGTCCAGCACTCTGTTCCCACAGTGGCCAACCAGCCATCGGCCAGGGATGAACAAGCAGGACATGGTGCAACAGCACCCTCCCACCCAGGTTCCCCAGCAACTGGTGCACACAGGCTTACTGCCTGGAATACTGGAGATGGAACACAACCATCAGGGCTAGTAGCCATTGATAGCTTTCAATAGCCATTAAGCCACCACTGAAAAGGCCTGATCTCTAGTCGCCAACCACTTGGGAAAATCTAGAGCACTAGCTGAGGCAACTGCCTGGCAAAATCTAGAGCTTCAATCCCAACAGTACTGACGTTCTGGGTGCTACACCCACTGGTTGTCTCCACCAGACCATCTAGCTGCCTTGACCGTCACTCAAGCCATCTGCCTGGCTGCTTCCACAAACTTGAGAAGTGTCCCAAGGTCAAAAGGATTCGCTATTTCCTAGGACTCCCCACCTGGGACTATGGCAAGCTGCTATCTAGATGAACAGGTAAACCAGCTCTCCCCACCACCGTGTCCTTGATGCACTGGATTGCAACTTTGGTCTCCGCCAGCAGGGCCAATGGCCAAATGATGGGCATTGCAGTCCAGCACATCTAGAGCATACCAGGTTGGAACCAGATCCCGTGAGCCAAAGACATCCCAGTTTCCCCCATCTAGCTCTGGCTTGCAGGTTAATTCAGGTCGTTCAAGAGCTGGCAATATTTTTAGCAGCACTTGGTTCAAGAGATGGCCCACTAGCTAAATAAAGCAAACAAGGGGAAGTATGTTTTATAGAAGAAAACACATTTTTGCAACAGTTTCTTTATATTTTGAGCAGGAAATATCAGCCTTTCATGTGTGCAGAATTCAGAATCTGTAATACTGGGAGAACAGAGGCACAGAGCAGGAACTGCCCTGTAGGTAGGTAGATAGGTAGGTACGTGTGTGTGGACCAGGTAAGAATGTATAATATTTAGACTGGAAATCCGAGTTATTTATAGAAGTATTTCTATAAATTGTCTATGCTAATACAGATTCAGCTCCTCCATCTGCACAATTCAAATTCTGGAGCAAAGCATTGTAAGTGTGTGTGTGTGTGTTTCAGCTTCCCATCTTATCTTCTCTGCAGTGTATCACTATCAGTTCAAGATCCATTTCATCAATGAATTCCAAGAGAGGCAAATTGACCCAACGTTCACCATCTCGCTGACTGGCAGCAAAGACGATGTTGAAAACCTCTCCATTACTTTGTGAGTTCCAGATACCATCACGGTTGCTCCTTTGCCCTGCTGTCTATGTAACCTACATTTGTGGGACATGCCTATGAACCAGCTCAAAGAGCAGCATGGCTGAAGCCATTGGTTTTGGCATGGAAGGAAGTTTACCCTTCTTGGTATGACATGAAACTGACATTGTATGGATTCAGTTTCTGGGATGTTCCCTACCAATGTCCCTTTGGGACTGTCATGCCCAGTGCCTCAAGCTTTCTCTCCTTTCACAGGAAGCAAAGCATGTGTGTTTGACAAGTGTGTGTCTTAACTGCTTCCTATCAGGAATTTTACGAACATGGTCCTCACACCATCCACCTTCCAAACCCATTCTTTTACCATTCAGTTTCCTTGTATCTTTTAACTTGGGTGTTCTAGCAATAAAAAAAGAGGCTACAAACTAGATATTTGTAGACTTAGTGCTGTTTATTATGTAGGGCCACTGTTACTGATTTTGTAATTGTTTAATATATTTTGAATATTTATTGCTGTGGTTCATTTGATATACTGTAAGCACAGTTTGGTGGGAAAGTTGCATACCTAGAAAATAAGGAATATTTGGGTGTATTTGAGCCTCAACAGACTTTTTTTTTTTTTTGCCAACTCCACTAGAGTTGAGGGCATTACCGGAAATAAAACCTACACTTTTCTTGTCCCTCTGGACATTGATATCGGTGAGCTGATGATGATCAAATTGAAATGGGAAGGGATTGCGATTTGGGAGAACATCTGGAACACTGTCCAAACCATTATCCCTTGGACAAAGGGAGGCCGTCGACCAGGACTTATTGTGAAGACAATACGAGTCAAGGCAGGAGAAACTCAACAGAAGTAAGTAGGGTGGGATGCCGCCAGATAGCTGCTTATGCCTCAGCTACCATCTGTGAGAAGTCTAGGTCATTAGGGGGGAAACCACAACCTATTCTGCACCACTCATGTTCTGTAGCCATGGGCTAAATAACATTGCAAAAATAGTTGCCTGGATGGCCGATTGCTCATCATGAGAGCATTCCAATGAAGGGGTTCCCATTTATTACACCGTATGACACTACTTTTAGAACATCATCAGACGGTGGGGGAACAGCGTTTGTCTACCGTTGCTTGCCCCCCCTCCCACTTCTGTCCCACAATACTTCTTTCTTTACACGAAGAAAGAGGAAGCAAGTGGCGACCACATGGCCCATTCAGTGGGCGTTTTCATCCTGCTTCTTCTCCAGCACACAGCAGGCAATGGCGGCACGTTTCACTACAGCCGAAAAAGCCAGATTTTCCAGGTCTTTTTTTGTGTGTGTGATGGGAAAACAAGCAGAAGGGGTGGGAGATGGGCGGGAGACCGACAGCAACAACTTCGTCAAAAGGACCCACAAAAAACTGAGTGGCCAGTAATGAGTGTGTGATAAAACGCTCGCCTGAGGATGCTGTTAGATTTTAATCCTTCACATCAACTTGGAGGGATAACTGATTACTAGTTTATTAAATATTAACAGTTGTGTTTCTTATCCCACCCCCTCTTTTCTGCCTAGAATGACATTTTGTTCTCAAAGCGTCGATGATTTGCACCTCTATCCAGGCCAGGAGAAAATGTTTGTGCGATGCGAATTCATCTCCCAACGGCACCAGGGAGCAACAAGATGAGCAACCCTGCAGAAGAACTGGTGCTACCCTCAAGAAAGGCTTCCATGCCTTACCTTTTCGGCAGAAAAAAACACACCTATTTTTATTTCTTTATATGCATATATACACATACATACATCTGCACACAAACATGAGGAAAGAGACACAAAAGCTTTCTTGGATCCAGAAGTACAATAGTTTGCATATATCCAAGAAAATGTTGATGGAAGACAACGGATGAATAAAGTGTGGAATCAACAACCAAAAAAGTCTCCCTATCTACTTTCTCCATGCCATGTGTAATTTTGTACACCTCTACCAATTTCTTTCTCAGTCGCCTTTTCTCTAAGCTCAACAGTCCCTGCTGCTGTAAGCTTTCCTCAGAGAGGAATTGCTCCTGTCTATTGGTCCTTTCAGTTGTCCTTCTCTGCACCTTTCCCAACTCTCCAATATCCCTTTTTAGGTGCAGTGACCAGAACTGTACACAGTACTCCCAAAGTGTGGTTACATACACCGTAGATTTGTATAAGGGCAGTATATCAGCAGCTTTACTTTCGATTCCTTTCCTGATTACACCAAACATGGAATTTGCCTTTTCCACAGCAGCTGCACAATGAGTTGACATTTTCATCGAGCTGTCCACAACCACAAGATCTTTGTCTTTCTGAGGCAGAGAAGGTCCTTACCCGTTACCTGGACATGAGGGATTAAATCAAGGACATAATGAATACAAAACAGGCGTCTCCACCACTGAGCTACTGGGTACTTAAGGGCCTCTGCTAGTACTGACATGGGCCCAAGCTTTTTCCTAGTCCCTTGGGGCTGAATGAAGCAGCTGGGACTGCTGCATTTCTGTACCTTGTTCCTGGGCTATTGCTTCCTTACCCCCTTTTCTTTTCAAGACATGGAACTGAAATGCTTTTAAGGCCAAAAAACAAACCATTGCTAGCTGCGATCATTTCTTAAAATTGCCATTCGCAATAGAATCTTCCAAAAGGAAGTTGGACGTTTTCCAATTCCACTGCTAAAGTGACATGCATTATGCTAAGAGGCGCTCCCACAAGGATTCATGTTACCACTGTTATATTTTCACCAAGGATGTAAACATCAGCTAAGGAAGGAGTTCCACGATAATGTCTAGCTAGTAAGCTATACCAGCAGTTCCAGAATAAGCGGACATTTTCGGAGAAACGCCCTGCCATTTGCATTCAGGGGTTGCGAATGGGGCGTCTGAGTGATTTGAGAACTGAAAGAAAAAGCTTATATATCCCCTTAGCTAGATGTTCTGGTGAGCAAGATTTGTGGTTGCTAGTAAGGAAGGCCTGGGATCATGGACGGGAAAGTCACAGGTTACCACACCAATCATGTTTCGTTGCTATACACAGCATAATTTGTAGGGCTGAGCACCATGGACATGCCTGAACTTGATGTCAGGGGCACTTGTCTGCATTGATCTGAACATCTTCCTTCAAAAAACAGTATCGTTGACTGGCAAGTTTGGCAAATACCGCAGGGCCCTCTAAACGAGTATTTTTCAGCATCCCTGATCAAAAGATCTCTCACCTCTTGATTTACTACACACAGCTCAGACACCATCAAGCATTAGTACGTTCTTTGCGAGTTCTCTAAATAACTGCAGCACCAGTATTGCGTTATGTCCTTTCAACAAGACATGAAAATACTAAAAATTCTACAATTCTCTTTAGAGCCATGCCTACATTTTAAAAATACCACTGACATGTCATGTTTTTTTAATTCGAAGTGAATAGTTATTGATATTCATCCTTTTTGGTGGTGGCAATACAAATAGCACTCCCACTTAGTCAAATGGTTCTCCTGACACACTTAAATAAATTACACGGTATAGAAATATACATGGAAAGCTACTTAACAGAGGCACTAAGGACACAGAACAAACAGTTGCTGAATGTTTGGAAATCAGTACTATTCGTGTCTTTCAGTGTAAGAATTTGGGGGGTTAATTGCTACCTTTCAAAAAGGTGTACAGAACTTTGCAGAGCATGCACTCTTGTACAGGTATATCTTACAGTATCTTACAGAACACTTTAAACCATATTTGCAACTTCATGTTCTTTGCAATGTCAATGCCAAAAATAAAATTGTAAATGGAATTTAAAAATGAAAACAAAACTTCATTGGAGGCAAAGCACTTCTGCCTTTGCCATAAATATTAGAGTAAATATTCCAAGCAACTTTTAGATTTCTTCAGTCTCTTCATGGCTCAGCGTCACTCTAAACTTGGAAGATGGTAATTCCCATTTTCCAGCACAATCCACATAGAAAGTAAAGGCAAATTGGCCACAGTAGCACAAGAAGTAATATTAGTTTTGTTCTGCACTGGCCAGATCCAAAGTGCTATTTTAGGTGTACCGACTAGGATTTTTCACTTACCTAAGATACTACTCTTTTGTCCCTCAGAGAGTACCACACTCTCCAATTCAAGATCAGTTTGGCATGTGAAATGAAAGGGTTGATATTTACGAGACAGGTCAAAGACCCCCTCAGGTGCACAGGACTAGTTACACCAGTCTTTAGATCCTGGCAAATGAAGTAGGGTAACAACTGACTGGTGCAATAACAGGTGGTAAATACAAAATTGTTTGAGAAACAAGCCAATCTCCAGGATGATTTCATCAGGTCTATTTATTAATGCATTTCAAGTTTCAAAAAAACTTACATTTGTTTGCACAATACTTTATTTATTTTTTTGCAACTTTTAGTAAAAATTTCCAAAGTGAACAAAAAAGATACTGTATAAAACACAGTGGACATTAAACTGACAGTAGTATTAGATCGCAATTTGCCTTGATATTTTTAATTTTATTTTACCACATCTTGACTTGTAGTGGAGAGTTCAGTGCACTTTTTTTTCTCTCTTTGCAGAAAACATTAAACTTAGACCCAAAATAAAACAGGGTAGCCAGCTCTCTGCCAAACACCCTAGCCACAGGATAACATTACAAGCAAAGAATTTACATGTTCCAAGATCTACCACACTCAAGAAGTTACTAAGAACTCTTGCAGAATAAAAGTCACCATTTTAGAAATGCAAACCTAGCTTTCAGTCTTTGCACAGTCTGAAGAAGAAAAACAAAAACAAAAACAGAACAACCCCAAAATGTATTTTAAAATGGTTTAAAAGCAACTACAGAGATTTCTAACAAGTTAAGATCCTTCAGAATTATTTATAGTCTATTGGTCTGGGGGGGGTTTCATGTACAAAATTTGTCTCTAAACCATGTACAAAAAAGCTGTATTTTGAAAAAAGTCACCACATACTGTACAAGTTTTACAAGGAAGAGATCCCATTATATTCTTTTAACATTTTTGGCCTTGCTGGCTTGCGTCACATTATGAGAATGCGTGTGTAAACCTCATACTCTTGGAAAAAAACCAAAACAAAAAAACTAAACGAAAAACAAACCACCCTGGCCAAACCCTTAATAAAATTTGATACCTAAGCAAAGCCAGAAATATTATATAGCCATTTGTTTCTTAATTAGCTTGGTGCTTTTGGAAAAACAGAAGCAGTGTATCACAAGCTTGAATAATGCCCTCTTCCATTGTCTGCATAGCAGTTAAGCGTATTACAACATTGCTTTTGCTTCTTCTTTTTTTATAAACGCCAATTATATACACTTTTAATAAAAACTTTGGGCCATTGTGCTGTTTGAGCTCCCCTACTCCTTCAAGTGCCTTTCACAGACATTCCCCAGCCTACACAATTAACACAACCACAGCAGCTGCTGCAGCAGTTACTCCTGTTTTAGTGGTTATCCTTAAAAACAGTATCATGCTGAAAAGTTACTAAAATACTTGTTAGATTAAAAACAAAAATTAAACACAGCTTTTTATCTCTCCCAAATTTGTTGGAATTGGAAACCTAATTACCACATATTAAGACTATCGGAGCGTATCAAAGAAAGCCACCTGCAACCTTTTGAGAAAAATATAACAGACGTTATCTTTCTACCAAAGCATGAAAAAAAATATTTGATCATTTAACAGAAGAATAGGCAAAGATTTTATTCTCTTTTGAAAATACTTATGCTGAGCTCTCAGAAGACAAGACATTTTACATTAAAAAAAAAAGAAAAAAGACCTACGGATGGTGGGAACCTCCTGGCGTGCGCTATCCCCAGGACAGCAACGGCATAATACGAAATGCGCAAACACAATCCAGAGCCAACGTTTCCTACACAATGCCTCCTTGGAGCAGAGCTTCCTTCGTTCTAGTGGGGCTTGTGCAGGAGAAGCAATCTGGGTTTTGCATTATCGGAGCGTGCGTTATCAGAAATCTTGACCATAATATAGATACATAAAAAAAGGATTTGATTTGATTCACAATTCCTGCATAAAGCATTACAGAATCCTGGACCTTTATACACCATCAGCCTCTGTTATCCTGAGTATGTCAATTAAACAGTAATTTTTTTTCATTAAGAGCGTAAAAGGTTTATAATACAAAGAAACATCCATATTGCAATTCTCTTGTTTTACAATTGCACACAGAAGTACAGGTGTACATTAGAAATACAATGTCTGCATATAATCATTTATGTACATTGGCAAAGTAATGTCTCCAATGTTGAGGCGGTCTAGCTTCCTAGCCTTGACAGTTGAAAAATATATGCTTTAATTTGTGTGGACAGAAGTTTCACAAGAGCCACGTTTGCCTGCAAGTGAGGAAAAGGCAACCAAGAAGAGCTGAGGGAGGAGGAAAACATGGTGCTTAGCACCGTTAAAATTTGCTTCAAGATCAGCCGCTTCTCTGTTGGGCAGGGAAATGCAATCAGCAGACTTCTCCACTTGTGTTGAGAATCTCACATCTTGCCTTTTCTTCTTCTTTTGCATTTGAGTTAAAAGTTAGACCAGGGACAATGACTTAATATAGGTTTTCTTTGGAGTGAAATTTTCCCACTGTAGGCACTAGGAAGAACCAAGGCAAAATCAGCACTTAACGTCTCATGTGTCCCATCTGATAACTCTCTCGGGGCCTCTGGCGCGGAGGGGGCTGAGTTGTTTGGGGCGGTCTCCTTCGCTTCAAAGTGCCTACAGAAAAAACAGGAGAAAAACAATGCAGAGCTTTTCAAATGCACCTTCCCCACCTAGACACCCAACAGCTCACCCCTCAGATTTAATATGCTACATGCTATATTAGGCAAAGCTTTAATTACCTTTGGTAGGTAAGAACGCCCAAGCAAAGTATCCAAGGGCAGATCTCTCTGAAAAATGTTGAACTTCTCCGCACTACTCTAGGCTAGGCCCAGTTCTTTCGTCTATTTCACTTTTAACATCTCCATGGTGTCAACGAAGCATCACGTCAAATGTTTTTTAGAACATTAAAATAAATGTCTTCCTGGCAGCTGGGATCACTTCAAAACAATGTGAGGGCTGCCAGCCACCCACAGCCACTTCCCATGAATGTTTCAGGACTCCATGTGGACCTGGGCAAAGGGTGATCAACTAGGAGCAACCCTTGCCACTGGGGCTAGGACTGACTGAAGAACTAGGGCCACAAGCTGACCACCCCTGACCTAGAGGCATTCTTAAGTAATGGTGGTGGGCAGCTGAAACCACCTGGGTGAGCGAGGAGATGACATATTACCACCTCCCAGACAACACAGTCCAAGGCACACATACATTCACGCTTTGAAAAAATGTGTGTCAACAGCAAATATTGGTCACACTACTTCTAAAACTCCCAGCAGAATTGGATGCTATTGGGCTGGGTGGGGATGCTGAGTTAGAGAACAACCTGCAACTTCTAGAAGAGCAGGCAGCCAGTTAAGGGGCACAGGAAACAAGTGTGTGTGTGTGCGCGCATGTGCGTAAGTATATGCAGGGCAACTTGTGTCCTGTAACTTACACATGGTGCCGTTTTTCATTACCGTATTCTTATATTCCATCTTTCTCCCTTCTCTGCCACTCATGCCACCCAAATGTAACCCATATTTTAGACTCCTGAGCTCTGGGGAACCGACTCAACTCATATTTTAATCCTAAATATTCATCTTAAATCAGATATGAACATGAGCGTGTGCGCGAGTGTATCATTTGAGTTTATTTCCCTCCTATTTTTAGGTATTTATACAAGACTTTATTTTTAGGTATTTATACAGTGCTCAACACAGCACTGGGTAGGCAGAAAGAACAACCAGGCCATTGGTTGCTGGCTGGCTTAAGAAAGCTATTTTACTCTAGTCTGACGTTCTTGACATATGGTGTGTGCATTATATAAAAATCTGTTTCACTTATGTGAACTTCCCTTGAATAATCCTGGAAAGGTGGGATAAAATGTTTTAAATTACATCTTTCAAAAACTATTTGCAGAGAGAATGCAGCAGCAGGTTTTTTCTAGTCAAAGAGAATCAATTGGCTGATGCCAAACATGCATGCAACCAATAGCTGCTGAAATCTCGCTCTATGCTCAAAATCCATATTGAGGAATAGCAGGAATGACAACTGTGACAAGCAGCATCTTCAAATTTACATCCCATTACAGTGTTAACGACAGGCAGGCAGGCAGGCCACCACTTCGGAGCCCACGAAGATCTGACAGCCCCAGGACAGACTGTTAACCTAACAGCCCAATAAGGTAACACTTCATATTCTTGCCCATTTTTATCTTCTATATACAACAGGGTGTCAAACCTCTTTCAGCCTGAGGTCCAAATACAATTTTAGAGCTCTCGTGAGCAGGAGCAAAAGGGGAGGGCCCCCAAATGCCATCCTATTGTCACTTAAAGCTCTTGCTGCCAGTCACTAAGCCCTAGGAGAGGCATTTAGACGTTTCAGAATGGGGGGGGGGGAAGGCACAGAAGCTGGGAAACCACTAAACATTTGGCAGTTGGGGAAAGGAGGCAATTTGGGGAACCTCAGAAGGCTGGTTTGGCACCTCAAGAGGGCAAGCTTCGGCCCACGGGCCTGAGGTTCAACACCCCCGATAAACAAAAACGTTTTGCAGCCAGCACTATCATCTGCTTTCATACTGCCAGCCACATTTTCCCTTACAGACATTCAGAGAAGGACGTGCAGTCATCACAACATGGACGTGCTTACCTGGAAGTGGTTTAGGTGGGGGCAGCTTTGGATTGCTGCTCGGGGTATGAACGCTGCATATCTTAATGAAACCGGCCATCAACATGATCAGGGCAATCCCCATGAGCAGTACAGCCCACCAGTGTGCCTGGAATTTTGTGACAAAACACAAAGGCTTACTTGTAAACAAATGTATCTCTACGCCATCTTAAAAGCACTGAAGACATGCCACAACTTGCGGCCTAGAATGCTGACGGAGGTCTCCGGGACCCTTAAGAGCCCCGCCCCCCCACCCCGATTGCAGGTGCGTTGACAGCAGTCTGCTTGCTTTCCCCAATGACCCACTGGGAGAATTGCTTGCCTGCCTGCCCTGGAGCACTAGACCAGTGCTCCTCAGTTGTTTTGGCTGTAACAGAACTAAATGAAACAGGCCTATCTAGGAAGAGGGCCTACCAACCAGACCTAATCTTCTCTCAAAAGCATAAAATCCAGTCACAGCACTAAAAAAAACCCAATCAAATGGGGGCAAATGTGTAGGGAGGAAGAATGCAGAAAGCTAGCTTAACCATTCAAATCTTGGCACCCCACCTGACTTGGTGCAAGGGGGGGACATCCAAGGGGGACCCAAAGGAAGACCTTTTTCTCCCTCTGCATATCCCACCTGCCTTGCCAATGAAGCTCTGCAGTGGGGAAGGGAAGGGAAGGCTTCTCAGGAGATGCACTTGCCATCTTCAGCCCATACAACACTACCTCTGAGAGGAAGCATCATGCTAGACTCAAGGCTGCAGTAGAGTAATTCACAGATTACAAAGCAAAAGCCATTTAACCATTAGCAATCTAATTATTGTGTTAAAAAATGTCCAATACACTCTGTGGCTTTAACTCAATTTGAATGTGTAAGTCAAACTCAAGAGCAGTCATCCATACATTAATGAAATTATTTTCCAAAAAAGTAAACTGCCATAAGCCTGGAAAAGTGAATTTCCCCCAGGCTAGTATATATAGAGAAAAGGTTAACCACCATAATGGGAACTGCCAAATTTAATAGGAAAAATCAGGCGATGCCTCACTAACAAGATTACCAGAGAGGGGGTGGGTGTTGGTACAGGACATTTGGTAGGTTGTATCAGTTATCTTTTTTTGTGGTCTTGGAGAAGTTAAGGCAAGAAAGCAAACCAGAGAAGAACAGAACACACACACACACACACACACACACACACACACAGAGTGAAGGAGATTGGACACCTCTCTATTTATAGATCATTAAAAGGATTTCCGTATGAGAAGAAATGCTGCAAAGTCCAACTGGAGGAGAGAAGAGAAGGCAAGATAGGCTAGGGACTGCTGAAAGTAAATACAAACTTGGGGTGCTGAAAAAACCCTGCCCTTCCTTGAGAACTTCAAGAGCAACACAAGTAGACTTCTTCCTGTTGCAAGGGAGTATCAACAAAAGTGATACAAGATCGCATGAACTGTGGTTGACTGTGCAAAGGAATATCCCCAGCCACAGCAGCTCACAGACACTATTCCTGGCTACAGTGGGGTGTGGGGAGTGTTAAATACATGGGTTCCGTGGTGCCGCCATGGTGAAGGGGGGCAGAGTCTTCCCTCTTGCTCTGAAGTCCAGACTTTTATGGCAAAACATTTAGATCCTGGCCCCAAGTTGCAGGTTAAGAGTTAAAGGTGGGCCCTGCATCTGGAAAGGACAGTAAGGTGGGTATTCATGCAATTAGATTTGCCGGATGTAGTCTAAGGTGGCAAGAGACACCACATTCAGGTCCAGGAGATTGAAATGACAGCACTTCCAGCAGCATATAAGGGACCATTTAAGTGTGAGACATGAACAGCAGTTGCAGAATTCAAGCTTGTGGAATCAGAAGGCGCCAAAGAATTCTATCGCTCACCATTTACTGCACACAATACCAAGACTGCTGAGGAAGAGCAGACTGCATGGCTTGTATCCCACGAGGCCTCATTAGACGTAACATGGACAGAGAGGCCGAATGGTCACCAGACAAAACAGAACAGACCTAACAATCACAATTCCGCAGGAATGGAAATAAGGACTGGAGAGTGACATCTGGACCTGAACAAGCCACCAACCAGGACAAGGCAACAGCCGAGAGCTTCTCCAAGATAATGAGATGAGAATTGGCCCCTTAGAGACCAAAGAAAAGCCTGATGCGCTTGGTTGAGGGGGGGAATGTTTTACTGCCTTAAACCCACTCACTTAATCTGTGTTACACATATAAAATGCAAACTTCTTCATCTGGGAATTTGCATTATTTTACATTGTTAAAACATATAATATGGATGCATTTGTCCATATTATAGTATTTGTCCACACATTTCCTGGTAAATAATGGGGAAAGCCCGATATAAAAAGCAGCAATCACCAGCATTGTGTAGAAAACTAGTTCTTTCTGGAGCTCCGTACAAGAAATAGTAATAATAGTTGGACTCGATGGCCTTATGGGCCCCTCCCAACTCTACTATTCTATGGTTCTATGAGACTATACTCCACTGCCCATCTACCACATTTGAATTCCACCCTTCCTCCAAAAAGCTCAGGGTTAGCCCATCTCCCTTGGACAACAAGCCCCCTATGAGATTGTGACCTGCCTTAATGTCATTCAGCCAAGCAAAGATTTGAACTCATGTCTCCCTAGATCAAGCCCAATGCTCTAGCTACTGCACCACACCTTCTTCTAATGCCCAGAAAGGGCACAAATGTCTTTCACCTGCAATCATACCCAGGGCTGGTCACATTCTTTTTCATATTCTGAAAGTTGAACAATGCAACAGCATTGATGAGAGGGGCTTGTGTGAACTTATGTGACAGCCTTTTTTCCCTTTTACTAAATGTTGTAATGGATCATCCCCTCCCCCCTCCAGACACACACTTTAGGAAAAGAGCACAGCTTATTCTGAAAGTAGAAATTGCATTCCCACAATATAATTTTTTCCAGTTTCCATGCAAAATGTGACCTTAATGTCCCACATGTTGTCTTGTGAAAACTACACCTTCACTATATACTTTTGTATGAGGATTACTAATGTGTTGAATATTGTAAGATGCTAAATTATGCCAGATTAAAATGCAAACATTCATATAATGTAAATCACCACAATTTTATCTTGGGACAAACCAGCACTGGTCATTTTGGGGGCAGAAGGGAAGAAAAGGGAGAATGTGCACTCCTGGAATGTGGAGAATAAAGCCAGTTTGGAAACCATTGTAGCTCCACTAAAAATAAAAATAAAAAATAGCTACACAAGAAATATGTAGTTTTTAAAATATCTTTTAAAAGTATCCCCATTATGTATCCACTTCTGATAGACTGTGGAAACGAAGATTCTTCATTTAATATACAAACTTCAAAGAAACTGACACGGGCCACTTTTAACATTATTCATTAGTAGCCTTAGAGATTTCATATTTTAAACTTATTTTTATTTTTATTTATTTAAGGATTTTTATGCCGCCATTCAGCCAAAAAAGGCTCTCATGGCGGCTTACAAAAGTATTTCTTGACAGTCCCTGTCCACAGGCTTACAATCTAAAAGACATGACACATAAACTTACCACAATCCATTCTGCAATGTTTTCATACAGCTCTGGATTGAAAATTGCCTTCTTTAACCTGGCTAGGGGGCCATCAGCATCCACCAAACGACACCTCATAAACACATCGCAGTAACCTTTAAAGTCGTTACAAGGAGATCCTGGCTGCAGTGTAATGGTTTTGTGATCGAAATGATCCTTCCACTGAGCAGATCCTGTACTCGCACATGAGTCTTGGCGCGCTGGAAAAATGAGAAATTACTCACGACTGGATGGTATTTTTAGGAAGAGCAAAAAAAAAAAACAGAATGCACAGCAAGCAACAGCCAGTTACATGCATTAATAGGGACCTCGATACTTGAGGGAGCGCCTCTCCTTATATATGCCTGCCTGAGACCTTAGATCAGTTGGTGGAGCCCTTCTCTTCATCCCACCAGTGCAACATATATGCTGTGATGGGACAAGGGAGAGGGCCTTCTCTGTGGTGGCACCCCGACTGTGGAATGCCCTCCCCTTGGAGGCCCGATTGGCGCCAACATTGATTTCATTTCGACGCCAAGTAAAAACATGGCTTTTTAACAAAGCCTTTAATGGTTAAACTCACTGGCACATTGTTTTAACTGCTTTTACTACTTTTAAGTTATATGTTTTAACTTGGTTCATGGTTTAATTCGTTTTTAACTGTGCATATTTATTGTTTTATACTGTATGCTTTTATTTGTACACCGCTCTGAGATCTTAATGATATAAAGCGGGATATAAATGTTTTTTTAAATAAATAATAGAAGAATGCAAGGCAGGGGTGGGCAACACGTGGCCTCTGGACCACATGCTCCCCCCCACCCCCCAGTCTGCTCTTTTTGGAGTTCCCACCACCCTACCGAATTCAGTGATGTGACGGCGGCAGAAAAAGCTATATTTTCCCCTTCTAACAAGGCACACAAGGAGCAGGCAACTTGACTTAAAGCAAAATTATGCTGCCAAAAGGCCTAAGGGATTCTTCCTTTAACAAGGTGCACCTTGCTTAAAAGGAAAAACTTGGATTTTTTTGCTGCTGCATTTATTTATTATTGCATTTATATTGAATGTTGGTGGCAATAGTGGGAGCAGCTCCTGGTGGAATCCTGGGTGGTGAGTGGGGAGGAGAGAGTACTGGCCCCCGGACCCAGAGATTGCTCACCACTGATGTAAAAGATACGAGACAGCCGTTATTTGGTTAATGGATAGCCTTTATGAGACTCAAGTGTCAGAACCAGGGCTGACCTAAGAGATTTTGGTACTTGAGATAGAAAAGGGAGGGGGACGCTTGCTTATTAGAATGGAACCAAATCTGGGATAAATGGGAGCTGTGCAGGGGCACAGTAGTTTCCAAGTGATGTTCAGAATCGTTTTACAAAAGCTTCGCACAAAGATTTCCCAGTGGATTGTGTCCCATGGGTCAGATCCTTCATGACCACTGCTGGTTCACAAGATTGAGGCATCTTTCTTCAAGGTAATTTATTTATTACGCTTCTATATCGCCCCATAGCCAAAGGTGCCTGAATAACTCAAGATCTCCAAGCCAGAGTTACCGTATTTCTTCGACCGTAAGACGCCATCAATCGTAAGATGCACACTAATTTCAGTATCACCAACAGAAAAAAAAAACCTAAGACACACCCACAATTCTAAGACGCACCCCATTTTTAGAGATGTTTATATGGAAAAAAAAGTGTGTCTTAGAATTGAAGAAATAGGGTAAAACAAACATTTAAAGGTTTCTGCAAGGCACTAACATAAGCCTTCAGTTTCCACTACTGTAGGTCTGATACAGTGATTAGATGTTTCAGTTGCAACAGCACAGGCACATATTTGAATCTGTATTTTATGTTGTTCATCTCTAATCACAACCTAAAGGGCAGGTCAGACTAGACATTTAAAAAACAGTAATTGAATAAATCCAGAATGCCACCCAGTAATCAACCCCTATTGCCTCCATTGATGATTTCTTGCTCAAGTTTTACTGAACGAAAAGATCTGAACTTCTACTATCCAAGCCCTAGTTTGCTCCTCAGTATTTTATGTTTTAATGAGTCAGAGCTTACTTTTATTTAAGCAACAGACGTGGCATAATTCTTTATCATCCTTCGCATCAGAGCTAGCACATGTACATTCTTCTAAGCCATACTTCTCACAGATAGAACCGGCACATTGCTAGGGAGGAAGCAGACAAGAGCATAACCAAATATGCCATTTATACTGAAAGGAAATTGCAGAACACGGCTATATTTACAGAAAACAGGATCCTTCCCTGCCCCCCACCTCCCCGGGAAAAATGGAAGGTGCTCCAGTTAATTGGATGTCTAAAAGCCACCTTAGGAATAAAAACAATGAATGAGGCCTTTGAAATTGGATGCACCTAAACAGTATCAGCTTTGAATTGAAGGCAGATCAGCGACTCTCTCAAGTTAACAAAATTAAGGAAGGCAGTTCAGCTGGAAGAACTTGCCAACTTCCAATTAGAGATGTGAAGGCCTGGAAAAAACCTGGAAAAATTAGGGGGGGGGAACAGTTTTTTTCCAAAAAATTGAAAAAAAATGAAGAAAAAACGGATTATGGGATGTTTTATTTTAGCATGATGAATAACATGTTTAAGACAAGGTGTTCAGCTATTTACTTCTTCAAAATGATTTCTAAAAACTGTACAGTATCAGATTATTACAATGTCTGTGCACCAAGGACAAGAAAGTCCTAAGTTGCAAACTGAGACTACAGCTCTCAAATGCAAGAGCAAGATGCATTTCTACCTCTAGGGGGCGCTGCCATGGAAGCAGAGACTGAAACTAATAGTGATAACTATAGGTCAGAAAATGAGTCTGATTAAATTTCATGTATATTCATTTAATCTTGGTTCCTCCTTTTTTCTGTTCTTTTTATGGGAATGGGTGCTTTATGTCTTGACACCGGAGGACTAGTGGAAACATAAATAAGTTTCTTTGTTACTAATGTTGGTGGTTTCTTCTGTTGTTTTTAATTGATTTTTTTTTTTGCCTGCTCCTCATAAAGTGGAAGAACCAAAGAGGTTCCTTACAGTTTAGGTGTTCCTAACAGTTCAGGAGCTTGTTTGAATACACTGTACTTTTAATATACCAAATGTAATGATTTTATGCCAAACCAACTTGGACATAATTACATTTTATGTTACTAAAGTAACAAAGTGACTTCCAATCTGTAAAAAAGTGTTAATATTGCATTATTTCATTTTTCTGACAATTTTCATTTTTCCCGGAAAAAAACCCAGGAAAACCCCATGGTTTTTTTCCATGGCTTCAAAGTTTCTGGAAATTTTACATCTCTACTTCTAATATGTGAAATTTCAGTTTTACTTGCTAACCCAAGGAAGTAGCTACTGTTGGTCAGACAGTATTAGGAAAGGGCTATTTTTCCCCCCAGCAGGGAGAAACACCATATTCCTGGACCAGCAATACCTAAGCTGATGCTCATTCAGTCCCTTAGCTTTTCTGCAGCACCTCTAGAAAGAAGACTTACGCCGTTTATGCAAACTTGTGTATTTCTGTTGCAGTCTGTCAGGTTAGGCTTAGGTGCAGATGTTGGGCAGAAAGAAGAGGTGCCATTGCACCTCCCTTCTTCTGCACACTCTGAATCATTCCGACACTTGGCTCCTTCTTTCCTGAATTCGCACTGTGGTGTACAACAGGGACCTTGACTAGGGCTGAAAGGGGGAAAAAAAGTGTTTAAAAGCAGCGTGTCACTCCCTAACAGGCTCCACCACCCAGGCCTTGCTCATTACAATCACTCACACACACACTTCCACTTCCATATTTATCCACAATGATGGTCCTGGCACGGTTATGTACACCACCGCCAAAATGGATCCCAACCCTACTTTACCCACAAGTATGCATTGAAAAGGTCAGGAGGGAAATCTGTGCTACCGCTATTTAACCACCCTGTTATACTCAGAAAGGGCCGAAAGCCTTAGGTGCTTTCATACTAGACTCAAAAACTTTAATAGATAATTAAAAAATGCAATGCACTCAAATGAGTATGTGGATGCCTTCCTTGCATCACTCAGCCCACTTATAGCACTTGTTATTCAAACTAGCTTCTTCCCTAGAGCTGAAGAAATGAATAAAACAAGTTCAACAACCAAACAGAAAACAACACCAATAAAAAGCAAGCAAGCAATTAACCAGTTTGCACACCCTCTGCAAGGTCAATAATGTGGAAGAATTGTAAACTGGAAAGAGTTCATTCTACAGCCTTTGGGGTAGATGTTTTAAAGGTTTTGCTCCTTGCTGTGACAGTTCTCACTTGCGCGCTGTTAGAACTTGAAACAGGGCCTGAAATAATGATTGAGGCCGGCATGATGGACAATGTTAAGGAGATGCGCTTGTCACCAGAATGCTTCTTAACAAAACCCACACTCTACCAACAATTACCAAATTGCTCATATACAATGTGAAACTTTATAAGTAAAGCCAGCTGAGGTTTAAATACTTATGGATAAAATGCATTTCAAGCTCAGGATTGGAGCCTTTTTGGAGCACTGCACTGCTAGCTAAATGTTCAGGGGCAGCAATTGTCAAGCAGTCAGACGCTTAAAACCAAGACAAACATCAATACCTGCAATTCTTGCCTGGCCTTAGCTTGCACTTCTTGTCTTCTGCTTGGTTTGCATCGTAACAACATTCGTCTTTACACTGGTCGCTATAGCCACAGTCACACTGTTCTCCTGGCTCTACCAGTCCATTTCCACAGATGGGCTGGCCAGACTCTGAAAAGCACCAAGGTAATCTGAATGCTCAGCATGTTAGGTATCATGAGAAATTTGAATAAACACACAGTGACTAACTGAACGGAGACAAATGGGCAAAATATCCTTTAAATACTCTCATATCTAAAGTTCTATGAAGAAGCCACTTGAAAGCACAGTGTCTCAGTCCAGTGGTGTGTGCGTGTGTGTGTGCGCGCACGTGAGAACAGGTCCAGTTGGCACATTATTTCTTTCACTGTTAATCTCTGGGTTGGAGGAAGTAGTGTACCAATCTCCATGCCCAAAAGTGTGTGGACTTTGCAAAATTGAATGGCAGCTCCAGCACCTTTCGACCGGAGTCTACAAAAAAAAGCAAACTGAATGTTCAGAAGCAGTCATTAACCAGCACAATCCCCCTTGTGCACCAGTTTCTGGAAAAAGTGGATTGCTATAAAATAAAACAACTGTGCACTGGATCACTGTCTGGCAACAAATAGGAGAAGCTCTCTATAGCATTTGAATACAACAACGCTGCTCATTGACATGGTCAGAATTGAACTCAGAATGTATTCTAGAGTAGCAAACTGCACCATCATACTTGGTCAGATTGGTTAACGTGGTACTGTGGCATTTCTGAAAGACTGATGGAATACCTGCCCTTCTGCAGAAACATCACTTGATCATCAAGAACAAAAGAAATGTGTGTATTTTTAAATGGCATCTCAGTGTGAGGTAGGAGTTGGTACAATCCAACTACCGACTTGTGTAGACAAAATCAGCGATGTCAAGCACGGTGATGTCAAGATGTGCTTGACATCTCAGCGATGTCAAGCACAGTACTGAGCTCTTGGTTTATATTGCCTGACTGTCTTGTGCATCTCATTAGAGGTCCACTTTTGTCAGTGAACTTTCTAAAAATGAGAAGCTGGAAAGTCTCAAGACTGCCAGGACGACATATTGACACCCTGTTTTACCCCACCCCACCTCCACACACAAATCCTGGAAGACTTTTCTAGAGGAAATACATACCAACAAAACAATTATTTCTCTTTTTTTCAAGAACTTGACTGATATTCCGAATACTACAGATAGAGAATTTGTTGTTGTTAAGTTTGTCCCCAGATGTTGCTCTTGCATACATGATGTAATTGCCATTTTCTTTTTGTCCCAAACTTTTAGACTCTCCGGGAGTGCATTCTGTTCCAGAATCATGCTGCAACAAAGAGAATATTCAGCCTTCTCCACTGGAAACCCTTAATTTTCAGCTACTTTAAAGACACTTTTACAGCAGCAGCGGTAGGGTGAAGAATGAGTTTAAGTAAGTGTCTCAAGGATAAAAATCAGGTGTGGGGAAGAGGGATTATATTTGCAGCCAACTTCCTTATAATTAACTCAAAAAAACTTCATAGAACATTAACCAAACCTCTACTTGTAAGCAAATCCATTACTTTTGTTTAACTCAATGCACAGTAATTACTATTTTTATCCCAGTTCAATCATTAATTAAGATGCTATAATATTCTAGCCTTATTTACATGACCTGAACAGCCTGCATACCAACCAGAGCTAGATTTATACTTAACTGCAGCAAATCACTCTAGAAATCGGTGAAACATAAACGTTTTAAAAACCTGTTTTAAATACTTACAAAATTCAGTATAAATAGACTGGCTTTGCTGATTCCAGCTGGTCTTATATTCCAGCTGAATATAAGACAGTCAAAAAAGCCATCACAGTTGTAGTAATCTTGATGAAACACCAGCACAATTATATTAAGACTGTCATGTTGGTCCATCTAGGAATGCAGGTACGAGAAATGTACTTACTGGAGAACCGAAGTTATGGCCAACTTCGTGTGCAAAGGTGATGTGAGAGACTTTAGGAGGGACATGAGAGCCATAGTTCTGCACAGTGATGATGCCAGTGTTTAAGGACTTCTTTTTGCCATCAGAATACAGCTTGCTCTTTTCACATATTCCACCAGAACTCCCTGTATTAAAGTCAAAGCAAGCTTTAATGAGATTATTCTTGATTCACTAGAAAGTTAAGAAAAAACAGGAACACTAACTGAGCAAATGCCACAATGGCGTTCTTATACATCACCAGTCATTTTATTATCAAAATACTTCACCCTGCAACCCAGCATAATTAGCAGGGAGCAACTTTAACGAAGATGACAGTGCAAGAACAAAGGATTAGGAAAAAAGTTTTGCCATTGTTATTCCTCAGTAAAAGACTTCCCTAGAGCTCCCGTCTTTCCATCAGAAATCCAAAGGTCTAGCACATTCTACAGCCAGGCTTGGAGTTTATTTTAGCAGAACTTTTATTGCCAGAGATAAGTATGGCACTATTATAGCTGTAGAGAGTCATATTTTGTATATTAAGCTCCATGATAATGTTTGTATATAGTCCTCCATCTCAAAAAAAAATTGGTATAGTATACAGCAGGGTAGGTGTACCACAAGTTTATGTAACATTATGATTCTTTCTAATTTCTTTTCAGTATTTTTGTAATAATTCCCAACACTGAATTGCCACAGAACATGAAACATACATTCTTAAAAATGACCCCAAGATCCCTTTCTAAGATAATTCCATTCCATTTAGACAACATCTGTGTACATGTGAAATTTTTTTTGCTCCAACATGCATCTCTGTACTGAAGTTGAATCCCATCTTCTATTTTGTGCCCAGACTGGAAAGAGTTTCACAGACGCTACAGCGTGCCCTCGGGGTGTCATAGCCTAAGTTAACTTGGTGTCACCTGCAAGCTTTGCTTCAGTAAATTGTTCAGTTTCAGACTGAGAAAGGAAGGTTCTGCCTTTCAGGTCTCAAGAGTTTTTCTGAAACATCTCGGGAAACCCTTTTCCAGTGCTTGCTATATTCTGTATCATAATGAAGAAAGAACCTGAAAGGAGGTCAGTGTGGTTAAAGGAACTGAGGTTCTTGCAAGGGGTTGAGTAGAAGTTCTTGAGGTCTTCAGCTCTGTGGTTCTCAGACTGTAGCTCTTCCAAGTGCCACAGTTCAAGTGTTTAAATAGCACACATTGCTTTTGGAAAGTACTTAGCCTAAGAACATCTGCTTATCTCAGCAAGAAGTGTGACTCATTCTTCAGAGTATATTTACAGACAAACGGTGCTGTGGGAAGTTTGGGTGGAAACCAGAGAGACTAAATACTAGTTAGACAAGTCACACCCACCACTAAGATACCACAGTTTTCTAAAATTGTCTTCCTGAAGATGAAAATACTGGGTAACAAGAACTCTCCCACTGGAGACAGAGTGGGGTTGTGACCGGCAAAATAACGTAACAGTCCTTCGGAAATGTTTTTGTTTCAAACAGAAATGCAGGTGGTGTCCAAAGAACTGAAGTTTCCAAAGTGATATTAGCTTAAGGATAGGCTTACTATTTGTCTCTCTTTGTCACCCAATTTTCTGGAGGTGAAATGCCCTTTAGTCATCAGAGAAAACCTGTATGGTGGTTAGCAGGTTGACACAAGTCAATCTGTTCAGAGGAGACTCACCAGTTTGAGCCAAGCTTCCTTAAGGAAGACCTGGATAAGCACAGGAACAAGGGAAACTGCCCCATTTCGAGTCAGACCCTTGGGCCATCTTACTCAGTATCGTCTATACTGACTTCTGGTAGCTCCCTAGGGTTGCAGACAAGGGACTTTACCAGCCCTACCTAAAAATGTTGGGGATTGAACCTGTGACATTTGGCATGCAAAGCGTGTGCTCTGCAACTGAGCTACAATCTCTCTCTGTGCACAAGGAGACAGCAGTAGGTCTGTTCCCCAGTTGCTGGGAGACATGGGCGGGGGGTGGCTGGCTGGCTGTTGCACCTCTGTCTTGCTTGTGGGTTCCCAGTTGACAGCTGATTGACCACTGTATAAACAGAATGCTGGATTAGATGGACCCTCAGCAAATAAACTTGTGGGAGTAAGGCGTGCACTATAATAATTTTAGATTAAGAAGAGAAAAGGAATACCCCCTCAAACAGTCAGGGGAGTGGTCAGCAAGGGATGCTGCTCTTATATTAAATACCAGAGGTTTAAACAACTAAACTGGTCAACACATCAATTTAAGGATGTTGGATATGAAGGACCTGCCATATACCAAGCCAAACTGACTGGGACCAGTTTGCAGGGGACACAGGCTTTTTCAGACTTGCTAACACTGTTTGTTGTAACCAAAGAGGCCAGGTTGCTCTTAAAATACAGAAGATGGTGTGTTCTGCACTCCAGCCAAGCAACATATTTAAAGCTTATATACCTGAAGGTGCTCCAACCCAGGCCAAGCCAAGGACGCCATCATCAAAGTCACGATCAGTGAACACATAGGCCAAACAATAGTCATCATGATTCTGCTCAGAATTCAGCTCTAAAAATTTCTCCACACCTATGTTTGGAAATCTGAAGGGATTGGAAGGGTCTTTGTCATCTTGAGTAGTGTTGATCTAAAATAAAAAGAGGTCTATATTGTTAGACAACTATTGCTGGCTACGTAATAGCCTTCCAAAGATATAACCTACTTCATATTATAAGAATCCGCACCTCAAAAGGCTGATTCGCACATATAATAATATACATTGCTTAATCTCACCACTCAGTGGTGACTCACATATGAATTGACTCAGATGAATTGTGTGAACAGCACTGAGGAGAGTATGAAAACCCTGCTGCGTTCGATCTGCAATAGCAGTTTCAAAACAGACAGATGAGCTGATCCACAATTTGGACACCATGAAGTAATACATGAAATAGGACCATACAAAAGCAACCTGCTTTGCCTTCGTAAATATAGGTGGTCAGTGCTGTTTCTTGACTTGGTTAACAAGTAAAATTTAACAATGTAAAGCTCACAGCTGATTAACTCTGTATATTTGGTGCCAGAAGTTAAATATAAAGAAGCGGAGGAAAGCCACATGAGCAAGCCAAAGTCCTAGCCTGCAAAAATTTCTACTAGCCTATGAGGGACTTGCAGAGGAGGGAAAGACAGCTCTACTGTATTTTGACGCTGAGTGCAAACGAGGGGGATTCCCTCCTCTGGCAGACCACTTGGTAGGGTGAATAAAACCCAAAGCTTTTAGAAGAATTAAAAATGGATGCTTAGACATACAAATCAGATTTTAAAATTTAAATTAGGACACAGAAACATTGCCTTATGCGGAGTCAGACCCTTGATCCATCTAGTTGACACTGACGGGCAGCAGAGGCTCTTCAGAGTGGCAGGATTTTCCCAGCCTTACCTAAACATGATGATGATGATGATTTATTGCAACAGAAGCACCTTTATTTAAGCAGGAACTAAATGGACCAGAGTTAGAAACAGGGCTCCTCAAAAGTAAGTTATAGGATACTTACTCTTATTCTTTTCACCATAAAACTGATGTTCCGGATTCCTGAGAAGTCTGTTGACTGGTAAATTGTGTCAATTGCTTTAACATGGCTGGATATCTACAACAGAAAAGGGTCAAAGCTCTGGAGTGAGTATGATTCTGTCTGGTACATACAGGATCTAGGAAAATTCCTTGTTTGGAAAACTGTTCAGAAACTGCAGCTGGTCCAGAATACTACAGCCAGACTGTTAGCTGGGGCCATTTACAGGAAGCATATGACTCTGTTGTTACAACAGCTTTATTTGCTATGGGTCTGTTTCCAGACACAATTCAAAGCACTGGTTTTGATCTATAAAGCCCTATATGACTTGGGATCAGGTTATATGAAAGCTTGATCTCCCATATGAGCTGGCCCAGGTCTTAAGGTATTTGGGAGAGGCCCTTCTTCAGTACTGCTGCCTTCAGAAGCGTGACTGGTGGCCACATGAGAGATGGCATTCTAGGCTGTGGAACTGCCTGTCGAGGGGGCTAGATTGCCTGTCAGTGCAAAGTCATCAGAGAGGGAGCCAAAATTGTTCTTATTCAAGCCAGCCTTTGATGTGTAAACTAGTCTGCTGGGTTGGGCACTGTTATTATTCTGTTGCTATTGTGTTTTTAATTGTGTTAACATAGTTGTTTTTTAATAAAATTTTATTTTAAATAAGTTTTAGTTCCTATGATAGACCTTGAGTACCATCTTCTTGGTAGAAAGGCGAAGTACAAACAAATAAACATTCCAAGTTCAGCCTTTGGTACCTACACAAGGAACTCTCCAGAGTTTAAGCAGGAGCTCTTCCTGCAAATGCCAAGAACTGAACCTGGGACCTTTTGCATATGCTTTCCTACTGAGCCACAACCCTTATTATTGATCTTGATGAACATTAAAGTCATCCCTCTTCATGCACATTTATCATCTGTTCTAGAGACATCACAGTGCACACCCACAAAGTAATACAGATTTCACAACTGGGAAGATAACATTGAAGCACAACATGCAAGAGAAATTCACACACTTGTATACATGATAATTCATCAGAAAACAACAATGCCTGTTGTTGAAACACTAAAGATGCCTTTAAATGTGAGTGTTAGCTGTGCTAATAATGATGATTCATGCAGCACTGTAATATAGCATAAAAAGCATCCTTCTTTCATCCTTTTGAGAAGAAGAAACAGCTACAGGCTCACCTGTGCAATCACAGCTTCTCTTGTTCCATAGTATCTGAAGAATAGATGGTCTGTCTGAATGTAGAGTTGGCAAGTATTTTTCTCAGCTTGTGCAGCTCGTTTTCTTCTTAAAAGCTCTGGGCCATGATTGTTATGTTCTTCTGAAGGTTCCTACAGCACACGAAGCCAAGGAACTTAGTCATATTTATGAATAACATTTCTATACAGCCTTCTACTTCAAAAGAACACAGAGACCATCTAACATGAAAAAGTCACATATACTATGTAACGTAACAGCAACAATCTGCATTAAAAGACAGAAAAACCAAGAAATGAAAAATAAAGACAAAGCCTTCAAGCCAGGCAACACTCTAACAATGCATATGGGCTACCAATCCCAAGACTTCTGTCCTCCATCATACGGGACCTGGATATTGTCTTTAACGGGAGAGCACGTTTGACACATCTCTACACCATCCACAATTATAGCATCTCAAAACCAGCCAAGTTCCCCTATTACCATACGTGCTGGTACAGTGACTTGGCTCTTAAGAATGTTTGCCTCCAATTAATTTGGCACATACAAAGTTTATCCAAGGACTAAGAGGAAATAAAACAGCTCATGAGCCAGCTGAATGCATGAATGAAGTTTCAATGAATAAAGACACATTTCTGCAGCCTGAGGAAATTCTCAGCCAAGAATTTAGGCCTGCTGCTGACAGGTATTTAAAATGTTCTTAAAACCTGCAATTAACTTTTAATAGAAATCAGAAAACCTAATAAATCAGCTCAGCCATTGGTATCAATGTTCAGGACTTGATTTTTATTTTTTTTGGGTAGGAAATACAGTTAATGTTCACTGCATTTTCAGACAGTATTGCCTGGCTGCAGCTAGTTCTGCACACTCAAAGGGTCTTCGGGCTTGTGTGTTTCTCATACAGAAACTCCCCTATGACATATAGCAAACCCAAAGTGAAGCAATAACAATGGCACAGCTATTTAAATTAAAAACAAACACAAAAATCAGTAGGCATGCTCAAGCCACCAGCCACGTCTATAGCAGCTCTCTAACTGGAACAATCGAAAACTCTCCAAAATTTATGAGAAACTACATGTGGGGATGGGTAGCAATGGTCAAGGGTTTTTCATCGAATAGACCAAATAATTTCCTTTAACGTTTTTTACCTGGTTTGTTGGCTCTTCTACACCAGTCATTTGGTACTTCTTCATTCTTTCAAAAACGGAATGATCAGCACAACCACCTTGTGGTCCATATTTATGTGGATATCCTAAAATACAAACCAAGCGAAGTTGGATTTTAATTATGAAACCAAAGGTAAAGCTACAACTCCATGTATTTCTCTCATCAGCCCTTTTCAAATTAAGATATCCAGCACTCCGCCCCATTTTAAAGCAAACACGGCTCATTTTAAGATTCCAATGATTTCAAAGTAGCTGAAAAGGGTAAAGGAATTAACACATTAATTATCAGTTTAAGCATTTGGCAATGCTGAGTTCAATAGGTTGCATATAGGCCTCCAGCATATTTGTGGGGTGGAGATCAGATAGCAATGGTGTACAAACTGGAGATACAGAGATGCCAGGAGTGCCATGGGTGTCAACACAAATAATAAGACAATTCAGCACAGATTTTTTTAAATTCCAGCCTCATACATTGAAACACACCAGCCCTAAATATTTTCTAGGTATGACTTGGCAATCCTGACGAAGTGTTCACCTGAATACTGCATGCATTCAACAAGGCTTCAATTATTTACAAATTGTTTTCTAACGTAAATAGTGTCTCCGACAACAGCTTGGTTATTTCCAGTATCAGTAATAACTAGGTCCAAGTGTTTTCATAGCCCAAATGCCACTGGTATCAACAGGCTGCCCAAGCAGTGTCTGCTAGAATAATGGTACCATAGGAAATATATGAAAAAGTCTCAATGGGAAACTTGATTCAAATCAATCTACACTGTCCCCGAGTCAGGTAAAGAGACTACAGAGAGGTACAGATGACATCATACACTCCCAGTATTGATGTTAATCTGAGATGTTCCAGGAACAGAATGTCTGGGGCATAGTGAAATCTGAAGAAGCCTCACCAACCACAAAGCTGAAGGCAAAAAGGCACTTCAGCACCAAAATTGGTTCAGCTTTTCTAACAGGATTAGATGAAACCTTCATTTCCTTTGTATAATTATGGGAGAGGAACAACAATTGTGAGCTGCAAACAGTAGACACAGTCTAAGAACTAGTACTTCGGAAAAGAGAGCTATTAAATATACATGTCCCATGGAGGATCTATATGTTGATTGTTGATTGTTGTTATATGTTGATTGCGTGATCTTTAAATTTTTCAGACCCAGGAGCATACTACCACAGGACACCCATTAATTTTTCTGTGTACATCTACCTCTCTCAACTATTTACGAAGTCAGGAGAATGAAAAACAGTTGTGCCACTGGTTCAACCACTTTCTTGGGGTTGTGATTCACTGCAGAACTACCAAAAGTGAGAAATATCTAGCCAGTGAAGCCAGATGTGTAAAGGCCCAGGTCACAATCCGGTAGAAAGGCTCATCCTCCCTTATCTAACTCCTACTGCTCTAAATAGCTTCCCCAAAACTAATCATGCTTGCTGGGGATAATGGGAGTTGTAGTTTAGCACATCTGGAGGGCACCAAGCAGAGGGAATGCTGCTCTAAATGAACATGGGCATCACCCATGTGTATGATTAGACACAGACTCAAAGAGAAGCATGATCTATTATTAATTAGGGGTTTAAAAATCTGATCCCACCCAGATTCATGAATGTTATAATGCAAAACTACTAAATACAAACCATTTGTGAGTTCAATGCCACTTGTTGTCACACTATTACTATACTATTTAATGGAACAAAGCCTGGTCACTTCTACATAGTTCAGGTAAACACATTTCAACCTATTCGATCTGTCTCAAAATCCATTACTGAGGATTGGCTGCCTGCTCCTTGGACATAAGAGACCAGGGAAGTGGCATTTTTATTCAAAATGCTGAATGCTCAGATTACAGTGGGAAGTTTTCTATGCAACCAACATCCACTCAACCATAAAATATTGGTTTGGTTACTGCCTACACCTCGTATCTGATACAGGACATCTGAACTCACAGGGCAAATTTAAATCGGCTATGTCTTCAATCCAATTACAGGCCTAGCCAGCCTTATGAAATAAAGGTCTTATGTCAGTTTTTGATGCAAATCTAGTATTAGTGAAGGGTAAAGTGAAGGGTAAAGTCTAGTTCTATAAAAGGTACATTAAAAGAAATTATGGCAGCAATTCCTATTAAATACACTTTTAAATGGAAATGGGGAAGACAAAAGGGAATTAGTGACATCAGTTCAGCCATTATTTTCATTCACGAGCGTTAGGGAAAGGGCAATTCTGTAAGTAAAGAACAATGACCCTGGTGGTTATTTTTCTAATTCCACTACTCTACAATTAGAAGGAAAACAGAACAAGGAGGGGGTTAAACAGTAAAGCAGAGTTTAAAAGCGCAAGTATCTTTAAGAAAAACTAGGAATTCACAAGATGCTACCATTCAGCTACACCAGGAGTGGGAAACAGCATGCCTGTGCTTACCAATGTGCCCTAAACACCTTTCCTCGTGCACACCAAGGTGTCCTCCCACTTTAAAAAAAAATCAACCGATTTTCTTACTGGAAGCAGGGATTGCTGAAATAGATTTCTGTTGATACTGAAAACTGTGGGTTCAAAGGAGTTGTTTGGGGTTCAGACCCCACCTCTGTCTTGTGCTTAGTCTTTTGGGTGGGTTACATGTCCCTTGCTACACCTCCCATAGAAGCCATTTTGTGGTGGCGCCCAGGACAACTTCTCAAATTGCCAAAAAGGTTGTTTATCCCTGAACTATATTTTAACTACCATTTTTTTGTACATATTTATAAACGATATGACATAACAGAAAGATACCTATAAACCAAGCATTCCTATATTCAGCAAAATCATGGCTGTGAGAGGTGTGAAGAAGGACTGATGTTCATACTATTTTTAGGAAGTCTCCAAGACCTATTTAACGTTAGAATTCGATACAAATGCCGGTTTTAACATTTGCAATTTGACATATGGGTATGAATTCATTATTCTTCAAAATATTTTGCTTCAAATTGCAAAACTACGTGTGCAGATCTACATCTACTCTACCCTGGATGGCCCCTTTCCTCTTTAGACTTACTTCAGTTTTGTGATTCTGAACTGAACATATAAAACAAAAGAGTGTGTGATGTCAAGTTAAGATGAGCCAATAGCCCTATCATTCCCGTTTCCTACCACAATTCAACAATAATTAAGCGCCGATACCACCATACGCACTAAAACCATGATTTATCGTAAAATGTTCATGCAACCATTGCTCCAGGCCAGCTTTCCCTCACCTGCTGCCCTCCAGACATGCTGTACTGCAACTCACAACATTCCCAGCCAGCAGGTTGGAGAAGGCTGCTCTAGGCACAAATTTCAGTCATTTCTGCATTTTTAACACCATTTATGGCAGAGCACAAGCAAAAGCTGGTCAAGACAATTCCTTTCAAGCAAGAGTGCTACTTTTAAAAACACAAACCATCACTTGCAATTATTAGCATCAATTCTACAAGAAGTATGAATACAGATCAAGAGTGAGAATCTGAAATAATTTGCTGTATTCTGAAATTAGAATAGAAGGGTTGCCTTTCACTGATCATCAATTTCTCTGCAATGTGGACAAAGGACTTCGTAGGAAGCGAACAGGATGATCCTCACTTGCAGAATAGGCTTTTGTTTAATCTCTGAATAAGATTTCATTGTGATGCTAAACATATGTTGCATTGTTGTGCCTGAAAAGCTGCTAAAAGGATATCCCACCCCGCAAAAAACCCACACAGACAGAAAGATGGGCAACCAACAGGCTCACTCACTAGAAATAGATTCCTTCTTTATCCCAAGTATTTGTTTGAACTGATGTTGGTCTTCTTACCTCCCTGCAGCGTAACACAGGAGACAGAGGACTCTCATAATCAAACATAAGTTCACTTTATTCTACTGTTAGTTCAGATGCCATACATTTAATTTTTGATGTGATAAACCACATAATAACTGATGTGCACCAATGAAGGGATGTTTCTGTAAAGTTAATGAGATTTTTCTTCTTTTAAAGTCAAGATTTAACTTGCATCTTCCAAACGTGAGGGTCCTAAATGACTAGTATCAAGCTATTTAGTTCACATATATTTGGGTTTGCTTAAAATAATGCCTTCTGTTTCTCTTTTGGCAACCTTGCCAATCTCACTCTTTGCTTCTAACCAGCTGCCAACCCAATGGCAGAGTAGCTATGTTATATTGCATAGTTTGTGCTTTGAGGCAGTAAAGCCTCTAACGATTGGCTGAGCTGCTGTGTTGGCAACAAGTACACCTGAACATGCCAGTGCCTAAAGGCTATATAACATTTGCTGTCCAGTTTCTCTGAGAGAAAAGGAAATTGTCCATTTGGCTGGGATTATGGACTCATACAGACCTTAGAGACATTAGCTTTGTAGGGAAGACTGCAGACTGGAAAAATATCCTACAAGCTAGGGAAGCAAAGGAACATAGCTCCCAGAGACAGAGGTAGCTGAATGGTGAAGATACAATGAATAGAAAACTAAAGGAAGCTTGAAAAATTGCAGAGGAGACAGGGAAACAAGTCAAGAGGGAGTTAATGATGGTGGGAGATGAGAGCAGAATTTCAATGTACTGATTTGAATTAGCCAGTCTTTGGATGCAAGTATCTAGTGCTACTATCTGGATCTTTCTTATACTGATCAAGTTGGGACGAACTGGCCACTAGTCTCCCCTAATATGATCCCAAGGCATTCTAGCCATTCCTTTCATTTGCATCCAAATGCACCAAAGACTCCTGACATGTTGCCTGGAACAGATGGCTTCTTAAATAAGATGGGCAGCAGCCAGAGCTGTGTGTGCCTAATATACACTGACATCTAATATATCCTATATCCCCTGCCTAGGATATGCTTCAAAGCCTCATACCTGTGCTAATTTATAGTTGTGATGTCACTCTCCAGTTCAATGCATTCTACAGTACTTTGGTACTTCAGAACAAGGGTACATGCTCAAGATCGCTTCATAAGGATGAGCCAACTACAAGCCACTCTGTTACACTCACACTCAGAATCACAACTGCAGAAAGATGTATGTTTTCTAACCATTCCATGCACACTTATGGACATGGGGATTCTAACCCACTTTACTGACAGAGTATGGAGCCAGGAGGTTGCAATTCGTGTGATCTTGGGCAAGTGATCGAACAGTGTCACCCTACATCTATGCTGAGAGAATGACCTTAGCAGATTGCAGCATAAACCTGAAAAAAACCAGGTCCCTCTATTGCTCGCAATGTTCATATATCTAAATGGCTGAATGAGTAACTGGTGCTTGGTAAACTATTTAGAAGGGGCTTATCCTCTGATGCAGCGGTCCCCAACCTTTTTGGCACCAGGGACTGGTTTTGTGGAAGACAATTTTTCCACAGACCGGGGGTGATTGAGAGGATGGTTTTGGGAAGCCGCCCCCCACCGCCCCTCCCCATCCCCCCACTCCAGCATTTTGGCTTTGGTTCGGCTGGGTGGGCGCCCAGCCAAAGTGAAGCCAAGACGCTAGGGCGGGTGGCTTCAGAACAGCGCGCCCGGAAGTCCCTCTCCCAGAGTGGCTTCCAGCCAGGCGCGCCATTCCGAAGCCACCCCACCCCAGCATCCTGGCTTCGCTTCAGATGGGCAGGTGAGATGGTGCCCCGCACTCAGGTACGCTGGGGTGGGGAGGTGAAAGCAGCTCACCTGCACGGCCCTTTTCCTAATAGGCCACGGACCGGTACCGATCCGTGGCCCGGGGGTTGAGGACCCCTGCTCTGATGGCACATATAAACAAAGGTGTGCATTAAAAAGCACCATTCTGTGGGTGAAACCCATTGTCTTTCACACAAGTAGATCCCTATTTTCACTATTGCAACTCTCAGATCACGTCACAACCCCAACTACTCAGAAGTGGCAGCAGGATGAAGGGCAGGAAGGCAGAATTCCATTCAGAGACATTAAAATGCAACCCATACAAAATACCAGTCAGAAGCAACTCTAAGGTTTCACTGTACATAAGCACCTAAAAACGTTGCCTGACTGAAAAACGTAAGCACCCAGAAGCAACTTGAGGAGGAAGTTCTTGACATTAGGTACAGCTACACTTTTAGAATCATTATTTTCTAGCATGTGCAGAGTTCTTCCTTTCCCTTTTGTTTCATGTTAGATTGTAAACTCTTAAGTTGGGTTTTCAATTTCATATTCTTAACGCAATACAATGTAGGCACTTATTTATACTAGCTAGAGTAATCTGTAAGACACGTTGACCAATATGAAACTCTTAAAGGAAGCTTACAGGAATATAATCAACTACTATCTGGTCCAAGAACTACTAGTATTTCAAAAACACTCTGAAGACTGGCTTTAAAAAGAAAACAATCCATAATACAGTCTCCCAATGCTTGCACAGCAGTGCAACACTGAAAGGTATCAGAAAACCCTAGAGTAGGTTTGCTTTTAGGGGTATATGTGTTGCATACAGTGAAAAAATTCAGTACAACAGAATAAAAACACTTACTAATATCATCTTCATGGTACATGACTGAGTGGAAAGGCAGGGTTTTGTCCTTAACATATCTTTCTGCTGGCTCAATATAAAAGGTCCCAGTGTGAGTCTTGATGAATCCTTCAAATCTTCCATCAACTACAGATCCATGGCTAAAGCTTCCTTGCTCACCTGTTGAAAAAAGCATATAGAATTTAAAGGAAAAAAGTACAATGGCAAGTTTTCATTCTTAGGCATCAACCACAATAATCAAACCTCTTAAGCTGGCCTTGTAAACAGTTGGTGCCCACCTACCTCACAGACTGGTCGCGTTCTCCCTTAACCACCATTAAAGTGATCCACAGCAGAAAAGAGACTGGCAGGGCTATTCCAGATTCCCATAATTCTTGTGTTAAGTACCACATTACCCTTAAATTAATGCTCAGCCACCAGTATTCTATGAAACCTCTTCTATAGACCTTATAAAATCTGAAGTACTGCCACAAATAAAACATCTGAAAATAATGGTTCAGGTGATCAACCTTGCTGGACTTGACTGATACTATTAGCAGGTCACAAATGGTTAGAAAAGTAATGCACCATCATGCACGTACCTATGTACAATTCTAGTTATCACCAGTTTTAAGAAATCATTCACATACCATTAGCAGCAACTCAGTGCTTTGTCAGTCCTTTTATGTTTAAGTTTACTCCCTTTCCACAAAACAATTCACTTATTTTTTTAATATTTATTTTTCACTAAACCTATTGCTTAACGCACATTTGCAAAATAAACATTTTTCTTGTTAATCAAATTCAAAGAAGATTATCTGGATACATTCTAACCATACCTATTCCAAAAGCTAAGAAAAACAAAGCTCCAATGATCAAGATTACTGCATTGCCTTTATGGACAGTTATAAAAGGAATGTTTTTAACAAGCAATATGTCATGCAATATAAAGGTTACTGACAACAATCTGTCATCATGCCACCTGGTTGATGTTTTGCGCTATGGGGGAATGGCAAAGATTTCCTTTCTAATAACAACAGGCAGCTTATGCTAAGAGATCAGTACTTCTTTTTAAATGCTACAGTCCTGCAGACCGGCAGGATAACAATAAACTCAATCAAAGGTGTTTTAACTTTGAATAGCATTTAGAAGATTATATTTCCTTGCTTCAACTTCACAGCATTATTTTACATTTATTAATATAAGAGCAAACTTCTTGGATGGCACCAAAAGCCCATCCAATCCAGGTTTATGCTTCTGATAAAAGCCATCTATCTAGATGCTTCTCGGAAGCCTGAAAGTGGAGCATGAGGGCAATAGCCCTCCCTCACCATTACTCCCAAGCCAAAGGCATTCAATAGCACATTGTCTCTGGACATCGAGAAATTAGAACACCTTTTAACTCAATTTTCCAACATTCTTCCATCTGTTACCTCAAAAGTTCTGTGAAACTACGTAAAATGTGTTTCAAATTCAGCAGTGTATTAATTTTCCTGTTTATTTCTTTGCTTTCAATAGAAGAAAACCAAGCAAGAAAATACTTGCCCTGCCCCTGAAGATATGCACAGATAGGGAGATAAATCTCTCCTCAAAAGGACGAAACAGGAGGTTCAGAATATTCCCAGGTGAGCTCTGCCCAGGTACAAACCCATAGGTAAAACTCCCCAGAGACTACAAGGAAAAATGAAAAGTTCTCTTTTAGGCATCCTGAACAACATAAGCATGTAAACTCTGGAGGTGGGGGAGCCTGAATTCCTTAGCAAGACACAATTTGAAAAGTGATTCCTGTAGGAGTGTGCTCCTGAATTTCCTTCAGTATTTATACAAATTATTATTCTGAGTACAGTGGCAAACATAATTAGTTTCATCCTGAGTAGACATGGTGACTTTACTTATGAACTGTGACTTTACTTATGAACTGTGAAGACTAAACAGTTTCCTACCCACATGACCAAAGGAACACACCGTGACTTATTCTGTGCTCTCTGATGGACATTTAGGGATACTCCAAGTCATGCTCTTTCCCAACATGTGACTAGAGACCACATCATAATAAGATGATAATATAACTTAAAGTCTCCAGCTTTTCCTGTATCTTCTGGCTTGTAGGGTGATTCAGAAGTTGCAAGAATTATTGCTGAAGATCCTTCTGTTCAGACATAAAATAGGAACCTAAAACGTGTAACTTGGTCTGCTCTTAAAATTAACATGTTTGGTGTATTACATCAAACATATAGTTTATTCAGACAATAAATACACATTTATTAACTGAGCTTACTTTTAAGTGTTTTAAATTTTAATGATAATTTTATGAGCAAACCAAATACACATAATACATTTAAGGTTCCTCAAGTAACAAAGTAATTTTAGATTTGTAAAGAGCGCTAAGAAAATAATTATTTTTCAACTCCCACCCCCAATTTCTGTTATTCCCTGGATATGGGGGAACCCTGGTTCCCCCCCCCCCCCCCCATGGCTTTAAAATTTCCAGAAAGTTTATATCTATAGGCTCAAGAATTCTTGTTTTGAATTCTGACATAAGGTTCTCTGCATTTTAAACAGGAAAAGCCAGCACATCAAGAAAAAGCACTTTCCCCCCAACATGTTAGCTTTGCACAGGAAGGAACCTACACTGAATCAAAACTCTAGTCCAACTAACCCAGTGCTTTTGGCACTGACTGGCAAGCATTTTTCCCCTCCTGCCTGGAGATGCCAGGGATTGAACTTGGGACCTTTTGCATGCAAAGCAGGTGCTCTAGCACTGAGCTACAACCCCTTCCTCATGTGCATGCAAGACGGTGAGCAAGCATGCCTCTGTTCTGAAGCACCACGTGATATTATGGAACGTCAAGTCTTTAAAGCACTTCTGTAGAGAAATGGAGAAGGCCAGATTACATACTGGCTTGAAATAGGTAACTTTAGCTAGAATTATTTCCTGAAACAAACAGCAAAAAAGAACTTGGGAGTTTAAATCCATACTCTTGGCAACTGTTATTTATTTGTTTGTTTATTACATTTATATCCTACTTTCTGCTAGAAATACTGCACAATGTAATGATAAAACACTGATAAAATAAAGGTACAATTAAAATTGAAATAAAAACAACTAAAACACAACAATAAATAAATAACATCCATCAGATTAAACCTACTTCAGCAACAAGTCAGTTTAAACACCAAAAGCCTGTCTAAATGAAAAATGTCTTTGCATAATGGCAGAAGGAGAACAGAGATAGAAACAGCCTGGCCTCCATTGGCAAGGAGTTCCCACTGCTTCTCTCATTCTCCTGACAAATGTGACTCTGAAGTGGTGGGGTAGAGAGGCAGGCAAGGGCCTCTTACGAGAATTTTAAGACCCAGACAAGCTTATGTAGAACGTAGCATTTCAAACAGCCTGGTCTCAAGGCATGTAGGGCTTTGAATTGTGGCTGCAGCATTCTGGTCCAGGTGAAATTTCAAACACCCATGTAGAGGAGGAAGTCACTGTGGCCAGATATGACACCTCCAGGAATGGACACACTGCTGGTGCACTAGCCTTAGCTGCAAACAGCCTCCTGGCCACCAACAAAAAAAAACCCCTGAGGCATCCATGTTCAAGCCTGGAATCCAGGAGCACATCCAAGCTACAAAACTCAGGCCTTCAAGGTGAGTATAACCCAATCCAACTCAGGTTAAATCCCTATTACCTGATATACCTTTTGAATGACGAAAAGCATCCTTTTCTTTTCTGGATTAAGTTTTAATTTGTTTGCCCTCATCTAGTCCATTACCAACAGCACTGATTTAAAACTTGAAGTTTTTTTGGATTGAGATGGAAACAAAAGAGCTGGATATCATTAGCATAACTTTTATAGATAAGGACTCATTAAAATTAAATTAAATATGATCCAACTTACCATAAATGTGCCCAGTATAAATGTGGGAGGTATCATAATCAATTACTTTATCTGATATCTCTAGCTTGAAGTCATCACTAAAGAGGGACATATCTCTCTTCATTCTAAGGTTAAAATGTCTGCAAAGGGAAGAAGACAGAACTCAAATATAGCTCTTACGTTACAAAAATATCTCAGAACACGGCCTCTTGAAATGTGAGCAAAAATGGTCATCCTGAACATTCATTAAACACTTTTCTTCACATTGTCCTTTATTATTTATCTATTACATTTATATACCACCCATAGCTGAAGCTCTCTGGGCGGTTTAAAAAAGTTTTATCTGCACTCTTGTTTGGTAAGAGACCCACATGGCCATGTGTAATAGCAGGGGACAAAATATTACAGAAGGAAAAATAATCAGTCCCAAGTGAACTTTACTTAATAAGTCAACAGAATACATCTGCAGTGAGAGTTTTCTATTTTCAGGGGAGGCTTTTTACAAGCACTTTTCAAAAGGTTTTCTACTACCTGTTGTCCAACCCACACACTTTGGTGAAAATCAGATTTTTTTTTAATTAGTCAGTCGAAAGAGAGGTGATTTCTCCTTGTTCTTGTATTTCCGGCAGGAAGCCAAATGCAGGATAAAGCTCCTTAGCAGTAATCCACTCCATTACCCAGCTGGGCCTACATTTACTTCTGCTTGTTAGTAATTCCAACTAAAAGAAATTAAGTAGGCAGGCAGGACCGCACCAAGTTAGGGAAGCAAAATTCATAGCCAGAACCAGATAATAGCTTTAATTGTTTCCAAGAACAAATTTGGCTTTGTCAAAAATGTCCCATCTTCCACTGTTGTCTAAATAGAACAGTAATCACAGTTTGCACTTACAGCTTATAACCAAATTCACTTCGGCCATAAAGTATTTTACGGTTGTACTGCTTGTATGGCCACTTCTCCGGGTACTAAACTGACACTGGTCCTCTCTGCTTTGCCTCCATGTTCTTCAGGACGGTTTATGATTAATCCTGCTCCGTGTTATTACGGTTAGGGGATTATCCTATTTTGTAAACTGTCTTGGGCACTTATGATCAGGCAACATAGAAATTAAGATCAATTGAATAGGGTAAATTAGCAATTTCACATTCCTTTACATTAGAATGAGAAGGATGCTTTTTCACTCCAGATGTTGATTACTGGATGTCCCCCTAGTCCTGTAGATTTTGTCTTGATCAGCAGCAGTTTAGTATTAAATTACTGCTGTAAAATTCAGCAGACACATGTGGCACTGGCTGGGAATGTAAGAGAACATGGGATAGAGAGGAGAGAAGAAAGGAGTATGCTCCTTACTAAAGTTGCAATGCAGATGTGAAGCACATTTTTAAAAGCAGGTGATTTCATTTATTTTCCTGAGAGCTTATTAGATATTTGCACAAATTACTTGAGAATTACAGCTGTTCAGTTCAATGGGGAAAACATGAGCGTATGGATACACTGCATGTAGTTTGCTATGACACCCATGTGTGGTTGTAAACCCAAGAATAGATCATATCTGAATACAGCTGCTTGTTAAGGCTAACAAGCCTGCAGTAAGGAACCTTTTCTCTTTCATCCCCTAAATATGTCACGTTAACACAGATCAACACACAACTATGTATATACAAAATGGGGTTAAATATGTTTTGCCCCAAACTGACAAAACAGATTAATTAAAGGCTGTCCCATTAGTCGCGCCCCCCCCCCTTTGTTTTATTTATTTATTTCATTTTTATACCGCCCAATAGCCGAAGCTCTCTGGGCGGTTCACATTTTGCAGAGTGTTATGTTGCTCTTACTCTGAATGGAAACAACCTTAAGGAACTTAACAGTATTAGGTAAGGACCGCAACTTCAAATTTTAACTAAATAGAGACATTGTATTTTGCCATTTATATTCGACTAATGTTAATGGATGTGGAGTCAAGAGCTTGACATGATATTTACCTTCCATGAGCATGAAAATCTAAGCGTAAAAATTGGTCTTCATGAGATACTGCTCTTTTGGCACGCTGGTGTTTTTGGTGTAAGGAATCCACATCATATGACAATCCTTCATAATGTCTTATGTGTTGATTTAGAGGGTTTCCATACTGACCTGTGAACAAAAGAGTGGATTGATATCAGACCAGGCACATTTCAGAAAGAAGGTCCTTTTTCCAGACTACTGAAAAAAGTCCTTTTTCCAGACTACTTATATTTTCATTCTACATTAAATATTTTGCTTACAAAAGTGAATTCAAATTTGCTAAATACAAAACTCAGTATGAAATGTTGGATATACCCTTGAGAGTGTATCAATCCTATTTCTGAAACACAATGAAATACATAACCGTAACAATCCAAGTCTTTGTTTTGATCTTGGTCTCCTGGTGAATAGTTTTCATTCTATTTTAGACTATCACTGACTTTTTCACTTTCAATTAAATTCAAAATGATTCATTTTTTTTAGCAGAATATCAGGATAATTTGCATTTTTCAGAGCTAACTAGGGCAAAAGACTTTCTAAGGAAACATGAAAACCCACCACAGGGTGGTGCCTAAGTTTACCTTTGGATGAAGAAACCAGTGGTTCAAATTCCTACTCTGTCTTGAAGCTCACGGAACTTTGGGCCCATCATTTTTAATCAGCCTAACCTACTAGGCATATCCTCCACACTGATGAAGGGAGCCAATGTTAACTTAAAAAATGAAACATCCAAGCTTAGTGGCAGAACAATGCTTTGCATGAAGAAGGATCCAGAGTCAAAATAGCATTCAAGGTGGTTTATAAGGGGAAGATTCAGTGGTTAAACCAGCACCAAGCTTCATGAGGAACAAAATTTCAGGTCATGCCCAGGTAGCAACAGCTTTAACACTAGTTTTCTATGTGGAATTGAGCTTCTTCCTCCCCAGCCCACCAGATCTACCATTTACTTAAGTAGCATTCAGAGTTCACTGCAAGTACACAATGGCATGGAAGTAACCCAAGTAGCAAACAAGGGTGCATGGCAAATGCACCTTTCAGTGTACCAACTCCCTTTCTTGTTCCTGTTCCTTAACCTTGCTTCCACAACACTTTTTTTCCAAGAAAGATGACCACATCTGTCTCCTGGCTCTTTAACATAGACAGAGAACTGCAAGACTGCTCTAGTACTTTTTAGGTTAAGCAAACAGTTTGAGTTGGGGGATGCTAAAAACTAGGAGAAAACATGGGGACAGAATTATCCACAGAAGATAAGAAAAAGAAGGAGACCGTTTGGAGAAAAGTCTTATGAAGTAATTTCACTGATAATTCTTTCCCCATTTTCTGTTGCCTGGAACTCCAAGAACATCTCATTATGTTCCCTCCCTCAAAAAGTACCCCAAATCCACAGCGAAAACAAGGCCTAATGTCTAACTGCATTTGATCCATGCATTCCTCCTCATTTTTCTTCTTTCATCATCTCTCCCACTGTCAAAATTCCAAGCTGTTCAGGACAGGGACCTGACTTTTGCTTACACTACTCTGCAAAGCATGCCACTATGCCCATGTCACTATATTAAGCTATAGGTATGTGAAATGATACAACAATCACTGGAGCCCGGAAGGAAGGGAAAATTCAAGAAAGGAGGGTATTACACGAGTTCCCCCTTGCAATTACCCCCCACACACACCTCCAAATTTATGTTGAAATACAAGCCAGCAGTAAATTAGATTTCAAGTTCCTTAATATTCAACTTGCAGAAATTCAGCCCCCAAATCTCAATGTATTTTGACAAACCCTTATTTTAAGAACAGGAAGACAAAACAACCTGTAGTTTAGCCCTTCATGCCAAGTATGGGAATAATGCCTTCTCCTTTCCAAAGACACCACTGTAATTACAAAGACTAATGTAAAGTAATCAGTAGCTCAGTTAGTATCAGGTTAAAATGTGGTTACTGAATTTGCAAGTACAAATACAGATTACCTTGGCTGAGAAGAAAAAGGTATCCTATCCACAACAGAAATGCCTAACACTTTACTGTAAGAAAACAGGCAAGTTGTGTATGATAGTTGGAAATTATAATAGCTAAAACATTTTGTTTTCAACAATAATTCATATGAAATCCCATACATTATTCTTATTGATTAGTTTTAATGTTTTGAATTATGCTCTGAGCTACCTCAGATGTTTTGTTAATCAAAAGGTGGGATACAAGTGAATAAATAAAATAAACTGAAGAGGTAGGGGAACTGGCTCACTATTATTTTCAACGTATCCTTGGAAATCTGTTTTGCTGTAACCCACTACATTAGGGCATTCCTTTCTACTATCTACTTTAACTCCCAGCAACTGTTAAGTGGACAACGTGATATTGCATACTACTATTTTTCCAATTTCTGTTACAGGAAAGACCACCAACCATAAACTTTTGCTCTTTCACCAGCCAGAGACTTTTGCTCTTTCAGCAGAAGCATGACGTTGTGGCAGCTAGAGAAACAGCATATTGTTATTGCAATATATAACAATATTTTGGAATTTATATATTGTTGTCCCCAAGTATTCAGAGCACTTCAATGATACATTTTCAACAATTTCTGTATCACCAAGTAACATATTGCCATACTACAGATCGGAGCCTGAGACAGAGAAATAGCGACTTGGCAAAGGTCACCCAGAATAAACCGAGATTTGAAATAGGGACTTCTGTCTCAGAGTTCATATTCTTCACCACTACTCTACTCTTAAAATTAACAATGAGGGATAAGTGAGCAATAGCTCTCTGACTTTTCATTTAAACAGGCCCAAAGGAGCTTATTCTTTATGTATGAGGTTTACAACAGTTGTTAAAAACGGGATTTTTAGAAAGCACATATCAAAACAACTCTTACAAACTGAAAATACTTCCTGTATTTTTGTGGGCAAAGTACTGTTTGAAATGTGTCCTGATTACACCATTCAATATCTCATATGGTTCTGAAAGCCTTAATAAGCAGATAAACAAACACCTGTTTAATTCAGAAATAATTAAGGTAAGAAAACTTTCCTATACTTCACAGCTTTAGCTAATGTTGGGATTCTAGGGAGCAAAAATAAAAGACTGCAAATTGGAATTTTCTAAAATCTCAAGATGGTGCCTGGCAACTCCACCAAATTGGTAAACAAAAATAGCCTGCTCCTAAAGGTTAGATAAAGCAAGTCAGACCACAAACAGGAAAACCTTAAGCATCTTCGAAAACATCAAGTTTAAGTATGTGAGGACTCCCAGATTAAAGTTATCAGCAAGTGTCAGCCAAAACTGACAGCCTACCACCCTCTACCAGCATCCAGAAAGCAAAGAATCACGATTTGGCCTTCATCAAGATCCAGAATTAACAAAGACTAGTGCTTAAGACCAGGAGTAAGTACACCCTCCCTGCTCACCTGCAGCAATCAGCAATTCTTGGGAATGTCTGCAGTTGAAAGAATATGCAAGCTCTTGAATCACGTAATTACTTTGCTGACTGCATGGCTGAAAAGTTGAGATGAGTTTCCATTCTGAGTTCAAAGGGAGAAAACGCTAGCAAGAATGGCCTTATCTTGAAAGCTTGCAGGTTTTGAGGCACTGTTGTTTCCTAGCCAGAAAGCCAAATAAAGCTACCCTGCATTCTTTGTAGAGAAAAGTAAATACAATCCTTTACAGCCAGCTATCAAAGATCTCAAAGTTCAATGAGGCCCAGTTCAGATTATGGTTTAGAGGCCATGGTTTAGGCTAGGGGTTAGGCAACTTGGCCAGATGGTTTGGCCAACAACTGCCATATTTCTGCCTTACTATTCCTCCACATATGAGAAGGGTGGTCGGTTCCGTTTTCACTTTAGTTCAATCAAGTTTCATTTATATCCAAACCTGGACATTTCTGTGGTTTGTTCTAACTACAATTAGTTAAACAAAATTTAAGTATTAACAAACAAATGTTAATCTTACAACAAGCCTGTAAGGTAAGCTAGTATTATCCCCCATATTTCAGGGGTGGGGGGAGATGACGTTGAGAGAACGCAGCTTGCCTAAGACCAACTAGTGAGTTCATGGCAGAAGTGAGGTTTTAACTAGGAATTCCCCAATATTTAATTCTTTGCAACTATATTACACGAGCTCTTTAACCCTGCTTTATTTTTTAAAAAAACTTTGGTTAGAACAAACCACAGCTCACAGATTTTGGATGTTATGTAACATGGAGCTACGGCTTCTTTTAAAGTGAAACCAGAAGCTTACATTTTCCTTCTCTCAGGGAAGCAGCAGTGCCAAAGATGGTTTCAGATCACTTGAATCAAGGTTCAGGTGACTGTCTGAACGGAGCCAGCATATTGTACTGAAACACATCAAACTCACTGTATGCAATCCCCAAATAGTTGTAAAGATTACCTGGCATACTGAACTGCTCCCTAATCAACTTAAAGAATTTAAAGTTCCAGAATGTATTATATATCTTACAAATTGTGAGCATCTTTGTACTAAATTGGATATTTAGTCCAATTTTAAAGTATACCAGAGACAGAAAAGGATAAGAGATGCTAAAACACGCATAAATAATTGAAGTCATGGACTTTCTCTTACAGAAACTGTGGGCTGTGGCTTATATTATCAAAGAAGGTGAAACTGAAACCGCCATGCTGTTAACCTTACCAATGATTTCAACACTACAGGTCCTATGTTTTCAAGTCTAGTTTCAGACCCTAAGGAGACAAATTGTGTTGGATGATGGAAAATTTATTTTTAGTACATTTAAGACTGCAAATTCTCAATTAGGATTATATCCAATGTCACACCTACTTAGAGTAGACCCACTTAAATGAATGGGGTTTAAGTGTAGACTAACACTGGATACAATGTTTAAAGTAAACACACGGAATACAATTGAAGTTTTGTAGAATAAGAACCGAAACCTTTTGCACTGTGCCACTGTTTAAATACAGCACAATGAAGAGAGACTGTAGTTATCTTAATATTCTGTTTGAAGTGCTTTATCAATCCTTTAATGGGTTTGCAACAATCACAGGAGTATTTAGTTAGGAAAAAGTCCCACAGAGTTGAATAGAACCACTACCAACTATGCTTAAGACTGCACATCTTCCCAGTTACAGTATTCCAAGTAAATATTTAACTTATAAAAGCTTCCGCATGAGTTTTGTAAAATTTACAAACAGAATGGTAATAAAAGTGTCAGTAGTTGAAACAAACTAAGCTACAACGGTTATGTTAAAAGGGCTGACACCTTTCTCTCGTACCACACACAATAAAGCTTTCTTTCTGATTTTCTCTGCAAAAGTTTTGTACTAAAGTATCTATAAGCACAAAACCCAAACATTTTTAAGGGATAAACCTCTATACAATAAGAACTTGTACGCCCAATTAGAAACCAACCCACACTGTGTTTATCAGCTCTTCTTTCCAAGACCCACACCCTTCTGTACTTCCTGATAACGGTTGTTGGTAAGAAGTTCTATTACATCACCTCAAGGCCGCACCTTGCTGCCCTTTTAAATATGAAATGTTTCACTGTTTATGAGAAAAACTAGGATTCGTCTCATGGCACCTAACATTTCTTGCAGCACAACCTATTTTGGACTATAGCCTAATTTCATCCATGAAAACTTCCACACAATAGTCTGTAGTCGACTAGCACAGATACAGATACAGAATGTGCCACTGTTTTAAGGAATCACACAAAATTATACTGACTACAATGTGTGTCAAAGAGCAAAGTGGAACCAAGACACCCTCCACCAACTGCACAATATAGAATTCTTCACATGTATAAACTTATCCACACACTCTATAATGACTAATTCTAGAGTAGCTGCTTTTCTTAGCTTGTTATAAACAATACAGAAAAGTGTCATGGTACCTAGAGAGCTTTGGCTATTGGGCAGTATACAAACATAAACACATTACCATAAGTCTGGTAGAGTTGAATGTGAGTTTTCACAGACTAGAGCCCACTTCACAGGCTTTACACCACAAAAGTTTATGCCAGGATTACATTGCAATTACAAATACTTAACTGAAAAAGTGATTCCCCCTAAAATATGATAACTGAACCCCAAACAGCATAACATCACTAAATTAAGCAAAACATGCCACTATGAATAGCCCTTCAGGAACCCCCCTGCTGTCTTATTTCACATCCACAGCAACAAGATGGCCAACTAGAGCATCTGTTTACCCATACACTTCCTTCTTTCAAAATTACCTCATTCTGCTTAAGAAACCCATTTAATATGTCACTCCTTCCAAGAATCAAATGGGTTTCAGGAACAAATACATAACTTTTGATGGCCTACTTGCACCTAAGGGGCTCTGGCAAAGCCTCGGAGTGGAAGGAGGGAAGTGTGCTTCTTCTTTCTACTTCATCCTGATCTTTCAACTTTAATGCCCTACTGCATCAGATTTGGCTACAGGCTGTGTGATGGGCAAAAAAGGGTGAAGGCAACACCAGAGAGTAAGGAAACTCCCAGGGAACTGTCCTAGGGTTGGCCTAAGAGATTATGGCGTGATTATGTACATTGTGAATATGCGTGTCTGTGCATGCACCTGGTTTACCCTTTTTACAGTCTTCCTCCTTTCTTCATTCATTTGAACAATGAGGAAATAAGGAGAGAGGTAGACAGGCTGCAAAGCTAAAGGACGGGTGTCTAGATCAAAAGGAGATAACAGAGAAAGGAGAGAAAAACTGCATGGGGACCGACTGAAAGGAGAGGAAAATGTGCTATTCCAGGAGATAAATGCTATCTCTCTTAAATGACACCATATTTTATAAAGTTATGGGGGGGGGGGAGAGAATATGTTACTCTTGAGCCACAGCGTGGGAGGGGGTTAAAATACCCCCGTTTCATATTACACGCGGTGACATTTTATGTAATTACACTTACATAAATATGAAAGTGGGAGGGAGTCTTTGTTAAATAAATGAAAGTAGGAGAGTGGGAAGAAAGGAAGAGCGGAGCGTCCGGCCGTGGAGGGGGAGGAATCCCCCTCCCACCTTTAAACCCCCCTTTGAAAACGGGGCCAGCCCAGAAACAAAAACACGCCAACAGCCACGGGGAAAAGGAACAAATGAAGCCGCCATTCGGGCGAGGAGAAAGGGAGCGGGGGGCTGATGAGGCGAGGCGCCTTCGCTCCGGGCCCTGAGGAGACCCCCGTAGAGAGCGCGCGGGGCTCTTCCCCGCCGGGTGGGAAAGGCACCGCGGCTGCCCTCCGGTGCTACGGAGCCGGGAAGGAGCCAAGAAGGAAGGAAAGCGAGAGAAAGAGAGGGGGGGAGGCTTTCGCCGTCCTCCTCCGGCGCGGCCCGGCCTCGCCTTACCTCCGGCTCCGGCCGCCCAAGAGCAGAGCAGGACGAGGACCCTCAGCAGCACCATCTTCGCCCGGCCCGGCCCAGGCCCCGCCGTCGCCTCCGCCGCCGCCGCCACCAGCCCGCCTGCTAGCCAGCCAGCCCGCCAGGCGGCCGCCTCTCCTCCTCCTCGGCTCGCCTCCTACCCACAAAGCATCCGCCCCGGCCGGAGGAGGGAGGGAAAGAGGAGCCGAGCGCCGCCGCCGCTGCTTTCTCTTCCTCTCTTCCTCCTCCTCCCTTCGGCCTCGTCTCCGGCGGCGGCGGCGGTGGTGATAGTGGCGGCGCCCACCGAAAGTCCCTCAGAACAAGCCCGCCCGCTCGCCTCAGATTCGAGTCGAGCCCAGTCAGCGCCGGCGCGCACGCGCACCGCTCGCCCAGCCGCCCCCTCCCTCCGCTTTCTCCCCTCGCGTCGCGCGCGCCCGTCCCAGCCACTCACAGAGGACGGCGGTGGCGGCGCCAGGCGACGGACTGGGGAGGCGTGGCTACGCCGGGGCCGGCCCGCCGAATGGGTAAGCCCGCCCTCTTCTACTCTCCCTAACTCGTGCTTGCTTGCTTCCTCCTCCCCCCCTTCTCCCTCTCCCCCCCCCCCTCTCTCTCTCTCTCTCTCTCTCTCTCTCGGCCAGGACCAGGGAGACTCCGCCTCTCTGCCGTCACGTGCTATCGAGAGGTGTTGTTAAGCCGGCCCGCGCATGCGCAGTGCCTTCCTTTTATCCCTCCCCCCCCCCACTCATCTTCCCCCCTGGGAGAGGGGCGGTTTTCCTTCCTTAAAGGAAAAGGCAGCGGCCGGGTCACAGCTGGGGCATTCGGGCGCTGCAAGGTGGCAAGTCGGAGGGCTGCAAGCCCTGGCACGCTTGCATGGGAGTCATTCGCATTGCATTCAGTGGGGAAGACTTCCGAGGAGACCGACCTAGGGCTGCCACTCCTGTAAGGCTGCAAGCCTAGGCACGCTTACCTAGGGTGATCATATGGAAAGGAGGACAGGGCTCCTGTATCTTTTACAGTTGTATTGAAAAGGGAATTTCAGCAGATGTCATTTGTATATATGGAGAACCTGGTGAAATTCCCTCTTCATCACCACAGTTAAAGCTGCAGGTGCCCTGCCCTCTTTTAAATCTGGTCACCCTAGTATGCTGGAGCTTGAGCACCTCAAGGATGCCATGAGCTAAACCGTGAAGGGACACCCAAGACGGGAAAGTCATGGTAGAGAGGTCAGACTAAATACGATCCCTGGGGAAAGTAATGGCAGCCCACCCCAGTATTCTTGCCATGAAAACTAAATGGATCAGTACAACCAGAGATATGTTGGTATACTATCGGAACATAGGACCCGATTATTATTATTATTATTATTATTATTATTAATTGATATAGCGCCATCAATGTACATGGTGCTGTACAGAGTAAAACAATAAAATAGCAAAACCCTGCCACATAGGCTTACATTCTAATAAAATCATAATAAAACAATAGGAAGGGGAAGAGAGGCACAGGGTAGAGTAAAACTAACAGTATAAAAGTCAGAACAAAATCAAGTTTTTAAAGCTTTAGGAAAAATAAAAGGTTTTAGCTGAGCTTTAAAAGCTGCAATTGAACTTGTAGTTCTCAAATGTTCTGGAAGCGCATTCCAGGCGTAAGGGGCAGCAGAAGAGAATGGACGAAGCCGAGCAAGGGAAGTAGAGACCCTTGGGCAGGCGAGAAACATGGCATCAGAGGAGCGAAGAGCACGAGCGGGGCAATAGTGTGAGATGAGAGAGGAAAGATAGGAAGGAGCTAGACAGTGAAAAGCTTTGTAGGTCAACAGGAGAAGTTTATATTGGATTCTGAAGTGAATTGGAAGCCAATGAAGAGAAATGCTACTGGGGAGGAACAGAGGATAAGTTCAACTAGCCCCAGATGTGATGACGCAGCTAGCTCAAAGCCGAAAGGACGGCTAGCGGCCGACGGTGCTGGTGGTGAACGACGAATCCGATGTTCTAAAGATCAACACACCATAGGAACCTGGAATGTAAGATCTATGAGCCAGGGCAAATTGGATGTGGTTATTGGTGAGATGTCAAGATTAAATATTGATATATTGGGTGTCAGTGAACTGAAATGGACTGGAATGGGCCACTTCACATCAGATCACCACCAGATCTACTACTGTGGACAAGAGGATCACAGAAGAAATGGAGTAGCCTTCATAATTAATAATAAAGTAGCTAAAGCAGTACTTGGATACAATCCAAAAAATGATAGAATGATCTCAATTCGAATTCAGGGTAAGCCATTTAACATCACAGTGATCCAAATATATGCCCCAACCACAGATGCTGAAGAAGCAGAAGTAGATCAGTTCTATGAGGATCTGCAGCACCTACTGGATAATACACCAAAAAGAGATGTTATTTTCGTTACAGAAGACTGGAATGCTAAGGTGGGCAGTCAAATGACATCTGGAATTACAGGTAAGCATGGTCTAGGAGAACAAAATGAAGCGGGACATAGGCTGATAGAATTCTGCCAGGACAACTCACTGTGCATAACAAACACTCTCTTCCAACAACCTAAAAGACGGCTTTATACATGGACTGCACCAGATGGCCGACACCAAAATCAGATTTACATCCTTTGCAGCCAAAGGTGGCGGACATCTATACAGACAGTAAAAACAAGACCTGGAGCTGACTGTAGTTCAGATCACGAACTTCTTATTGCACAATTTAGAATCAAACTAAAGAGAATAGGGAAGACCCACAGATCAGATCAGTGTGAGCTCACTAATATTCTTAATGAATATGCAGTGGAAGTGAAGAATAGATTTAAGGGACTAGATTTAGTAGATAGGGTCCCGGAAGAAGTATGGACAGAAGTTCGCAACATTGTCCAAGAGGTGGCAACAAAAAACGTCCCAAAGAAAAAGAAAACCAAGAAGGCAAGATGGCTGTCTGCTGAGACACTGGAAGTAGCCCAAGAAAGAAGGAAAGCAAAAGGCAACAGTGATAGGGGGAGATATGCCCAATTAAATGCAAAATTCCAGAGATTAGCCAGAAGAGATAAGGAATTATTTTTAAACAAGCAATGTGCGGAAGTGGAAGAAGACAATAGAATAGGAAGGACAAGAGACCTCTTCCAGAAAATTAGAAACATCGGAGGTAAATTCCAGGCAAAAATGGGTATGATCAAAAACAAAGATGGCAAGGACCTAACAGAAACAGAAACAGAAGAGATCAAGAAAAGGTGGCAAGAATATACGGAAGATCTGTATAGGAAGGATAATAATATCGGGGAAAGCTCAGACGGTGTGGTCAGTGAGTTAGAGCCAGACATCCTGAAGAGTGAGGTTGAATGGGCCTTAAGAAGCATTGCTAATAACAAGGCAGCAGGAGACGACGGTATCCCAGCTGAACTGTTTAAAATATTGCAAGATGATGCTGTCAAGGTGATGCATGCCATATGCCAGCAAATTTGGAAAACACAAGAATGGCCATCAGACTGGAAAAAAACAACTTATATCCCCATACCAAAAAAGGGAAACACGAAAGAATGTTCCAACTATCGTACAGTGGCACTTATTTCACATGGCAGCAAGGTAATGCTCAAGATCCTGCAAGGTAGACTCCAGCAATTCATGGAGCGAGAATTGCCAGATGTACAAGCTGGGTTTAGAAAAGGCAGAGGAACTAGAGACCAAATTGCCAATATCCGCTGGATAATGGAGAAAGCCAGGGAGTTCCAGAAAGACATCTATTTCTGTTTTATTGACTATTCTAAAGCCTTTGACTGTGTGGATCATAACAAACTGTGGCAAGTTCTTGGTGGTATGGGGATACCAAGTCATCTTGTCTGCCTCCTAAGGAATCTGTATAACAAACAAGTAGCAACGGTGAGAACAGACCACGAAACAACGGATTGGTTTAAGATTGGGAAAGGAGTACGGCAGGGTTGTATACTCTCACCTTACCTATTCAACTTGTATGCAGAACACATCATGCGACGTGCTGGGCTTGACGAATCCAAGGCTGGAGTTAAAATCGCAGGAAGAAACAGTAACAATCTCAGATATGCAGATGATACCACTTTGATGGCTGAAAGCGAGGAGGAGCTGAGGATCCTTATGACAAAGGTGAAAGAAGAAAGTGCAAAAGCTGGGTTGCAGTTAAACCTCAAAAAAAACCAAGATTATGGCAACCAGCTTGATTGATAACTGGCAAATAGAGGGAGAAAACGTGGAGGCAGTGACAAACTTTGTATTTCTGGGCACAAAGATTACTGCAGAAGCTGACTGCAGCCAGGAAATCGGAAGACGTTTACTTCTTGGGAGGAGAGCAATGACAAATCTTGATTAAATAGTTAAGAGCGGAGACACCACACTGGCAACAAAGGTCCGCATAGTTAAAGCAATGGTATTCCCCGTAGTAACCTATGGCTGCGAGAGCAGGACCATAAGGAAAGCTGAGCAAAGGAAGATAGATGCTTTTGAACTGTGGTGTTGGAGGAAAATTCTGAGAGTGCCTCGGACTTCAAGAAGATCAAACCAGTCCATACTCCAGGAAATAAAGCCAGACTGCTCTCTTGAGGGAATGGTATTAAAGGCAAAACTGAAATACTTTGGCCACATAATGAGAAGACAGGATACCCTGGAGAAGAGGCTGATGCTAGGGAAAGTGGAAGGCAAAAGGAAGAGGGGCCGACCAAGGGCAAGATGGATGGATGATATTCTGGAGGTGACAGACTTGACCTTGGGGGAGCTAGGGGTGGCGACAGCCAACAGAAAGCTCTGGCGTGGGCTGGTCCGTGAAGTCACGAAGAGTTGGAAGCGACTGAACGAATAAACAACAACAAACCCTAGTATAGCTCCTGCAGCTTTAACTGTTGTGATGAAGAGGAAATTTCACCAGGTTCTCCATATATACAAATGACACCTGCTGAAATTCCCTTTTCTGTGCAACTGTTAAAGATACAGGAGCCCTGTCCTCCTTTTCATATGATCACCCTAGCTTACCGGGGAGTAAATGCAATCAGAGGATGGCAGCAGCGGTGCAGTCGGAAGTGCAGGCATGGCATGGATCCGGATCAACAAACCGCTCCTAGCAGTTTTCAGCTCCACTAGGATCGAATGGGTTTCAGTCGCCCCTTGAAGGCCAAGCCTCAAGGCCAAAATACTTTGCTTTACAATTGGGAACCATATATTATTGCTGGGGAAGTCCATTCCTTTCCCCACCTGCTGTGAGCATTGAGGCTAAGCTCAGAGAGAACAGGGAATTCTGAAGGGGAGGAGGCAGATGCAGTCATCATCCCTGCTCATAAAAAAGCACCTGGCTTCACTACTCCCCTGGATGCTGGAACTCGCTTCTAAGAAAACACACCTAGGGCTGTTATCTCATTCTTATTATCAGTTACTGCAGTTGTAAAAGGTCACCTTACTTAATGGGTTGCATACACTGAAGCATGAATGTAATTGTCATAGTCTGTACTTTTTGCATTTCATTTTCCTCTGGCTTCACTCTACACCCTTGTCTGTTTTGTATATAGTATATAGCTGTCTGCTGAAGATAACATTTCATACATCTGATGAGATGGCTCTAGTCCACAAGTGCTACATACATACATACAATAATTGATCAGATAGCAAAACCCACATGCAGGGTCATTCTGCTTGAATACTTCCTACAAAATCCATGTAGATTTTCCAAATTGTCCACCTTTATCCTTTCACAGGTTTATTTTCCCATAACAGATAAATGTTAAAAGCACAAGAGGAGCCCTGCTTGATCAGACCAAAGGTTCGTCCAGCATTCTTTTCACACAGTGGCCAACTAGCTGTCAACCAGGAATCCACAAACAGGACACAAATGCAATAGCACCCATCCAACCATGTTCCCCAGCAATCGGTGTACATAAGTTTACTGCTTCTGATTTTACTGAACGTCATTGAATGTGTGATATGATGAGTTCTCTTTGGAGAGGTATAGTTTCAGTTTATGGTGTCAAGGATTCTCAAGTGTCTTTAATTCTGAGTGCATGCTCCAGATGCCATTGCTACAGGCTATCATCACCTCAGAATGGACAATAGCCCATAGCAATGGCCAATTGGGGTAGTGACTCTGGAATTCACTCAAAGGCTGTGATTATTAAAATGTTTGAAATATTTTGGCTGTGTGTGTCTATGGCCTGGTTCCCACATTGCAACTACCTATGGGTTGGTTAAACTATGGATAGATGTGTCTGTGCAGAAGCAAGTGAGTGTCCTGCCTCCCAAGGGCTTGCTCATTTGCAAAACAATCCAAGGATGTTTGCCCTGATGTCTGAACCAGGCACTCTGGGTAGGTGAGGGAGAAACAACTCAAGAGTTTTAACCCATGGTCTGTTGTTGGATTAAACTGGGTCTCTGTGTATGCATGCATACACAGACATGGTTGGCATTTTAGGGGGAAACAGTAAAGGGGTGTTCTTGAAAGCAAATTACACAACTTCAAAGACTTCCTTTTGAAAAGAGCAATGTGTAAAAGCATTGTGTTGTTGACAGAGAACAGCCTCTTTACAAGAGCAGCCTTTATGGCTGCACACAGGAAACAGCTGTTTCCAGAGAACACAGACGAATCTGAAAACAAAAGGAGGTTTCTGGCTTTGCTGCCCCACAGAGACCAGCGGGTGCAGTTTATCCCATCTGTGGTGGATATCCTTCCTCTGCGTATTTTTATTCCTTACTGTTATTCCTTTAGCACCATGTTGCAGAGTTATGCAAGCAGAATTCCCTGGAAGAGTGGCGTATAAATATTAAATCGAAATCAAATATATACATGCAAACAACTATGCATGTGGGTGCATGTCTTGTTGGGACAACAAAGGAAGCAAGTCCCTTTTAACTTAGTTCTGTGTAAACATGCTTAACATTGGTTTTTAAAGGCACCATCTGCAGAAACATTTAGATCCTGTCTGAACAGAGATTCTAACCCTAAACATGCCTACTTGGAAGTCCCATTGAAAACAATGGGGCCTATTCCAAGTACCCTGGGTCAAAACCCTGCTGTCATGTTCTTGGCCCCTCTCTTCTCCCTGTCTCCAAGTGCTCAAACTCAGAGTGGTTTTATTAGGTCACATTTCTTTTGCTGGGAGCCCTTGATTTAGTGGGATGCATAGTCCAGCCCTATGGATACCTCCTCAGATTAAGTCCCAATTTGTTCAATAGGACTTGCCTCTTCCACATGACTGCAGCTCTGCTTCTAAGTAAGGATGCATGTGAAATACACTTACAGCGTGTCATGCATTTTTACTCAAAAGCAAGTCCCAGCCCCAGAGCTCAATAGAAATTTCAGCCTAGTGCTTCCTCCTGAGCGCAGCCAGATCTGAGGCATGCCTAACTACCTCACGCCCAGCCAGGTGAATGTCAGAAGCATCCTGCCCAGACAAAACTCTGTCCTCTTAGCCTAGTATTGCCTGCTCTGTCTGGCAGGGGGTTCTCTAGGTTCTGGGGCAGGGGGTGGGGGACGTCTTTCCCATCACCTCATTGCATGTCATGAAGTGGACAGCATCCAGGAAAGTTTAATAATAAATGTAGTGGTTTTTAAGGGGCAACAAGAACTCTTTGTTATTTTCAGCACCACCTGCTTCTCCCAGAATCCTTTAAATCTTCCCCACCCTGGGATCCTGCAGACATGCAGGATTCACAACAACTCCTATTACTCTAGGCCAGCATGACCATGTATATCACCCTTAGAGTTTCGGTGATAGGGCAACTTTTAAATTTATTAAAAGAACAATAATTACACTAGACATAGCAGGGAAAGATTTGAGTGGGGCCCTTCTGCAAGCAGAGCAGGTGCCAGGCCCTGCATGTAATCCCTCCTTCTGCATATTTAACCAAAGCATCTACAGCATCATTATAAGAACACTAGAAGAGATGTACCGGCTCAGATCAAGGCTCATCTAGTTCACACAGTGGCCAACCATGAGGAGACCCTCAAGCAGAACACGAGTACAACAGCATCCTCGGTAACTGGTGATACTGGAGGTAACATGGAGCCCTCAGGACCAATAGCCATCAATCGTCTTTGAATTTGTCCAGTCCCCTTTTAAAGCCATCCAAATTGGTGGCCATTGCTCCTTCCTGTGCAAGGGAATTCCTTATCCAGTGTTAGTCCGTCCATGGAGCTCAGCACTGCATGGGTGGAAAGCAGCAGCAAGCAAGTCAACAAACCTGCAAAAAGTCCTTCTCACCGAGGCCCTCTCCTAAATACGGGGCGAGTGAGCGAGGGCCAGCGCGAAAAAGCCCCTGCCGCGCAAGCCCCCCCCCCCCCCGAGTGCGCCTAACCAGCCCCGCCCGGACCTCCCGCGCACGCGCGCCGCCGGGTCCCGTCCCCCCTCCCCCGCGGGGCGTGGCCGGGCTAGGGCGTGGCCTCCGCCTGTCATGGCGCCCGAGGCCCGCTTGGCCCGGCGGCCGCCGTCGCCACGGCGCTGACTGTAACGTAGCCGCCTCAGCAGGGCGGGAGGACGAGGGGCTTCTCCGCCGCGGGCATGGAGGGCCTGGCGGAGCTCCCGCCGCGGCTCTCTTTTCCCTCAGCCGCACTCGAGGGTGTTGCTGCCGTCGCCGCCGCTGAAGCGGATCGCATCTCTCCTCAGGAAGAGGCGGGAATCGCCTCAGAGGCAGCGGCGGCTGAGGGGGAGAAGGATGGTGGTGTTGTGGGAGACTCTCCGACGCTCTCCTCAGAGGCGGCGGTTGCTTCCCGCCTGAGGAAGGAGCCGCCGCTGCCGCCGTCGGCAA